>NC_134242.1:67970634-68599189 GCF_965152275.1 Natator depressus | reverse complement strand
CACGTTAGTGTTACATCGTCATGACTGTTCAAGCTATGAATGAGAATAAACATGAATGATTTTTGATACTTGTCTGGCTTGTCAAGACTCAAGAGAGTCAAGTCCTTTGTATTTTTGTATTCTGAATGGCCATTTTGAGTGAACGTCTAGCTGTCAAGTGTTGTGTGCCAGGTTACTGAGGCAATTTTAATTAATGGTCACTGTCAATGTTAAAAATAGTTTGATTACCAGTATCCCTGGTCATCTAAACCACAGCCCCAAAACATGTTCTGGCATTCGTCATTTCCAGGTTATACCTGAGATATCACTATAGAACGTGTTTCTTCTCTGAGTTCCTCAAACTCCAGTTAGGGATATGGAGGGAATATTCCTGGATATCACACAAGACTTTTGAGGTTAGGACATCATTACAGAAATAGACCCTACTTATTTTCTGATTAGCAGAGCTCTCTGGTTACAAACTCACAACCTAATTTTAGGAGGTAAATGGAGAATGACAGAACTAGGTGAAAGCAAAGATACATTACTATATATCTATATATAAAATATTTTTGTTTTTTCCCCCTGTTTTGCTCCATTATGACTGAGACCAAAGTCAGGCTGATATATACTGTAGCCTATGAGCAGCCTACATATACAGTTGTGAGGAATGCGGTATTCAGTCTCATTCTTGAAGGATCTTCCCTCCCTCGAATGAGTAGGTGATACATGGATTACAGTTATCAAAAGCGTTTCACTTAAGCAGTGTGTAATCACTGCTGATATCATGAAAATACAAAATACACTATTGTATTTTTATTCTATTAATAAATAATGCGCATGCTATGACAGCATCTGCCAAAACATCTCCAGTCAAGATGTATCTGCATCACATTCCTGATCAGATGCTTCCAGCATCAAGCTGTACAACTGACACAAAGTAATTTTTTTTCCTCTAAATATCCCCGTCAGGCAGGAATTAAATACTAAAGCGAGCTGTAGCTCACGAAAGCTTATGCTCAAATAAATTTGTTAGTCTCTAAGGTGCCACAAGTACTGCTTTTCTTTTTTTGTATTAACCTTAAACATTTATAAAATACGATTTAATGAGAGCTTTAAATCAATAAAATATAGATTGCGTTGTTTTTTTCTTTTTACTAAAATAAAGCTTAAAAATAGCTGCTGAAAAATAGCACTATATATATATATATATATATAAAACTCTCCTATTGCTTGACAAATGATGGAGAATGAAAAAATGACCATCTATCCCCTGTTCTTCCTTTTTTAGTCATTGTGGACAAGATCACCATCTTCCCTTTCATTCAGGCCTGTAACCTGTTCATCGTCTTTAACACAGTTGTGTCTCAGATATTCTCATAACAAGGCTGTGTTTAAATCTTGCCTATTCTTCCTGCATAACATTTTTTAGATGTGGCCTTTCCCCTCTACAAATGCATGTCCAGGCCTCATTATCTCGAGGACTGCAACCTCCTCTTCTCCACTTGATAAATGCTATCTTTCACTACTTGTAGAGATTCAAAATGCTGTTGCAAAGATAATTTCCTCAGGTCACCACTTTGACCATGTCACTGCATCTCTCCATTGGCTCCCCTTTTTTCCATGGCATCAATCACAAACTGCTTGTGTTCACTTTTATGACCCTTCATGGTCTATCCCCACATCACCAAACTTCTCTCCTACATTATTTCAATGTTGCATCATCCACTTGTTACATTTTCAAACAAGCACCTTTGTGCTTTCTCCCATGCTAACCCACATGTTTGGGAGGAGCTCCCCATAAATATCCAGAAAGCCAAATTGTTGTCTTCCTTAAAACTCACCTTTGCTTTGGATGTGTACAAAAATCTTGCATAATGACAGGTTTCAGAGTAGCAGCCGTGTTAGTCTGTATCCGCAAAAAGAAAAGGAGGACTTGTGGCACCTTGGAGACTAACAAATTTATTTGAGCATAAGCTTTCGTGAGCTACAGCTCACTTCATCGGATGCATAAATATAAAGGGAAGGGTAAACACCTTTAAAATCCCTCCTGGCCAGAGGAAAAACCCTTTCACCTGTAAAGGGTTCAGAAGCTAGGATAACCTCGTAAAGGGTCTCTCTGTCTGTGTGATGCTTTTGCCGGGAACAGAAAAGAAATGGAGTCTTGGAACTTAGTAAGTAATCTAGCTAGATATGGTTATGTATAGTTTAAATGGCTGATAAAATAAGCTGTGCTGAATGGAATGTAGATTCCTGTTTTTGTGTCTTTTTGTAACTTAAGGTTTTCTGAGAGGGATTCTCTGTGTTTTGAATCTGATTACCCTGTAAGGTATTTACCATCCTGATTTTACAGAGGTGATTCTTTTACTTTTTTTTCTTCAACTAAAATTCTTCTTTTAAGAACCTGATTGCTTTTTCATTGTTCTTAAGATCCAAGGGTTTGGGTCTGTGTTCACCTATGCAAATTGGTGAGGATTTTTATCAAGCCTTCCCCAGGAAAGGGTCTGTAGGGTTTGGGAGGATTTTGGGGGGAAAGACGTTTCCAAACGGGCTCTTTCCCTGTTATATATTTGTTAGACGCTTGGTGGTGGCAGCAATAAAGTCCAAGGGCAAAAGGTAAAATAGTTTGTACCTTGGGGAAGTTTTAACCTAAGCTGGTAAAAATAATGTTAGGGGGTTTTCATGCAGGTCCCCACATCTGTACCCTAGAGTTCAGAGTGGGGAAGGAACCTTGACAGGCTGTGTGCCAAAGGTTGCCGATACCTGCTGTATAGGCTCCCCCTTTCCCAAAGGTTACCCCAGTTCTTAATAAATCTAAACCTCTCCTCCCTACATCATTGTCTCACCCATGCATTGAGACCCTGCAGTTCTGCCTGTCTAACTGGTCCTGTGCATGGAACTGGATGCATTTCAGAAAATCCGACCATGGAGGTCCTGGACTTCAATTTTAATCACACTGTTAAACAATAGAATACCAACTGAAATGTATTAAATATTTTGGATGATTTTCTACATTTTCATATACCTTGTATTCTGTGTTGTAATTGAAATCAAAGTGTATATTATTTTTATTACAAATATTTGTACTGTAAAAATGATAAAAGAAATAGTATTTTTCACCTCATACAAGTACCATAACAGAATCTCTTTGTTGTGAAAGTGCAACTTACAAATGTAGATTTTTTTTTGTTACAAACCTGCACTCAAAAACAAAACAAGGTAAAACTTCAAACCCTACAAGGCCACTCAGTCCTACTTCTTGTTCAGCCAATTGGTAAGACAAAAAAGTTTGTTTATATTTACAGGATATAATGCTGCCCTCTTTTTATTTACAATGTCACCAGAAAGTGAGAACAGGCAGTGCAAGGTTACATGCCAGATATGCTAAACATTGGTGGGCCCCTTCATGCTTCGACCACCATTCCAGAGAACATGCTTCCATGCTGATGACACTTGTTAAAAATATAATGCAATAATTAAATGTGTGACTGAACTGCTTGGGGGAGAATTGTACGTGCTCTGCTCTGTTTTACCCACATTCTGTCATATATTTCATGTTATAGCAGTCTTGGATGATGACTCAGCACAGGTTGTTCATTTTAAGAACACTTCCACTGCAGATTTGACAAAACACAAAGAAAATACCAATGTGAGATTTCTAAAGATAGCTACAGTTCTCGACCCAAGGTTTAAGAATCTTAAGTGCCTTCCAAAATCTGAGAGGGACGAGGTGTGGAGCCTGCTTTCAGAAGTCTTAAAAGAGCAACACTCCGATGCGGAAACTACAGAGCCTGAACCACCAAAAAAAGAAAATCAACCTTCTGCTGGTGGCATCTGACTCAGATTGCTATCGCACAGAACCCATCATCAGCATGGCTGCTTGTACCCTGGAATAGTGGTTGAAGCATGAAGGGACATACTAATCTTTTGCACATCTGGCACATAAATATCTTGTGACGCCGGCTACAACAGTGCCATGAGAACACCTGTTCTCACTTTCAGGTGACATTGTGAACAAGAAGAGGGCAGCATTATCTCCTGCAAATATACACAAACTTGTTTGTCTGAGCAATTGGCTGAACAAGAAGTAGGGCTGAGCGCACTTGCAGGCTCTAAAATTTTACATTGTTTTATTTTTGAATGCAGGTTCTTTTTTTACATAATTCTACATTTGTAAGTTCAACTTTCATGATAAAGAGATTGCATTACAGTACTTGTATTAGGTGAATTGAAAAATACTATTTATTTTGTTTTTTTACAGTGCAAATACTTGTAATCAAAAATAAATATAAAGTGAGCACTGTACACTTTGTATTCTGTGTTGTGTTGAAATCAGTATATTTGAAAATGTAGAAAACATCCAAAATATTTAAATAAATGTTATTCTATCATTGTTTAACAGTGCAATTAATCATGATTAAATTTTTTAATTTAATCGCTTCGCAGCCCTAGTTGTTGTTGTTATTATTTATTTCTATTGTGGTGCAGTCTATCTTAGGTACTGTTTTCTTGTGTTCCCCTGTCTCTCTCTGTACTCACCTGTTATCTCTTATACTTAGTAAGATCTTTGAGGCAGGGACAGTCTTTTTATTATGGGTTTGTACAGCACCTGGCACAACAGGTACATGTTCTGGTATGTGACTAAGCCTCCCAAAATGTAGGGGTGGTCCAGTAATTAGGGTGTGACCTTGAAACTTGGGAGACCTGGATTCAGTTGCCTTTACTTTAATTTCACCATATATTTTCAATGTGAGCTTGGGCCATGCCACTTGCGACCAGATACACAGAGGTATTTAAATGTCTCAAGATGTAGATAAGTGCTAGTGGGATAATGAAATCTCCTAAGCATATGAGCCATGGGAGTTAGGTGCCTAACTTGCTTAGGTGCTTTTGAAAATCCCAGTAGGCTCCTGTCAGCATCTTTAGGCACCTAAATATCTGTGAAAATTTGGCCCTTAGTCTCTCTGTGTCTCAATTCCTCATTGATAAAATGAGGAAAATAGCACTTTCTCTCCTCACAGAGATGTTGTGAGGACAAGTACATTAAAGATTGTGAAACATTCAGATACCACAGTAATGGGTGGCGGGTGCATTCTGCAGCCCGAAAGGGAGCACATTAAATTCATACAGCCCAACATGTGTGGTGAAGGCTGACCTTTCCTTGGCGGATTCATCTAGCCGTACCTGCCAGTACCCCTTGGTTAAGTCCAAGGTAGAGATGAACTGGGCCCGTCCCAGTTTTTCTAATAGTTCATCCGTGCGTGACATTGGATAGTTGTCTGGGAGAGTTACAGCATTTAGCTTACGGTAGTCCACGTAAAAACGTATCTCCCCATCTGGTTTGGGAACTAGAACCACTGGAGATGCCCATGCACTGCCAGAGGGCCGGATTACACCCATCTGTAACATATCCTGGATCTCCCGTTCTATAGCAGTTTTAGCTTGAAGAGACACCCGGTAAGGTTGGACTTTATTTGGGTGAGCATTACCTGTGTCAATGGAGTGGTATGCCCGTTCAGTCAGTCCTGGGGTGGCTGAGAATGTTGGCGCGTAGCTAGTGTACAGCTCCTTGATCTGCTGTCGCTGCATACGCCCAAGGGTCATGGAGAGGTTCACCTCTTCCACGCCACCAGCACTTTCCTCTTCATAGTGGACACCTTCAGGCCACTCAGCGTGATCTCCTCCCTGGGCTGTAAATTGACAAACCTTTAATTCTCTGGAATAAAAGGGCATTAGAGAATTAATATGGTACACCTTAGGCTTTCGGTTTGAGGTGGAGAATGCTATAAGATAATTAACAGCTCCCAGGCGCTCCTGGACCGTGAATGGCCCTTCCCATGACACTTCCATTTTATGGGCCTGGAGCGCCTTTAAGACCATGACCTGGTCCCCTACTTTGAAGAAACGCTCTCTGGCATGTTTATCATACCAGGCTTTTTGCTCTTTTTGAGCATCCTGTAGGTTTTCTTTAGCAAGAGCTAAAGAGGTTCGGAGGGTGTTTTGTAGGTTGGTTACAAAGTCCAGAATGTTAGTTCCTGGAGAAGGTGTAAACCCCTCCCATTGCTGTTTCACCAACTGTAACAGCCCCTTAACCTCGCAGCCATATACAATTCAAATGGTGAAAACCCTAAACTGGGATGTGGTACAGCTCTGTAGGCAAAGAGCAACTGCTGCAACACTAGGTCCCAATCATTGGAGTGCTCATTTACAAATTTACATATCATGGCCCCCAAAGTTCCATTAAACTTCTCCACCATTTCATTTGTTTGATGGTGGTAAGGAGTGGCAACCAAGTGATTTACCCCATGAGCTTCCCAAAGGCTTTCCATAGTTCCTGCCAGGAAATTAGTTCCTGCATCTGTGAGGATGTTGGAGGGCCACCCTACCCTGGCAAAAATGTCTGCTAGTGCCTGGCACACACTTTTAGCCCTGGTGTTGCTTAGAGCTACTGCTTCTGGCCATAGGATGGCAAAATCCATAAAAGTCAGTATGTACTGCTTCCCTCTGGGTGTCTTTTTCAGGAAAGGACCCAGAATATCCACAGCTACTCGCTGAAATGGAACTTCATTGATGGGGAGTGGCTGGAGAGGGGCTTTGACCTGGTCTTGGGGTTTTCCCACTCTTTGGCATACTTCACAAGACCAGACATAGGTAGAGACATCCTTGCACATTCCCTCCCAGTGGAATGACCTCCCTAAATGGTCTTTGGTCCTGTTCACCCCAGCGTGGCCACTAGAATGATCATGGGCTAAGCTCAAGAGCTTTACCCGGTACTTAGTTGGAACTACCAACTGTCTCTGAGGATGCCAGTCTTCCTGGTGTCCACCAGAAAGAGTTTCCTTGTATAAAAGTCCTCTTTCTACAACAAACCTGGATCGATTAGAAGAGCTGAGAGGCAGTGGGTTGCTCCGGGCTGCCGTCGAAGCTCTCTGGAGGCTTTCATCTGCTTCCTGGTCGGTCTGGAACTGTTCCCTTGATGCTGGAGACATCAGTTCCTCATTGGATTGTGGACCTAGGCTTGGTCCCTTTGGAAGCGATGTAGGGGATGGGGCTGTTTCCGTTGACTGTGAACCGCTCTCCACTGGTGCACTATGTTGGGGTTCAGGCTCCGGCTGAGCTTTTTGTGTAGGGTTATCGGCTGCTGCCAGTTCAGGGTTGGTGGGGCCCTCCGGTGTTGGGGTTGCAAGTACTGGATTCAGTGCTCGCAATGGGTCTGGTGTTGGTTGTTCCGCCGGTTCCAGTTCTGGGACTGGCTCTGCCTGGGTCTCTGGGACTGGATCCACTACTGCTGTTGCAGACATTGGCCTGGGGTCCAGGTCCATCACCTCTGACCGGGTCCTGATCGAAGTTTCTGGAACAGAACTAGGCGTGACAGCTTGTTTAGCCTGGCTGCGGGTGACCGTTTCCACCCTCTTGGCTAGCTTCACATGATTGGCCAAGTCTTCCCCCAACAGCATGGGGATGGGATAATCATCATAGACTGCAAAAGTCCACGTTCCTGACCAGCTCTTGTCCTGGACAGGCAACTTGGCTGCAGGTAAATTGAAAGAGTTTGACTTGAAGGGTTGAATCGTCACTTGGATCTCTGGGTTGATTAAATTGGGGTCCACTAAGGAAGCATGGATAGCCGACACTTGTGCTCTGGTGTCCCTCCACGCGGTGACCTTCTTCCCGCCCACACTCACAGTTCCCTCCGCTCCAACGGTATCTGGGAGGTATCTGGGCCTGAGGACCTCTGGTGTGATTCCGGTGCAATGAACTGTAATCTGTTGGGGTTCTTGGGGCAGTTGGCCTTTACATGACCCGGCTCGTTACATTTAAAACATCGTCCAGCTGACGGGTCACTGGGGTGAGGTGGATTGCTGGAGAACGGTGTGGCGGGATGATAAGGTGTCTGGAGGGTTCCTTGGGGGTAGTTGGGGCCTTGGGCTGCCCCCGGTGGTAGGGTGTGGTCTGAGGTTGTCCCTTCTGGTATCCGCTCCAGCTGCGACCAGATTTTTTTCTTTTCTGCCACCTCCACCCATTTGGCTCCAATCTCCCCCGTCTCGATTACAGTTTCGGGCTTCCTATCTAGGATGTATCTTTCTATTTCCTCAGAAACACCCTCTAAGAACTGCTCCATTTTCATTAGGAAGGGCAAATCTTCTGGAGATTTAACACTTGCTCCCGATATCCCAGGCATCCCAATGTTTCACAATGTGGTAGGCATGTCGGGTAAATGACACGTCTGGTTTCCACCTAAGGGTTCTGAACTGCCGACGGGAATGCTCGGGTGTTAGCCCCATTCTGACTCTTGCCTTGATTTTAAACAGTTCATACTGGTTCATGTGTTCCTTAGGCATTTCAGCCGCCACCTTGGCTAAGGGTCCACTGAGCTGCGGCCTCAGCTCTACCATGTATTTGGTCTGTAGAGATGCTGTACCCAAGACAGGCCCTTTCGAAGTTTTCTAAGAAGGCCATCACCTGCCTTGTAGGTGGGGAACTTTCTGGGATGGGTAGTGGTACCTGGAGAAGGATTGCGAGGGTTTGTTGGTATATTCTACTGAGCCTTTGCCTTCTCCATCTCCAGTGCATGCTTCCTCTCTTTTTCCTTTTCCTCCTCCGCATGCTTCATCTCTTTTTCCTTCTCCTCCAGTTCTTTGTCCCTTGCCTCCATAGCTCTCCTGTGGGCAGCCTCTTGGTTTTTTTCTCTCTCTTACTGCCTCCAGTTCTCTCCTGTGGGCAGCCTCTTTGGCTGTTTCTTCCTTGGGCTCTGTCATGTTTGCCTCTCTGTTTTTAACTAACTTTACACCCGAGAGTTAGAAATAAAAAAAAAAACAAAAAACTTGGCTTGTAAAATTTTGCTATGCTGTAATATACCTATATTCTCTGATAGTGATTGTCAGCCTACAGAAAAATCCTTTAAAAAGAAAAACGAAACCTAACATCTTTGTCTCCAGGCAAATAGACAGAAGACCCTTCTAGTTGCTCTTAGGTATAAGAAAAAAAACTTCTTCAGGTCTGTGAAGACTTGTGAATTTCCCTGCAGGAGGTTAACTACCCTGACTTTAGGTAGAGAAAACTTCAGCTCACAAAAGACAATTCCCTTTCGTCTCTGCTCTGGCCCCAAAGCAGAGACAAAAAAAACCCCTCTAACTGCTTTCAGCTGAAAACCTGCTTTTCAGCAGCCCAAAGGGAAATTTTTTTTTGTTTTTAAATCTGTGCTTCTTGTTCAAAAAATCAAAATCCTTAAAAAAAAAAAACAATAAAAACCTCTAACACCTTTGTCTCCAGGCAAATAGACAGAAAACCCCTCTAGTTGCTCTTAGGTAAAAAAACAACTTCAGGTCTGTGAAGACTTGTGAATTTCCCTGCAGGAGGTTAACTACCCTGCCTTTAGGTAGAGAAAACTCCAGCTCACAAAAGACAATTCCCTTTTGTCTTTGCTCTGGCCCCCAAGCAGAGACAAAAAAAAACTCTAACTGCTTTCAGCTTAAAACTTGCTTTCCAGCAGCCCAAAGGAAAAAAAAATTCCTTTTAAAATCTATGCTTCTGGTTCAAAAAAATCTCAAATTGATCTCAAAATGATTTCAAGTTAATCCCACCGCTCTGCCACCATGTCAAGGTTCCTTCCCCACTCTGAACTCTAGGGTACAGATGTGAGGACCTGCATGAAAACCCCCTAAGATTATTTTTATCAGCTTAGGTTAAAACTTCCCCAAGGTACAAACTATTTTACCTTTTGCCCTTGGACTTTATTGCTGCCACCACCAAGCGTCTAACAAATATATAACTGGGAAAGAGCCTGCTTGGAAACGTCTTTCCCCCCAAAAATCCTCCCAAACCCTACAGACCCTTTCCTGGGGAAGGCTTGATAAAAATCCTCACCAATTTGCATAGGTGAACACAGACCCAAACCCTTGGATCTTAAGAACAATGAAAAAGCAATCAGGTTCTTAAGAAGAATTTTAATTGAAGAAAAAAAAGTAAAAGAATCACCTCTGTAAAATCAGGATGGTAAATACCTTACAGGGTAATCAGATTCAAAACATAGAGAATCCCTCTTGGCAAAACCTTAAGTTACAAAAAGACACAAAAACAGGAATCTACATTCCATTCAGCACAGCTTATTTTATCAGCCATTTAAACCATACAGAATCTAACGCATATCTAGCTAGATTACTTACTAAGTTCTAAGACTCCATTTCTTTTCTGTTCCCGGCAAAAGCATCACACAGACAGAGAGACCCTTTGTTTCTCCCCCCCCCCCCCAGCTTTGAAAATATCTTGTCTCCTCATTGGTCATTTTGATCAGGTGCCAGCGAGGTTATCCTAGCTTCTTAACCCTTTACAGGCCAGGAAGGATTTTAAAGGTGTTTACCATTCTCTTTATATTCATGACACGGCCCATCAGGGAAATCCACTGGCAGGCCGTGATGGTTTGTTTACCTGCAGCGACCGCAGGTTCGGCCGATTGCAGCTCCTTCTGGCCATGATTCGCTGTTCCAGGCCAATGGGGGCTGCGGGAAGCGGTGCTGGCCAAGGGATGTGCTGGCCGCTGCTTCCCGCAGCTCCCATTATCCTGGAATGGCAAACTGCGGCCCCCACATCCCTCGGGGAGGATACTTAGGGGAGGATCTATTAATGGAGTTTCTCTATGTCCTAGTAAGGAAGAGAGGATGGAAGATGATAGAATACGGGTAGGATCTGATGAGAAACAGTCAAATGGAAAAGTGTCCCATTCAATTACATCATGTAATGGCAGACAGCTAAAAAGTGGCATTTTTTAAAGTGCTTATATACAAATGCTTGAAGTCTAAATAATATGGGTGGACGAGAGTGCCTCATATTAAATGAGGATATTGATATAATAGGCATCACAGAAATTTGATGGAATGAGGATATTTGATGGGACAAAGTAATACTAGGATACAAAATATATCGGAAGGACAGAATAGGTCATGCTGGTGGGGGAGTGACACTATATATGAAATAAAGCATAGAATCAAACAAAGTAAAAATCTTAAATGAACCAAACTGAATCATAGAATCTCTATGGATATTAATTCCATGCTCTAATAATAAAAATATAGCAGTAGGGATATACTACTGACCACCTGACCAGGACAATAATAGTGACTGTGAAATGCTTAGGGAGATTAGAGAGGTTATTAAAATAAAAAACTCAATAATAGTGGGGGATTTCAACAATCCCCATATTGACTGGGTACATGGCACCTCAGGATGGGATGCAGAGATAAAGTTTCTTGACACCTTAAATGACTGTTTCTTTGAGGAGCTAGTCCTGGCCCACAAGAAGAATTCTTTATTTGGTCCTAAGTGGAGCACAGGATCTGGTCCAAGAGGGGAATATAGCTGGACTGCTTGGTAATAGTCACCATAATATAGTTAAATTTAACATCCTTGTGGCGGGGGAAATACCACAGCAGCCCAAAATGGTAGCATTTAATTTTAGAAAAGGGAACTACATAAAAATGAGGAAGTTAGTTAAACAGAAATTAAAAGATACAATGCCATAAGTGAAATCCCTGCACGCTGCATGGCAACTTTTTAAAGACACCATAATAGAGGCTTATCTTGAATGTATACCCCAAATTAAAAAACATAGTAAGAGAACGAAAAAAGTGCCACCTGGCTAAACAACAAATTAACAGAAGCAGCGAGAAGCAAAAAGGCATCCTTTAAAAAGTGGAAGTTAAATCCTAGTGAGGAAAATAGAAAGAAGCATAAACTCTGGCAAGTAAAGTGTAAAAATATAATTAGGAAGGCCAAAAAAGAATTTGAAGAACAGCTAGCCAAAGACTCAAAAAGTAATAGCATTTTTTTAAGTACATCAGAAGCAGGAAGCCTGCTAAACATCCAGTAGGGCCACTAGACGATCGAGATGCTAAAGGAGCACTCGTGGACAATAAGGCCATTGCGGAGAAACTAAATGAATTCTTTGCATCGGTCTTCATGGCTGAGGATATGAGGAAGATTCCCAAACCTGAGTCATTCTTTTTAGTTGAGAAATCTGAGGAACTGTCCCAGATTGAGGTGTCATTAGAGGAGGTTTTGGAACAAATTGGTAAACTAAACAGTAATAAGTCACCAGGACCAGCTGGTGTTCACCCAAGAGTTCTGAAGGAACTCAAATGTGAAATTGCAGAACTACTAACTGTAGACTGTAACCTATCATTTAAATCAGCTTCTGTACCAAAGGACTGGAGTATAGCTAATGTGACACCAGTTTTTAAAAAGGGCTCCACAGGTGATCCCAGCATTTACAGGCCATTAAGCCTGACTTCAGTACTGGGCAAACTGGTTGAAACTATGGTAAAGAACAAAATTGTCAGACACATAGATGAACATAATTTGTTGGGGAAGAGTCAGCATGGTATTTGTAAAGGGAAATCATGCCTCTCCAATCTAGTAGAATTCTTTGAGTTCAACAAGCATGTGGACAAGGGGGATATAGTGTACTCAGATTTTCAGAAAGCCTTTGACAAGGTCTCTCTCCAAAGACTCTTAAGCAAAGTAAGCTGTTATGGGATAAGAGGGAAGGTCGTTCATGGGTCGGTAACTGGTTAATAGACAGGAAACAAAGGGTAGGAATAAATGGTCAGTTTGCAGAATGGAGAGAGGTAAATATGGGTGTCCCCTAGGGGTCTGTACTGGGCCCAGTCCAATTCAACATATTCATAAATGATCTGGAAAAAGGGGTAAACAATGAGGTGGCAAAATTTGCAAATGATACAAAACTACTCAGGATAATTACGTCCAAAGTAGACTCCTAAGAGCTACAAAGGGATGTCACAAAACTGGGTGACTGGGTAACAAAATGGCAGATAAAATTCAATGCTGATAAAGGCAAAATAATGCACATTGGAAAACATAGTCACAACTATACATATAAAATGGTGGTATCTAAATTAGCTATTACAACTCAAGAAAGAGATCTTGGAGTCATTGTGGATAGTTCTCTGAAAACACTCAGTGTGCAGAGGCAGTCAAAAAAGCGAACAGAATGCTGGAAATAATTAAGGAAGGGATAGATAATAAGACAGAAAATATCATATTGCCTCTATATAAATCCATGGTACTCCCACATCTTGAATATTGCATGCAGATGTAGTCGCCCCATCTCACAAAAGATATATTGGAATAGGAAAAGGTTCAGAAAAGGGCAAGAAAAATGATTAGGGGTATGGAACAGCTGCCATACGAGGAGAGATTAATAAGACTGGGACTTTTCAGCTTGGAAAAGAGATGACTAAGAAGGGGATATGATAGAATTGTATAAAATCATGACTGATGTGGAGAAAGTAAATTATTTACTCCTTCTCATAACACAAGAACCAGGGGTCACCAAATGAAATCAATAGGCATCAGGTTTAGAATAAAGAAAAGGAAGTATTTTTTCACACAACACATAGTCAACTTTTGGAACTCCTTGCCAGAGAATGTTGTGAAGGCCAAGACTATAACAGGGTTCAAAAAAGAACTAGATAAATTCATGGAGTCTAAGTCCATTAATGGCTATTTGCCAGGATGGGCAGGGTCGGTGTCCCTACCCTCTGTTTGCCAGAAGCTGGGAATGGCGGCAGGGGATGGATCACTAGATGATTACCTGCTCTGTTCATTCCCACTGGGGCACCTGGCATTGGCCACTGTTGGAAGACAGGATACTGGGCTAGATGGACCTTTGGTCTGGACCAGTATGGCCGTTCTTATGTTCTTTTGAAAATGCTTATTAAACACATGAGTGCAGAGCTGAGTCCTAGTTAAGGTTACCCTAGATGTACGAATGTGACATGATTTTTGTTTGTTTGTTGATTTTATTTATTTAAGGTAAGTTTGGGTTTTGGAGCATGTTTTCTCAGTCTGTTGTTCCATAGACATTATTTCAGTTTGTCCACAGGCATTACCTGTTGGTGTGTGAGGTAAGCTTTTCTGGTTCTATTAGTGACCGTGGCATTACATGCATGTGCACACATACCTCTGCCCTCCTTTTCTCTTCTTCTCTCCATCGATTAATTGCATCTGCTTAATCCTATCAAGCAAGTAAATTAGTAACTGCAGCAGGGGATACAGTCATCCTTTGGTGTCAGGAGTTAGGATCTGTTCACACCATGAGGTTAATAAGAAAGAACCTATCTGTTTGGCTGAGGAATATAAAAGAAGAAGTGAAGCCAGTAGACTTTGATTTTAGGTAAGAAGTACCATGTCCTATGTCTTTGGCAAAGTTGGTTGGTTTGGTTGATGATCCTTTCAGAGTGAACATTTCTATTTCTCAGTTCTTAGAAAATGAATTGTATGTGTATACAAGCTTGAAAGTTATATATTATTTTATTTTTTTGGTGAGTTTAGTGGATTTTTTCTGACCATAAATGTGAAGGCTGTTAGCTCTTCCTAAAGTAAAGTTATTGAAGATGGTATCTATATCAGTCTTCTTACTGCCAATATAAGCTTGACTTTCAACTTTGGTCTTAGACTTGTAAGAAGGGATTGCCATTTGTGCTAAATTTAGTGGAGGTTTTGTGAGGAGATCAGAGGTCACAGACAGAGATCTTCAAATTCTTTTTTGTCTTCTTATTTCTGCTCTGTTTGAAACCAGGTTTTCAAAGGTTAAAAAAAAAGCTATAAATCTACATGCCCTCTAATCTCTGAGCACACCTTTTAAATTCAGGTTATGGCTTAATCACACTGTTTCCCTTGATATTCTGGGTAATGTTTTGCCAAGTCCAAAGGAAAAAAATAAATATCTAATATGTTTGCACTGTGTCCTTTATTCTGGTTTCATCCAAGTTGCATCCTTAAGTTAGCAATGGCATGGTATATCAATGGAAATATTTTAGCTTTATGAATAATAAATATTTTATAATCTTTGCCTACAGTGATGAATGTTTTGTGGCAGTAAATTGCAATAGAGAGATGGCAGAACACCTCATTGGGACCCCATTTCATCAAGGCACTTGTGCCTGAATTTAATCATCTGAATATTCCCAGTGGGACTCTGTGGACATTTTCACATGTTTAAAGTTAGACATGAGCTTTGCTGAATTAGGATCCAAACCGTGATCTTTGCTTTCTGTATAGAGTGACCTCTGCTGGCACTGATGTATTCTAAAGTTATTTGTTAGTGCTAAATGCCTATTCCCTCTCCCCTCCCTCCAAATTATCATATAAAAGGATGTATAAAGTCACTAGTGCTAAAATGTGAGGTGTTACTGAGGTAGATGGTACAGCTGCTATGCATGAAGATTTCTCAGCATTTGTTTTTAACACTCCTGTTTTCAGAAGTGTTCATTTTTAAAAAAAAAAAATCTATAAGAATGTTCTTGTTAATATAAAGAATGATCAAACAGTGGTTTTTTTATTACTAAAATCTTTAGAATTCTCAGGATCAACACTTTAAGGTGTAGTTTAAAAAAATAAAAGGGAACCATTTCACTTGACAAAGGATTTCATAAGGGAAATATAACCAGCAACTTGTGGTCACTGTCGATTTCATAGCACTCTGACAAATAATAGGGGTATTGACCTAGGTGTCCTGGCCACATTCTAACTCAAGTAATTTATTTTTGCCTCACTATATTGCTCTTGTACTTTCAGCTAGGTTATGGCATTGTTTCTTCACTTTTCAATTGTTGTGTAGTGTTGCTATGTATTGTTAAACATTTGTCATATTTGACATAGGTGGCTTCATTCACTGGGGAATGAAGTGATATCATATATCTACCTATCTCATTGGAGCGCTTTGAAACTCAAGCAGTTAATGTTTGTTAGTGCTTTGAAATCCTTAGCCGACAAGTGATGCTGATGTGCACTATGTCGGTAATATGAATGCACAGAGTACCTTGTAGCTGTTCTTGTAATGTATACCCAAATTAGTGTTTGATCCTGTGTAGCTTAAACAGTGTTTTGTATGGCTCAGACAGGCTCACTCAGAAGTTGATGGCCTACAAAGGGAAGACACAGAAAGACATACAAAATACAGTAATGTTGGCAGATTGCATAGTGGATGTAACATTTGAGCATTTGTACTAGGAATAACAGGTTACATAACTGCATCAGCTCAAACAGTGCAGTCCACACTTCACAGAGAGTGTGTAGCTAAGAGAGTACATTGAGCTGACTAAAGCTGATGTTTACATAGAATCATAGAATGTCAGGGCTGGAAGGGACCTCAGGAGGTCATCTAGTCCAACCCCCTGCTCAAAGGAGGATCAATCCCCAAGTTTGATTTATATCAAATAGTTTATTGTTATATGAAATTGAGATCTTATAACAAAGAAATGGAACAAATTTCTCAGCTGGTATATAACTAGCTCCCAGCATTGTATCTAGAATATATTAGCATGACCTGGTACAAATGTTTTATGCCTACATATACATTCTAACATATATAATATACAGGTAGAATATATGTACTAACAGTCTTATTTCACAACAGACTACATTAACTCATACAATTAATTCATATTGAGATGGCAGAGGGAGGAGGGGAATAATGCTATGTAAATTGTCCTTTTGGCTCCGGCTCACTTTTTCCTGTTCCTGGGAGATGCTTCGGAGGGATGTGTGCAGGGTTATGGGAAGGTGGAGGTGCACTTCTCTCTTCCCAGTCCCTACCTAGTAGTGCAGAGGACACTGTGTGTTACAGTATTTATGAGTGAAGTATCCATTGTTGAAAGCTGGGAACATGAACATAATCCTAACTGGATCAGAACATACATAGTTCAGCCAGAATGCCTGTCAGCCTGACCATTGCGAGTCATCATGCTTCCTTCTGAGCAGATGTCATACTTTACATTCTTATAATTTATTAGCTTATGTGGAAAATAATAATGATTTAATATATGATATGTTGTATTGTTTTACTGTAATATGGTACCGTTTTGCCTTAGCACTTAACCTCAATGAAATCAGTTTGGGATATATAAATAGCACTACAGTAAATCAGGCACCTCACAGAAACTCTGTGAAAGGTCGACTAGCAATTTCCGTTTGTGTGGGAGTGTGTATGTCTGCATCTATCTACATGAATTGAATTTTGCATTTTATATATTTAATATATATTCAAAACAGTCTCAGATTCTGTCTATGTACATGTGCATACAACTCACATTGAAGCCAATAGAAACCCAGCATGTGAATATCAGAAGCCAGAATATGATCCTCTATATTTTAATCATGGTGGATGCTAATTCTCAGTTTCTCTGTTTGCTCTTCTGTTTTAATATCTATTCATAATGTGTGGTGTGTGTTTAATTACTTTACTGTAACCCATAAACTCAATAAGCTGTCTCAACTCTGGTATATGCCCATAACTTTTGTTTTTGTCATCCCTTTTAAAATACTTGTTGAAGAAAACAATTTGTACTATAAACAAGTCAGTTTATCATTAATTAGATGTTAGTAAATAAGTACCATGTTTTTTCAATTGGCATTAAATTACTAAATCTAAATTAAATTACTATTTGGATTTTTTTCTTTTTTTCTAAGGAATCCTGACTGCATGGAAATAGAAAGAAAAGTTAAGAGGCACTTTTCCAATACCTTACAATTTATATTTTATTTGTATTACTTGCATGATATACCTTTCAGGCACACAGAGACATACGTTCAAGTGTATTATACTTTCCATTTAACTGCAGGTTTCCCAGTTTCTCTGGGGATGCATTTCTATTAAAAGAGAGCACACAGAGTGGAGTTTAGGTTCCCCAAGGAAACAGAATATAGTGAGCGCTGATTGCTCTACAGATTCATAGGCAAAAGGGGGAAAAGCTGTGATTAAGTAACGTCAAGGCTGTGTGACCCAATGGGAAACTGAAAGAGAGTTAATGTTAAGGGCCCGCATCTTGCTGACAGAGGCATATGAACATTCCCATTGATTTCCCATGCATTTGTTTCTGAGGGTGGATTTCGGCATTAAGGCTCTATGTCTCCTTAACTCACCATGAGGCATATATGTATTTCACAGGCCTGCATATAATGTTAGATGCCCTTTGCTCTGCAGTGCCTCAAAATACAGTTTAGCTATCTATGTACTTATGTATCTCCTGTCACCATAATATCTGAGCACCTTGATTCATTAAGAATGGGATTTCATTGCCCTTATTTTGTAAGTTACGCGTAAACATTTTATTTCCATGCTAAGGACCTGAGGTTTTAAACGTATACTGTCAATCATAGCACTTATTACTGTGAGTAGGGCCACTGGAAAAAAGTGGTCAGAGCTTTTGAAAGCAAGAGAAATGTATAAAAAATGCCTGGATGATTTTCCATCAAACTTAAAAAAACAAACTAAAAAAAAACACGTGCTTACCAACCAGGGAAATTTCATTCTGAGAACTCAGTGCTTTCAGCAATTATAAAAGTACAGACTAATACATGAAAATGTGCCACTAGTGATCACTGTGACCTTTCATTTCTCTATGGATGTGGAAGTCCAGTATAATTAGGAAGAACCAAGTAACTTTTTACTCAATTGAGTAAGGCTCCAGTCTAGCAGAACACTTAAATACTTGTATGACTTTAAGCACTTGAGTAGGCCTTCTGAAGTCATTAATGTTTTGCTGGAACAAGGCCAAATGCTACATAATGTTATACTTTTGCATTTGTCTGCACGCTTTTAAATAATCATTACTGATTAAAAACCTACAATTTCTTCTGTTTTGTTTCAGACAGACAATAACATTTGTTAAGTAACTGACCATCTTATCGATGGGTTGTAAATGGCCATTTAGATTTTAAAGAGCATTTTAGTATGCGATTACAGTACGTTAAAACCTCTACTAAAATTGTAGAACTAAAGATGGAAACACTGCATTTGTGCTGCGAGTTTATATTAGGTTTTCATTCTAATTCTCTTTGTGGAGTTTTGCTTCAAATTTGGAGCACACGTGTAAATGTTTACTATTATTTTTTAAGGTGCAAACCATATTTTTAAACCTTTGTTTGCTCATATTTTCCTTTGTGTGTATGGTGTACACATATGGGGTAAGGAAGGTTTTGGGGTGGGGAAAGGTTGCAGAGAGCCTTCCCTCTCTGTCTGTCTCTCTCTTGTACCTCTGGGAAAAGTCAAGTCCCCCCACTTTGGTCCTTGTGTTTCTGGACTTCAAAGACTTGCAGGTCTTTAGTACTAGTGGCAACACTCTGGCTATTTATTTTCCTTGTCCCTACCTTTGTCAGAGCCAGGTGGTAGCGTGGTAGTGCTGAATCCTCTCTCCCTGCATGTTCATAACATTGCTTTTGCTTCTTGTGGACTGGGTAGCAGATCAGGAATAAAGACACACTTATATGAGAAATGTAATAGACACACCCTGAATAGAGCAAAATTTGACAGACACGGAGACAATACTCTCAATTAGCAGCTGAGAGTGAAAGCTGGAACTTTAAAGTACTCAAAAAAAATTAGAAAGAAAAAAAAATAACGTGTTTGTTGGGCAAGAAAAATTATCGCCTGATGAGATGTCCTCATTGACAGTTCAGCCCCCTCAGCAGGCTGACCATCATCCAAATTTAGGAAAGCAGGAAGGAAGGAATTGAAGGAAAAAGTGCTACTGGGAGTGCAAGTTACATCTAAGCTGCATGTAATTCCACGCCAAAGATTTCAAATGCTACTCCTGTTTACACAATTTATTTAACTTCATAAAAGAGATTTTATTTCAAAATTTGCAGCCTCTCAATAGGAGTAAGCACACTGAGATGTATGCATGCCAAATTGATTTTCAAGAGAGAGGGGAATTTTCTTTGTAAGGCATGGTGGTCATTTTTTATTAT
This sequence comes from Natator depressus, assembly GCF_965152275.1. NCBI lineage: Eukaryota > Metazoa > Chordata > Testudines > Cheloniidae > Natator > Natator depressus. The sequence goes on along the minus strand of NC_134242.1, from coordinate 68,579,443 downwards.
AGCTAATTTTTTTGTTATAGCTAATTTGTTATAGCTAATTTCACTAATTTCACTAGTTAGTAATATCTCCCAGAATAGCTGTAATTAATGCTGTAGGTCTTATACAATTAAACCAGTGCCGGTGGTAATCTCTTGCCAAAAGGTATGGATTTTGGTAGAAACGCACAGGAGTTGATGTTTAAAAGAAAGTTAGCATACGAAGTAGTGGAGGAGTAGTGCCAGCTTGAGTTAAGTCCAAAGCTGGAAGCTGTGTATTGCAGGTACTTTAATGGATTCTTAACATTCTAAGAGCTGTCCCCAGAGCTGAAAGTTCTGAGGAACTGGTTTTGTTAATCTGTATCAGTATTTAAATATCAGGAATGCCTGTTTCTCTCAGTATTTTTGTAAAGGTATCAGAGCTTGTGGCTGAGATGAACAACAGAAACAAAGTGGCATTACAAAATGAATTTAGGCGCTGTGCAACCAGTAAGTAAGAGCAACAGACTGAATGTGGCTTGTGTTGAAAAGAGCATTAATATGTCAGATATAGAGTTAAGTCCTGCAACTGGACTTCAAATTTTTGAATTGAGAAGGGCTCTGAGTTGGGTCAGATCTGTACCCTGGCAGATCTAGGTTCAGGTTCAAATCCATAATGTCACCTGCACATGGTTATTTGTGAGAGGATTTTTTTGTCTGTTTCTTTGGCCTGACTACTGTGATTCTCTTCCAGTAGAATCTTAATTTAATATATTGAAAAATAAAAATAAAGGTTGATTGTAAAATTGTATTGAAAAATGTGTCCTTCTAAGAAACAAAAAAGTGGTGTAAATGTTTTACTTTGTATTCTAACTGTGAGACCCCAGCACAACAGCGTAATACTGAAACCAAATTATTTGATGTCTAAACCACAACTCCAGAGTCCATTACACAGCTTCCTCCTTAGACTTCAATTCTTATGTGGTGGCTAGACCCGTTCCTTCCCCAGCCCCTCGCCCACCCACAGAAGAGATATAATGCACACTTTCATAGGACATTCTTGATAAGCAAAAGTTTAACAACTGCTATTTACTAGAAATTATAGAATACAATCATAGCTTACCTACACAAAACATATGTTTATGAGCATCACTGAGACAATATTTAGGGTTGTTTAAACCTGGGGACCCTTTTTGTTTCTGGCCTCTTCTCCCTGTGGGCTTTATGGGTGCTGTCACGCCCAGCCACATACTCACTTTCACACCCTACAAATAAATCCTAACACAACATAGCCAGTGACACAAGCATTCATTCTTCAGCAAGTTACAAATAAATTCAGGCTTATAATAAATTCCATCATCCCCACTTGCAAACAAGAAAGTTAGAATAACGTTTCTATTTGGAACTGGGTTATGGGTCAGACAACTTTATCTTTTGAAACCATTGATAGAGGAAAGTTACTTTAAAGCTCATCAAAATGAAAGTAATTTAAAATAAAGAATTTCATATGAAGTGTGTATGTCACTATAAACTAATCTTCTCACACTGTCCTTTTCTGTGGTGAACATTAGGGTTAATCACCATAAAACAAGTACTTAAAAATAATATTAATTCAGAACTATAAAAGACACTTTAGGCAAGGCTTAGCTACGTTTTTGTGCACTTCCACAGCTCTGGAATCAATTTTCAAGTCTGATTTTATTTTTTTTACCAATACCACCTTTCCCTGTACAAAAACAACATACTGCTAACAGCATCTTGTGAATGTTCCTGTAATTCTGTTATGCTATGATAAATTCTAGCAATAAAAAAAAGGACTACTTTTGGTGTCAACTCATAGTTTAACCATGACAGAAAAAGTTAGTAAATGAGAGCTGTAAAGATGAGAGGAACTATGCAGAGGAGTACTGTAAGAAAGCATGTTTACAAAGTGAAATTATATTATCTGGAACACTGGTTTTCCACATCCATCTTCTCTTAAGATGGTAAATTGTAGCTGTGCTAAAATGATTGTGCAATATTGATGATCCAGCTTCTTTACAAAAGCTCAATTTCTTCAGCAGAGTTTATATAATTAAAATGCTGAGAGGAAATCCATGTGTTGAAGCTGTATTAGAAATATTTAGAAGTTACTCTAACATCTAGCTAAATCCTTTTCCTACCTTGTAACTTTACTTTTTGGTGCAAACGTTGTCAGTCTGACCCCATATTGGGTAATATAAGCTAATAAAGGGCACAGGAGGCAGTGCCATCTTTGATCACATTACATCTGAATTGTTGCCATCCATCAACTAGAGTGCTCTACCTGTTCTCAAGTTGTCACTCTGGTATATTTTCTAACAAATCCAGTCTTTATAATCTGTTATCTGTTTGCTGTTTGCTGATATCTAAAATCAATACCATTTAGAATGTTAAACAAATCTTTTAAATCTGTCTTTAACAAGAAAAATAAAGGAAATAAGTTTGAGTAATTAGCGAGTGGGAGAGAATTTAATAATACTTATTGATGAATGGGAGGTAAGGGAACACATAGAAAATTGGAACTTCCACTAATCTCCTGGTCCAGAAGAAACATCCTGGGGTGTTAAGAGAATTAGCAACTGAATAGATACTATACAAGTACAGTTATTTTTGAAAATGCATGTACAGCTGGGGAGAAACTGGAATATTGGATGAAAGCAAATGTACTGGAAAGAAAGAGAGAAAAATAAAAATTGTACTGATCATTCCTGCCCTTTAAATCTTAATTCATGTCACTAGTATCAGGCAGAGTACTACTGTGAATAGTGTACTGGATTGGGAGTCCCAATTTGGGACCCAGGACATCCAAGTCCTGTTTCAAGCTCCGCCATTCTTCTCTTGTGTGACCTTTGGTAAGGCTGTTTCACTTGATAATTGCAACAACGTAAACTAAAAGTCATGATGATATCACTCTTCCTTCAAGCACTTTCTATTTTGCAGTTAGTGCAGGTCACATACTGATAACTATAAATGCATATTGGTATTTTCTCTTTTCTATTACACATGAATAGGCATTTAATTACATTAAAAGCCATACCATAATAGAGATGGGAAAAGCTCTATTAGACCATACAGCCAGGAGGAGAGAAGAATGTGATATAATCAGGATTTCTGGTTTATATTATTTCAGTATATAACTCATTTTGGTAACTTCCATAGTTACAATCACTAACATAGTCACTAACAAATGAATTTTGCACTTGTAAATTTTGCAAAAAAACATAACTCAGCCATTCCTCAATGTTTACCTTTTTGCAATGACTGCAGAACACTCTTGTCCAAGTGACAGCTATTGTCTGGCTGTACTGAAAGAAGGACAGGAGACATTTTGACATGGGTTTAATCAGGCCACAACTTTATTATTAGATGTCAGGGAGTACCCAGAAGATAAACGTGTACAGTGCAGGTAAGCCCATGTTCATTCCATAATTACATGGGGGGGGGTGTCTTCCACCAGCTCCCCCTCTTTTTCCATCCAGGTCCCTTCAGCCAATCCATGGCCGGGACCTTACCCTCCACCCCCCCTCGTGGGAGAACTAAGGTGGGCTATAAGAAAGGGGGTTGGCTCCAAGCTGTACCAATCATAGGAGTCCCCAACCCCTCCATCCCATTCCATTCCTTTTATGAACACCTCCTTTTTAAGTCCTTTTCTAAGCCATTTATCTGGTCACTGTATACCTTCCCTATGGAGTACCTGCACTGGACATCAGCCATAAGTAGGTGTCAGCAATTAGCTTAACTGTCTTCCCCACCCGCCACCCCCCACCCCTTTTTACTGTCTTTTACGATCCATTGTGTAAATAGTGTATGAAACCTATTCCTTATTCCTGATAAGTTCTCTGGGTTACAGACCTACCACAAAGTTTGGAAACCCCATGAGCAGAATTTTAGGAGTGATTAGAGACATCCTTCTGTCGTTGATTCTCTTAGGCAGCATAGAAAAATATGAATGATTTGTTGATGTACTGTCTATACTCAATTGTGTTTTTTTTTTCTTTTAATGTTAACTAGGGGTTATAGATTCAAAGATTCTAAGGCCAGAAAGGATCATTCTGATCATCTAGTCTGATGTCCTGTATAGCACAGGCCATAGAACAACCCAAGATTATTCCTAGAGCAGATCTTTTTGAATCATGTAACCTGAACACCAAATTAATCAGTATTCTGAAGCCAAAATTGCTTAAGATTTATAGACTAAATTATAGACTAAGATTTATAGACTTTTGGACTAAATTTTCTGAAGAAGTACACCAAAAAACCCAACCAAACAAACAATTAAAATAACCCCCTTTCCATGCTGACACATATGCAAGATATATTTGTTATCTAATTTAAAGCAGAGATCAACTTAAGCAACAACATTTGGATTTTGAACTGGGTTTCAAACACACTTAAGTATAGGTTAATTTTGATCTAGAATTTTGGTTTAGGCCATTATTCTGGTTCTGGTTTGGGCCACTTGCTGAATTTGTATCTGGCTCAAAGTTCACATTTCAAACAATCTGAAAGTTCAGGGTTGTCTGGGTGTGAGGTTTTGGTGTGGGTCCATCTCTCTCTCCATTAAAGCTAATTATAGGTGGAGCTGGTAGCACTGCCTATAATTAAAGCTGTCTGACACTTTTCATTATAAGATCCTGTTTAGTTGCTTTAAATTTGCCAAATGGTAATAAATCAGGCTGAAGTTCTCCATGCCAAGTGTCTACCTCGGTCTGAATTTTTCAACTGATTTTGAGAATGAGACTAGGAAAATAGGCTGTTGTGTTGATGTTAAAAACGATAGTTGCCTTTTCTTTGAAAAGCTCTGTATTTGGCACTGGTGTGACCACTGCTGGACTACTGTTTGTGTGAATTGCCCACAACTCAAGAAGGATGTTGATCAACTGGAGCAGGTTCAGAGAAGAGCCACAAGAATTCCTAAAGTATTAGAAAACATGTTTTACAGTGGTAGAGTCAAGGAGCTCAATCTATTTAGCTTCATGAAGGTTAAGGGGTGACTTGATTAGAATCTATAAGTATCTACATGTGGAATAAATATTTAATAATGGACTCTTCAGTGTAGCAGAGAAAGATATAGCATGATCCAGTGACTGGAAGTTGAAGCTAGAGAAATTCAGACTGGAAATAAGGTGTACATTTTTAACCGTGAGAGTGATTAATCTTGGAACAATTTAGCACGAGTCATGGTGGATTCTCCATCACTGACTATTTTGAACTCAAGATAGGATGTATTTCTAAAAGATCTGCTCTAGGAATAATTTTGGGTAAGTTCTGTGGCCTTTGCTATACAGGACATCAGACTAGATGATCAGAATGGTCCCTTCTGGCCTTAGAATCTTTGAATCTATGACCCCTAGTTAACATTAAAAGAAAATAAATGGAATCGGGTATAGACAGTACACCAACAAATCATTCATATTTTTCTATGCTGCCTAAGAGAATCAACGACAGAAGGATGTCTCTAATCACTCCCAAAATTCTGCTCATGGGGTTTCCAAACTTTGTGGTAGGTCTGTAACCCAGAGAACCTACCAGGAGTAAGGAATAGGTTTCATACACTATTTACACAATGGATCGTAAAAGACAGTAAAAAGGGTGGGGGTGGGGAAGACAGCTAAGCTAATTGCTGACACCTACTTGGCTGATGTCCAGTGCAGGTACTCCTTATGGAAGGCATACAGTGATCGGATAAATGAATTAATTGAACTAATGAGCTTCTGTTAATTACAAGTTTTAGTTTTCTTGAAGCAAGCATGCTGCAACAGATATGGTGCACTGTTTTGCACAAACTATTCTGTTGTCTTTCAGCTATTACAAAAAGTCAATGGAGGACTAATTATAAGTGTGTAGATAGATATGCAAAAAATGCTTGAAGATTTTGTTGGGAGTAATCTTATAAAAAGCTCTGGATTTCTGTTTCCACTGACCTTTCTTTTCTTTGTTTGAGGTATTCTTGAGGTGGTGGGGATCCTAGGTTCAAAAGCTTGGCCTTTTCTTCATTAAAGTTGGCCTACAGATCCCTATGTGGGGAGGTTTCTGCTCAGCACAGTCTTTTTCATACTAATGTCTGCAACTAAATTGCCCTCAGGCTATGAGCAAATGGCCAGTCTTGTAAAAGAGCATGTTCACCAAAGTGCTAAACTAAAGGTGGCAGGAGCTGAACTGACTGGGATTCTCAGAGGAGCACATTACTTATTTCTCCATATTTGCCTGAGGTGAATTTACAAAGTGGCTTCTATCAGGCAAGGCAAGCAGGTAACCAAAATAATGGCTTTAGTAGCTGTGAATGTAAAAGTCACTGCCTGCCTCTGGCCACTCTTCTTTGAAACAGCTGTCACTAGTGCAGTCAGCATGTTCATGTCAAACATGAATGTGTGTGGGGCCATGTGAGTGTTTGAGGGAACATATGTTAGACCTCACACTTTCCTGTTTGCATGCAAGAGTCACGCTGCACCTTTTTATCCCATTGTACCTAAATACCCATTTCATCTCTTCAGTACATCAAAGTTAATCTTCTGAAATTTCTCCTGTGAACTCAAGTCTACTGCTCATTACTCACATTGAGTAGTACCTTGCTTCATGAATTCAAAGGGCTACTCGTGAAGTAGGGTGCTATTCAGTGTGATTAAAGCTGCCAGAATCTAGCCTTTAGTTATTAGAGGAATGATCCTGAAACCTTTATGTGCGTGCATCTCTCCAAAGTCAGAGGAGGGAACTTTGTTTGTGTAAGAATGGAAAGTTGGTATCTGATGAGAGAAACATTATTAAAGATGGAATATTTATGTTTACTTAACCATTTAATTTTTTTCTTAAATAGGTCATTCCGATTAGTAAACTAGTGTATGTTGTTTATTTTGTCAAACAGCTCTTGATGGTCCATGAAATGCATGGGGAGGGCTCTTATAGAGATCTTATGTAGTCCGGATAACTCTACTGTTTCTCCCTTACTCTTCATTTTGGCCCCACTATGTACACAAATTATCACGCTAATGTACCAGTATCAAAGGAATTAAGTGATGTAAATGTGATACAGAAGTTGTGAGAGATCCCTCCTCTAGCCTTATAGTTTTCCTTTGACACATTGTTCCAGGGTGCTGTGCCTTGGGGTGCCCTTTGATGTATTTCATCAGCTTCATAAATACTTCACAGGAGCCTCTTAAATGCTTATTACATTAACTTAAGGGGGCAGCAGCTCACCAATCACTCAGAGTCAGAGCTTTGCAGGTTCCTTGGATGACCTGCTCACTCATCTTTGAGTAAACATGCAAGAGAGATTGTACTGCAACAGTACTGCTTTTGCATGCAATCTTACGGCTGCAGTAATCCTTGCTGATAGGATGTGACTAGTATGCAAAGAACACCAGCTAGTATTTTTAATTAATTGCCAGAGGTGCCTAGTGTGTTAGACAGGTGTCTCTTGTTTTTACAAATCTACATAAAAAAGTAGTGCAGGAACCTCATGAACTCCCAAGTTCCATACCCCTGATGTCCATTTTGGCTGAGAATTAAAGAACCTGGAAGAGAGATTCCACCACTGTCAACAGGGGATAACCCAACAAGTATGCCAAAAGGATCTTGGGCAACCATCTGAGCACACATAATTGAGTCCAGCGGTAGCCAGATCCTGTTATGTCTTTGATGTTGGCCTGACCATTTTTAAAATATACATCTCTTAGATAGTCAAAGGTTGCATATTTAATTCTAACTCTCAGTAAAAACTCCTAGAATGTGTATGCCTGTTACAGAACCCACTGTGTCACTACTGTTTTATTAGTTTTTTTTCATAAATGCTATTTTAATAAATAAATTTTGTATTAAAATAATCACCAGCTGCCTCTTATGTAGATATCACCCTAAACAAATTCTCCCTTGTTCATAACACATTAGTCAAACAGAGCTCCATGGATTTCATGCCTCACTTTTATATTCTTTTCGTAACTAGCTTTGTTATTTACTTACTGAAATATTCATGGACATAGTCTCTGAATTAAAGTCTACTTTTTTCTATTAAGTAGCAGATTATAATAAGGCTTCTCTGTTTTCCTAAAGTGCTTTCATTATTGTTAATGGCTTTTGAAAACACATTTTGAAAGGTTTACATCACGTTAAAAAACTTTGTAAAAAAATATTTGAAGAGCAGATAAGATCAATACAGTTACATGTAAAAATGGCATCTTCTTTCTCAACAGACCAGTTCCCTGTGTAAATTAAAAATCATATCTGGTTTATTCTTTTTTTTTTTGAGACAAATATAAAGTTTCACTCCAGTTACCAATGAACAGACAACACAAATAAGAGAGAGCAAGGTGGATTCTTTTCTGGTTTGAGCCTCCTCCACAGAATTGTCACCTTATTTCCAGTTGCAGGAACTATTTTATTGGTGATGTTACATGAACCAGAAATAACGTGGATTGACTTTCAGATCCTAGAGTAAGTTTGCATTAGGATTTGTTTTAATAATATATAAACTGAGGACATTTCAGGCAGACAAGTATATGGTCTTACTATATTTTATTTTGATGCATACAAAGTTTGCCCTTAAATAGTTCATTTCTGCAGTAATAACAAAATGTACTTCTCATCCCACACTAACAAGTAAATATACACATCCATAATAATAAAATGGATCCCTTTGTTGCTAAAGGGAATAAAAGTCAGGAAGCAGGCTTTAGAACTGGGGTCCCTTGACAGGGGATCTTGGGTTTAAAATAGAAAAGACCTAAAGGGTAGGCTGAGTAACTATGAATGAGCTAGGAACTTTAGGACAGCCAGGCTGGACAACAGGCTTGGTCCCCCGAATCTTCCACGAGCTCCACTCAAGCAGACCTATGATGCCTGTTTGGGTACCCACTAAACTCATGGGTCACCCATTTGAAACAGCCTGCAGAATCTGGGCCTTGGCCTGGACTTCATTGTCTTATTGTATGTTAATAAAAGCCCCGGAAGAGGATAGGACTGTGTGGTAGAGCAGGGGTAAAAGGCACCTGCTCTCACTGGCATACATGATTATGTGTGTGATTAAGGATTTCAGGCAGAATTTCACCACAATTCCCAGAGATATGCTGGCATCATTAGTGGTGTGTAAATAATGATAATTGAGCAATTTGTTATATTGGCTGAGGAAAATGTCATACAAAAGCAACCATATTAATGTTCAGTTACCTTTAGACAGAACACAGAGGAAAACAATGGAATGAAACAATCCGAGAAGTGGTGTTTAGTCTTCTGAGAGTATTCTGCAAACAATACAAAGAAACCAAAACAAATGGAAAAGTTACAAAACTGCTGACACCACTCTTTTAACATTTATGAAACACACTAGGCTAAATACTGCTCTCACTAACATCCGTGCAAACCACGCAACATCAGTAAGGTTACATGTGTATAACTGAGAACAGAATTTGGCTCACTATTCTCACTTGGTGGCTTTGGCTTTGTTTTTCCTATAGTATAAATATTAACTCATTACATTTTCAAATTCAGCTACTGAATATTCATCTTTTCTATTGTCAGAGGTGCGGGCAATTTTCCACATTCCAACACCCCACCCCCCCAGCAATTTTTTGGCAGATGACTCTGATCTCTGACAGAATATCTGGAATCCCTGTCTGGTTATGTCTGTAACTAGTTCAATGACTATATTATAGTAGTAATGAACACCCCAAGCTACAGAGCTCTGGTTTGTCTCTGTATCAAACAACTTTTGTACAATTAACCTGTCTGCAGCCCTTTGTCTTGCACAGTTCTGACTGGCTGCTCCCCTGCTCTCTGCAGCTCTAGAGGAGAGTCAGAGCTTTGGCTCTGTGTGCTATGGCCATGCCCCAGGTGCTCCTTCTTGCACCCAGTTTCTCTGCATCCACGACAATGGTCAGCTGGTGGTTTGATTGTTCCAACCCCCATTTCTTTCTATCTTTAATTTTTACTCTGTTTTCGGGCAGTGGAAAACAGATTTGTTTCTTTCGAATTTCGTCCTCCTCCTTGGGTTGGTTAACGCTTTGGCACTTTAACTCACCCTGAGCCTCCGCTGTAGCATCTCCCTGCCAGCTCCTCTGCCTCTGTACAGGCACTGCAGAACAGCCAAGAAAGCACTAGGAAAAATCCATGTGATGCCTCATTTTTGTGAGGCAGCCATCCCGGACTTGACAGATGGTGAGCTGTGCCCAGCCTGTACAGAGCCAGTTGACATACAGATTCCATGGGAAGGATAGGCTCCCTATTTGTGTCTTTCCATCCAAAATGCCAGGGACTCAGAGTTCCAAGTCCTCAGTTGCTAGGTGGTTTAGACTATATGCATTATGGAAGCCTACAAGGCATCAGAGGTTCCTCTTCTGGAAGGGATCAAGGTGCATTTCATGAGATCCTTGACAATCTTGTGGATGGAATGAGCAAGTGTGTCCACCTTGGAAGTTTGCAAAGCAACCACTTGGTCAACAGCTAACACCTTCATTGAGCACTATAAGGTGAACTTTCTGTCCTCTCTAAAGAGGCTTCTATTGGCTTGAAGGTGTTGCTAATGGTAGCCCAGAATTAATGTAGCCTCTTTGAACATGTTTGCAAGGGAGATGCTTCCCTGTTCTCTTTCCTGCTGAATTTTTTCATAACCTTGACTACACCTGTGCACTGCTTGCTACTTCTCAGACGTTCAGAACTGTGAGAGATGCTGGGCTGCAGAATGCAAAATTTCTTACCAATAATTTTCTTTCTGCTAGCAGTGTCTTCCACAATTCTACCCATTCTAGATGGCTCATGAGCCAAAGGTCAGATATTAAGAAAGATCATTACTATATGGCTGTTTTCTATGTCAAATGTACTTAATTATTTCTTTGACTCTAGAGTGTCTGTTATGCAAATTTTACGGACTTGGAATACTGCAGATCATCTTGCAGCAAGTGGCAGCAGAGGGGGTGTGGCCAGACCAAATGACACAAAAACTTTGGTCCACTTCTGTGAGTTGCAGAGTGGAGAGGAACAGCCCAAAATTGTGGGCCATGCTGCTAGCAGAAAGGAAATTATTGATAAGATATTTTCTGATCAGAATGAATGAGGTCAGATAATCAAGGGATGGGAAAGTAAAGCAAAGTGCTTGCAAAGTGCTTGGATTCTGTTCGCAGCACTGTCAGGAACTTGCTGTGTGGCAACACCCATTTTTTCATGTTCTCTGTGTATATATATCTCTTCCTACTGTATTTTCCACTGCATGCATCCGAGGAAGTGGGTTTTAGCCCATGATAGCTTATGCCCAAATACATTTGTTAGTCTCTAAGGTGCCACAAGGACTCCTCATTCTTTTCACTTAACCATGTGTGCTTCAGTTTCCCCATCTCTAAAAAGGAAATACTGATCCCACAATAAGTAGTGTTTGTAAAGTGCGTTCACAGCGTCTGATGAAAGTTGTTATAGTAATGCAAAATATTATTATTAAATGGATTTAGGTAAGATTCAAGTAACTGGAATATCAAAATCCCACCAGGGTACTGTAAAGTCAGTTTGCATTTCACCTGCTTATGACTCATTCCTGTTTCCAGGAGAATAGCTAATACAGTAAGAAGCTGCTCTCTGGAGTTTACCTGTGACACCCACAGGTGACAAGTGTTATCGAACAAAGTCTGAGCTGGTGTCAGACAGGTAGAGGACACTGTCACTCTTCTCATTTCGTTGGAATAACTCATTAAATACTTTTCACCTGTGACAGTCCCAGGTAAAACCCAGAGTAGAATTACTTGTCTTTACTAAACTGATTCTCATTAATCCCTTAGCTGTCAGCTTTCAGCAGACATTACATTTAGTTTCCTGCAGTACTTTCTAACATGCACATTCTCTGACTGTGTGAAATGTTGCTAGACTTGTTTCATAGATAAATGTACATTATGCACTCAGATGCATATTAATTTTATAGTAATATTTCTGATTAGCTGTTATTCTACTGAGCATTTTTGCTGACACAGCTTTGCATCTGCAAATAATTGCAACCTTCTAAACTACAGAAACAAATATTAGTGATGTCTGACTACCTGTTTGTGCTGACCAATCAAGTAATCTAAGTACTAATTTTTATGTTTGCAAATCTAAAGGGCTGGCTGCAATCTGATTCTCTAAAACTTGTTGAAATATAGGATTTTCATCTCAAGATTCCAGAGTGCTTGATTTAGAATTGTTACACTGATTTTGCAATACAATGTTGTTGTTTTTTTTAAATCTCCACTTCAACATTACTGAAATGCAGCCACTTTGAGGGTGGAAGGCAGTAGTCATTAAACAGCACACTGGAACTCTGCAGAAGTGTTCAAGGCAGAATGTGAACAATAACATATCCAACTGAAACACAGAGAAGATTTTTTTAATGTAAATGGAATGTAATTACCAAACCAGATTTCACTTAAGACACACCAGCCCCCCTTACCATTCTAAAAGGGTTCATGGGATTTTTAATGAGCACCGCTCGCCTCAGGATCACAATTTTGTATCTCACTGATATGAAGACCTACTACTGGCTTGTACCATGCTGTAGCCCTGGTTCAGTACTGACTTAAATGTAAGAGTAACAGCTACAGAATCACCATCACTTCCTTGCAATATAGCCTTAGTAAAATAATATTGCTCTGGCAAAACTGTGATTCATAATTATATACTGTATTAAAAATATTGCTAAGACAGGATGGTAACCTGCAGATTCCCAGGTTTGGTTGTTAAAATAGCTTTTCCACTTTGAGAACTGAAATACTGCCAGGAGTATTGGCCAGTTTTTGCCACCTTTACCTTGAGTGGCATTTTGGTTCTTCAATAGTCCATTGAAATCGAGAAGCAAGTTACTACTCTGAGTGATTTGGCCGTGTATTTGTCTTGTTGGAGGCATTGCATTTATCTGAATAACTCAGTTTGCACAATTTCAGTATCATTTAATAATTTGTATAATGCTAGCTGTGTTTGTATATGCTATACAGTGGGACCCACAGAGTGGATCAGCAGGGCAGGGAACTCCACTTGATGAGTTTCCTGACCTACAGAGCAACCCTCCAGTTCTTCTTGGAGTGATTGCACGTGTATAAGGCTACGTTTTAGTCACGGGTATTTTTAGTAAAAGTCATGGACAGGTCTCAGGCCGTAAACAAAAATTCACAGGCCTGTGACTTGTCCATGACTTTTACTAAAAATACCCACCCTGACTAAAACTGGGGTGGGGGGCAGTCCGGGGGCACCACGGGTGCTGGGGGAGGTGGCCTGGGATCCCTGCTGGTACTGAAGGGGGGGCGGGGGTTGGAGGGGCTGGCAGGGGCTTCCTATCTGGCTCCACATCCCTGCAGCTCCTAGGCGGCAGAGGCAGGGGCCAGGGCAGGGGCTCCACTACTCCCACCACTGGCGCTGGCTCCCATAATTCCCATTGGCTGGGAATCGCAGCCAATAGGAGCTGCGGGGGCGAGGCCCGTGGGCAGCGCATGGAGGCCCTCTCTGCCGCCTAGGAGCTACAGGGGGGGCATGCCAGTGGGAGCTGGGGAGCCACCCACCCCGAGGTAAGTACCCCCCGCACTCCGCAACCCCCTGCCCCTAGCTCTGAGCCCCATCCCACACACGCAAACTGCTGCTGCAGGCCCTGAGACTGCCCGAACCAGGCAGCCCCTGAACTAGCACCAGCCACTGCAAAAGTCATGGAGGTCACGGAAAGTAACGGAATCAGTGACCTCCATGACAGATGTGCAGCCTTACCTATGTGCCTTCCACTCTAGGTGCGTGCACACTGTGAGCACAGTCATCAGAATTTTTTCTCTCAGTGGTACATGTCAGGGCGACTCAAGCGCCCCCTGCTGGCATACACCGACAGCACCAGTATGAAGCGCTGAGCCAACCTGGCGCCCCCTCAGTTTCTTCTTACTACATACGACAGTCCCTGGAATGACACTTTCCTTGCTTTTGCAAGCTCTCTCAGTGGTCATCGTCATCTTCTTTCTGTACATAGCTGGTTGTAGTCAGTTTCAGCTAATTTTAGTGAAGTTCTGTAACCTTGTGCTTTAGCGGAGTTTCTGTCCATTCCCCAGTTCCAAGGCTTGCCTCAGTCACCAGGCTTTAAGCCCCATGCCTCCTGCAACAAGGCTATGTTCCTGAGCATCCCATACTCAAGTTGCTTGAAGTGGCTGGGGGAAGCTCCTAATGGGGACCATTGCCAAACCTGCAAGGACTTTAAGCCTCACACAAAGAAGGATTGGGAGGCCAGACTGAAATTCCTCCTTATGGAAGCGGCACTGAGACCTCCATCTGAGCCAGGCCAATGAGACTTGGCACCGAATGCCTTGGCGTTGGTAAGGAGTGCTCCTCCTACTGTTCTGGAATCCCGGCACTGACCATCATCCTCAGTGCCTAGGAAAAGGCATAGGAAACAGCCTGCTGAACAGGGGCAATCCCCAGCATGGAAGACTGCCTGGCTTGGGGATCAGTGTAGATTGTGATCTAAGCCAAAGCACTCCTCTACCTCAGTACTGTAGAAGCTGGCACCATTTACGCAGGCATCTGTGCAAGCTCTGTTGAGTCATACTGGAAGAGCCTTCTCCATCTGCGGCACAGCCCGGTTCCAATACTGTCTTGATACCAATCACACCGGAAGTGTTTGCTGTTGCTAGAGACCTTCTCTTGCTGTTGGTACTGGTATCATCCCCAAGAGTCAGCATTATCGATGCTGGTGGACAGGAGGGAACCCGCTGGATCCTTTCATTGTTTGGTACCATCACCTTCAGAGTTGGAGATTCGGTCTTACTCCTCCAGCCTGAGGAGCTGCTCTCCCAGCTCTTCCATGCATTTCCCATCCAAGGTCCCAGGCACAGGAGTGCCATTTAGTGGTGGCCAGGAGTTCATTGGGGGCCTACAAAGGTCCACTGGCCATTTTGGAATCATTGTGGTTTCCTCCAATTCTCAGGCTTATTCCAGATGCTCCTGTTCAGTGGCCTCGGAAAGAAGGGTGGCATTGTTCAGGGATCACCTGATCCAGACTCTGGTACTGAACTGCAAGAGCTGGCTCAACAGGATCCTGCTGATGCAGAAAGAGAGAATGAGCTTCCACAGCTGGTGCTGGCCTCCTCCTCCTCTTCCCCTGATGAGGCAGCCTCAGTAGGGGGCGGATTGCTTCCCCCTGATGACTATAAGGTTCACCGAGAGTTGTTGAAGAGGGTGGTCTTAAGTCTGGGCATACAGGTGGAGGTAGTGAAAGAGTCCTCCCATAGCCTGGTTGACAT
Source organism: Natator depressus (assembly GCF_965152275.1). Taxonomy (NCBI): domain Eukaryota; kingdom Metazoa; phylum Chordata; order Testudines; family Cheloniidae; genus Natator; species Natator depressus. The sequence goes on along the minus strand of NC_134242.1, from coordinate 68,564,252 downwards.
TTTAGCTGATGTGGGCCCTTCAAAATTAGCCCGGCCTCTCAATGAGGCCATTATGGACCTTGTTAAGACCTTGTGGCAGATCCCTGGTGGTATCTGCTGCCAATGAGAGAGAAAGACAGGGTCATCAGGGTGCAACCCCAAAATCAAAAGACTCGAAGAAATTAGACTTATTCAGTAGGAAAGTTTATCCTATCAGGGGATTAAAACTCAGAAGTGTAAACCAGAAGGCGCTGCTGGGCAGGTGTGTTTTTAACATGTGGGACTCCATGCAGAAATTCAATGAATTGCTCCCACAAGGAGCTAGAAAAAGGTTCTCGGTAGTGGACGGGGAAAATCAGTTGGAAGGGCCTCTTTATAAGCTACCTTGGATGCGGCTGACTTGGCAGCCAGATCCATGGCTTCGACATGGCTCCCCCATGCACGGGAATTCATGGCTACAGTCCTCAGGACTCCTGCAGGAGATGCAGCAGACACTTCAGGACCTGCTTTTTGAAGGAGCTTTACTTTTTTTTCAGAACAGTCTGAACTGAAGCTTCTTGATCTAAAAGACTCAAGAGCGGCCCTTAAGTCCCTTGGATTGTACATCCCAGGTCCTTCAAGGAAACGCTACAGGTCTCAACAGCCCCTCCGGTACTCTGCCCTGGCTGGCTGTCAAGATCTGTGGAGGAAGAGAAGCAGGGTTTTAGGCATAGGCCACCACCACCTTTTACTTCGACATCAATGCTTGTCACACCCAGATATCTAGGAGGATCTAAACAGGTGTTTTGATTGGATGCTCAAAGATTTTGTACGGTTTCCATGATGCCAGACCCCATTTCTTCTTTATTTGCAAACTGCGTTTCCCACTTCTTCAGGACATGGTCCTGTATCACCATGGACCATTAGTTGTTGAGCACAGTGGAAGTGGGATACACTCTCCAGTTTATTTCTACACCTCCTTCCAACCTTCTTCCCCATCCCTCTCATGAAGAACTTCTGGTCTGAGCGGTTCAGTCTTTCCTTTGGTAAGAGTTGAGGAAGAGGGTCATCAGAATTTAAGAGGGAAGGGGTTCTACTCCTGTTATTTCCTAATCCTCAAAGCCAAGGGAGGTCTCACGCCAATTAAACCTGTGTCAGCTCAAAACAATTGCAAGAAAATAAAGTTCTGCGTGGTCACCCTGGCATCCATTATCCTCTCACTGGATCTCAGAGACTGGTATGCTGCCTTCGATGTAAGAGACGCCTATTTTCATGTGTTGATATACCAAGAACACAGAAAGTTCCTCAGATTCATAGTGAACTGCTCACACTACCAATTCATGGTCCTCCCATTCAGCCTGTCTGCAGCTCCGTGGGTGTTCATAAAATGTATGGCAATAGTGGCAGCTTTCCTGAGGAGGTTAGTGGTGCAGGTCAACCCCTATCTAGATGGCTGGCTAGTCAAGATCCGGTCCAGGGCTCAAGTAGTGTCCAATACTCAACTTATCCAGTCGACGTTCAAGGCCCTCGCCCTTCTGATAAATGCAGAAAAGTCTACCCTTGCTCCAGTGCATAGGATAGTGTTCATTGGGGCGGTGCTCAAGTCTACCTACACCAGGGCCTACCTCCCAGAGATATGATTCCAATCAGTCAGATCCCTGATAACACACCGCAAAGGTCTTCCAATCAGCACAGCCCAAAATTTTATGAGGCTCTTAGGTCATATGGCCTTGTGCACCTACATGATACAACTGCACCTCATACACCTCCAGACATGGCTGGCCGTACCAAACCGCTGCCATCTGGACACTGTACTCACAGTACCACCATGGATTCTTGTCTCTCTAAATTGGTTGTTGGATCCACTCATGGTTTGTTCAGGCATCCTCTTTATGTGCCCTCAACCGTCTATGACGCGGGCCTCAGATGTGTCAGCGCTAGGGCGAGGAGCTCACAAGGAGCCCCTCAGAACTCAGGGCCTTTAATCTCTGGCTGAACTTTCACTCTACATCAACATCAGGAAACTCAGATTAGTTTGCCTTGACTGTCAGACCTTTCTGCCTCACATTACGGGCATAAATTTGTTTGTTCTCATGGACAACACTGCAGCTGTGTTTTATCTCAACAGGTAAGGAGGAGTGAGCTCGCACTTCCCTCATTTGTCAAGAAGCAATACAGGTACAGGAGTTTTGCGTAGCCCACTCAATCAACCTCCAGGCCTCTTACCTTCCAGGAATGCAAAACAAGCTGGCAGGTCTTTCTCCAGTCACCACGAGTGGTCCATTTGCCCAGTTGTGGTGAGAGACATTTTCCAGTAGTGGGGGACTCCCGGGATAGAACTGTTTGCAAACAGATACAACAGAAAGTGTCACTAATTCTGCTCCCTATGAGGCCACAGTTTGGGTTCTATCACAGATGCCTTTCCACTACCTAGGATTGGACAACGTTGTTATGCTTTTCCCACAGTCCTGCTCGTGTACAGAGTGCTGCTAAAGATCAAGTGGACCCAGGCCTGGGTTATTCACATAGCTTCAACTTAGCCCTACCAACCCTGGTTCTCAACTCTGCTAGACCTCTCAGTGGTGACTCCAATCCTGCTTCTGTTGCACCTGGACTTGATCTCCCAGGACCAATCCTGCTTCCTTCATTTAATGGCCTGGAAGCTCCATGGCTAAATCCCAGAGAACAAGGTTGTTAGAACAAGTTCGCCTGGTCCTACTAGGTAGCAGAAGGACCTCCACCAGGGCTACTCACCTTTCAAAGTGGAAGCAGTTGTCTATTTGGGCATCCCAATGCAGAGTCTTGCCCATGCGTTTTTTCAAGTACAACACATACTTGAATATTTATTACACCTGATACAGCAAGGCTTAGCAATCTCCTTTATCAAGATTCACCTGGCAGTAATATCAGGTTCACCGTCAGGTGGATAACTGGTCTATTTTTTCAAATGACATGTCTGTCAGATTCCTCAAAGGCCTGAAATGTTATACCCTCAAGTAAATAGAAAAAAGAAAAGGAGTACTTGTGGCACCTTAGAGACTAACCAGTTTATTTGAGCATGAGCTTTCGTGAGCTACAGCTATGCATCCGATGAAGTGAGCTGTAGCTCACGAAAGCTCATGCTCAAATAAACTGGTTAGTCTCTAAGGTGCCACAAGTACTCCTTTTCTTTTTTCTATTTACGAATACAGACTAACACGGCTGTTACTCTGAAACATACCCTCAAGTAAGAGAGCCTTTTCTTCCCTGGGACCTGAACTTGGTCATATCAAAGCTTATGGGACCACCATGTGAACCTTTGTCAACATGCGCCTTATTATACCTCTCCTAGAAAGTGGTTTTCTTAGTGGCCATCACTTCAGCCGGTCGGGTGTCAGAACTCTGTTCCCTCGCATCAGAGCCTCCGTACACAGTCTTCTTTAAAGATAAGGTGTATTTGCATCCTCACCCCAGTTTCCTCCTGAAAATGGTTTCACAATTTCATGCCAATCAGGCAATCTACCTACCTGTCTTCTATCTGAAGCCTCATGCAAGTAGGAGTGAACAGCGTTTTCACTCATCGGACATCATATGAGCCCTAGCTTTCTACATAGAACTAAATCATTCCGAAGGTCCACCCAACTGTTCATAGCTGTAGCTGACAGGATGAAGGTCTCCTAATCTTTTCACAGACAATTTTGTCCTGGATTACTTCATGTATTTGTACTTGTTACGATCTGGCAGGTGTTTCACCATTACCTAACCTGACTGTTCATTCCACAACGTCGCAAAGATCCTCAGCAGGATTCCTAGCACAGAACCCTATTCAAGACATTTGTAAAGCAGCAACCTGATCATCAGTGCACATGTTCTCTTCCCATTATGCCATCACTCAGCATTCCAGAGATGATGCCAAATTTGGTCGAGCTATTCTGCAGTCTGTATGTCCATGAAATCTGATCCCTCCACCTATTCAACTGCTTGGGAGTCACCTAGAATGGAAGGCACATTTGCAATCAGTTCAGGAATTAAAAAATGGTTACTAACCTTCCATAACTGTTGTTCTTCAAGATATGTTGCACATATCCATTCCGTGACCCATCCTTCTGCCCCTCTGCATTGGAGTTTTCCAGAAAGGAGGAGCTGAGGGGGCACGAGGTCGGATGGACACTTTACACTGGCACTGTTGGTGCATGCAGGCAGCTGCCCCAGCAGGTATCACTGAGGGAAAAAATTCTGGCAACTGTGCTCTTGGTGCATACACACCTAGAGTGAAATGATAGGAAAGGTTAGTATTTTTTCCCTGTATGTTGCTAACAAACCTGCCCATTACCATGGGCACAGTATGTGTAGCTCTGGCCTCCATCCTCTAGGACTACCATATGTATTCTGCTCCCTGACTTGTAGCTCTTCTGCTTGGTGCCTGGATCAAACACTTAGCTCCAGCTATACTGCACAATGAAATAAGCCAGGATTTTGCCTTTTAATCTTTAAATCTCTTGTATCTTACTATATAAAATAACCAACTAAACAGTGGTTATTCTACAGTCCTGTATAATGCATTTTGTATGTAACAAAAATAGTCCAGTTGAATAAATGGGATAATCCTGTAATTGTATAGGTCTCTAAACTAAAATGCTGTAGGAATTCACTGGTAGGCTAATCCTACAATATTTAATGAATAAATTAATGTTATTACAGTGTCAGGGTAAAACTAAGGTGTGTCTGTAGGACTTTCTTATCTGGGATGTAAAATAATATTGTTCTCAGTGGCTCTCCATTGACTTCAATTGATGGATTTGCACGCTGTGACTTTTTCCCAATGAATTTATTCAGGTACTGTACTTACTGCATGTACACAGGTATGTCTTGGGAGTTTTCTCATTTTTTCTTTCCAGCAGAGTATCCCAATGGGTTAATTTTAACTTCACTTTACACAGGACTAATTTTACCCACCAGAACCAGAAAGTATTTAATCATCAGGCCTGTTAAATAGATAGTTTGTTTCAAATCATGTATTCATATTTGTTTAATGAACAAGAAAACAAAAGGTCGTTCTCTTTGAGTATTTTATTTTGATTTTTGTTTAGCTTTTTCTGCATAACTTTTTGGCATATATAACAGAAATCTCTGCCCACCCCACCCCCCAAGAAGCTGTGATTGAGTCTGGTGTTGATCCCCAGTATTGTAAGTTCAGGTTTGCAGTGTCAAGAAGCAGCAGTTAAACACTGGTGGAGATGTGGAGATATGTGCACCAGGGCCAAGGTTAGGCACTCTCATTTCAGTGTTGAGTGTGGGGGACAAAGGGCATGGAATGGAATAGAAAATCAGACATGGAACCGTTTGATTTGATCTTCAGTTAAGTATTGGGAAGATCAAAGAAACAGAGGACTCTGATTATGAATTCTCATAAATGTGTATCAGTGGCGAGGGGCCAGACCTTAAACCCTGAGTTCTGTCTGCTTTGTGGCACTTCAACAGCATAAACCACAATTCTGACCCTGGGTGAAGAGGACATGGCAAAATGCTGCTGCTCTTTGGTGATCCCTGTCTGGCAGAATAGCCTGTGATGGGCTCTTTCCAGCTAGTGCAATGTAGAACATCTGACAGACTGCTCTAAATTGTGCCAGGGACCAAACCTAGCCTGAGGTCAGGGTGAGGAGTAAATCATTTTTGTTTTCCCTTGCCATAGCTGTTCTGAGTGTAGCTCAACTGCAAATGAGAACTCAAACCCTTATCTGTGGAATAAATCTGTTTCATGTGATAAAGACTTGGGAGGCACACAACAGTGACAGAATCTATAAAATGCACTCAGATGTATGTTCTGTAACATAAAACTGAGGTACACAAAGAAATGTGTGATAGTGGCAGTGGGCCATGTTCCCTGATAAATAAGTGGTAAAAATGCACCTGCGGAGTGTAAGAAACCCAGGGTCATATCTTCATCTGATGTAAATTGACTTTGCTGGTTTATGCCAGCAGAGGATCTGGTCCCCAGAAGTGTCTGGAAGACTGGAAGTCCAAGGATTCAAAATGAAATCACTAAATGGTCTCCTTTTCTATGACACTTGAGTACGGAAATTGTTTATCTTTGTGTGTCCCACTCTTGGGACATAAGTATTATCCCATCAAAACCAGAAACAGGATCCAAACAGCAAATGTGAACTGCTTTATTCTGCTGTGGTAGTTGTTTCTGTGGAGCAGTTTATATGGGGTCCCATGCACACTGCTGCATGGAAAACCACCAGGTGCACAGAGTGCCTGCTGTGCATCAGCTGTAATTGTTATACCTTTCCAAATAGTAGCTAAGTGCTTGTTTTCCCTGATTGGGAGTGGTTAGTGTGTTTTGTCACACGCAAGAGGAAGCTTTGCCTAGTATAGTTTGTTTAGACCTGTGTCTGTTTGTGGTTAAACACTTCATTTCTACCATATTTGTATAGTTTCAGGGTTGGCAGTTCTCTGAATAATTGCTCCCTCTATTCCCAGATGAATTAGATTCTTATGATCTAATGTTTGGTGTGTGCTACATGCACTCTACTGTGACTGATCCACAAAGGGTATGAATCTACTACTCTCAACTAAGGAATTTAATCCTCCAGTTAAAGCTATAGTGGCTCTTTAGTTTGGGAGATCCTGGGTTCATTAACTGTGGAACCCCCAGATGCGTTGTGCATGCATACTGAGAAGAGAGTGCATCCATCTATGTCTGTGGGATTTAATGTTATTTTTGAAAAATCGTAGAGACAAGTGCTAAAATTCACTCTGAAGTATTATTTGCCAGAGGGGCTGCACTGGGCATTCATTACGCCCTGAAAGTATTTCTCTTTCCAGCAAACACAGTCATTTAAGTCAGAGTACAAGCAAAAAATAAAAAAAGAAAGAAAAAAAAAAGAAAGAGGAGAGAAGCCCATCAGTGGTGTCCTTGGACCTACAACATATCCACTGATAGATTTAAAAATAGAAATGCAGAAAGTAAGGTGTTACACCAGAGATTTTAATTGCTAGAAGGAGAGAGAGAAACGTTATAAAATGGTTGTGGAGGGAATGGGCAATGGATAGACTATTTGAATCTAGAAATCACATAGAAATCAATCCAAAAGGGAGATTTTTTTCCCAAAATAATGAAGAAAATATCAAAGAACTGTGTAGTAAAATAAAACAATTTTGAAGTCATCCTTAAGGTCAGTTTTGTTCCTGGGAAGCGTAGTGTTTTCAGTGTTCTTGACCAAAAGGAAAAAAAGAAAAAGAAAAAAAAAAGGAATTTTTAAAAATATTTTTTCCACTTAAATAAACAAATTGAATACATTTTAAGGTGAAAACATATATTTTCTGATTATTTCTTTGATAAAAACTGTAATTGTAAAAGGAGGAGAGTGTTTTGAGAGGTGAGGGCGAGCAGCCGTGTAACCCCTGAATTCCATCACTTTGTTGATGGAGGAGTCAAAGACAGCATATGGGTCCATCCCCTCCACCACCATTGCCTGCAGCTCCTCTGGTAGTGATACCAAACAGATGTATAAAGGAGAAGACTGAAAGACTCAAGAGTATAATAACAAACATGGAATACAGACAAGTTCCTACTTTCCAAAACCTCTGGGGAAAATAAATTTCATTACTGAAAAGTAATTCAGGACACTAGTACTTTAACAATCATGAGGAAAGCACATTAAAAGAATAGAGCATATAATATTCTCAAAAAGCCAGTCAGAAACTCTGCATTTTATTTTATTATTTTCTATTATTCCTTCCATGCAACAAGTTTTTTGCATTAATTTAGGATTAGTCAATTTGTGTCCATTATTTATACATTGAACAGACAGTGGTTTTCTAGTTTCTTTAATTTGCTGGTTTGTCGCTAATATGAGAGATCCAGCTTGTTGTTGGTAATAATAATAATAAACATGGGATGCTTGTAATTTTCCCAATATAAACCATGTCACATTGGTAATAATACTATGCCTCATTCTGGAGGTAACTGAAATCTAATCAGTTCTAATTGAAATAATTGGAGCAGCAGTGCTCTATGTGTTTGAAATCTGGCCCAAAGTTTCTGCTTGGATCTTATGCATATGGGTTCATGTGGGAATGGAAAGTATTTTTCTCTATGTTGGGTACAATTTTCAAAGGCATCTAATGATTAATTTTCAAAAGTAATTTTTGCCCCATTGAATTCCAATGATACTTATCCTCCTACATGCCTAAGACACTTTTGAAAATGGGGCTTAAACACCTAAGTCACTTAGGCACTTTTGAAAATAGTACCCTTTTTCTCAAGTGAGACTCCTAAAATGTCTTTGATCAGAAGTCACATGGAAACCATGACTTTACTACCTTGTTCTTATTGGAGCCTTCTTCCCATTGTGTTTGACCCTGCTTCATTCACATTATTTATTGGGTATTTCTTCAGTAGTCTTTTCCTTTTTTGTGTTCTTTTCCATTTTCTGTATTTTGAAAAGTTAACTGCAGTTGGTTAAACAGTCAGTCAGTTGAGAATTTCAGTTTCTTCTAAAGTTAGTAGTGATACAAACATTGTGTGTGTAGGCTAACCAGCAAAGTAACCCAGTTCATTTAAATGGATGCACATGGTTTTGGTTTTCTCCAAAAAGGTTGGTAGTGATTGGCTGCGAATGCCAGTCAAAATGAGGTAGGATCAGATGCTAAAATAGGGAAATAACAAGTTGCAAATTACTTAAACAATTTAGATATCTTCAAGTCACCACGGCTTGATGAAATACATCCTAGAATACTCAGCTGACTGAGGAGATATATGAGACATTAGCGATTATCTTTGAATAGTCATGGAAGAGTGGGGAGATTCCAGAGGACAGGAAAAGGACGCATATAGTGCCCATCTGTAAAAAGAGAAATAAGGACAACCTAGAGAAGTACAGACCACTCAGCTTTACTTCACTACCTGGAAAGATAAAGGAGCAAATAATTAAGCAATCAATTTGCAAACACCTAGAAGATAATAAGGTGATAAGTAACAGCATTGATTTGTCAAGAACAAACCATGTGAAACCAGCCTAATAGTTTTCTTTGACATGGTAACAGGCCTTGTAAGTAGGAGGGAAGTGTTAGATGTGGTATATCTTGACTTTAGTAAGGCTTTTGATACTGTTTCGCATGACCGACTCATAAACAAACTAGGGAAATACAACCTAGATGGAGCTGCTATACGGTGGGTGCATAACTGATTGGAAAACAATTCCCAGAGAGTAGTTATCAGTGGTTCACAATCAAGCTAGAAGGATATATTGAGTGGTGTCCTGCAGGGATCAGTTCTGGGTCTGGTTCTGTTCAATATCTTCATCATCGATTTAGAGAATGGCCTAGAAAGTAAATTTATAAAGTTTTCGGAGTTTGGGGGGTTGCAAGTGCTTTGGAGGATAGAATTAAAGTTTAAAATTATCTGGACAAACTGGAGAAATGGTCTGAAGTAAATAGGATGAAATTCAGTAAAGACAAATGCACAGTACTCCTCTTAGGAAGGAACGATCAGTTGCACACATACAAAATAGGAAATGACTGCCTAGGAAGGAGTACTGCAGAAAGGGATCTGGGGGTCATAGTGGATCACAAGCTAAATGAGAGTCAGTGTAACACTGTTGCCAAAAAAAGCCCCAACATTATCATGGGATGTATTAGCAGGAGAGTTGTAAACAAGACAAAGGAAGTCATTCTTCCACTCTTCTCTGTGCTGATTAGGCCTCAGCTGGAGTATTGTGTTCAGTTCTGGGCGCCACATTTCAGGAAAGACATGGACAAACTGGAGAAAGTCCAGAGAAGAGCAACAAAAATGATTACAGGTCTAGAAAACATGACCTATGAGGGAAGATTACAAAGACAGGGTTTATTTAGTTTGGAGAAGAGAAGATTGAGAGGAGACATGATAACAGTTTTCAAGTACATAAAAGGTTGTTGCAAGTAGGAGGAGAGAGAAAAATTGTTCTCTTTAACCTTTGACTATAGGACAAGAAGCAATGGGCTTACATTGCAGCAAGGGTGGTTTAAGTTGGGCGTTAGGAAAAACTTCCTGTCTGGCATAAATTGCCTGGGGAGGTTGGGAAATCGCCATCATTGGAGATTTTTAAGAGCAGGTTAGACAAACACCTGTCAGGGATGGTCTAGCTAATACTCAGTCCTGCTGTGAGTGAAGTGGACTGGACTAGATAACCTCTCAAGGTCCCTTCCAGTCTTATGATTCTATACAACCCACAACTGGTGCCAGGGTTACAGGGCTCCTTAACATGTAATCCATAACACGAAGTAGGTTCTTGTGAGCCTACCACCCAGGACTCAGCTCTCTGAGGGAGGGAGGATATGATAACAGTTTCAGGTATATAAAAGGTTGTTACAAGGAGGAGAGAGAAAAATTGTTCTCTTTAACCTCTGAGGATAGGACAAGAAGCAATGGGTTTACTTTGCAGCAAGGGCAGTTTAGGTTGGACATTACAAAAAACTTCCTGTCCAGGTAGTGAAGCACTGGAATAAATTACCTAGAGAGGTTGTGGAATCTCCATTATTGGAGATTTTTAAGAGCAGCTTAGATGCTCTAGATAATACTTAGTCCTGCCATGAGTGCAGGGGATTGAGCTAGATGACCTCTCGAGGTCCCTTCCAGTCCTATGATTCTGATTATAATATGCAACAGACCCAGCCTGATTTTTGAACTGGTTTCCCTTTTATATCAGTTAGTTGTGAATGTCTTCTTGCTGCTATGTAAATCTCTGGAATTCAAGAAATAGTTGCTGAGATCTGTTCTGTACTCTAATAAAGGTGATTTGTGGGAACTGTTCGTGAATAACTCCAGAGTATCTTGTGTGTCATTTTTATTGATGATAGGGGGCCATCTATGTAATGTCTGCACAAAGTTGTCTGGATTTTGAATTGATTTAAAACCTTATGTTCCAGATTAACCATAAAGATCTCAGTAGCTATTACAGAAATTGGAAATCACATTCCAGCACAGAATTCTCAGGTATTTCTGGCTGATAACCAGAAGTTGAATTGAAACAGAAGCTTTGAAAACCCCAAGATGATCAGTTGGTAATGTCACGATATGTGCAGTTTATATTGTGCAGGCAGTAAGGGAAAAGCTGAACTATAATAAAGAAAACCTGGTGCAGTCCACAGAACAAGCTGTAAGGAAATGCACATAATGTACTTTTACATGTGACAAAATCAGATGGGAGGCTCTATGCATATGTTTTTCCTTGAGAAACCAGCTTTAAAGGATACAGTCAACTGGAAGAGAGAAAAGATGGTGGAAAAGATTATTTGGCTTCATCATTCAAAACACACACACACATGTCCCTCCTTTTGAGATACACTAGTTGTTTTGGCTCCAGAGATACCTGCATTCCATAGAAATTTGGTGTCCCCTCACTTTGTTGTTGAAATTATTTACATTAGCAGTAAAGAATTATGAAACTCAGATAATAAAAACCATAGTTTATTCTGAAGGAGTAATTTTCACAGTATTTAAATTTCCTGCATGAATGATTTTTATGGTGGTTACTTTACATCTTTTTTCCATGTTGCATGCCACATCTGGCTTTGGCAGGCTGAGAAGTATGTGCACTCACATAAATTGCAATAATCAGTTGCCCGCACTCAAGAATTCCTTTTATCAGACCTCTGAGGCATAAAGGTGAAGGAGGTGATCCCCCTCACCTCTGTGGCTTCATTGAGAGAACATGTGATGCAGTATGTATAACCAACCATGTTAAGGATGTTCCTGTCCCTGTGTAGGACACCACACCCTCTTTTCTAATGCTGTCCCTTTTTTGTTTTTAATAGTATGCAGGTATTCTATTCATTTTTTGTATTTATCAATCCATTGGCCATAGGGAGGATTTGTCCTGGGCTCAGCTCCTTTCCGTGTTTGTGAATAATGTTTGTTAATATAGGAAGGGTCCACTCCCATGAAATACTCAGTTTTGTGACAAGGAACCTGTCATTTGAACAACACCTGTCCCCACCTGTGCTGCTAATTCAAGGCTGAATCTTTATGTTTTAGGTATTTAAGTGCATTTTCTCTCTGTCCTCTTTGAATTAGTGCTGTTTTGAAAAAAACATTGCCACTTTGATCCTCTTTCAGTGTGTGCTGAGGGAGGGAAGAAAGTGACTTTTGAGAAACACCGTCATGTAAAAAAGGTTGCTATCTGTCTCAGTGTTCCTGTGATGAACATATACCATATGAGATACTGTATCTGCAAACTGGAGTACATCATTCATAGGAGATAGGTGACTAATATTACTATATTTCACTGGCTTTGATCAGAAACATGATGGATGGATTATGATTAGCTTTTGTCTGCAATAGACAGAGTTGTTTTGGAAATATTCAAATTACAAATTCAGTGTGTTTATTTTTCTTTATTGTTGTTTTTATAAGTGATGGTTGGTTGAAATGATAAGCACTTGCCTTTTGCACCAGTTGTATGATTGTCAGTCACCTAGAGTAGGGCTGTCTGCAGAAAGAGGAATAGTACACTAGATACAGTGTATAAGTATTGCTGAATGATTTATGCAAATATTGTACTTTTTTTTTTTTAGTCATAGGCTTTTCTTTGGTGCTTGTCACATTGTATCCGGGTGCCTCAGACACACTAATAGGCTTATCCTCACAAATCCTTCTGAGGAGGGATAGCACTATCCCTATTTTACAGATAGACAAATTGGGGAATGGAGAGTCTAAAAGACTTTCCCAAGGAGCCCCAGAAGGTCTGTGGCAGACCTGGGAATAGAACCTAAATCTCCTGATAACCTGTCTCAGCTGTAACTGCAAAGACATCCTTCTGCTGTGTGCGTGTGTATGCGGCCACAGACAATGGAGAAGAGGAGATGGCGTTGTCGTGAAGGGGGTTATCAAGAGATCTAGGTTCTACTCTCAGCTCTGCTACAGACCTCCTCTGTGTATGTGTGCATATTAAATAATCAAGCCTTCTCTTAAATCCTTAAAGGAATAAAGCATGTTTAGACACTATTATTGAGTCCCTTTGATAAATGGCCTGTTGAAGAAATCTGCTGTGTGCATAAGACATCGATTCTATGGTACATGAAACTCTCTTACATGGGGTCCAACAGACTCATTCAGGGAATATACTTATTGTGCATGAAACTATGTTACAAGTCTCCATTATTAATGTTTCTTGTTTTGCTGGCACAGAATGATATTATGGCTGTATGAGCATCTCTGGTCATATCTTTAATAGCGAAGCACTAGAAGTGCACCCTCACTGGAGTGCTTCCTACCATGTGCCACAAGTTAGAGAAGGCGGGTTATTCTTATCTGTACTCCCAGGACAGTATACTATGTATTTCTCCCCACTTTCCCGAATAACACTTGGGAATACTTCTGTATCTTATAGCTTACATGGAGCTAGACTGTTTAGAAAAACAACCCTTTCCGGGCTAGCTATATCAGAATAAATCAGCATAACACAGAAGCTATATTTTTATCATTGCTGTAGCGTTAACTAGTGACTGTCATAAGAACATAAGAATGGCCATACTGGGTCAGACCAAAGGTCCATCCAGCCCAGTATCCTGTCTACTGACAGTGGCCAATGCCAGGTGCCCCAGAGGGAGTGAACCTAACAGGTAATGATCTAGTGATCTCTCTCCTGCCATCCATCTCCACCCTCTGACAAACAGAGGCTAGGGACACAATTCCTTACCCATCCTGGCTAATAGCCATTAATGGACTTAACTTCCATGAATTTATCCAGTTCTCTTTAAACCCTGTTATAGTCCTAGCCTTCACAACCTCCTCAGGCAAGGAGTTCCACAGGTTGACTGTGCGTTGAGTGAAAAAGAACTTCCTTTTATTTGTTTTAAACCTGCTACACATTAATTTCATTTGGTGGCCCCTAGTTCTTATATTATGGGAATAAGTAAATAACTTTTCCTTATTCACTTTCTCCACACCACTCATAATTTTATATACCTCTCTCATATCCCCCTTTAGTCTCCTATTTTCCAAGCTGAAAAGTCCTAGCCTCTTTAATCTCTCCTCATATGGGACCCATTCCAAACCCCTAATCAGTTTAGTTGCCCTTTTCTGAACCTTTTCTCATGCCAGAATATATCTTTTTTGAGATGAGGAGACCACATCTGTACACAGTATTCAAGATGTGGATGTACCATGGATTTATATAAGGGCAATAAGATATTCTCCATTTTATTCTCTGTCCCTTTTTTAATGATTCCTAACATCCCGTTTGCTTTTTTGACTGCCGCTGCACACTGCGTGGATGTCTTCAGAGAACTATCCACGATGACTCCAAGATCTTTCTCCTGATTAGTTGTAGCTAAATTAGTCCCCATCATATTGTATGTATAGTTTGGGGTATGTATAGTTGGGGTTATTTTTTCCAATGTGCATTACTTTACATTTATCGACATTAAATTTCATTTGCCATGGTCTCTTTTGTGTTTTTCTTGGGATGTGATCAGTACCATTGGTGTCAGCTTAAAAAAACCCAGACTCGTCTCACTCAACACTTTTTTCAGTTTTCTAATTAGAAGGACATCAACTAACAAAACTTCCTTAAGTAAAAGATGGACCTGAACCTACAGGTATCTTCCTCGTACATCTGTTTTGAGCTGACGATCAATTATATAGCATCCACATATAACTAGCAGTTACTTTTTTTCGTTGAGATTTTCTTAAGCTTTTCAAAAGAAACAAATAAAACTCTTGTCTCTGTCTCATTGTCTGTTAAACAAAACCTGGAGTGAGTGATTCTTAATGCAATGAGTTCCTCCTCTTTCTTTGTATCCGTACTTGGTGACATTTTGTGAAAATATGAAAGCAAGTGGTGGACTGAAGTGCTACCGAATGATGATAAAGATGAGATGAATGAAAGCTATCACTCAGCTTTCATAGGCATATAAAATAATTCAGAGATGCAAGTGTCACAGGATCCTGCATTGCTAACAGCAACTTACTGTAAGTATTTCAGTCTTATGACTGAATTTAATCTGTATGTGCTACCTTCAAGGTTAGTGGTTAGAGGATACTTATGATCAAAGAAGACAGAGTATGAAAGAAGCTGTGACAGTCTGGACTAGGTGTTTAACTTATTAGAGGCTGAAGTGCGTATATCAGTTACATTCAGACGAATGAATCCATATTTTATAGTGACCCCATTATGGTCTTTGGGACTTTCAGAAATGTTCTTCTAACTAGTATAGGGCACCATCAGCACTGTGTCCTCCAAGGAGGTATTGTATGAAATCAACGGATATATCTGTAAGATCCAGTGTGTTCCTAAACTCTGTGATTGTGGCAATTCTTTTGTAAGGATTTTACATATGTGGATAATGCAGTGCTGTTAGATCTGCCATTTGGGGCAAAATGGAGTAGGATTTTTGATACTGAAGTAAAAGCAGAGGCATGTGGGTGAGATTTGGCTCTTAATATTTTGTTTTAAATTTTCATTTTTTATTAAATGTAGTGCTAGTTAAAGGTACTGGCTAAATTTCTGTTATTTCACAGAACTGAAATATAGGCAGTGTATTACTGTAGTATAACTACAGAAAGATAGTGACATTACTGATTCCCTTTTATGTGCCATCCTCCACGCAGGCACGCCGTTATAGCTGCACCGTGGCCCATTGAATAGGACTTTGTGGGGTATTAGAATGTGCTTATGCGAATCCCTTTGCAGGATGTGGTCCTTAAGTTGTTTTAGTTTTAAGTAAGTTCTGTCTTATTCATTATATTTTGTGAAGATCTGTAACATGATCATTGTCCTTGTCCTTCCTACTGCATTCCTCTTGGCTGATTGAAAGGTGCAGCATTGAATAACTCTGCAAGGTTCTGTAAGCCACAGTTGGCTGTATAATTCAAATACATTTAGTTAGAACTGCACTGACCAACTGAAAAGGCATGATGTGTGCTTTTTCCCCCCACCCACAGAGCTCTATAGTATGATAGTCAGGACAATACAATATCTTAAAAGTTATTATTGCAAACTGAACAATACTATAATTCCATTGATTGCAATGCAGCTGTTATTAATTACATTGGGGCTGATTTTAATCCTTTGGTTTATTTATTTAAAGGAAGGCTGGTTTAGAGGTTATGCTATTGAGTGATTTTGATTCGTGATTTAGACACAAATATTATTATAGATTGATTGGGGCAGACAATGAGTGCATTTTGTGAATTTTATATGTTGAATAGTTGTCTTTGTTGAACAGCTTGGGATTGGTGTTCTAACAGAAATAAGAATAAATACATTTAATATTAATTGTAAGTGTAAGTAATTAAGATTTTGAGCTAGAGTTTTTGAGCCTTCCCTACTACTACAGATGCAGTTTTACATTGCATTTGGCTTATTTGAGGGAGAACAATTTTCCATCTAAGTAGCTTGATTTGTAATCAGATAGTAGCAGCTGAAATTGTAGCCACATTGTGCAGGTGCTATACAGAAATATGGAGAGAATCTCTGCCTTGAAGAGCTTACACTACAGATGAGGTGAGAGAAGACAAGAAAAAGTGAGACTGACAGAGGCAAGAAAAAGTGAAGTGACTTGCCCACAATCATTAAGCTAAAAGAGAACACTTTTCATAAACATCCTGCTTTTATTTTGCTTTTTTATGTTTATGCCCAGTTAGGGTGAGAGGGGACAGACTTTGTGACATATATAATTTACATATAGGACAGAGATTAAAATATATATAATTTTTAACATATATAATTTACTATATATAATTTATATAGGACAGAGATTAAAATGGTATGTTTTTGTGCATCTTCTTAGTGCTTCCTATCAGTACTGCACAATGTCCTTTTAGCAATGCAACTCTTCAGTTGTTTGTCATACTTTCTTTCCTTGTATTATATACCTCAGTGAAGATTCATTTCCCCAACATTTCCTCGACTTACTTACCTAGAACACAGCTTTTCATAATACATAAAATATCATGGAAAAAGGGACATGACAAAATGGAAAGGTCATAGTCATGTGTCCTCCTCCGCAGAGCCTGGACCATTAAATATGGCTTAATCAGATCAGACAGAACTCATAAGCATCTGCTCAACGTTAAGTATGAGTAGTTTCATTTAAATTGGTAAGGATGCTAATGTGCTTAAAGCTAATTACTTTATATGTGCTTTGCTGGATTGGGGCATGAGAGGTGGGTAATGCTTCTGAAACTTCCTCTTTGTTTGCTACTGTCTACTGCTATGTCTACTGTCCAGCAAAACAAGGACTGAAAAACATTGGAGTATTTATTGAAAGGTGTGTGTGTCTGTGTGTGTGAATATAGATGTATTGTACATTAGCTATTGTTGAAGAGTTTGGGCTATAGCTGCTCTGAAATAATAAGAATAAAATAAATTAAAGCTATAGTTAAAATTAACATGATATCAGTGAAGAACACTAGCCTGAGGAAATAATTCTGACTACTCAGTAATAACGGATCTGCTTTTACCTTTTCCATTAATTCAGCTATTTTTCAAGACAAAAGAACTAGTAGCATATGGAATCCATTTTTACCCTGTTCTATCATAAAGAAGCTTTAACCGTGGTTTGGAGAGGAATAAAATAATCTGTTAGTGCCTGGAGGTAATCTGGTAGTGCCTCAGAAAGGCTTGTAATGCCAACCCCCTAAGCCTCGATTCAGGCTCTTCTCTGATCCATGACTCAACCCATTTGTGGGAAAGGGCTAATGGTATCACGTGTATCAACACACATATATTCTGTGAAGCACAGTTTGTCCTCCTGTACCACTCTATGGAGGCTGGTGGATCCTTCTGCTCCCCCTCAAGTCTTTTGGGGTCACTGGATGGCTGCTATCACCAACAGCGTAAGTAAGGGTAAGTCCTTGTATGTGTTGTAGATCCCACAATTCATACAAGGTTCCTACAAGGATACTCCTGTACACTCCGTAGGGCAGTGGGAGAGAAGTATGAATGTTCTTGCTGTTAGCTGCTGGCTTTAGTGAACATATGGGCAAAGGCATCTCATAATCTCATCGATGGTTCCCTGTGCTTGATTCAAGTTGCATGATTCCTAGCATGCAGCTACTAAGAACACAGGACATCTTGGCAGTCAGCTCAGTAGAACAGAGGTTGTCACAGGGCATAGGAATGTTTCACCTTTCCAACTACCCTCCCAACATCTTATTAGTAACAGTTTTTACTAGCAGTCTTTATTCCTCAACAAAAGCCTTGCTAAATGGAGGACAACACAGTTCCTCCTAAAGACCCAGAATGGTGTGGGAGAGGGCAACCAAAGAAAGGAAGGTATGGGACTTCTGGAAAGAAGTAGTTGTGACTGGCAACACACCCTGGGAAAAGATTGTGCTTGTGTGAGTGTGTGTTGGATAGGGGAAGTTCTCCTACCACCCAAAGCTGCATGGGGTTGTTGTGATACACTGCAGAGTTTGTATAATCCTAGTAATGGCTTATAGTGGCTGGTTGAGCAAGTTGAATGCAAGTATTGCTTTTGGCTTAAGTACCAGAGATGGTTGTAATGGGTAAATTATATGTCAGAGAGAGAGTGCAACAGAGATTTACTGCTGCTGGCCAGTTAGAAAATCCCAAACCAGCTTTGTTATGCAAGGAATGTAGAGATATCTTAATTAAGTTCTCCATAGAGCTTTGTTGCCATGTGGGTTTTTCCAAGTCCTCATAGCTTTCATTTCAGTCTTCTGCTTGGAACAATTTGTAGTTGCTTCCAGAAGCAGATTTTCAGCTCAGGATCTATGAGTTGAAAGGCCAATGTCAAAACTACTGAGTCACTCAGTTAACACACTTCCCAGTCACCTAAAGTACCTTATTTTTAATATGGGACTTGTTTCATATTATTGCCCAACAAGATGGAGTTCATGCTTCAGAATACATTTTTCACTATTTACAGCTTTTGATGCCTTGCCTAAAGCTTGATTTTTCACTTCAAGATGATTCCATATCAAGTGCCATGAATCAAATTATTTTCTAACACAATGGGGTTAGCACCTTTCCTACTGTGACAAATGGTTTTCTGGAGAATGCCAAAATAAATGCTGCACAGCAAGAAAGTTTATCCCGTATTTCTAATAAAATCTGCCCACTTGTCCACTCTTCAGTTAGCAAGAGAGCAGTGTTGGAAATTTTTTTTTCCCGATGAATGTACATCTGTATACGTCATGGGCTATTTGGATCTAATTGTTCCTCGGAGATGAGTTTCACTGAATATGTGCTGGAGGTAACTGTTCAAAAATACCTTGAACTGTTATTTCATTCTGGTGTCCTTGGCAACATAAAGAAAATACCCAAGCCATAGAAACTGAAAAGCCTGCAAGCCTTGATATGTTTGTTAATGAATGTTCATGTCATTCCTTATGTATCTTTGTAATTCCCTCACTGTAAAATTAGGTGCCCCCATCCCCATAACACCATCTTTTAGGAACATTGCCAATCAGCTTTCAGCTTTTCTACTGGTGAACTAAGCTCTGTGAGTAGATTCTAATTTGCTTCTACAATGGAAATAATACAGTAAAGAGAAGACTATGTTAGTTTCTTCCTACACACACACTTCAGCAAAACTAATGAAAAATGAATCTTACATAGTTACTATATTGAATCATTGATATCAATACATTATTTTTGGTTTATATTTTTGTTCTAGGCATTAACAGAAAGTGCAAAGTTACGTTAACTAAGTTTATGAGTTAGGAAATATAAAAATGCCTTTAATAATAATACTTTGACCTTCTTTCTCAAAGACCTTCCATCTTGAAGCACATTATAAAAACATTAATGAATTTATTTTCCAATAACCATTCTGCCCTAGGAAACCATTCATGTCTCCATTTTATAGACGGGGAAATTGAGTCACACAATATTGTAGGAAATAAACATCGAAAATTCAGAGACTGGGAGAACAGAGAGACAGAGGGAAACATTTTAAAGTTCTTTGTGATTTTAAGACTTTTGTTAACAACAAAATAGTGCTGTTTGTTTATATTTTTAAATATGTGGCATTTATTAGCTCTTAATGTCCCATGTTTCTTTTTATATCCTTCCCTAAATCAAAAGGTACAAAGTAAAATGAACATTTTAATCTTGGCACAATACTGAAATGTTAGGATAAAGTCCAGGGCTATGCTGGTACCAAATTGGGGTTGCCTTCTACAGAAATACCTGTTTGACTGCAGGCAAACACCAAGGTATTATTGACAATGAGAGCAATTTTCTCCAGGTGATAGGGTCACTTTCATCTAGAAGTTTTTAGGCAATCTAAGATTGGTTATGCACAGAAACTTTTCTTCTAACAATAAAATATAGGTTTTATGTTTGCACAGGATATTTTCCTAAACTATAATTTTTGAGCTTTCTTTTTTGGATTGCCAGTTACTAATGCATGATGGGTTCTCCAAAAAGCTATGCAACAAGAGACCCAGTGCTCAATGGTATCGTGTGTAAAACACTCTCCTTTCACTTCTGAGAGATGAATTTCAAATGTAATCTGAAAACCTCACTGAGATATGCTGAACTGCCTGAAAATAATTTGGGTACCTTGTGAAGTTCAGTATCAAGAGGTCCATAGATACTTTTTCTTTATATTTTTGCTCAGCTCTTCTCCAACAAGATAATTTCAGACAAGATACCTGCTATCTAACTTGATAGTGACAAGGTGAACTGAAATGCTTTAGTTCTCCAAATCGTATGTTCTCATACAGTAAGATGACATGTTAGTAATGAAAAGAAGAAACCTTTGTTTTTGACTCTAGGTATGTATGTAATCTTATATCAACCGTTTGTCAACTTTAAGCATGAAAGTAGTACTGAATAGTTAATCACACTCATAATGTAATGTTAATTTAAATAATCTTGTAGTGTCAGCTTGATCTTGGAAATCGTGTATAAAACTGCATAGTACTGAACATTTGTATGCATGGAAAAGGTCAGTGAAGTAATGTTTAAATCTATTGTTGTAGTTGTACGTACTGCTGAAACAGAGTTGCCTCACCCAGTGAGAGCACAGGAATAACAGGGCAATCCATAACTATACTGTTTGCAGTACTCTGGCTATCTGAAGGAAGTTTCAGTAACACTATGACTGTATAGTTATTTCTGAATAACCACATAATATGCAGACCCATCAACTCTGCCTGATGGTGTAATTTAATTAAAGCACTGGGGGTCCTTTCTCTGTAATTGGCCTCTGGCTTCATAACTCCAGTCCATATACCCACCTACGCCCAAAAAAACCTTCCTCAGTTCAGACACATGCCCAGTTCCCACACACTCATCTTTGGCTTTGGATTTCATTTAACTCAGCATAGCAATATCTCATTGTGAATGTTGTAAATTATGACATGTGAGCGTGGACAAGCTAAACTGTCTTACCTTTCCTAATGTTATCTTTCAAATCCTACTGATTTCAACCCAACTGCGCCTCCATGATGCTGCAAAGAAGGCAAAAACACCCATGAGACTTAGGCCAGTTTGACCCATTAGGAAAAATTCCTTCCTGATCCTAAAACAGGAAATTACTCAGACCTGCGACATCCTAAAAACCAGTGTTCACTCTTCAGCATGGTTATCTGCAGAGTAAGGTACTTCTCAGTGTAAGACTGTCAAAAGGTGGCTGAGAGATGATTGGGAAAGGAAAAACTAGTGGGTCTTGGAAAATACGACTTAAATGTGTTAGCTGGGCAATTCATTACTTACAATAGTGCAGATATTAGTGAAATAAATGGAGCAGCATAAGTGGTGAGATTAACAGTGAAGGTAACTGAGGCTGAAAAAATGTTAGCCAGGTAGCCCAAGGAGTTAATCTCCTTTAAGTGCAGTACCTTTCCATGTAAATCTGCAATTACTAACCTAGAATTAAACATAGAGTCTGGATTGTGATTTTTATTTTGATGAAATCAAAGTACAATATCACTTGGTGGTGCATTTAATTTTGCCAGGTGAATCAGACTCGTAATTGTACTTTGAATTTTGATCTTTTTATGGCATGTAACAGTATATCCTACTGTTAAAAGGTTACTGTGGCAGTAATTTCTAAGTGAAATAAGTGCCTTTGAGATGGAACACATTCTATTAATCTTATGGTATTTCTGTTTTAGCAATGTTATTTTATTGGGGAAAAATAAAGGAATGGTTTATTAAAAGATAATCACATGTACAAACTGTAATTGCTGTATATTTAAGAATAGTAAAAGTGTCATCCCAAATAATGGAAAGAGATTTCAGTCATTAGACCTTGTGGACTCTAGTCTTTGTAATGCATTTTGTATTGGAACAATAATGTATCAATCTTAATCTCATTTTGTGTCAAGTTTTATGATGGCCTTTTCTCAATATTATAGTGTTCATTGAAATCATTTAATGGTCAGTTTAATTCTGCCTAGAAACTGATAACCAGTGAAACTAAAGTTTAACTCAAGTATATTACAGTATTTTACTAACTTTAACTATCCTCACAACACCACTTTAATTGTGCTTATCCAAAATCAAACACTTTAAGGCAGTGGCAGCATAAGGAATAACACCCAGGAATCTGGATACCCAGTTCCCTGCTTTAATTACTAAATTGTGTGTGAGAGATGTGGCTATTTCCTGCAATATTCTGGACAAGCTGTATTGAATTAAGTTACACCTTGTTGAATAAGTTCAAGAACTTTAGGAGTTGATTTATTAAAAATGCAAATGTTTATGTATAACTGTGGGATTGTATGTAACATATCTTCCACAGTAGTCATTTGGAATTTTGCCATTTATTTCAAAAGGAATAGGATCCCAAGTCAGCAGCAGAGTGAACCCAGGAGTTCTGACTTCCACTCTCCTGATGTGCATTCTAGACGATCTTTAATTGCTCAAAAGCTTACGACATAGTGGTGTATCTAGAAAAATATCTGAGGTCAGACTTGCAAATACTTAAGACAGAGGATTAGAATAGACGTGTTCATGCATCAGATCACTTGTAGCAATCTATACATTTTGGGGTTTCTTCACTTTTAATTTCTTGGTACAATACTATTGAAGTTTTTAGCCAGTTAACTTACTGAGCACTTCACCCTTACTGTAAATACTCCTTTGAATGACCAATGTCCTGAAAATAAAATCTCTGAATTGAGGTAACTCTATTCCTTGCTATGACTTGCTATTCCTTTTGAAATCAATGGCAAAATTCCCAGTGAATTCTGTGGAAGCAAAATCAAGACCTTTGTGCAACCTTGTGCAAGTGACTAAGCTTCTCGGTGCCTTCATTTCCCTGTATGTAAAAAGGACATACCTGGCAGCTTTGATCTGTGAGGCCTAATCGGCTAATGCAAACAAAGTGCTTTCAGCTACAAGGATGAAGGGTGCTATACAAGAGAATGATCTAAAGCTTGTTGATTGGCCAGTGACTTCATGGGTTTTGAATCAGGCTGTAAATGGAAAGCATTGTTTTTGTCGTCATCTTCTTTCTGCATATATGGATCGAAATGGGGCATGAAAAAAGCCCCTGAACTGCTTTTAAAGCAAGTTTTCTTTCTCTCTCTCTCTGGATGATTTGAATAGATACAGTTCTTATGTTTAAAATATTATCTTTCTGAGAAGACTTTCCAGCACTGATCAAAAAATGAATTTGTTAGTTATTTTGTCCATAATGTCAGAATATTCTCCATTTTATTGATTTCTTTCTGGGGGTTTCTTTGTGAATTTTGTGGAATTCACTTTTCATCAAGTATTCTTTTTTGCTAAAATGTTTTGTTTTTCAATTAAGCCAAGGTACATATCCTAAATGCATTATGTAGTATCATTACCGCCATAATTACTTCATTATATGACTTCATTAAACTTAATTTTGTTATCTCACATAATTATGCATTTCCAATTATGTTTATTCACACACTCACGATGATTATTTAATTTAGTGTAATTTCAGTAAGGATATCACAAATGAGTGTGCTGTAGGATACAGCAGAGATTGCCATATCTCCTGTTCTCACATAATAGCTGAAAACAGCAAATCCGTGTGTGTGTGTGCGCGCGCGCAGTGGTAGTATAAACACTCTTCTTGCCACATGGAAATGGAGCAGAGATAATGATCACAGTTCCCTAGCATTCATTACTTTGGCTAGTAGTAGAGAGTCCCCAGAATGAAATAAAAAACAGAAAACTTTTCCCCAGTGCTGTAAAGTTGGAGGTGTCTGCTGGTGAGATGGTAAAGTAAGATGACAGCCTGTGAACTGACTAATCGTACTTGTTAATGAATCTGTCAGTATTCACACGTTTTCCTTACACAGATTTACATCTCAGCCCATTGCTTGTTATGCCAAGTCTCTGTCCAGTTGTACTGCTGTGCTGCTTAAAGAAAAGTGTCTATTTCTCTTGTGAAGTGAGAGCAAAATTATAATGATTCATGACATGCAGTGTACATTCAAAGAGCAACATAAGTCCCCTTCTTGTAGGAGACAGGATGAACATTTAAAGGCAGTTTGAGACATGGAGGTGGCTGCCATGGTAGGTAACAAACTCTTGAGACCAGAAGTATAACTTTTCATATGAAGATGGTTTAATAATGGAACTAAAATAAGAAAATAAACAAAAACCAATCTTGTCCATCTGTCATTTTCTACTTCATATATAACCAGTTATATCCTGATTTTTTTCATTCATGTTAATGCTCACATAAACCTTGTACTAATAGCTGCTTTGAACAATTTTACTCTTGTACATGGTTGTGTCCCTCTCTTTAGGCAATGATTTGGAGATGTAGATGTAGTTTGAAATAACATATTTTTGCCATTAATTTGTACATGCATTATATTTAAAAATTTATCTGTAAACCAATGCCAGATATTAATGACTAGGATCTCATGACAGGTCTGTTGGATTGAAGAATTTTATATAAAAATGAAGCCTGTTTTATTGGGTTATATTTACTGCTTATTTACAGGTGGGTTGCAGTTTGATCCTCCAAAATGTTATTCTAGAGGATAGCATCTTCTACACTGTTGATCCTGTAAAAGTTTTCATTATAAGCAGCTAGCATAAATATTGTAAATGCTTACAATATTTCCTGAAATTAACATCTTTGGCAAACCTGAACAAAGGCATATATTTTGTGCATAAGCATCCCCACTGGGTGTGTACTTTGCAGACCAGGCCTAGACTAAAATCCTGACCTTAATGTTCCCTCTGAGATAAACTGTGAAGTAAACTTTTTACTGAGCAAAGTATTTCAGCATGCTTGGTAAGAGCCAGAATGTGTCCCGCAAAGGAGCACAAAAAGAGTGGTGAGAGGATATGAAGAGTTTCCCCTTTGCACATGGGCCAGGAGCAACTGCAGTCCTTGCACTCAAAGGCCTGATTGTCAATTCCATACACTAGTTTTATGGTGTGGCACTTTCCCCATCTCTAAAATGGGGTTTACAATAGTTATCCTCCTTTGTAAAGCACTCAGAGATCTATGGATGAAAATTGCTTGTAAGAGGGAGGTGGTATTAATTAATTAATTAATTAATTAATTATTAAATCATTTGAGTTACATTGTGTAAAACTTTTGTAACAGAATGGAGACTCAAACCCTTTGGACACAAGGATTGTGCATGTCTAGCACCGCCAGTGACACTACACTTCCCTAAGGATGTGTATAACTGCAAGTGAAGGTGGGATTGTAGCATGGGTACAATTTATTCTACTACAACCGGTAGTAACAGTGGTGTAGATGTGACAGCACAGACCAGCAACCAGAGTATGTATCTAAGGTCTTTGATGGGCTTCTACTCTGGTGGCTAGCCCATGCCAGGGCCTGTGCCACCGTATCTGCAGTACTATTTTACTCATGTTAGCTAGATTAAAGCATGACTACCCATGGTACAGTCCCACTTCACCTGCCTTGTAGACATCACCAAAGTAAGTGAACAAGACCTGGGAATGGATACCTCTTGACACAAGCTGTTGGAACTGGCTCCACACAGTGAGGAATGCAAGCTACAAAGCTGTCAGATCAGCTGCACTTCCCTTAGACACCAGGGGACATTAATCCTCCCTAAAGCATAGTACCTCCATGAATCCCTGCCAGACCAATGAGCTTCTGCCCCACCGCCAACACAACCAGAAGAGCTGCAATCTGGTCCTAACTGTGCTTACATAATGCTGAGGAACCTGAAATCACTAGGCTGGGATTCAGGAGACCTGGGTTCCGTTTCGAGCACTGCCACTGGACAACCTTAGGGTGGTCATTTAATCTCTTTGTGCCTCAGTTTCCCATCTATAAAATGCAGAGGAATTGTGAGGGTATATTCATTAATGATTGTGAGGTGCTCAGAAATTTGATGATGGGGCTCATATAAGCATGTAAGTATTGAGAAATCACATCCATGCAAGTGAAATGAATTGTCCCTAACCAATAATAATACTTAGCTCTTCTGTAGTATATAATGGTATATAGTAACAGTAGTTAGATGAAACATTTAGCTCCTTTAAATTTTAAGTTCCTCAGGGCAGGGACTGTCATTTTTGTTAGGTGTTAGTAGAATAAAAGGGTCCAGTCTCTGACTGGAATTGTGCAGTGCTACTGCAATAGAAATTATTAATAATAATAACAACAAAGTCCTTAAACTGGTGGTAGTGATGATTATGATGAAGATTTTTACCTTTATTAATTTTGGGGAAATGATTTTCCATTACCTTCTGAAATAAGGGGGCAGCATAACTGCAACCCAATCATGGCTGACACAGGCTCATTTGTTTTAAATGTAACAAAATTATGAATAAATCGCATGAGTGAACAATGATTAAACTTCTTTTTAAAGCTAGTTGACTTCTAATCACACCTACATATATTAGTGGTGGTGCATGATTGTTGCTGATTTGTCCTGCTGGCACATCTTCAATCATGAAGCAATGCTCATTACTAAGTGGGAACAGGAGCATATTTTACATAAAGGAATAAACACAAATTGTTTATGCCCATGTTCCCTCTCACTAATGGGCACAGGAACATGTCGCTGTACAATTAAAGATCTACCAGCATGTTTCCCTCCCTCCTTTCTATGCCCTTTGTTTGAAATGTACCAGTTAAGGTCAAAAGTGCAGTTTTTCTAAGTTTTAGTTGACCTAAATGAATGTAACAGGGATTGTTAGGCACAAATTCTCTCTCTTGTCAGTTCCCTTTTGCGTCCACAGAAGTGGAAATCAGTTATAGGGACAAAGAATGAGCAGTTAACACTGGGAGCTGTGTTTCTTGCCTTGCTGGTGACATGCATGCAGGTTAACAGGGGATGATATGAAATTGTTAAGGAGCCAGTATTAATGCTCCTCCTGTTCCCCAAGTGCTGCTTTCTCTGGGTAAGAGGCTTTCCTCCATACGCTGCTGGAAGGGAGAACACATGTGCAGTAGTCATGTAAGATCTAGCCATAGGCTCTGTGAGAACGGGTGATTGGTGAGAAAGCACAAAATATAATATGACTGGATGAGAGGATAAGGCATGGGCATGTGGAATTATTTGGTCAAAGTGAATTACTCACACCAGGTTCAAAGAGCAGGATACAGAAAGCAATTAAAAAAGGGAGAAATGTATCTTTTTTCCCAAACTCAGAGATCGTCAGTCCCCTGTAACTCTCAAATACTTGCCCAAAAATGTCCTCTTGTTAATAGTCTGTGGGAGTAAGGAGCAGACCTCTCAGTGACTGAAGATTACTCATGTGAGTAAGGGTATGCAGGATTAAGCCCATAGTTTGAAAAGTAGTATGTAAAAATATGTCCTCAGAACAAGCCTGGATAGTAGGTGGAAACAGATTCTTGAGTGAAAAATATCACTTCATTCCATTCTTTGAGAACTAAACCCCTGTAATTAACAATATGCTTTTTTATCTGTATTTCTAACTGTTATTTCCATTCATCTCTCCTCTTACAAAAGGAAATTGTACACCTTGCTTTCTCATGCATTGATGCAATTAAGTGGAGGGAAAGTTCTTAACTTACTGGGAAAGACAATAAAAAATTAATGAACTCCACATTAAGTTCTTTGGTCTAATTATCATCACTATGTGGCAGTCCCTGCTAAACAACAATGTATGAACAGTGTATTTTACAGCTCCCTTTTAGGAGTCAAATTACACTGCAAAAATTGTAAAACACAAGGGGTATTCACATTCTTTTTTCAATGCTAGCTTATAGGCATTGTTCCTTGAAAGGGCAGTCGGACCAGTGGTAGAGTTGTTCTTTTTTAAAAGCTGTAAATCAGCCATAATACACAGTAACTAATTTTAGAAAGAGTTTTAATTAGAGTTTAAGGTTGGAGAAAAGTTTGCAGGCCTCCAGTGGGGAACAGTCCACCCAAATTCAAGAGTGTCTACTATATCCACTCTACTGAGGAGGTAGAGGCAGAAGATACAGAAGGTTGGCAGGGAGAGATCCAGCATATCATTTGCTCCAGCATCTTCCAGCAGAGATCATGTAGAGCAGTGGGTGAAAATGTAAGTCTGTTTTGCCCTGGTGGAATCCATCGGGGGAGCACAAGCAGCAGTGCAGCCAACTTGTCCTCCTCCAGGACTGAATTTGCCACGCAAGTATAGCTGCCCCTTTAGGCACAGGGGTTTTTGTGTGTAATTTGCAGCCCTCTGTTGGGGAAGAGAGTTTAGTAAATTACTTCCTTATAAGGCCAGGACTGGGGTGGGGTGGAGTCTGCAGGCACAAACCATCACCCCTTGTGCTAGGCAGCTACTTTGCTAGGAAGAATCATCCCTCCTTCATTTCTGCAATTCCCTGGAAAGCCAGTACAAGCAGAGAACAGAGGAGAGATTGCTCTGTTCTACTGCGGCTGGGCAGTAGACTCTCTGGGGCTGGGAGTGAGCGAGTGATGTGGTTGCAGAGGTTGCAGAAGAGTAACAGAGTCCCTCTGCCAGAGTTCTTGGGGCCCTATGTGTGTGGGGACACTTCCTTGGTTCCATGGATATTAGGGATGTAAATACTGTTTTAAAAGTTAACCATTTAAACAATAAAATATTTAATTTAAACGGTTAACTGATTAAGCAGCTGGGGCTGATCCCACCGACCGGCGCGGCTGGACCTGGGGCCGCTCCGCTGGGGGCTCTGCTGTAGCCGGGCGGCGCGACTGGGCCCGCTCCAGCCGGGCAGTGCTGCTCCAGCCGATGCGGGGCTGCTGGGGCTGGCGGGCAGGTCAGCCTCGGGGTTAATGGTTAAGGTGGGTTGACCAGTAAGACTAATGCTTACTTCTTAACATTTTACATCCCTAATGGATATATTAAATATATCTGGATAGTTAAAGCTGGGAATAGCATGCAATTATGTCTGTGGGAGCTACAGCTTTAATGAATACACCAAATATTGTGAGAGAAAAATCACAAGAGTTGGCAATACTGTTCTCCGTTTTTAACAACCCCTTGAAGGAAACTGAGGCATAGAGAGTTTAAGTAATTTGCCCAGGGACAGACTGCAAGTCCATGGCAGGCCCAAAACCAGAACCTATACCTTCCGCTTCTTGCTTTTGGCATCTTTACTGCTATCTCATACAGCCACTCATTCCAATATTTGTCCCTTGAAGGGTTAACATGAAACATACATGTTAGAATGTGTTGACTACAGCACAATCATATCTAAATGTCTGTATGATTTTTGTTTTAACCATCCATGCTCTGCACAATGGAGGAAACGTTGATTGTGATATAGACAGCAGACTCCAGGGAGCTAACTTGTTACCTATGCAGTCTTCTGCATTTTCTGTCCCTCTCTACTGTACCACAGCACGTTTTTTTCCCCTCCTGAAAGCCCTAGCCAACTCTATTGCTTCTTGATATGTACCAAAAGTCAGCCTATGTTATTTTTTCCCCTGGATGAACTGTAAATCTTTGTGTCAACTTGTCTTTCTTGTATTCTATACTAAAAGAGAATTACTTCTATTTCCACAGGGATTTGGCAGCATAGATGGTAGGTCCAATGTGTAGCACTGGGAATGTAAGAATAAAAGTGAATTAAACAGTGTTTTCCTAGTGGTCTCATATGTGTAATATAATTTGGTCTTTCCACACAGTGCATGTTAAAAATATTCCTCTTGGTTGGCTGTCTTTTTTAAACAATAAATGAGAGATTATTTTTACTTTAAAGAAATACTTTGGCAGCCACGCTGGTGTATTGCAGTTGGATTTGGCTGGAAGTTAAAAAGATGAGGATCTTCTGGGCCCAAAGAGGCATGTGGAGAAAACCCCTCTATATAGGAGAAATTGTTAACATTAACAGCACACCTCATAGTAATGCATTATACATTGTCAGCATGCAGTACTTGTTGCTAGCCACTGTGCCTTGCTTGTATTTATAATTACATTTAAATAATTTAGCTCCATCATTGTACAGAATCTAGTATGATTCTTTAGGAAGACATTTCATTTCAGATCCAAGTAATGGCTTCAAGAAATGTTACTACCCTAAAGGCTTGTTAACTACTGGTATGCAAAACTATAACTATTATACATGCAGTGGAGGAGAACATAGATAAATATGCCCATCGTTGAAAGCATTTTTACAATATATTGTTTGATGCTGATTCTGTGTTCTAGCTCCTTAAAAGTTCGACTGGTTGCATTTTTGCAGATTGTAGATTGTATCTTGCTCAGATTCTGTTAAAAGTTACATAAAAGAATAATGAGGATAATTGATTAAAATACATGATTCTAACATTATACAAAAGTTGCATGAATGCATGTTGGGATACCAAGATTTCTCAGCCTGAATATGAATTTGTGTGCCAGATACAGGGAGAGACGGAGGGGTAAATATTGTAGCTCTCAGTATATTTACTGAGAATAAGTACATGAGAGGTGAATAGGTGTATGAACTCTTCCTCTTCTCAAACTAATCTGAGAAGTATTGAATTGAAGAAGAAACTCTGAGATGTTTTTAAAAGTGTCATTTGGAATTCATGCAAACAGTTTGTTTCTCTGTTGAGAACAAAACTCCAGCACATTTTGGATTTGAAAAATATTGCATCTTGTAGTTAGAGTGTAATAGTTGAGAAGTATGTGCCTATAACTCTGTATGAAAATGCATTTGAGGAATGAGGAGCTTTTCTTTTTGCCACAGATGGATTGTTCACAGGCTCCCAGATGGAACTTGAATACCAATTGTTATTTACTTTAATACCAACAGATGCTCTTCAGCAGCAGTAATACAAGTAGCACTGAGGCAGAGTAGTCTAACAAGCACACTCAAAAAATCTTCTGCACCTTCTTGTTGTCACTTCCCTCAATTACATTTTTTGCCCCTTACCCTATAAAATCTACAAAGCACAAAAGACAGCCTCGTCATTTGAATGTAGGTATGTTTTCACCCTTAGCTTTCTCTGTCTCGTGCATCTCTTCTCTCATCCAGTCAGATTCTTCTCCCAAACCCAATCCTTTGTTTTCCCATCATCTCAAACAGATCCTTGATTTTTCTTTCCCCAGCTTCACAAAGCTCTCACTCCCCACACCTCCTTCTCCCCATCTTCCAGCAGCTGTAGTGATATTCTCTTGGAGAGTCTAAGAACCAGTGCCCTTCTTCTAGAATTGGCTAGCTGCACTATGCTCAGTAAATGTGTTGTGTTCTGGGACCACATCAGAGTCACTCCAGCTTGCACCAGTGCCCCAGGCAAGCTATTCAGACTCATGAGATTAGGGGGAAAAAACAGCTGGGCCAGGTGAGATTTGCAGGCCTTCTGTGGATAGAATGGATTTCATCATAGCTAAGGGAAGAACAGGGAGAGGAATGTGGGTACTTATCTGAGTTTCTTTGAACCTACACACAAAGGATTGGACCCAATTCAAGGTAACGGCAGAATGTCAGGATCATTCTTGATTTAGCCAAAGTGTTTCACCCTGGGGCTAATGGACTTTTTTATGTTCAACCACCACAACAAACAGTACGTGTGTGTGTTTTTCTTAGACGTGTATGTTTATATGTATACATAAATTAACTGACTTCAGATTAATTTGCTGCCAAACTGGCAACTGTATATGTTAGTTTATCTGTGTAGATGCATTTAGATGCCTGAAAAAAAAAAACTACTTTGATGTACTGTATAAAGGAAAGAAACTCATGGGGAAAACGTTTGGAGGAAAATGGTTTGCTAAACATGATTTTCAAACTGAGATAAATAGCTCTGCCTCCCTGTTGTCAAACATTTTCCTCTTTAACACTTTGGAAATACAGAAATTCCCATTACGTGTTAGCAGTATTGCTTAATGAAACTGACCTATATATCTTCAGCACAAAACCATATATGAATTACATATTGTTGTAGTTGCCATGGCAAATAATTATTTTTAATGGACATTATAAAGCCATGGAAAACCGAGGCAATTGCAGTTGCTAGAATGCAGAATAGTTTTTCTTCAGTGAATGTGTTGTAATTCTAGAATAAGAATTTATTATTTAAAAAATGTTGGCTGGCTTTACCCTTATTTTGAATTATTTTAAATTGTGCACCTGATGGGGACAAAGAGAGGAGAAAGTGAGACTTTCATTTGGAATGAAAAGGTATGGAAGTAGACTTTAGCCATATGTATGATTGTATGTAGACTGTATTCTGCAGTCTTTTGGGGCACTGAATATCCTGTTTTTCTGCATATGATCAAAAAGTTGTTCCTCTTCTCCCTGTTCAAACTTTTCCCACTCCCATGTCCCTGTCACAACACCACCCTCAGAGACACTAAAGCCCATAACCTTGGTGTGTTCTTTTGCTCTCTACTGTATTCAAAATGTTCTGCTTCTTGCTCCACAACATTTCCAAGATCTGGCCTTTTCTCTCTGCCCATAATGTTCTACTCCAACCCCTTATCTCCCTTCTTATCTACTGCAGCTTCCTTCTCTCCAGCTTTCCTGATACCCACACCATTCATGCCCATTCAGAATGCTATTGGTAAGAGATAGTCTTACTAAGCTACCATTTTGACCATCTGGCTCATCTGCATGAGTCCCTTCATTGGCTCTCCTTCCTCCAGTGTACCAGATTCAAATTCTTGTCCTCATGCTTAAGGCCCCTGCATGGTATCTGCTTATGCACCTTATGGCATCAGCCTGCTCTGCTCTGCCAGCAATGACCATCTGTATTGCCTTTTGGTCCACTTCTCTCAGGACCACAGGCAGACTTCCTGCATGATGCCCATTGTGCATGAAATTCCCTCCTTGCACTAGTCCATGAAGCTGCTACCCTGTCCTCCTTCAAATCTCACTTCTGCCATGGTGCCTGTGGTAAATTGCCAACTGCTAATGTCTGGGCAGGTGACTAGTAGGAATTACTGATTATCTGTTTAGTTAAATGAAATAATAAGGCCAGGGTTGTATCTCTATCCGTGCTTAAAAACAAACACATAGTGCTCACAGTTAACTACTGCATTTCATACATACTGTTCAATAGCTGCTGAATATAATGATATATTTTTCAAATTAATCTCAAGCTCACTGGTTTACATTTCATTGTATCAGTCACATGGTAAACTTCTTCTTAGCAATTGTAGAGCACATACAGATTGCTACTAAAAAAAAATCAGAGGGCAGGGCTAGAAATTCTATAATGAAACATAAGTATTAGTATTTTGTGTTGTGATGTGTGTATTATCATTTGCGTGTGTGTATGTACTAATAGGAGAGAACACAACCATCTAAAGCATTACTCTGATGAATAGTCCCATTGACGTAAAGAAAGAGCTGATTCTAGGGACACAGGCCATCTACTGAGAAAACACTTCTCTCTGTTCATGGGTTAAACGCTCCAGTATAGGCAGAAGTAGTGCCATGAAAAACATGGAGAGAGGACTTTTTGGGGGTAAATTGGTTCCAGATTTCTTAAAGCTTTAGGCTCAGATTTTTAAAGGTAACAGTGAGATAAGCAATGCCAAAATACCTTTAAAAACCTTGGCTTTAGGGCCTAATCCGGCTACCACTGAACTCTCTAACATGTTTCCCATTCACTTCAGTAGAAATTAGGTATGGCTATTATATGTCATAACCAACATTTTGAACTACAACCAAAATGTGAAGAGTCTTTGCACTCTATTGAGTGCTGGTACTAGGTTCTCATGGGTTCTCAAGGTTCTCACCCCACAAAAGTGACAAATGCTCTGCACTGGCTGAATCTTCCAGGAGCATTGCAAGAGGAACACCACGTAATCTGTATTGTAGTGATCTGGATATGAAATTACAAAGGAATGGGGTGATGAGTTCCATACTGGAAAGAAATGGATGCAGCCACAAAGTCATCTGTAGTTAGAAAAGGTCCCTAGGCACTATAGCTGTCTCTTGGCAATGGGATCAGTGATAGGCCCAGCATGATCTATAGGCAAAAGCAGAAATAAACCATCCGTGTAAGTTAGACTCAACCCCCTCCATTCTTCAAGATGCTTTCACCAACCCATCAGCATTACATTTTACCAGGGTTGAGCCTAAGCCAGTTTGTTCCTGACATGCCTTGATCACTGTCAAAAGGTAGAACAAAACAGGAGATGTAGGTCTGAATGTGGTCTGTAAATTGGTTACATTATGAGCCAGGACTTCATATGCAAAAATGGCAAAAGCAAAATAGCTTATTTCCCATAGCTCTAGCCCATACATTGTGTACCGTTACAAAGTCGTCATTTATCCACAAGTGCAGTACAGTGCTATATGAGAAAGCGCAATTAATTGTGTTTTTTTCCCTTCTGCCGTCAGGTTAAAAATGGTGATATCTCATTGTGTGACAAAAGTTGGTCAGTGTGTTTTTAACCAGTGTGTGGTATGTGGCTTGAACTTGCTATGGACTATGTGTTTTTGAAGCCTAAACTCACCTACAAGTATGATATTGCAGCTGCAACTACAGATATTGCTGGGGTCTGAATAAAAATTTGTGTTCTCACTAACTAGTGTGTAAGTTCAGGCTTCTGCCTCTTGTGGAGTCAAAGCTTTGGCCTTTCCGTGTTAACTTCTGTTTCCAGATGAACCAAACTTTTGGAAACAAAGAGTGATCTTCTTTTACAAAAATAGTTCCTACTTATTTCCCATCCCAATCCATTTTGCCTGTATGCCAAATAATATCAGACTACAAACAACAAATGTAAACTAGATAGTAGAAAGTATGGCTTTTAACACAAGATATGTGTGACCTCATTTACTGAGTAAAATAGCTTAGGAAGATTAAAAAAGGATTAGATATTTATAGGGTGCATAAAATATGTTTTGTAGTTACATCCTTAGGATATAATTATAAAAATTATTAATCCTCATGCTTCAGGGCATAAACTTATTAATGGACAGGGATGGGGAAAATGCATTCCTCCCATGATATAGGACATTTGTGATTGATGACATTGAAGGTTGCTAAGAGCTGGAACAGCATGGACACCTTGCCATGGACTGTTCAAAGGAGGAAATTGTCAACTAGGAGTGTCAAGAGAAATGCATCAAGCTCACATCTAGAACAAGAATGGAACAGATTCAGGCCATCTCTGGAGGTAAAGATGTGCCCAGGGACGTGCTGACACAATCTTGTCCAAAAATTGGAGTTGAGAGAATGTGACAGTTATATTAACACCCAGAGATGCCTTCCTGAGAAGGGGTCATATCACCACCTTTTAAAGAAGAGCTGGCACCCTTTTTCCACGAAAGGAACATTAACATTAACAGAATTAGGTTTCCAGATACCAGAGTGATGGTTGCCTTACAAGAACCTAGATAGACAAACACAGCAATAATGGCAGGTTCTGCCCTACCTGTGGCTGGGCATTTAACCCAATGGGACAGCAAACATATGGTTCAGAAAAGCTTGAGCAGGACTGGTATTCCATACTGTGAATGGGGTTACACATTCACACTTAGCTAGTATAGATCAGAGTTCTCTCTGCATTTTACCTGAAAACATATCTTTAAATATGGAACAGGAAAAACGGAACCAACTCCTGCAAAACAACCCCCTTACCCTTTAGATCACTGCTAACAAGATTATTCCTTTACACCCACTCCTCTTCTCACTCACCTGGAACCCAATAGGTGCTCTGCCCCTCTTCCTGCTCCCGTTTCTCACACACAAGACTCCTCATTCTTTTATGCAAAGTATCAGAACATCCTGTTCCTTGCCTAGCTCTTCTCAGGGTGCCAGCCTTGCTTGCTACATGGAGCTCCATGCTGGATTCCTCCATGTGTTGATCTCAGCTCCAACTACCTCCCCCTGGTTGTTCCCAGCTCGAGGGAGAGTTATATCAGAAGTCCAGACTGAATAAGGAACTGTGTTCCATACAAGGAAGGAACAGGAAAGTAGGAACTGGTTCCACCTGAGTTGCAACTTCCTGATAGCCAGAAACCCTCCTTCCTTCACATAACATCCTTGAGTGGCTACCAGAGAATATTTATTAGTCAGACTGTCTGACACCAGGTGACTGACCTTAGGTGAACAAGCATGGTATGAATGCCTAGAGTAATAAATACATGACATAGACCTGAGGATTCAATCTTTCCCGGGAGATAAAGGCCTTAATTCTATGCATAAGGTGCACAGGTTCATAGTTGTCTGTTTGCTAAATCTGCATCATACTGTGTGGTTGCCTTTTCTGATAAACACTCTCTTTCAAATTGAATTTATTAATTTCTGAAGGAAATTAGCCTGTGTCGGTATACCTGAATGCACAGTCATGTATTTGTGGAGGAGGGAATATACAGTTCATTGACAAAGACAAAAGACATAGTTTTCCTGACTTGCAAACACATCACTTTAGGTGCTATTCCATGATCTTGTGATAGAATAAGTTGCTGTAGGGCACTGGTTGTTTGGAGACATTATGGAACATAAACAGAAAGCTGCTCTTGTATTTGTTCTGTAGGCAGTGAGAACAATGCTGTGTAATTAAAGGCAGATCGATGTGGGTTTCAGAGTCTGCCTTCTCTACAAGCAAGGTTTTGAACTTAACTCTCTGGAGGTACCGTTAATCTAAATCACTTATTTACTTGCAGAGGGACAGAGTTTGAAGGTTATAGAGATCTTCACGCCAGCATGTAATGAACAGGTTTATTCAGCCTGAATAGAAGTAGATTGGCATGGATGCCATCACTCTGCTCCTGCTGTTCTGGGTTCTTTGATCTCTGGGAAGCCCAGATTGACCCATACTCAGCTGTGCAGATGAAAGGCTCCTGCCAGGGTGCAATACCCAAGAATTCAGAGTTGGGGTATGAGGGTGCAACTCCCATGAACATAATAAAATAGGATGATAGGAAGCTACTTTTGTTAATGTGCTTTGAAATCTAAGCCTGGTTAAGTGCTCAATAGTATTATTTATTATTTTATTTTTAATGATGTCAGGCATTAAATGAGTTTCTTATGCTAGGTTTGAATTTGGGCCTTCATTATGATTTCTATTTATTG
Organism: Natator depressus; assembly: GCF_965152275.1. Classification (NCBI taxonomy): domain Eukaryota; kingdom Metazoa; phylum Chordata; order Testudines; family Cheloniidae; genus Natator; species Natator depressus. The sequence continues at coordinate 68,526,985 of NC_134242.1, read as the reverse complement.
TTCTATTATTCTGACTGTTATGATTTTATGTAATACTGAGCACAGTAGTGCTACATGATGCTTTACAGACAGAAATGACAGGGAGCTTACAGTTATCATCTGTTATTTGATCTTAGCAAGTCCTTGTCCTAGGCTATCAGCAAATCTTTATTTTGTAAGTAGACAACTGGAGAACACAGTCTTGAACTTAGACCTGAACATTTATCTATTTATATAGGTTGCTGCTAATTGGGATTCTCCACTTTTGTCAATAGGCTGTTACATACTGAGTTCATAAAAGTTTGTCTTGGTTTCTAGTGCTGTCCTCTCCTTTTACCAGTGGTCTTGACTGAACATTGTTTGCTTTCTTACTTGCTTTTCAGTGCATTTTTTTTATTGTTTTCTTTTTTGCAGGGGACATTGGTTAGATGGAAGGTGGGAAGAAATGGATAGCTTTAATTGTAATTGACTCTGGTACATAAAGACTTAAGTAATCTGCAGGCTGCAGTTAAACCTATAGGTGATCAGTTCTACTTTCAGTAAGTGGCATCCTAATGAGAATTAAAAACAGTGTTGAAGTAATTTCAAGCTCTGTGTTCCCATGGAACTATACATTCACTTGTGTGCCGGTCTTCTGATGAAGACATCAGGATGAAAAGTTAATAGAATTGCTTAGCATTTTGGCCCTGACCCAGTAAAGCACTTAAGCACATGCTTAACTTTAAGGATGTGAATAGATCCTCTGGCTTCAGCTACTCACATGCTTAAAATTACATGCCATGGTGGATGCGTGCCTTATGACAGTAGATGGAGAAGAAAAGAAATGGAATATGTAGTTATACCCTGGGTAAGTAGAAAATAAGGTATAATTTATTAATAGAAAAACTATATGAAAGCAAATTTTCTGAATGACTGTTTTGCTCTTACAAGAGAAAGCCAGAGGGAGGAAAAGTCTGTTTGAGTTGTACCTTTAACTGCATGTGTAGCTGAATTTGCTTATGCTTACTAATTAGTACAATAATCTACTTGTAATTCATTCTTTTTTCTGCATATCTTTTTCCCCTTTAAGTACTACTTTCTTGGTGCTACATCTTTTTTATTCTTGTGTTTTTTCTAGTGTAATTAAGATTGAAAGCTCAAAGGGGTAAAGCATGAGTAACATCCTAATGAGAAATTAAAACCAGAATTGTACTAATTCCAGATCCTGTCTTCCAAAGGAACTAAAAACTCACTTCTCCACTCTTGTGATGGAGACATCAGGCAGGAAATTTAATAATACTATTTTGCTCTTGCATAGCGCTTTACATTTTCAAAGGGCTGTACGACATTACCTAATGGTTGCCTGTAGACTGTTGCCTGTGTCTCCTTTGATTTATCTCTCTGGTATGCTGAAGTTCAGTAAAGGTAATGCAGCAGTCAGAAAGAAGTGTTATAAAGTGTGACAAACCCTATTCCCTCTAGGGTGTTCATCTGCCATAAAGTGTATTTCACATCTCTTTCATTATGTAACGAGAGGTGTTAAGTTCCCTTCTTACGCTAAGATGAGACAACCCTGAGCTGACTACACAGACTCTGTCTTGCCTGAAGCCAGAGGAGATCCATCAATACAAAACATGTTCTATGAGGGGGAGGGGGCAATGAGACTGTTACAACTAGCAAGACTAGGATGGATTTCCTAATATACTCAAACTGACCTTAGCAAGGTCTCACTCTAGTTAAACTTGGCAGGCTTTAGATATATATTGCCAGATTTGTTTCTTTAAATACTAAGTAGATTAGTAAACAACTTGATTTAAGGAAATATACTAGAGAAAACTGTTGAGAGCCTCAGGAAAGGCTCTAGGAGCTTTAGGGCGAAACACAGAAGATTAATCAGAAAGCAGCATCTGGAGAGGCAGTCGTGAATCCATCAAAAACAAATGTGCAGAGGAAGTTTAAAGAAAGCTATCAAGTATCTGGGAGAGAGAGTAGGATATTGAATGGCATTAGGGCTCAGAGAGTTCTTTGAAGGTGGAAGGAAAATGCCAGCGAAGCAAAAATTAAATAAATCCATCAGATGTACAAGTAGAGGGAAAAGGCAGTTAAACTGTTTGGAGTGAAGATATACAAAAAGTTCAGTCCTGACCCTGCTGCCTTCACAGTCCGTGGTAATTTTGAAAAAGAGCAAGATCAGGCTTTAAAAATATCTTTCCATGTTCTAGGGCCACCAAATCCTCCTATGCCAACTCTTCATGGTTGTTCAACCAACCATCAGAGAAGCTGTCACTTTTGTCATTTAAAAAACAAAACAAAAACAGAAAACATGATAAAAGAATGTTAAGGTTGCAAAGTCAAGCATTCAAGAGTTAGGAGATGCCAGAATTAAGGTTGCCTGTAACCTTAGTTTGGCTCCATTATGTGTATGAATTATGATACACTCTTTAAGTACATGATGGCATCCTTTTTCCCCATGGGACCCCTGCCTCATTCTGATCACAAGCCAGCATTTTCTAGTTTTTGAATTCTTGACTTTCTGGTCCTTAAGTTTCTTCTGATGTATTTTTAAATGTTTTTCCTATTGAAAACACAAAAACTTCCCACAAAAAATTATACAAATTATGAATGTGGAAGTCTGTTGACTCTCACCTTGTGCAGATGCTTGAAAGAGCAAAAACAACTAGCATCAAGACAATGATTATTAAAGCTCAACTTAGCTGTACAAATCGTTATCAGAATGGATGGTGACAGATTCCTGAAAAAATTCCTCTGTGGTGATCTGAAACTTGTAAAGCTCATGAATGGCAGTCAACACAAAGACACCCTTAAGCAGAATCTCAGTTCATGTGACATAAATATTAATAACGTTGAGGACACAATCAAGGATAGACCTGTGTGGAGAACAACTATCAATAAAGGTTATAAACACTTTGCGAAAGTCAGATGAAAACAACTGACTGAAAATACAGCCAAGTGTCATGCCAAGTCTTCAGTCGGAACCTGCACATTCCTGTGTGATATCCATTCACAACCTAGCTCCTTGCAGATTAGACTATGCAACCACAAGAGAACTCTCAAGACGCTGTGATGTCGTTGTTGGATTCTACGCACAGCCATACAACTAGGCCATTATCTTCTATGTTTACCAGTACTAGAGGAGGGTGAGAGGCACACTTTTCAGTATGTTTCTAAGCTATTTGCTAACAGCAGGGGAATGATGAGACTCAAGACTCCTGGGTTCAGGTCCAGGTTTTGGAAGGAAGTGTGCTCTGGTGGTTATAGACCCTTCTGCCCCTTTACTTTCAGACTCCCCCCTTCTGTTCCCTCCCCACTCCTGTCTAACCTCCCCGCACACCGCCAGCTTGTTTTCCTCCTCCTCTTGTATTCAATCCACATCCCTTGGTTCCTGCCCCTCTTCCCTCTGCTGTCCCATACGCTCTGGTTCCTGCAGTCTGTCTCCCCCTTCTGCCTCTTCCTCACCCCTGCAGATTTGAATCAGGGACTTCCTCCTCCTTCATAGTTGCTGCCTATTTGCCATTAGGGTAAGCACTGACAGAGCATGGGAAGCAATTTTTATGCTGTCAGTTTGTTCCAGGGCCTTGGCAACCAGGATGAACATATGTAAAGAAAGTCCTGCCCTTAGACTGTGATATCCTGGGATGGAACATTCTCAGTCACTCTGTGGGGATGGTGCATGTGGAGTCCAGTTTACATGTAGGAGCTGTGAAGGGGTGGACTGTGTTCAGTATAGATGGAATCTTCAGAGAATTTAGCTGCCAATCTCTAAGAAGTAGCTGCTGAGCATGTGTGAACTAATTTTTTTTGAAGGTGCTTATAAGCGATAGAAATTGGGGCAAACATTTTACAAGAACATCAGGGCAAATTCCCCGCCAAATTTTAAGTCTCTGCTTTAAAGCATGGAGGCACTAGAACTCAGGGAAACTGTTGGAAAAATTCTTCTTTTTTTTAACAAGGGCAAAGCAATGTATTTTTCCCTAACTTCATCCTGAGAAACAGTTGAACTATTGAAGCTGAGACTTCCTAGACAAGTAAAGACTTCAGTCTCCATTCCTGCAAATCTGCTATCCACTATTTGTAACTACAGACAGAAATACATACGTAATATTGTGTCTGTGTGTGTGTATATGAGAGAGAGAGAGAACGGGAATGAACCTGAATATAAATATAGCATTGGCTGTTTTAGGGTTTGCTTTTAGTTTCAGACAAGAGGTGAATACATAACACTGAGCTTGTGAGCTTTTCCAAGTGATCCCAGAAGAACTTGTTTGCCAAATCTCAAGAAAACAGCTCATTGTAACACTAAACAAAGTATAATTGGGAGAAGGTTATTGCTTCTCATAACAGAGCACACCTAGTTACACACATTCTTTTTTTCCCTGTTAGGGTGTCTGATCTTTCTAGAGATTTACAAAATAAAATGTTAAGAAAACTCCTAGATCTCTACCATAAAAGATTAAATACAACAATGATAAGACTGGGATACGTGTATTGAGGGAGAGATTTTATGTAAATTCAGTCTGAACAGAAATGATGTAATAATGCAGATCAGATTTGGGCTCTTTGTTTTTCTTCTACATTTCAGGAGAGAGAGTGCAATAGCTGCCCATGATTGAGGTCAAGTAAGGAGGGAGGGTGTCATATCTTAATTCATCAAGCTAGAGTCTAATTTTCAGCTTCTTTGACTGGGTGGGGAATTGTACTGACAAATAATTTCCAGTAGGCACCAGGCAAAGAAGTTCACTTCTTTCCTATAGGAAAAGAAATCAAAACAGCCTTGCACTGATCAGCTGGCACATACTGCTGGATCAATGGTTGGCAATTTGCAGGGCTGTGCTGTAGATAAGGCTGTCACATTTTGGCAGGCTCATCACTACCAGTCAGCGACATAATAGCTGATAGGTACCTTTCAGATAAAGACAAGCTGTAGATGGAAAACTGAAGGGAAAAGGGAGATGGAGTGGTTAAGGAAGGAAGGGAGAGATAGTAAATTGGAATTTCCACATCCTTGTGTTGTAATTATGTTCCTTTGGACCAGTGTCCATTGAAATGTATGTAAATCTAATATATATTAATTATAATATTTTTTCCAGAATACAAGGTAATAGCACATCGTCCACTAAAGCTCTTAATTTATAGAAGGGTATAGAACTGATAAAAAGTGAATTGTTTCTTACAATGAGGATTAGGGTTGGGTAGCTATAGCCTCCTGGCACAAAAACAACTTCACCCACTGAGAAGCCAAAATGAGACTCCATTCATCTTCTTACTACAGTAGTCCCTCTGTTGTTTTGTGTGATCTGAATCTGGAGTAAAACATGGCAGCCTCCAGAAAAAAGTGCAGCGTTTGCTGACAGCAAATTTAGGTGTAGCCTGTGTCCCACTCTTAGAAAAATCTTAAAAATCTAAATCTTTCTCTCTTAATTCTGCCTGCAGATCCACAGATTCAGTGGAGGCTGTAAGGAAGATCACTAGTGTTGGGGTGACAATGCAAATTAAATGATTTATTATTTGTATTGCCATAGTGTCTCAGAGCCCTAATCTTGGACCAGGACCTGGACAAGGTGCTTGATGCTGTGCAAACAAAGAACAAAAAGTTGGTCCCAGACAAGGTGGGCAGGACAGAATGGTGTCAGAAGGGTTTCTGTGAACTGAAGGAAGCTCTGAGAAAAGATTCGGTGCTAGCAATCCCAGACTTTGTCAATGGTTTTCACAGACCTCTCAGACATACTTCTTGGTTCAGTTTTGTCTTGATGCCTACTTGAACTCAAAGGGTTAAATCAGAGTAGAACTGGCCTAGACTGGAAAGAAAATGAGTAAGAGGTAAGAAAGCTTCAGTCACTGCCTTCAAGGCAGCAAAGAACAATGGGGCCATCACCGGGAGATGCTGCTCCCAGGTTCCATCAGAGTTAACAGGTTTTGTTTTTCCAGTGCTGAGATCCTATAAAATCAAAAAATCCAGACCAGTTAAAAAGGTGCCTCTGACAGAAAGGAAGTGGTGAATGGTGAGCATGCTGTCAGGTTGACCCACAAGCAGAGCCTGACTGGGAGTCAGGAGTCTGCACCAAGCAAGCTGTAACTTGGTGTCCATGGAGAGGCACTAAGGCAAAGCTAAGTCTACCCAGGAGCTTGAGGGGAAGGCCAAGTGTGGGTAAAATGTTATATATGTAGGTCTGTTTGTTATTTTAAATCCTCTTCTCTAAGCTCCATGGACCTTTTGGCAGAATAAATCATGCTTTGTTTGACAAGTGGTGGCACATTACACTGGAATAATTATGTTAATACAAGTTAAACTGCCGAGCAGGCCCAGTGTTAACTAGCTATTTCCAGAAGCCTGATGTAATGTGGTGTGCTCACCACTCTGGCGCCACCTGCTGATTTTTTTGGGAATTAGCTGTGCATGGTAGTGCACCCTCTTCAGGTGGTGCCTTGTCACTGTCACTCCTGATCTAGGACCCATGTCTCTCCAAGGTCCGCAGCGTCCTCTTCAGCGACACAGCCCTCCAGCTGTGCAGCACTCTGTGTTCCCCCCTTCCAGAGGACCTGCAGTCTCTGGCCAGCCACTTCTCTCAGTGACAACTGCAATCCATTGTCCTGGGGCCACTTCCAATGCAGCTCCAGCACCCTCTTCTGCCCTTACCTCAGGGCCCCAGGCTGCAGGCACTAGCAGCCAACCAGGAGCTCTCTCTAGCTTCCCCAGTGCCTGCTTGCAGCACTGCTCTGTCTAGGGTGCTGACAGTTCTCCAGAGACACATTCCTTCCTCCCTGGGCTCCCAAGCAGAGAACTGATTCTTTTGCTCTGCAGGTCCCTTTTAATATGGGCCTGCTTGGCCCTGATTGGCTGCTCCCTTCAGCCCTTCTCTGATTGGCTGCCTCTGGCACAGCCTCCCTAGGGCTGCTTTTAACCCCTTTTCTGCCAGTGAGGAGCAGCTGCCTCATCACACCTGACAACATACAGAGTAAGCCAAGTAGTTGTTCACATATTAACAAGAGCCCTGCCTTCTCTTCAAATAGCCTGACTCTCGAGTGCCTATTAGAAATTTCACAGACCTGCCAAATTTCTTTCTTCTTGGGCTCCCTGTTTTTTGCATTACTTTTAAAGGAATTTTGGAAGTCCCTCTCTCTTAGGATGGAGCATTTTCCTGTGTGTTTCAGAAAGACATTTAAAATATCACTCTTAATTTTTGGAAATCTTCCCCATTTAGAGTATCTTGGCTGGGAAGTCCCTCATTCTGCCTTGTTAGAATAGAGAAACTGACCCTTTTTAATCCTGTGCACAGAGGATGATGAAACATATACCTCCAGGAAGTTATAACGCCATCCCTCAAGTTGTAAAGGATCTGCAAGGTGAAAATCCTAGCCTTTCAAACTATTTTACAACTTGAGTTAGTCAATTCTAACGGTGCATTTCACCACTTTGTTGTGATTCAATGTCAGAATCTGTGGAAAAAAGAAGAGGAAAAAACTTTTCATTATTGGCATTCTGGGGAATTAAAGACTAGGAGCGAGAGAGCCACAGCAGCCGGCCGACATAGATTGTTTATTTAATTCCTCCAATTTGTTCACCTTAATGAAACACCAAAAGGTTTGAGCGAGCGGTAATTAACAAGAGAGAGCCTGCTTAATGAAACCAGTACAGGATGATATTTGTTTCAGGGATCGATAAATGACTGTGAGTGAAGATCATCCTGGCATCATTCAGGAAAACAAACCACCTTGTGCCAATCAGTTGTCTGCTGCACATGCATGAATTTGTGTGGGGCATTTTAAATATTGCATCAATAGAAAGTCAGGGAAGGGGAAAGGCTTGATAAATTTGGGGGAATCTAGTACTTAAGTTGTTAGTATGTCAAATACTATAATTACAGCTGTAGCATTCCTCTTCTGTGCCTTCAATAGTCATTACAAAACAATTTTAGTGAAATAATCTAATTAAAGTGTGCTTTTTCTTTGAGCATGTATAGAGTCTATTGTGCAGGGTTTCTTGGTATTCTGGTTATTGTAGATTACATGCTTTCATGAAGGGGGAAAAACAAAGCAAAACAAAACATAGGACTGCATTCTCAGAAAGAGAAAAATAAGCCAACTGATAAAAAGATACTTCACTGATCATCCCTGGGGCCCTCTAGAGACATAAGTTTGATTTCCAGTTGCCACTAGTTGGGTTAGCAATTACTACCACAGTAATTAGTAGCAAGTTTCCAGATCTCAGTGCACCAGGCAAGAATTTTAGTTCCACAATAAGTTACTATCAGAGAGGACTGGGTGAGAAAGGAAATCATGTCAGGCAGATTGTACATAAAAATAAATAAGCAGTGTGACGGGGTGTGTGTGTGCATGTTAGCAAGGTGAATGAGAAGGACAGTACATAGTAGATATAGTAATTAGTAGCAGACTGTAAGGTCTGACAATATAACCAAATGTTAAACTAGCTGTGATGTTAGTTAATTTCCTTATCATAGAATTGAAAAATTACCTTTCTACATCTATAAAAATAATTTTTATTTTGACACTTTTAATTGCATGAAAAGGTTTAGATAATGGTTAAGAATTGAAAGATGGCTTTATATTGCCTGTTTCTGTTTAATAATTTTCTGTCACTAGATGAGGTTGTGGGAGGTGAGGGGAGCGAAGAATCTCGAGGCAGCAGCTCCAGTTTCTACAATGGCTGTAGGCTATGGAAGAGGTTGTAGAGGGGAATTGGTGATTGGAAATGGTGAATTTAGACAAAAGGTATAGAGCCATATCAGAAACTGAAGGATTGCAGTCCAGCTCACTGATAAATTAGGGTGGCCTAGAAGAGCAGAAGCGGGGCCTAGATGGGAATATTCCATTGCCGAGCTCGTGAATTTTCAGAAGATGGACAAGCCAAACCAATGTCCTAATAAGGTAGGAAGAAGTGAACCAGAAGTGCATGGTATAGCAGAGAAGGCACAGGGAAGCCAAGGAGATTACATACAGGTGCATGGACAAAGCTATGTGATTCCTAGCGGGAGGCCTACTAAACCCCAGAGGACTGTGAGTCCACTAGAGCTTTTCAAAAAACTCAGAAAGATTTTTTGTTGCAAAATGGTTCCCATTTTTCTCTGGAAATGCATTTTTACAAAATTTTCCCAACTAGCTCTAGAGTTAATAGGAACAGAAAACCTAGCCAGAGAAATATTATCACTCACAACTCTGCCTATATAATCTACATTATATGTGCTATCCTTACTGCTGTGGTACCTAAGAACCTATAAAAATGTATTAACTGTAAAATCAACTAAAGTGCAGAGTCACTAGATGGTGGTAATTTTTCATTCCTTCCTAAAGATTCTAACATTTTCTCAAACCTTTTATTGAACACTTGCATATTGCTATTGGGAACTATGAGACAGTCTCCAAGCCCATAAGCAAGCATGGGCTTAACCTTGAAGTTAGCAGAGGACTGATTAGATGCTTAAAGGTAAGTTTTAGACTAAATGATTTGTGGACTTTAGCTGTAATCAATAACTCAATCAATTCACTGAGCTCAGTTCTCATAAAACAGAAATGTAATGTTAGTCCTGTATACTTCTGTCCATTTGTTGCTGAGTTTGACCCACACAAATATCCCCTCATATCAGAATGAAGTGATGCAGGGATTATACCAGCACTGCAAACTCTTAAATGCAGAAAAAATGTACAAATTACTTCCCCAAGCTGATTAAGCCATAAAACCAAGACTTTATTTCAATTTGTATCAATAAACCATTATTGCTTTTGGGAGATTAGTTCAAATGATTATGTGCTTGACGACACTATGATCAAATGGTAGTTTGGTCAAATACATAACAAATGTAGTATTCTCTAAGCAACAGAAAGATCTCCTCTGAAACAGAATGAATTCTGAGAATTGTTGAGGTTTTCTGCGGCAATTGCAAAAAATTACCATAATAGTAAAGATTCAAAGAGAAAGTTATATGTTCCTTATTAAATACTGCTGAAGTGTAAGAGCTAGATAAAGCTCATTCAACAGGCAGATACCTGATTTATCTACATAAACCCAAGTTTTGGGCACAGAAAATGGGAGCATATATAAAATTTGGGGGTTATGTTTTCTTGCTCGTTTTATCTAGAGGGCCATATTTTCAGTGGGCCTTAATTATACAGGAGCATTTTGCACCCTTCTATTCATACCCTCTTAACCTCCCTCTCCCTGCTCCCCCACCCCCCAAAAAACCCCCATACCTATGGCCCAATAGCATGTGCAAATGGATATTCCCTACACATTTGCATATGTAGTTATTTATTCCAGATTAACATTGGTATAACTGGGATCAGACTCTGGTCCATACTCATTATGGTCTAGTATCAGCTTATTCAGTGCTACCAATTTTCCCCTGGTTTTATATATAAACCATGTGAAATGCAAATTTCACGTTTTCACGGTTGAACCACAAAATGGCCCAAGCCTACTTGAACAGTTTTGCATATCTGTTGACGAACGAGGACTAAGTTTCACATATGAAATAAAGGATGATGCCAAACAAATTTCATGGGTGAAATACTGGTCCCATTGAAGTCAACAGCAAAACTTCTGCCATTAACTTCAGTCCGGCAAGTCTTTAATCTCATGTGTTAATAAACATCCCAGCTACACAATAGCACTCTTACTATACTACTGCACATGAAACAGTGATCCTGTTCCTTTCTCATTCAACCTTTACAACAGGCAAACTTGCAGGGATGGTGTGTTAATATTTCGTATGTTAAACTGTCCAGACCTTGCATGACTTATTTTGTCCCCTTGTGTGTTTTTAATGGTATGAGTTTCAGATGCACACATGCCAGAAAACTGTCTATCTTATACTGCTATAGCACCGTGGAGAACATTATGTTGAAACTTGGAGATAGACACTGTCATCTCTGATACAGTGACTGTTTCCTATGTGGACGTGAACTCAACAAGTCCAGCGTTGTGTCACCAATGAGCTGAAAGCCAGACTGTTATATTCACACTCTCCACTGCTGTTGTGCCTCACCTCACACATGTGGTTTAGTCTGCATGAGTGAGTGCTGAAATCAAGAAAGCCGTGTAATACTTTGAAAGAGATTCCCTTGTTGGTTTTCCATGTCAGTTATTTAAGAGGCTCCTCCCTTGTCTCTGAAGGTACTACTCTGCACTTCACGAGTTTCCTAGTAATCATCATATTGTCTGTTCTTATGCTGCAGTTGGCCTTCTTGTGTGCATCTATAATGAGAAGATTCCCAAAATATCTGTCTGTCTGTCATTGTATCTAATATATTGATGGCCTGGTAATGCTCTACCTACCTACCTACCAATCATTTGGTGGCCAGATAATGCGGATGCACATTTGTAATATGATCATCAGTACAGAACACATCAAAATGGATGGAAAAATATACTGTGCAAATAGCAAAAGTAAGATAATACAAAATGTCAAGACTCCTGTCTGCTGGCTTCATGTCTATTCATATATTCCCTGTTTAACATACACACCTTGTTATAGCAGAAAGAGGGCTGAATTCAATCGCTGTGTAAATTGCTCATTATTCATAAATTGGTCCAGAAATGGGTACAGGTGGTAAAGTGTTCTATATTAGAGCATGGAACAATTTGACGTTCAATGGGAAAATAAAATGTTAAAAATGAATTGAGAATGGAACAACACAGCATATTTTCTTCAACAAATAAAAAAGATTCACGTGTATTGATGGTTCATGAAGTTCACTAGATGCCATTGAAGAGCATTGCTACAGTCTAGTTACGTATTTATTTTAGTTGTGAGGGAATCCTGTTACCTATGAATGCAGTAAGTGAAAAGTGTTATCTGCAGAATTCTGCTAAGTGAATTAAATAGAATAATGTATTTCTTTACCTGTATAACACTAATTCAGACTTGTTAAAATTACATTTTTCACTTATGAAATGTGCTGGTAAATTCAAAATAAACCAAATAAAATGAAAAGATCTAAAAAGCATCCCTGTGGACCTTTTCCCTCTTATTCATCTCAGAAACAGAAAGCTGTTTTAGCTGTGATAGATAAAAAACCTGTTTTAAATATGAGTGGGGACATTATACATTAACAAACACACTATGCAAAAGCAAAGGAAGCTATGTATATATTTTCTGTAGCATGTGTTAGTAAAGAGAGGGAAAATGGTCACTAGTGTTACAGATCTAGCTGCAAATAAAAAATTACTGAGGGGATAATTGCATCAATCAGAAATTACAGAAATGTGCTATTATATGACATGAAAAATATGTTTCTCCTAACACTTTGGTAACCCAAGTTATCATCATCTCTCTACTAGGATGAAGATTGAAATCATGTTCATTTTTGTAATTCCTTTTTCAAATTACAGAATTTCTCTGCTTCTTATTGTACTTTCTCTTTCTCCTCCCTTCCCCCATTTCCCACATGCCTTCTCCTGAAAACTTCATTATGTGTTTTGGGCAGATTTATCAAGTTCATTCATTTAGTCTGTGTTTACATGAGCGGTATTTTGTTTCTTGCTTGCCTGAGGAAGAGCTATGTGTAGCTCAAATGCCTGTCTCTTTCACCAGCTGAAGTTGGTACAATAAAAGGTATTACCTCATATTGTCTTTCTGAATCTCATGCGAATAAAAAAGCAAATTAGAAAACTCATCAGATATGGAACATGTTGGCTTCACAAATCCTTGTTTTATTTTCTTTATGGAAGAAAGAAACATAAAGAAAGATATATAGGGCCAGCAATGCACATCTGATGAGCATGTCTAGTATGTCCAAACTAATATTGAAATCAATTTGGGTCTCTAACATCTTTCCACTTAAATGATAATTTGTGTAGATAGAGGACATGATCCAAAGCCCACTGAAATTAATAAGAGTATTTTAATTGTTTTCAGAGAGGTGCTGAGTATCTCCTACTAAAGCTGGGTTCTCAGGAGAGGCTGAGCTCCTTGAAGGATCAGGCCCCATGTGCACATGCATTGTTCATATCTCACCCATTTTACAGGGTTTTGAAAATATGACCTATCATGCTTAATATGTTTCGTTGCATGCAGTCACATTTCTGGATTACTGTAAAATCTTTTTTATTTGGATATAAGCTTTCATGGGAAAAAACCACCATTTACTGACGAAAGCTTATGGCCAAATAAATCTGTTAGTCTTTAAGGTGCCACTGGACTTCTTGTTGTTTTTGTGAATACAGACTAACATGACTATCCCCTGATACTTGTAAAATCTTCTCCACTTCGGGCCAAATCACAGAAGTCAATGTTAGTTTAAAATCTTAAAATTGTTAAAATTCTTCTTTTACTGTCATTGTGCATTGTATGCTTGTCTACAGGTTCTGTGTTGCTTCCCATTCTGTAAATAATCTCGCATTTGTTGGGTACCTGTGGATATGTGTCTGGATTTTTTTTTCCTAAAAGATCCCAGCTTGCAGATGTTTAAGTGACAATTTATTTCAAATTTTGAAAATAACTAGTTTTCTTTCTCATCCTATGTAATATTCATGTTATGTTCTTGTCATTTTTATCCTAAGAGTCTTTATTTTGCTCCATTGATGAGGACTCACCATGTTTGGCATTTCATCTGATGTACTAATATATGGCATTTTAGCCAGTAGTCCATTGGCAGGCCATCCATATTGGTTATTTTGAAATTTACAAATTGTTGCTCACAATAAAATCAGGGTGAAAATTACTGTAAAATATTTTAAAGCACACGATTGTACATTATTATATGCTTTGTTATGTCTAGGGTTGTCAAACTATTAAAAATTAATCTTGATTAATTGCGCGATTAAAATTTTTTATCATGTGATTAATCACATTGTTAAACAATAATGCCATTTATTAAAATATTTTTGGGTGTTTTCTACATTTTCAAATATATTGATTTCAATTACAACACAGAATAAAAAGTGTACAGTGCTCACTTTATTTTTTTTACAATTATTTGCGCTGTAAAAAACAAAAATTGCATTTTTCAGTTCACCTAATACAAGTACTGTAGTGCAATCTCTTTATCATGAAAGTTGAACTTAAAAATGTAGAATTATGTACCAAAAAAACTGCATTCAAAAATAAAACAATGTAAAACTTTAGAGCCTACAAGTCCAGTAAGTCCTACTTCTTGTTCAGCCAACCGCTCAGACAAACAAGTTTCTTTACATTGCAGAAGATAATGCTGCCTGCTTCTTGTTTACAGTGTCAGCTGAAAGTGAGAACAGGCATTTGCATGGCAATGTCGTAGCTGGTGTCGCAAGATATTTACATGCCAGATGAGCTAATGATTCATATGTCCCTTTGATGCTTCAACCACCATTCCAGAGGACATGCACCCATGCTGATGACAGGTTCTGCTCAATAACAATCCAAAACAGTGCGACCAACGCATGTTCATTTTTATTATCTTAGTCAGATGCCACGAGCAGAAGGTTGGTTTTCTTTTTTGATGGTTTGGGTTCTGTAGTTTCCCCATCAGAGTGCTGCTCTTTTAAGACTTCTGAAATCATCCTCCACACCTCATCCCTCTCAGATTTTGGAAGGCTCTTCAGATTCTTAAATCTTGGGTTGAGTGCTGTCGCTATCTTTAGAAATTTCACATAGGTACCTGTGACAGGTTTCAGTTGGTCCACTGAGCCCCTAGGGGGCGATGGAGAGCTATGGTCCCACGGCCAGGCCTTCGTCACACCTTTTGGGCGCTAGGGAATTAGCAGAAAAGGTGTGCCGGCCGGAGTCTGCAGCGCGCCCCTCCGGCAGGGGAGCGCCGGCACGAGCCGGCAGCGCGCCCCTCCGGCAGGGGAGCGCCGGCACGAGCCGGCAGCGCGCCCCTCCGGCAGGGGAGCGCCGGCACGAGCCGGCAGCGCGCCCCTCCGGCAGGGGAGCGCCGGCACGAGCCTGCAGCGTGCGATTCTGCCACCCAAGGCAGGTTGGCCGGGGTAGGGGAACGCAGGCCCACCCAACTCCACTGCATTCCAGCCCAGGGCCCTGACAGTGGCAGGAGGCGAAGGTCCCGCCGCTGGTTTAGCGGGGGGCCATCCGCGCCCACTGACCAAACACACCCACCACATGGTGGAGTCCTGCCCCTGGGCTACTTCCTACCCAGTCTCTCAAGCGCGCCTCTCCGGTCCCTCCAGCTCGTCCGGGTATTCAGCTGCTGGCAGCTCCAGCTCCCCCGCTGTGTCGGGCTCACACTGGCCCAGGTTACAGCCTGGCCCCTCCAGGTCCTCCGGGTACTCAGCGGCTGGCAGTCCGGGTCGCCACAGGCCTTCCTCCTGGTCAGGTTCCTCCTGGCCCTGGGCCTCCCCTGGGTCGGCAGCAGGGTCTGGAGGGAGCAGCCAGCAGCCTCTGTCTGTCTCCCTCCCTGGTGCTCTTCTCACTGGGCAAAGGGCCCCGCCCTTTGTACTTCCTGTCCCACATCTCCCCTTCTGGGGATTGGCGTAAGCTTGGTCTGGCCCCGCCCACTCAGGCTGAGGGGGTGGCTCTTTACCCTCTGGTTCGGAGGGAAGCCACCCTGGCTCCCTACAGTACCTTCTTTGCATTTTGTCAAATTTGCAGTGAAAGTGTCCTTAAAATGAACAACATGTGCTGGGTCATCATCCGAGACTGCTATAACATGAACTATATGGCAGAATGCAGGTAAAACAGAGCAGGAGACATACAATTCTCCCCCAAGGAGTTCAATCACAAATTTAATTAACACATTATTTTTTTATCGAGTGTCATCAGCATGGAAGCATGTCCGCTAGAACAAAGGCCAAAGCATGAAGAGGCATATGAATCTTTAGCACATCTGGCATATGCATATCTTGCGATGGCAGCTACAACAGTGCCATGCACATGCCTATTCTTACTTTCAGATGGCATTGTAATTAAGAAGTGGGCAGCATTATCTC
This sequence comes from Natator depressus, assembly GCF_965152275.1. Lineage (NCBI taxonomy): Eukaryota > Metazoa > Chordata > Testudines > Cheloniidae > Natator > Natator depressus. The sequence goes on along the minus strand of NC_134242.1, from coordinate 68,511,135 downwards.
TTGTGACTGTAAACAACCTTGTTTCTCTTAGCGATTGGCTGAACAAGAAGTAGGACTGAGTGGACTCGTAAACTCTACATTGTTTTGTTTTTCAGTGCAGTTATGTAACAAAAAAACCTACATTTGTAAGTTGCACTTTCACGACAAAGAGATTGCACTACAGTACTTGTATGAGGTGAACTGAGAAATATTATTTCTTTTGACTGTCATTTTTACAGTGCAATTATATAAGTGAGCACTATACACTTTGTACTGTGTGTTGTAATTGAAATCAATGTATTTGAAAATGTAGAAAAAACATCCAAAATATCTAATACATTTCAATTGGTATTCTATTGTTTAACAGTGTGATTAATCACAATTAATTTTTTTAATCGCAATTAATTTTTTGAGTTAATTGCATGAGTTAACTGCCCAGGTTTTGTCCACATTTGCAGTTGCAGAAAATAATTCTACAGTAATTGTAAAATATTAAGGAAAAAGATGAAAACCCATTAGACTGTGAAATATATGAGCAGGAGCGAAGAAGAAGACTGGCTATATCTTACATCGGGGTGGGCAAACTATGGCCCGGGAGCCACATCCAGCCTGTCAGACCTTTTAATCTGGCCCTTAAGCTCCCACTGGGGGGTGGGGTTGGGGGCTTGTCCTGCTCCGCACGTGCCATGGCTCCTGGAAGCAGCAGCATGTCCCCCTTCCGGCTTCTACGTATGGGGCAGCCAGGGGGCTCCAGGGCTCTGCAGCTCCTGCGGCCAAGTGGGGACATGTCACTGCTTCCAGGAGCTGCTTGAGATTAGCACCAACCTGAGCCTGCTCCCCTTACGTCTTCCAGCGACCCATCCCCCTGCTCCAGCCCTGATCCCCCTCCTGCCCTCCGAATCCCTCGGTTCCAGCCTGGAGTACCCTCCTGCACCCCAAACCCCTCATCCCCAGCCCCACCCCAGAGCCCGCTCCCCAGGTGGAGCCCTTGCCCCCCCCAACCCAACCCTCAGCCCGGAGCCCCCTCCCGCACCCTGAAGTAATTTTTAGCCCCACCCCAGAGTCTGCACCCCTAGCCGGAGCCCTCACCCCCTCCTACACCCCAAACCCCAATTCTATGAACATTCATGGCCCGCCATACAATTTCCATACCCAGATGTGGCCCTCAGGCCAAAAACTTTGACCTGTCTTACATGGTATGAAATGTACCATTTGTTGATTTCAAAGCCAAATGTTGCCTTTAGTTTCTGTGTAGGTGGAATGGGATATTTCACTCATTACCTGAACATTTTGAAAATAAAATAGAAGAGGGTGGCATTGTTGGTTTTGGTTTGGTTTGGTTTGTGATTCATTCATGTCTCTGATTTGAGCAGTGATGGCAGTATAATGATCTAAACACAGGGAACAAAATACAGCATTATTATTGCAATACTTAAGTTGGCCACCATTTAAAAAGTCAGCCCTTACCAAGAGTTGTGTAGGTTTGCAAAATAAATTCTATGAATCTCCATCTAATTTCAGTAGAATCAATTGCAGTGGTGGCAACCTACGGTCCATGGGCCTCATGCGGCCTGTCAGGGTAATCCGCTAGCGGGCCGCCAGACAATTTGTTTACATTTGCATGGCCGCCCACAGCTCCCCGTGGCCGTGGTTCGCTGTTCCCAGCCAATGGGAGCTGCAGGAAGCAGTGCGGGCCTCAGGGACATGCTGGCCACCGCTTCCTGCAGCTCCCATTGGCCGGGACCGATGAACCACGGCTACTGGGAGCTGTGGGCAGCCGCACAAATGTAAACAAACTGTCTGGCGGCCTGCCAGCGGATTACTCTGACGGGCTGCATATGGCCTGCAGGCTGCAGTTTGCCCACCAATGATCTATTGGGTTTATCCCTATTGACGAGGCACTAGCAATTAAACATGTTCCCCCCTATATTTCATGCAGCTGAACAGCAACTAAGCACATTTCTGTTTTGGTTTTTTTTTACTTTTTCTCTTCCAGTTTGATTTTAGAAATACCAAATACAATTTTCAATAGGAATTAACCTTTTGATTCATACATGCAGCACTCAAAATTTATTTGTGTCTGCTTATTGTTTGTGTCATTCTCACTTCCCTCCTCCATCCCCAGGTCTTCCTTGACACAAGTTCTTGTTTTGTATCATTTGTGCATGTCAGCTCTTCAGGAACAGCTACTTCTTATTTAAGACTGGGAAATGGGGTTGACAGAACTGCATGCCTTTCTCTGGTGTGATTTTTTATGCCAGCATTGGAAGAGAGAGGAAAAAATAAGCTGTAGACTAAAAAAAGCTGCAGTAATGTTATGTATTACACTACAATGACTGCATTAAAACCACTGACAGGTACTGTAAATAGTTTTTAATTTTTTTTTACTTATTGATTGTAACTCTTAGCAACCTTTACATTGTTCAGGTAGAACTGGCTGAAAATAATATATGATAAATCTATAGCTCACAGTATTTTCAGTTTTTAAAAAAGTAAAGACCAGCCAACCTTATTATCAAAGACAAAGCATTGCTATTCATATGTTGCTTTGATTTGCTAAGCACTAATTGATGTGTTCCCCGTAGTATTGAACTGTTAACAATAGCTGCAAAGGAGAAGGCAAAAACTTTCTTCCTTTCACAACAAGGTGTTATTTTACAGCCCTCTTATCTGTTCTTGATTACACATTTGTTCTGAATACAATGGACCCAATCTTGCTCCCACCAAAATAAATTGAAATTTTTGCCTTTAATGTTGATAGGACCAGAATCAGTCCAGTGGGCCAAATTCATCTCTGAAACTGAAAAGTATCCTGTCTTCAGACAGGAAACAACACGCAATGCAAACTCAAAGGTCTGCTTTTATTCAGGGAGGAATTCCATTCCTGCAGGCTCAGGTGTGACACCCCCAGCTGATCTCTCGACACCCCCGCTCATGCACTCCTGGAAAAGAGTGCTATTGGCCGTTTTCTAGATCAGCACTTCCAGGGGGCTGAAAAGTACTTTCTTACAGTGTGGCAAAATTAGTGGGAACAAACATCTACCACAGTAAGTAAATTCAGGTGTCCATCACAGCCTCCTGGCCCACTTGATCCTGGACCAGGCTGAACAGGTTACTCTCTGATTCATCCACAGTTACCACAACTGTGCACTGAATTGGCCTGGTTTTCTCTCCACACTGTGACTGTGGAGCAGTGTTGCAGACAATAACTCGTGTGCTGGAAGAGTGCCCACTTGACATCTGGAGGGTGGTTTACAATGCCTAGCCTCCCTGGATACAGAGTTGCTTCCTGGTTATGGAACCTGGACATGGAGCTCAGATGTCTGCGTACAAGAAGATCTCTTAGACCTTGATGCAGTTACAGCATGGCCTAATGATTAGAGGTGTGTTGAACCAGATCATGATAGCCTTTCTCTCTGGATTTGGGGAAAATTTGAAACTTGATCCTGATCTAGATTTGACGTTCATGGTTCAATCCCATCTTTAACAATCACACATCAAAATGATGCAGTGGACAAAATGGAAAATAACACATTCCATTTACTATATATTTGAATTTTATCATATCCTGTGTATAGAGTCCCATATCACTGAGAGAGTAGAGGTGTTACGTTCTATTACATTACATCTTCAAGATTCTAATACCAAAGAACTAGTAATAGTCTTAGAATCCAGTAATCACTTCTTTAGAATATGAGAAGTAACTGTTTTCACTGGAACCAAGCGTGTTGCTTCCTGCCTTAAATCCAGAATGTGTGCATATTAACATTGGCCGATATGGCTGTGCAGGTTACTAACCATCAAAGCTAGAAGCACTGACCTGAGTATGTTGCAACAGTTCTCTGGCTCTCCTGGATCACAGAACTGTTGCACACGATAAATGCATACAGTGCTTGCAGACAGACAACAAGATATAGAACAGATTGCAGCTCCGATTAGCCAGTCTAAAGACTTATTTGTGGAATGTTAGACTTTAAGGGTTATTCTGTTTCACACAAGAAACAAAGCCACAATGACCTTGAACTAGAAGGACTCCAGCTATGTCTACAAAGATGTTAACTTCTTATTTCTACAGACCTGATGATAGAAGTTAAGGAGAAACAAGCTGTAGAGCTCAGTATCTGTGCAAAAACCGCCACATAGTATAGAGAAATGTGCTCAGCAAACTTCTACATTCACACTGTACTGAACACAGATAAATAGCCGGAAATGTCAGGATGCCAGGAGGTGATGATAGGGCATAGTAGTGTTACATGCAATCCAGTGAAGGAACACTAGGTACATAGCAGTCATTTGTAAGTCTTCACTCACTGATAAACCAGCCAGAATTAGTGGCTTAAGAGCTGAATTTAAAAGAAATTAGTAGGAAGGGTAGACATAATGCCCAGCTGTTGATTCAGAAATATGTCCAATGTTCTATGAAATTACAGAACCAGAGTCTGCTCTTTTAAACCTGTGTAAATCTGGGGTGACTTCATTGACTTCAGTGGTATTACCCTGGATTTACACAGGTGAAACAGAGAAGAATTCTCCCCAGTATCACTTACAGGTATTCAGTACCTAGCTGCCTTTCCTGAGTACAGTATTCTGGCCAGCCCACTAATTTGCAGTGCCTGATTGTGTAACTAGAGTGGCTCATGCTGCCAGTTCAGAGCCCTCATCCTCACACTGTAAGATTAAATCTATAATGAAAAAACAAACAAACAAAAAACCCTGCTATCTTCCTATGTATAGCAATTCTGTATCAAATATGCACCCACCCATCTCTTTATAACAACTGTGCACCATTTTCTTGTGTACATAATGTGTAACACTATTGTTACTTGTGCAACAAGTAAACAACTATACTTGTATCTGTTGATGCAACACAAAGTATAGTCTTTTATAGAATAACACTGTGTCAAGTGTTGTACTTTTGTTCCTTTTGGCATATTAAAATACTTGCACCTGAAATCTGTGAACCCACCCATGTATCTGAAATGTATATTTAATTGTGTATCTAGTTGTAAATATTGCTGTAAAATACATAGTTTCAAAAATACTAAAAATGTTCTGCCACCACACACTGATAAATCTTATTGTGGTTGTCTTTGTTCTTCAAAACAGCATAAGTGTTACAGTTTTTGGTCTGTGCACAGTCTGTTCTCCTCTCCATGCACTTTTAAGTAATGCCAATAAGTGTCCCGTCCACCAATATAGAGGAAAACAGGCCCTTAAATCTTGTATAGTTCCCGGTTATGGATAAAAGAATGGCAACTCTGCTACTCATACATATTTCAATTCCATATAATCAGGCATGCCTGTCAGTCAAATCCTGCCCGGAGGCCAGTGTGCTAACCCGTATGTTAGATTTTTTGTTGTTGTTAAATACTAGACAGTCAATACACCCATTTGTCTGCATAAAAATCCTATAAAATGAAGACAAAGTGAGTGTAAGCCAAATTTTAGTGAGGAGAGCTTTTTAAGTGCAAAAGCCCGAGTCTACACAGAAGTGATGTTAAGCGTAGTGATCTCCATTAGAACAATAGCCCATGCTAACTCCCACAAGCATTCACATTATGGTAGCTGCAAGATACAGATGTAAGGGTGGTGAAATAACAATTCAAAATATTTAAAGGAGGCGTTTTGAATGACTTCTCTCTCATTTTTTGACTTCCTAGGCTTTGCCCAGGGTTTACATATATTAAAAGAATATACGACAACTGTGAAAAGTTCACAGATTAAGTTATTTTTATGCTTATTTTTATCCAGTATATAGAACCTTGAAATAACCATAATTACTAAATATCAATATCTAAATTTATAGAAAAAATGAAATATTAAAAAGAATTAGTCTTTTTGCATGTGGAAAGTTTTTGGTTTCAGTTTAGGGGACTGGCCTAACTCTTTTTCTAATTTTAACTAAATTTGTTATTCCTAATATCAACAGAAAGATTGTCTAGCATAACAAATTTGGGAGGCTTTCAGGAATAATGGATGCAAACATGCATTTCTTTGAGTGCCTCTGTTTCATGCACTTTTGAAAATAACCCTATTACATGAATCCTGAAGTCAAAGAGCTCACAGTGCATCAGAAACCACGTCTTACTCTCCAAGACTTAAAATGAAAATACTTTAGAAAACAAACAAATAAAAAGGTTATTGGCTCTTAAATGTCACCAGAAGATTCATATTGACAGGATTGTGCTGTTTGCCACAGCCAGATCATTAATGATAAATAAAGTCTATTTCAAGACAACAGTAACAAATTTGCACACCCACATTATAAGCTGATTTCATAGGTTGTCAATTTGCCTGCTGTACTAAAATTAATATTGTAGAGGAGAGGCGTTTGTCACACAATTAAGTAAAGTTGGTTCGTATCTTGAGCATCTCTCAGAGATCTCCAGAGGATTTGTATGGAAGACTTCCGGTACTTAGATGAAGTATTCAGAGTAGCACCCGTGTTAGTCTGAATTCGCAAAAAGAAAAGGAGAACTTGTGGCACCTTAGAGACTAACAAATTTATTTGAGCATAAGCTTTCATGAAGTGAGCTGTAGCTCATGAAAGCTTACACTCAAATAAATTTGTTAGTCTCTAAGGTGCCACAAGTCCTCCTTTTCTTTTTAGATGAAGTAGTAAGTTAATAAGTTGGCAGCAGAAAAAAAAAAGTTACCGCTGTATTTTCTTCATTGTTTTCAGATATGACAAATATGGCTCTACAAATGTATTATTAAAAATGTTTATTTTGGTCCTTAAATTACATCAATGAATCACTTTGTAATTAGGCGGACAAGAATTCTTAAAGGAAAAGGGGAGAAGGTCAAGTTTATGAAGTCTAGAAAAAATAATAATGTTGGAATGAAGACACCTATCCATCCACCCCTTATCTCATAATTACAAATCCATCAGTAATATCCAGGTCTATTCTTTGTGGATGACATCTTGTTAGTGTCAGAGCAGGAGGTTACAATAATTATAAGTAGAAAATAATACCTAATTATGTGTTGGAAGGCAGATAGGATTTATTGGAAATGTAAAAACAGTTCTGGAACTCATAATTGAAAATGGCAAAGTTATTTTTGTTTTGTTTAGTTTTTCCTTTGTTATTAATGCCAAGGATGATACATTATGTTGTTAGGACATAAATTAATTTATTTTAGAAAGCTACACAGAAATTAGAGATATAAGGTCTCTGAATAAAGCCTATTCCTCCTTCAGGCCCTGATGTTGTAAACACTTATGTGTCTTTGCTTGATGTCACTAAAATCGATGGGACTATTCAGGGTAACGTCTATTTTAGAATGCAAAACAAATTTAGTACTGATATGAAAACAGACTTACAGTACTGTATGTAGAGCAGGTGCCTCAAATAAACCATTTCCATACTAGGAAGTTGTCTTTACTGTGACTTCTCATATTACAACTAGATTCTGAGACACTTACATGGAATAGTACTTTACACTGTGAGTAGCCCCTTTGGAATCACTATACGTAAAAGTATCAGAATATAGCCCTTAAACTGTACACACCATGAGATGTATATATTACTACTGTAAATAGTGCCAACTCTACCTGCTTTTAAAAAGTATGTGGGTTAATAATTGTGTTCTTGTGTGATTCAAGTGATGTCTGGAAGCTGCCTTTCTTAAACACACTTTGATCCAAGTTTATTAGGACATGAAAGCCAAAGACATGTTATGCAATGAGAAAAGTTAAACATTAGTTTAAAAATATTCCTCAGTTTGCCAGCAAGAACTCTTTACTCATGTGTCCAATCTCGTAAATATTACTGAGTCATAACAGTCAATAGAATTGTTGCCTGTAAATTAGCTGTTAAAGAAGTGTGGTATTTGGTTGAGATAATTCTGATGGATACCTGGACTTTGTTGACCTGAATCTACCTGCAGTCTATGTAATCACAAAAGGCGTTAAAACTTAACTTAGTTCAAACCCGATTTCTTCAAACAATAACGTGCACAGCATTTCAATTAAATTGAACTATATGAAAATTTTGAAGAGTCTGTGTTATTCTATCATTAAGATCGTTTGGGACAAAGAAAAGACTTACACAGTTGCTAAATTTATTAAAGGGCCCAGTTCTTAATTAATTTTAGCTCATAAATTAATTAACAAATTTACTTGTAACTTCTCAGAAAATTAATTCTTACTCAAAAATTAAATGCAATAACTTTGGAGAAGAGAGACTATATTCTTCATACATATCAGAGATTGAATTCCTGTGCAAATGGAACTCAACCCTAACCTATGGAACCATGACTGGCATCTCTGTAATATACAGCAAAGTAACTGTAATATACAGCATAAGTAACTATTGGGTGATTATTGATTAAAGAAATTTTGTTTGGAATGCTAGTGGCTTGGATTGGGATGGGAAATGTATGATAAAGGATTATCTGAGATAAGATAATGTAACTGGTGTAGTACTAGTAAGAAATTCCCTTGTAATGTGCCAGGATAACCATGTAATTTAGTAATACATTTTTCTTTCAATTTATGTAAGTCTTAGATGTACCCTTTTCTTACTTCTTTGTCACCTCCACATTCCTTAGTATATATTACTACATTATTTTTCATTATGACACTCCCACTATACACCGCTCTGTTGCTCCTGTTTGCCTAAAGGAGAAAAGCAGCTGGGAAGGGGAGAAGGCGGACTCCTTTATTTCAAACAAAGTACTAGAAAATCCTTTATTTTATTTGTATGTGTTATGGGCTCCTTTCGGATAGAAAAGGAATTTTGGTAAGAGCCCATCCTCGCTGTGAGATTTTTTATAGTGCAAAGCTCTTTGGATGGTCAAAGCAAATGTTTGTCTTATCATGTTTTACCACGGTGATGTCTGTCTAATCCTCTGGATTTAGAATTGGGTTTAATAAAATCTTAACATCACAGAACCAAGAGGCTACATATACATTCTGTATTCTTATATACTCTCCCATTCTATTTGTATATTCAAAATATAGAGATTCCTACACTAAGTATATTACCTATATACCCACTCATAAATATATATACTATGTAATATATATGGTGCGGTTATCCATGTATGGTCTGTTTTTTTCAGAGGTGCTTTTCACCCAGTTCCCACTGACTTAATATCCATCTACACTCTCATAAATACACTTACATATAAAGAGAAGTAGGATATATGCATAGATTGCACTATGAAGCATGTAAACCATGCACTACCCTCTCATAATTCATGTTACCCATCCCTAAAATGTTCATGGATTTGATATTTCATCTGTGAATTACAGACCTCTCCCTATTAGAGAGGAGTTTACATCCATCAAACTCTTACTGCTGCTCAGTTATTGAGACTGATGTGGTTCTACAGCTGAAGCACTGAAGGGGGGAATGGCAAAGACATTTTTGACAAGAGCTGACTGAAAACCTTTGTTTTCATATACAGAAACAAATAAATAAAGGCCAGACAGGTTTGAATTACAGGCCCCTAATTCCATATGTGGAACTTGTTGACTGTGTCCAAATCCCCTGAGATTCATTCTCTCTCTCTCTCTCTCATTCTGTTTAAGATGTCACCATAACCTGACATCCCAACTGAAACTCATCATCCTGGAATCTCAGCTGTCCGTTGATATATATACTATCCACAGATTTTATTAGCTAGGAACAACATTTTTTTTCTCCGGTAAAGTGCAAAAGAAAGGTGGTTTCATAAAATTTTATATAAAATTCATTACTATCTTTTCCTTAACATAAAACAGCCATTAAATATCAATTGAGTACAGATCAGTCTACTGGTTGAGCAGTAAGGAAAAGAGTAAGAGCTTAAGTAAGGCTAAGGGTTTTCTACTAGGGAAGCAGATCTGTTCCTTCACATAAAAATACCTTTCAAAATTGCAGACAAATTTGGCTTATGCTGCATCACATCTCATGGAGAAACAGCTCTGTTTCTGAATTAGCAGTGTGTCTCTTCCATTGATATATATATATATATATATATATATAGTATGGGATGTATTTGTATAATAAACATGTGCATGGTTAAGTGAGGAAGGTCTAATGTGTTGTATTGCTGGAAAACTATGCTATCATTGACACAAAATATTGCTAATGTTGGAATGTATTAAGTCAATCAAGTGAAAAAGGAAGATAGTACAGAGTGGTTTGAATACTCCCAGTAAAGAGATAACTGAGTCCAATGGAACTCAGCCCATATATCTGTGTGTGCATGCACGCATATAAATGTTACATATAAAAAAAATGTTTAGATTTCAAAATGAAGCACTCAAAAATAAGCAAATGTTAAAACTAAGCTAGTCTGTACAAGCATAATTCTATCCCATTGTGTATGTGCATACAGTATTACATATATATATATATATATATACACACACACACACACACACACACACAATGATACAAATATAAAGAAAATTATATTTTATGACTGCTGTGGACAGTAAAACCCAAACATATCAGCCAGTAGAAATTTTATACTCAAATACTTATCAGTATTAATGACTGGCAATCATTTTATTATGGTATAACCACTAATGCATTATTTAGCACAGCTATATGAATGTAAGTATCCATATGAATGTTACTGCAGTACTGGGAGAAAAGCAAGGCCATGAAATGTATTGGAATCTGATCATGTTATCAAGTACTGTTATTTCTTTTCATTAACACATGCTAAATACACAAGATCAGTTAACTATATATAGATAAGAGTAGTCATTGCATATCAAGTGTATCATTAATATATCAGTGCGAAATATGTGACCCACTGCAGCCAAACAATATGATGGAAAGCGTCTGCAATTATATCTTGGTCTTGTAATAAGAAAGAAAACAGAAACAGAAATATTTTTTAACTTGCTTATGGCACTTCAAATCATGTCCCACTGCATGTTATCTATAAGTCTTTTTAAATCTACAGAAATGATAGGATGGATAAGATTTTTACAGAGCTGATGCACCCATAGTGAGACTGTTGTCCTAATTTATTGCAGTGGATTCAAATAGTGTGAACACTAAAGTAACCATAGTATTCCAAAAGCTGAAGAAGGTTATGGTTTGCAATCTATGCAAATTGTTTTTGAATAATTTAGTTCACTTATAATCTACTCCATACAAGACAGACCTGTGCTTTATTTTCCTTTTTAAAACTAAAGCTTTAATATTTCCTGTTCACTTAAGCACAACAGTAGTATTAAAAGAAAAATAATGGGCTTTTTCTCTGTATGAAATGTTCATGAAGTATTTGTTTATCACAATGTACTGGCTTGTTAATTGGTTAGTTACTTGCTTAAGCAAGCAAATAACATGGGAAGGATTGTGCCATTACTCTGAAACTAAACGAAGTGGCAGTAAATGCACTATCAATTTTAGGCTAATAGTCTTTCCCTGTGGCTCCAGTGAATGGGCAATCTGGAACCTAAGAGACAAAGAAAAAACTGTGTGACAGATCTAAAGGCCAGGGCTTCAGTAAAACACAACCCACTCTTCTGCAGACTACAACAGTAGAAATCAGCATGGGCTTCATGATTTCAGTGTTCCTGTAGTTCCTGCTTTAGTCCGTTTTTCTATACTCTGTTTTAGACAGAACCCCCCTCTTTCTGGTAGCTATATAAATTGTAAGGTGTTGCCTTGGAAACACATTTGTGCATGCAGCTGTTGCAACTGTGTTTGTTACCTGTCCTTTATCAGAAAAGGTTTTCATAGTTTTTCCATATTTGTCCAATGTTTTCTGATACTGTAACTATTTGTGGCAACATGACAAATTCCTATAGCTGGAGGAAAGAAAGCCTAAACGTGATGAAGTATAGAATACCAACCTGGCTGTGAGGTCCTCTTCTTCCCCAGCCCCCAAAACACCACCACTACCTATTTGAACAAAATTCCAGTCATACAATTTTCTGCAAAATTAGGCCCATATCATCCTCTCCCTTGGAAAAGCCTGTGGGATGGGGTAGTGGTGGAGGGAAATCTCTGCAAGAATTCTCCATCATAGATCCCTGACACCTTTCTCCCAGCAGGTGGGGTTTGGCTTGCGGGGGAAAAAGCCATAGGGTGTAACCTCAAATGTGGCAAATTACCCTGGTATCTGTGAAAAGCCAATGCACCTGTATGGAGAACCACATGCCTCTGCATCAGCTGAGGCCCGGGTTCTCCATGCTAGCACAGGGAGACTCTGGAAACGTTCTACCTGGCCACAGCTGCTCCATGGACACTTAATGCATGGTAGAGATATTATCTTTTTTCACCTAATTTCTGTAGTGTAGAGGAAGGACAGTGTGTATCCCTCCAGCCCTCCTCCAACACTACTTAATCTTGCCTCAGACCACTCATGTTGCACCTCCTGCTCCAGTGCAGATCCAGTACTACTCTCAAAGGCCTCTGCAGGGCCTGGGGAAAATGGGTGTAATGTCATGGGGATGGACAAGCCCCTGCCAGTGCAGATGTAAGGAGATCTCCAAATGGGAGAGGGGGGTGTCTCCTCTTTAGGCAGCGATAGGTGGCATGATCTGACTGTTCGTTCGCAGTTATTTGAGTATTTCTGAGTTGTTAAGTTAGGTAAGAAATAGCAGTGGTGGTTTGTGTGTGTATTTGCTTTTTTTAGTCAAAGCTTCTGATTGCTATCATATTTTCATTCCATATACCTGTCAACTGCCCCAGTTTGGCCGGTGTAGCTCTGCTTTTATATTGTCTTCTGCCAGTAAAGCAGTCTAAAGAATAGTGTAATGGTTTATTTGTTGCATGTTGCTCCCCCATCAGCATGCTGACTGCTGAGCTCATCAGTTTCCTCTGTATATGACATAAGCCGTAACAGGTGCAGAGAATGGTAGGCAGACACAAACTTTTAACTTGTATAACAGACACAAAGAGAGGCAGGAAGCACAGCAGTAACAAGAAATGTTGCCATCTGCAAAGTGATGTTCTAAACATTTTTCTTCCTTCCCTGTGTATTTCTCCCAACCCCACTTCCAAAGAACATCTAGTCAATTGTAATGTGTGTGTCTATGTGCATTTATACAAATGGTGAATTTTATTTAATTTGGAAATAAAGGTTTTTTGACTCTTCATTGAGCTGAAGACTTGAATCAAGTCAGTTATAATCACAATATTAATTGTTTTTGGTGATCAGTCTGAAGGTTAACTGGATTCACACTGAAGGAATGGAAAAGGTGACATTGCAGAGTTAAACCTGTGCTTACAATTGCTCATTATAATACAATCAGAGCATGTCATTGGGCACGTATTTTTTAAATAAATCTTTTTCATGTCAATTTTTCCCAAATGTGGACCTTTCCTATTTAAAAGATTTAGGCCCAGTATAAGTTGTGTGTGTGTGTCTGCAAGCAGTTTAGTAGAATATCTGATAAAGAACACATTTTCTCAGCTCAAATGCAAAACATACTGTTTACTAGTACACCTGGGACCTTTTAACTACATCACTGCTGTGCACCTCTTCAGCCTCTGAGTGGAGTGCTCTGAAGTTCTGGGAAGCTACTACATGGTAACATTCCAGCTGCATAGGCCAGTGAAGTAAGTGTGATTTCTTCTACATACCAAGTATATTAAGCAGCAGTTAAAGAATGGACGCATACGCTAACATATAGTCTAAATGTCAGTGAAACCCTTAAAAAAGCTTTAAAAGGGCATTTTTCACCCAAAAGATTGCAGATAATAAATTATTTGTTTATCCAATGAAAAGTTAACACCACACTACCTGCCTGTTCTGTTTTGGCTTCTCAAGGGCTAATACTGCTGCAAACATTTTGCGTAGGATTATTGGATTAACTCCCAATATTATTAAGCCCAAAGATACATGGCAAGAAATTAGACAAATAGCACCAGTTTCTTATCTCATAACACAGTGCATCTTCGGACAGGTCTACAGAGCAGAAGCTGTGCATAGGCTAGCCTACTTGAGCTAGCTTGAATCCAGCTAATGTGGGTGACAATAGCAGTGAAGACAGTGCAGCACAGGCTTCAGCTTGGGTAGAACAAGCCTGGCACAGGACCTGGGTACCTACTTGACTTGCTAGTCTGCACTGAAGCCCACACTGTGCTGTCTTCACTGGTACTGTTACCTATACTAGCTGGATTCAAGCCAGCTTGGGTCGGCCCAGCCTGGGTCCGCTCTTAGGGGGTGAGGATTGTTAGTGGTGTCTTTGAACTTCCTGCTTTTTTCTGGCCCAGTCACAGTCAGGCCACACGGGATCACCAGCCCTGCCTCCTATTCCTCAGTCATGGCCCCTCCACCAGAAACCAGGAAGGGGTGGCTGTTACACCCAAGTACCTTCCCAGACAAGCTGGGATCTGCTGGATTTAGGATCCTTTTGTGTAGGAGAGTGACACAAGGTGGCTGGAACAAAGTCCAGGATCAGGGCCGTAATTTACATCAGGGTGGATTATAGCATGTATCACTAAAGCAGTAATTGCATGATATGTAGAGTTTATTTTGAAATATTAGAATAAACTTAATATGAAGGGTGCCCTATGGATACCTAAAAATAGTTTCAACTTTGTGTACTGTTTATTTAAGGTAGTTATAGCGATTGCCATTAAAAAGAAATACCACATCTTAGTGTCTAAAATATTGCCATTATTACTTATTCTTACTATAGGAGAATCCTGTTATATCTCAGATACAGCCTTAGCTGTGAAGTGTAGATATTGAGCTCCAAAGTTCAAATAGTTTCAGATACAGAATTCTTATAGAGATGGACATCAACTATAAAGCTCAGATATAAATGGTTCAGGACCATTTCTAGTTTAAGCATCCGTAGATATTTTAGAGTTTTTTTGAGGTTGAACCATTGGTACTTGGTGGGAGTGAGCTGTAAAAAGCACTGCACAAGGAGATTCCCCTCCTGGGAGAATGCCACTTGATGCTCCAGATAAATTGGACCCCAGGCTCTTGGGGCTTAACATATCTGAGCCTTACACAGTTTTTCACTGAGCTGAAAGGTCTCTTGGGATGGAAAAAGCAATTTTCAATTGAAAAACACTGTTCTTCACTAATGTGTAATACTATGAATGTTTCAGGTGAAATACTGGAAACTTCTGAGCCTGAATAAAGCTGCCAAAAAGCCCCAAATGTGCTAGATTAATATTGGATGGAAACACTTTCACAGCACTCTGCTAAAGGCTGTTAACACCATGAAAAGAATCCTGTGAGACTTCCCAGAGATCAAGATGGCAGCACTTTGTACATTTCTGCACAAATTGTAAATGAGAGACTCCAATGACCTACTTCAAAAACAGTCCCCACCCCCATCTTGAAGCTGAGGAAGTATACACCTCGTAAAATAAAACATTTTCTGCTTACTGAATCCATTTGAATCTCTTGGATTTTTAAACCTTTTTTCAATCATAGCTGCTGTTGCAAATCAACAGTTATTTGCAGTGTGGGGTGATGCAATGAAGTTTGCTGGAAAGAGAAAAAGATGAATGGGATAACAAAATACCAGAAAAGACACAAATTAGGACTGTTTCACTCACAGTCCTTTCTCAAAAGATCTCCATAAATAAACTGACTTAAATTATTTCCCTGTGAGAGGGGTGAATGCTGCACTTGCTACAAATGATTACATCTTGCTCCATCCACTTTATATTTCACCAGTAGACTTTCCTCCCTATCATATTTCAGCTGTCAAACTCCAGAGTAGAAAAGCTAGCAGTTTTACAGATGATATTCTGCTTTGCCATTCTTGACTGCAATTGCTTCTCACATCCCATGTTTGCCTATCTCTGAGATTCTCACAGATTAATTTCCATTTTGGCACTGAGGACCCGCATCAGACTATTAAATGTACAAGGATTCAGTGAGCAAATGCCTGTCAGCAACCTGAAGACACTTTGGGTCTTGAGAGCCTTTAGAGACTTTGTGAAGTGACAAGTGCAGATAGGGAGATACCTCACTTAGCTGGGCCTGGGGGGCAAAGTCTGGGTACTGTTACTGTATCCTTACAAACTGGAACGGGATTTATGAGTGTTTCTTACCAAAGCATACTCTTTGCTCTTTCGGTGTACAGTATTCTTTTCCTCTTTGAAAAGCTGTTTCATCAGAAAGAATAATAAATACCACTCATTCCCCATGAAAATAGCTACAGGAGCACTAGTGGACGCTACAAGTAATATTTTCTGTTGCAGTTTACACTGATGACAAAATTTTAACTAGTATCAAGCAGGAAGCATCTTATAACCACATCCTACAGACGTAGAGATGTGTCATACAATGAAAGAGTTATATTCCTAGAGCAGCAATATCGAGTCAGTGCTTTGCCTTGCACCCAACATGTTAGAAAAGGTTATTGAGAAAGTGGTGAAAATCCAAATCCAATTTCTTGGACTGTTGTACGTTGGGTTTTAGATCTGGGTGTAGCACAGAGACAGTCTTGGTCTTTCTGATCGATGGGTCCATCAGGTCAGACATCCATGCTGGTATTGTAAGATCGAAAAGCAGCCTTTAATAATATGGAACATAGGATATTGCTGACTCACCTGCATAACCTGTTTCAGAGTAACAGCCGTGTTAGTCTGTATTCGCAAAAAGAAAAGGAGTACTTGTGGCACCTTGGAGACTAACCAATTTATTTGAGCATAAGCTTTTGTGAGCTACAGCTCACTTCATCGGATGCATAACCTGGTGATGTTGGATGAGTGTTGCTTTAAGGTAGCACTATTCATCCTTTCAGAGAGGTGTCATGGGATATGGTTATCTTCCATAAGGATTCACTGAATTTGCAATATCCAGGAGCTAAAAATTAAGTTTCAGGTCTGATGTCTCTCAACCCTACAGAATTAGAAATGGGAGATTTATGCCACCAGAAAAGAGAGATTCCTACCTACCTGGTGTCACACACAGTATTTGCTTATAGCTACAGAAGATCCAGAGATGTTGGGCTTGAAATTCATGACAGTGACAGCATTGGGAAGCTGGTAGAGAAGGAGCTCTTGTTATTAGAAGTATCATGGTATGACCTGCTGTTAAAATCACTGTACACTTTATCTGGCAAATAAGGACATTGTTTTATTTTGTAAGGTGTCTGCTTCTGCTACCAAATGTCAGCAGCCTTGCCACAGCAGCGAGGAGGCTAGACTTCGATGGAAAATATGAAAGATCCTCTGTAACTTTTCAAAAAGAAAAGGAGTACTTGTGGCACCTTAGAGACTAACCAATTTATGAGCTGTAGCTCACGAAAGCTTATGCTCAAATAAATTGGTTAGTCTCTAAGGTGCCACAAGTACTCCTTTTCTTTTTGCGAATACAGACTAACACGGCTGCTACTCTGAAACCTGTAACTTTTCATTAGCTTCCCAATATTAACAAAGTTCATTAATAATTTACAGACCCATTCTGTCTCCACAAAGCAATTTTAGTGGCACGGCAAATGCATTCTTGCATCCCCTTCTTTGAAAGGAATCCTGGACAGTGCTTGTCTGTTGCCCTAGCTAAAGAGAAAATCAGTAAAAACTCCTTTCTTACAAAAGTCAGATAGTTTACTAAAACTCCAAATCTTGGTTGGGAGTGTGACATTTATCATGTGCTTAACTGTTTTGACAAGTTGTGCTGAAGGCATAGAGCAGTAATACCTATGTGTTGTACCTTGTTGACCACAGTTCTCAGGTACTGGCAGTAAAACCAACTCCACCATTTAGTTGTGTGTAAAGCTGACAACCTGTTGCTGGGAGGCACAAAGCTAATTTGGCTGGTCTGACAGCAGTAACATACAGGAGTTTGGCAAAGCTATTCTGCCATTCAAACACATAGCTCACAATATTAGTGAAACATTTAGTTTTATTTAAGAATTATCAAAACCTCTGGCATCCAGTCACAGAAGTGCTAATTGGATGCTTTCTTTATCTGCCTATACAATCTTACAGAAGGAGAGGATGAATTGTTCAGAATAATGCTTGTGCCATTAGTTCCCATGCCTAGAGAAACATAACTGTATATTGACCGAAAACAAGTGTTTGATGGACAAACAAGCTGGACATAAAATATCCTGTGCTGACAGATTACAGGATATTTGAGTTATTGAGTTAGGTAAGGCAGCAGACTTCCAAACAGTCCAGATCTGATTTTGGTTGGTACCCAAAGCTATTGCAGGCATAAAGTCCCTGTCACTGGGTGTACTCAGCCTTCGCAGCTCTCTTCCGTGTTCCTATTGCACCCCACCCCAAGAAGCACAACTTGAGAGGAGAACAGCGGTGCAGATGGGTCCTCCAAGTTTGCTTAGAGAGGTCCTCCAAGTTTGCATAGAGAGGACTCTCTGGAGTGGCCATTTTGGAAACCAGAGATCCTGGTCTTCCAAGGGTTGGAGGGGTTAGCAGTGACCAGTTAGAGCATTGCTGGGCCAGATAAAAGGAACTGTCTGGCCTTAGCACATCAGTCCCTGGCTGGGACCAGCAGGGCAAGGCAAGGTCTCCTCTCTGGCCACTCGGGCTGTATGTGGCATTGCTGGCTTTTCAGGGAGAGAGAGGACCTAAGAACCTGAGTTGATGGTGAAGCTAAAAGAGCCAGATGGGGAGAGGCCCAGGGAAAAAAGCAGCAGTAAATTAAATCAAGCTGCACAAGGCTGCTGTTTATAGGGTCCCTGGGTTGGCACCAGGCATAGTGTTCAGGCCCGAGTTCCCCCACTGGCCACAGGTAAATAGGCGTAAACCCCAAGAAGGGGATGGAGCTTATTTGGGAGCTTGAAAAAAGGGCTGAATTTAAAGGACTAGAGCTGGAGCTGAAAATCCTAGGTAAGGCAAATAGACTGCTTATTGATTGGACTCTTTAATACCCCACATGGGGTTCATTTGGACTTTGTGACTTGGCTGGAAGGCCAACCCACTGAAGACTCACCAACGTCATCTGGCAGCCTGCAGGAAGCGTGAGGGGTGACAGAAGGACTGCAATACCACACCCAGCCGCAGGGAGGTACTCAAGAGATGAGTGGCATTGTAATGGAAAAGTCTGCCAGTGAAAGTGAGTCCAGCGCTATAAAATTACAATGGGTTGCATGCAGGAGAAGGCTAGGCACAGCATTTAATGATACCTACTGACAATGCCTGGGGCTACTATCATAATTAGGGAGTGTCAGCCAGTAGACCCTGCTCTTCAATTCAAGGTTTTCAAATTCAAGAACAATGGCTAATAACGTTTTTCCCAGTAATTTGATTACCATCTCTGATGCATAACAGATATATGGCTGGAGGATGTTGAAATCCCTTTCCCCCTTTTTTAAGTCCAGATGACTCCAGACAGTTGGCTAGTTCATATGTACAGAAAGGCACGGGAGAGGTTCTGTGCCACTGGGTCTTGTATCTGATCTTAAAAATAGGAAGAGGTGGGTCTCCTGCCCCAAATTGGTTGTGAGAGATTGTATATCTGAGTCCCATGACAGGATTAAGGTGAGTTTCATAGAGAGCATATTGCCCTTGTGCTGCATGATGTGCACTGCTGGTGGACTTCCACGTAAAATTCAGGGTTGTTGTTTTTGACCTATAAAGCCCCTCACTGGTTGGATTCTGGTTACCTGAAGACCATCTTGCTCCTTGTGTGATGTTGTGACAGTTATAAACCTGTTTGATGCCTGAAAAGGTTCTGAAGGGAATAGTTCTGGAATTTGCTTCACCATTGGTCCTTCAAAGGCTGGACTTTCCCATCTTTAGGACACACTGCAAGACTTGGCTCTCCCCCTCCCCACCTTTATTTCTGAAAGAGTGAGGCTTGATGATGGGTTGGAGTTTGTTTTGCAATTGAGAAAGTGTATAAAGGCTCTTATTTTCCAATGTCTATGAAATGGTTTGCAAAAAAACTATTTATTTTGTGTAACATGCCTAGAGATTCAAAATGTGTGTGTGTGTGTGTCTATAGCTATACATACACACAAACAAACAATAGCCAAGAATTAGCTTACATTGGCTAGCCAAGGCATGGAGGTGAAAGGGTGAGTCTTTAGGGTCATTGAACATTGTAAGCGGGTCCATTGTACCGGAGTTTCAAAAATACCTGTGTTAAATGACTTTGTGCTGTACCACTGTGAAAATTCATTGTGCTCAATTGCCCTCAAAATTTCTAATTTTTCACCTGTGTTGCTGCAGTCTACTGACTGCACATTGGGCTGCAATATAAAGCATGTAGGTACACTGGTTCAGGACCTCTAAAGGACTCATTTTATATTGCCAGCAAGGTCCCTATGTGTTTCATATTTACTGAATAGAGTGTTTCTGTATCTAATTTTTATATTTATCACACTTTAAAAGGTGTGAAATAGGTTTCACCAAGCTAGTTTAGAAGTTGGGAGGCCTCTACACTTCAGTGAAGTGCAGTTCTCTGTATGTCACATGTCAGAAGTGCGTAACACCAGGGTGTGAAAAATAGAACGGTCCAGGTCTTTGGCCTCTGATCTCTAATAAGATCTCTGATTCAAAGAAGCCCAAAGTACATCAGACCCTTTCAGCCTCTCTCTAATTCTGTTCATGACTTGAAGGAAACTGCCAGTAACAAAAGTTACATCTTTGGCCTATGAATCAATAATAAATCCACAGAGCCCTAAAAGGATTGGTTAGGTTTTCTTTTTGTGGTTGTTCTGCTTCTGGTTGGTGTATGTATATGTAAAAAGAAAAGGAGTACTTGTGGCACCTTCGAGACTAACCAGTTTATTTGAGCATAAGCTTTCGTGAGCTACAAAGTGAGCTGTAGCTCACGAAAGCTTATGCTCAAATAAATTGGTTAGTCTCTAAGGTGCCACAAGTACTCCTTTTCTTTTTGCGAATACAGACTAACACGGCTGTTACTCTGAAACCTATGTATACGTATGCGCACACACACCTATCCCAGGCTTTTGGTACCTTTTGACAACATTTTAAAAAATATTTCTTTTAATGTACCAGCACCTAATCCTTTGAGCCAAAAATGATCAACCAGAAAACAGACATATATACCCATCCCCTCCACTCACCATCCCCAAAACTCAATAGAATAATTAAATATGGCCATGTGCCCTTAAGTTAAGCAGATTCAGACTCTATTGGCGCAAAGGAGACTGTCCCTCTAATAAACCAAGGTAATTCTTGCTTGAGTGGATCAGCTGAGCACAGCTACAGTAGTATCGAATCGGGCGAGAAGTGAGTATTGTCTGCAGAGGCACTCAGATATTAGGGTAATAGGTACCACTGTAAGAACCTAGTTGGTAGATAGATGTGTCCTCTCTGGTAAGTGAGCCCTAAGACATTGGGAACTTGATTGGTTCAGAGTAGACATGGCTGGAAGATTGGGGATACACAAATTTTCAAGAAGTATTGTTTGCATTCTTCACTGAAATTTGAAATTTGTCAGACTGCAAGGCAGAATGCAGTAACCTCACTTAGAATTTAGCCTGTGCACTGTGTCTAGCATCTCTGCTATTGCAAATAGCGTCCCAGGATATTTAATCACAACAAATGTTTAGGAGGACCTTAGTTTTACTTACAGTCAGAAAGAAAGCCAGTTGCACAAGTTCCTCCTAACATCTTGCTGGGACATTTGATTCAGTTCTAACTCAGAGGGAAGAGTGCTACTGAATCATCACCATTGCTTCCTTCAGAACCTAGGTATCCACTGAATCTCTCTCATGCAAGTACTGATTCAATCTGATATTACTTAGCTTGTGAGATTAGACTGGAGGCAGATGGTGTCATATGGCAGAAAAGGAATATTAAATGGACTGTATAGTCATTGCATAATTCATATATCATGAGAAATCAGATTTCATATCATTAGTAACTAGAAATCAGATTTCATGTCATTTTTAAGGTCCTTGTTCTCAGGCCTCTTTGCACTGCTCTGCCAGTGTTAAGGGCCTTTAGTGTAAATGAAAATTTGGCCCTAAAACTGTTTCAGAGGGAAACAAATGTGAACAGGCTCGAGTGCTACATTTTGACCAAGAGCCCATTCTGAATGTTTCCTCCCCCTTCACCCATCCCTGCTGTATGTTGTTGGAAAACCTGTTCACTGTGAATCTGTGTCATCCTTTCAACTCCAGGGAAGGACAGATGTTACATTTAGCTCAGCTCTTCTAAGTAAAACCTAATTCTGTTTTTCCGTATGAAAGTTGTATTTGCCTTTTCTTTCACTGATTTCTTCAAGAGGAATTCGTGAAGAGATGACAGTAAGCAGAGAACTCAGACAAAAATCAAAGAAACAAAAATAACCACAGCACAGTCACTGCAAGTTTTCCACCATCACAAGATTTTGGAAGTCTCACCTATCCATTCAGTCCTTTAGTGACCCTACCAATAGTGGTTTGTTTTTATGATGTGGGTATGTCAACTTGGAACTAGACTTGAAACTATTATACTAAGTGTTCAGTTCTTCATCTCCTTTACATTCTTTATCCTTATCCCTGGAAAGAATTTTACAGTGAGGTAAAGCTGATGATCAGAAGGGGCAAAACATGTGAGCAACTCTACATATAGGGAACTTTTCCAGATAGGTAGCACTACATTTACTTTTACTGAATTTCAGTATATTACTCAAAATTATATGCTCTTGGACTATGCGTCTCCCTGCTTGGTGTTTATTTTATCACCAGTACAGTTACTTTAAGTAACACACACGTTTGATCATAAAAAAATATTGGTTTAGCCTGCGAATGGCCATGTTTAAGAACGTGGTATGGCCACAACTTGAGGTTTAATGTTACGTTTGTACAGTAATTCATAACCACATTGTATTTCAACCCAAATAGGCCCTTAGCTACAGGAAAGATATGTTTCGATGCATAGGTGTGCAGACAAAGCTGAGATGAACCCAATTGTCCTCTATGCAACTTGTTAATTATTTGCTACACATCTGAGGATTAGGTTCACTGGAATGTCTTGGAGAAAATAGCATTAATATTCAATGCAGTTGAGGACTTGTAATAAACAAACTGAATTAACGAAGCTATTAACAAAGTTGCTGATGGCCAGTTTCTTTTCAGATAACAAGTATTCTAAATCCATTCCTTAACATCAAATCAAAGCATGTCTCGTAATAGTCCAAGCAGTACAAGGCAGACTGTTGGGTATTTTTAAAGTTCAAAACTGCTCTATTTTTTCATGGTTTCTGCTACACCTTTTTGGAATTTGTAGGTGCGTAACATTACATTACAAATATCAGAAAGAGCCTACCAAATTACATAGCAGTTCCGCAGTTGAGGTTCCAAATACTGTTCCCATTATAAGCCCAATTATCAGCTCTTGATAACTGTGTTAATTCATTTTCTACTTGTCTAAAAATTGGAATATTTCTGATCTGGATAGAGTAGGATTTTTTCCCCCTGCAGTTTGATTTAAATTAATAATGAAATAAATTTTAATTTTGAGGTGTCTTAAAGTGAACCTTGATTTGAAAATTTGATAAAAACTATTCAGTAGGTGTTTTGGGTTGCTCCATCTCTAAAATAAATGGCTTTTGACTCTTTTAACTCATTATATGCAATTAACAATTTGCAACCTAGTGTTTTCAATGAAAGGTGATCAGCAGTGGTATGGAAAAGAATTATGGCTTACAGCAGACCTTGGCTGTATAGTTTCAGTCCTTGCCAAAAGTGGCTTTTGTTTGCTTGTTTGGTTTGTTTTTGTGATGTAAATTTAATTTAGCATTTCTAATACAGCTTTCTAATATGTAGTACTTTAAAGTTACAACATTATTTCATGATCTTTTCCTGTAAATTTCTAATACTTCTTCATGCTTAATTCGATAATACCAAAGATTTTGACTGTGAATAATAAGAATATTCAGCACTTTTCCCATTTGGAATCATTGAAAAATATTTAATTTACTGTATTATCTCTCTTTTTTAAAATTTAAATTCCAGTGTTTAGTTTAAAACAATGATGTTCCCATTGTAAGTTTACTGACCCAGATAAAAGAGAAGCAGTTAACCACAGGCTATCAGCTACTTATACCATCACTTGAATATTTTCTTGTTCATCCAACTCAGAAAGAAGCTGAATGGATTTTCTGTTTCTTGGGCTGAGACCAACCACTGAAACTTTCAGCTCAGAAGGGGAATCTATGAGAAAGTTCTGAGTGAGTGATCTTAATTATAACTGAGCTGCAACCTGAATTGTGGTCCCAATCTGAAAAGTGGGTGAAAATAGGCACCTTTTTTATTCATCAACACTGTTCCTCCTGTGGTTAGAGCCATATTTGCTGACTGCACTGACATAAATAAGATTATCCTGCTTCTTACTCCTGTTACTCCTGCAAAGGCAACAGTGCTAAGTGACAGTAAACTGGATTCTCTTCCTTGCAGTGGACCATCAATAGATTTGTTCCAATCACTAATACCTGTGCAGCATCATGGACAGCAGTGGAGTTGCACATGTCACTCAGGGCATAACTTGAAAACAGAGTGCACATCACTAGAAAGGGGTAAACAGTGAGGTGGCAAAGTTTGCAGGTGATGCTAAACTGCTCAAGATAGTTAAGACCAAAGCAGACTGCAAAGAACTTCAAAAAGGTCTCACAAAACTAAGTGATTGGGCAACAAAATGGCAAATTAAATTTAATGTGGATAAATGTAAAGTAATGCATATTTGAAAAAATAACCCCAACTATACATACAATATGATGGGGGGTAATTTAGCTGCAACTAATCAGGAAAGAGATCTTGGAGTCACCGTGGATAGTTCTCTGAAGACGTCCACGCAGTGTGCAGTGGCAGTCAAAAAAGCGAACAGGATGTTAGGAATCATTTAAAAAGGGATAGAGAATAAGACGGAGAATATCTTATTGCCCTTATATAAATCAATGGTACATCCACATCTTGTGGTCTCCTCATCTCAAAAAAAATATATTCTGGCATGAGAAAAGGTTCAGAGAAGGGGAACTAAAATAATTAGGGGTTTGGAATGGGTCCCATATGAGGAGAGATTAAAGAGGCTAGGACTTTTCAGCTTGGAAAAGAGGAGACTAAGGGGGGATATGATAGAGGTATATAAAATCATGAGTGGTGTGGAGAAAGTGAATAAGGAAACATTATTTACTTGTTCCCATAATATAAGAACTAGGGGGCACCAAATGAAATTAATAGGCAGCAGGTTTAAAACAAATAAAAGGAAGTTCTTCTTCACTCAGCACACAGTCAACCTGTGGAACTCCTTGCCTGAGGAGGTTGTGAAGGCTAGGACTGTTACAGGGTTTAGAAGAGAACTGGATAAATTCATGGAGGTTAAGTCCATTAATGGCTATAAGCCAGGATGGGTAAGGAATGGTGTCCCTATCCTCTGTTTGTCAGAGGGTGGAGATGGATGGCAGGAGAGAGATCACTTGATCACTATCTTTTTAGGTTCACGCCCTCTGGGGCACCTGGCATTGGCCACTGTCGGTAGGCAGGATACTGGGTTGGATGGACCTTTGGTATGACCCAGTATGGCCATTCTTATGTTCTTATGCACTAAGGACCTAATCTGGCCTGCAGACATGATCCCTGACATAATCCCTGGGGAGGACCCAGCTTGACTCTTAGACTTATTGAAACCCAATAATGTGGAACCACACCATTTTTGCAGTCACCTTTCAGTGCTGTACTGCTCTTTAACTAAAGCTATAGGTCACTGGCAGTGTTTCTTCCTTCTACGCTAGGCTTTAAGGGGTTTGAGGTACTAGATGTGTCCTCCATTGCACATGGAGTCAGAGCTGCGTGCAGCCTTACCCATGGCCTTCCTCTGAGTTTGCAGAGCAAGTGTGTGTGGGGGGGGGGGAGGGGCGTGGATTTCTTTATATCCTTCCAAGTGTCAATATCTCTCTTTATCTTTGTATCTCTCAGTATGGGGTATCAAAGGATTCTTGACAATATTCCCAAGCAGCTGGCCTGTGCCTCTCTCCTGCTTTGAGATATTACAATGAACTCAGTGACTGTGTCAGGTTGTGCTCTCTTAAGTGGCTCTTCACCTCAGTCACCTGATTTGAACCTTTATAACCTATGTAGAGATGAAGACCTTTGTAACCTATGAAGAGAAACTCAGGTTTCCTTCATGTATTTGTAGGTATAAGAAACATATGCATTTGACTTGGCCAAAAACCATCTTAAAGGTAGTGCCTCTATTTTCTGTACTATTTGCTATTTAATTCTATCCGCTATTTGGGTTTTATGCTGTACACTCTCTTTATTACTGTCTAAGCACTAGGATGTCATTTTCCCTACTCCTTTCCAAATTTTAATCCAGACCACACCGGATGATCTAGGGAGTTGTTTATTTGTCAGAACGTGACATGAAGTGACATCAACATCTTTTTTTCTGATATGTTGTCTCAGGATTTACAATTTGTGGAGTAAGGACTTTTCCTTTGCAGTGGAAAACCTTGTTTCTTTGGTCTGATCTCTCGCATTTTTAAGTGAAGTACTATGGGCAGCTTAGAAGCATTAAAGTTCCCTTCTTTAAGATCCCTGTAGGAACGGCTTACCGAAAAATAAGGGGGGCATTCACCCCTTAGTCTGAATTTACCCGTCATAACTGTGTGTACATGTTGCACTATATTTGCGTGCAGGTTCCCTGTGTGATTTGTCATTCTGCCAGATATAAATGTACACCCTTTTGGCTCTCAATGGAAATAAGTGTCATTGGATAGAAACGTTCTAGGGAAAGTTGGCAGCAGTAGGAGAAAGACTAGCAGAAAATCTTCTTAGCGAGCCACAGTGCCATCTTTTAGGTCCTACGGTTGAGAGCTCTAATCTGGAATAAACTGCAGTGAGGTAGTGCAGGTAGGTATTGATTCTGCGCACTGCATTTGCCACCGTATTTGACTGTCTGACCCATCTCTCTGGGACAAAGAAAGAATCCCTGAAAGCATGAGTCCTGACCAAGCCCTTCCTCTCAGGTGCTACCTTTCTTCCCATCTTGCTCCATGTTACATTCTCCTGGGCCCTGGACAGTTTCCTGTGAGTCAGTTCACACTGGTAATTTTCACATTCCCTTCCTTAGTGTTGGAAAGTGCAGCTGATTTGTAACTTGCCTTAATTCTCCCAGAAATCTGGGATGCATGGCCAGTCTTTAATGGGGACACCAGTGACTGTAACAGTGCAATAGTTTTTCTGGGTGTGTCTCCTAACATATTTCCTATGTTTATTTTCTACTCTAGCAGTTTTTATTTCACTGTAAACTCGGAACAATCTCCTTGCCCTGCTCATTTTCATTCAGAGTGCTGCGGAGATCATTTTCCTTGCCCATGACTTTGACTAGGTCACCCCATCTTTGTCTCCCCCTTCTCTATCACATCAGACATAAGCTGTTTTTACTCACTTTCAAGGCCCTTCATGATCAGTCCCTACCCTTCCTATCATCTTTCATTTGCTATTAAGCTATCAAAGCTCACCTCTAAT
This sequence comes from Natator depressus, assembly GCF_965152275.1. Lineage (NCBI taxonomy): Eukaryota > Metazoa > Chordata > Testudines > Cheloniidae > Natator > Natator depressus. The sequence goes on along the minus strand of NC_134242.1, from coordinate 68,483,834 downwards.
CGTCCCACAAAGGCAGTCCAGGGCCAGACAGTGTTCTCCCATGACATGACGGTCAGGTTCCTCAGAGGTCTTCAGAGACTTTTTCCACAAGTTAGGTCCCCAGTCCCTGAGTGGGATCTCAACTTGGTTCTGTCCAGGCTCACAGGCCCACCCTTGGAGCCTTTGGCCTTGTGCTCCCTGTCTCACCTATCATGGAAGGTAGCTTTCCTGGTGGCAGTGATGTCGGCAAGGCGAGTCTCCGAGCTCAAGCCCTGACCTGAGAACAGCCATACACAGTCTTCTATAAGGACAAGGTCCACCTCTGGCCCCACCCAGTCTTCCTTCCCAAGGCAGTGTCTACATTCCACATGAGCCAGGAAATCTTCCTTATGGTCTTCTGCCCTAAGCCCCATGAGACTAGAGAAGAGAGGCACCTTCACACTTTGGACATAAGAAGGGCCCTGGCTTTCTACCTAGATCAAAGCCTTTCCGTAAGTCCACTCAGCTTTTCATCTCTACCGAGAATCAAATGAAGGGCCTCCCAGTGTCCACGCAGAGGATTTCTAACTGGATCACCTCCTCCATTCAGACCCGCTATGAGTTGTCCGGAGTCCCTCTGCTGTCGATCGTCAGAGCCCACTTGACCAGAGCACAGGCATCTTTGGCGACCTTCCTGTCATACTTCCCAATCCAGGATGTCTGTTGAGCCGCAACATGATCCTCGGTGCACACGTTCACGGCCCACTACGCCATCACTCAGCAGGCCAGGGATGATGCTGCATTCGGCAGAGCTGTGTTGCAATCTGCACGTCTGTGAACTTCTACCCACCTCCAAGGGGTATTGCTTGGGAGTCACCTAAGTTGAATGGACATGAGCAAGCACTCGAAGAAGAAAAGACAATTACCTTTTTCCTTAACTGGTGTTCTTTCAGATGTGTTGCTCGTGTCCATTCCACAACCCGCCCTCCTTCCCCACTATCAGAGTTTCCGGCAAGAAGGAACTGAGAGTTTGGGGAGCCAGCGGCACCCTATATACTACTGCATGTGCATGCCACTCGAGGGGGCACTGGAGCCTGTCCCCTACTGATACTGCTGAGGGAAAAACTTCTGCCACTGGTGCATGTGGGGAACACACACACCTAAGTTGAATGGACATGAGCAACACATCATGAAGAACACCAGTTACAGAAAAAGGTAACTGTCTTAACCTACAGGCACAAGCTTGTTCATGCTCTAGTTGTTAATGGATTGAATCATCATTCTTCAGTTTTCCAAAACATGTCAATCACACCTACATGCTGAGCAACAGAAAACATCCAGCTGACTTATGGGAAGGAAATGTTCATTAAGATATATGAGCAGGAAGCATCTGTGTAGCGAGTCTGGCTTGCACCTTGTGCTTCTGGCCCATCACTGTCCCAGTCTGTGTGCATGTGTTTATAAAGTATCTTAACACATGTGAAAATTCAACTTTTTTCAGTTGTTAAACATCTGTTTAGCTCTCTCTGCTGAGAATAGGGAATATAAAACCCTCAGTATTAAAAATGGCTATGACAGATAATGAGTACAGTGAATATGCAGGGCTGGAGTATGAGGTGCAGTGCAGCAGATTTGTGCTGTAATGTTGGTGGAATCTGATCAAGTCATCTTAACTGGCCACAATGAAAGGGGGTTGCTCTAGAGGCATAGAGCTGTCCTAAAGGTTCTTGTGTCTCTCCCATCCCGGGTGCTATGCCAAACCTGTGGTTTTGGTCCTTTGGGGCTATCTACAGCTGGTGTAAATTAGAGCAGCTTGAGAGCAACACTGAACTTCAAGCCTCCTTGAACTCCTTTCCCCCAACTTGAATCGTGTGCTCTGAAGCCAGAGCCCATAATACAGCCACAGAGTTCACATTAAGAAAAGGAGTACTTGTGGCACCTTAGAGACTAACCAATTTATTTGAGCATAAGCTTTCGTGAGCTACAGCTCACTTCATCGGATGCATACTGTGGAAAATACAGAAGATGTTTTTATACACACAGACCATGAAAAAATGGGTGTTTCACTACAAAAGGTTTTCTCTCCCCCCACCCCACTCTCCTGCTGGTAATAGCTTATCTAAAGTGATCACTCTCCTTACAATGTGTATGATAATCAAGGTGGGATATTTCCAGCATAAATCCAGGTTTCCCCCCCCCACCCCACTCTCCTGTTGGTAATAGCTTATCTAAAGTGATCACTCTCCTTACAATGTGTATGATAATCAGGGTGGGCCATTTCCAGCACAAATCCAGGTTTCCTCCCCCCCCCTCCTGTTGGTAATAGCTTATCTAAAGTGATCACTCTCCTTACAATGTGTATGATAATCAAGGTAGGCCATTTCCAGCACAAATCCAGGGTTTAACAAGAACGTCTGAGGAACAGTGGGGGGGGGGGAAAGGAATAAACAAGGGGAAATAGGTTACTTTTTATAATAAATCAACCATTCCCAGTCTCTATTCAAGCCTAAGTTAATTGTATCCAATTTGCAAATTAATTCCAATTCAGCAATCTCTCTTTGGAGTCTGTTTCTGAAGTTTTTCTGTTGTAATATCGCAACTTTCATGTCTGTAATCGTGTGACCAGGGAGATTGAAGTGTTCTACGACTGGTTTATGAATGTTATAATTCTTGACATCTGATTTGTGTCCATTTATTCTTTTACGTAGAGACTGTCCAGTTTGACCTATATACAAGGCAAAGGGGCATTGCTGGCACAGGATGGCATATATCACATTGACAGATGTGCAGGGGAACAAGTCTCTGATAGCGTGGCTGATGTTATTAGGCCCTGTGATGGTGTCCCCTGAATAGATATGTGGGCACAGTTGGCAACAGGCTTTGTTGCAAGGATAGGTTCCAGGGTTAGTGGTTCTGTTGTGTGGTATGTGGTTGCTGGTGAGTATTTGCTTCAGGTTGGGGGGCTGTCTGTAGGCAAGGACTGGCCTGTCTCCCAAAATTTGTGAGAGTGTCGGGTCGTCCTTCAGGTTAGGTTGTAGATCCTTGATAATGCGTTGGAGGGGTTTTAGTTGGGGGCTGAAGGTGACGGCTAGTGGTGTTCTGTTATTTTCTTTGTTACGCCTATCCTGTTGTAGGTGACTTCTAGGAACTCTTCTGGCTCTATCAATCTGTTTCTTCACTTCTGCAGGTGGGTATTGTAGTTGTAAGAATGCTTGATAGAGATCTTGTAGGTGTTTGTTTCTGTCTGAGGGGTTGGAGCAAATGCGGTTGTATTGCAGAGCTTGGCTGTAGACAATGGATCGTGTGGTGTGGTCAGGGTGAAAGCTGGAGGCATGTAGGTAGGAATAGCGGTCAGTAGGTTTCCGGTATAGGGTGGTGTTTATGTGACCATCGTTTATTAGCACTGTAGTGTCCAGGAAGTGGATCTCTTGTGCGGACTGGACCAGACTGAGGTTGATTGTCCACATTGACAATTCTCTCTCAATCTTTTTTTCTCTCCTCTTATGATCTGGTGTATGGATTAGCAGGAAGAAATTGCAGGATGGTTAATATTGTTTTACTGGCACCTTCCCTCCTATGTTCTTAGTGATGCATCTAGATTTCCATTTGACCAGAAATTGAGAGTACCAAGGCCATTTCCAAATGCATGACTCCTATCTGATTTAGTTGGGGATTGGTCCTGCTTTGAGCAGGGGTTTGGACTAGATGCCCTCCTGAGGTCCCTTCCAACCCTGATATTCTATGATTCTATCTCAATAGCACAGCATATTGCTGCCAAGTCAAATGTGTGAATGAGTCAGGTGCCATGCCATTAAAATGTCTGCTGGCCACATAGATCATGTGATAACCAGTAGTTCCCAGTGATAATTTTTTTATTTCCTCTCAGCCATGTTTTCTGAATAGTGTAAAGCTTTTTGTCCTAGATTTTGTCTCCTTGCTTCCCAGTGGATTGTTTTTCAACACAAGAGGTTGTTTCAGGATGGATAATGACCTGCAGCAGTGGAAAATTAACACCTTCTATTTTCCTCTTGTATCACGCCATCTTTTCCTTTGATGAGGAATGGAGAATGTTATTTGGATTGTGTGCTGTGATCATATCGCTTACACACAGCCTGCAATAAATACCTCTCCCCTTACTTTACAGATCAGAGAAAAGTTCTTTTTGGATGTCACTGTTCATTGTCAAATGAGTAAAGTCAAATGCTGCTGCTGCTGCTGCTGACTAACTGCTCCATGAGTAGCAAATCTAATTTCCATGCTGATGGGAATATAACTTATGTATAATTATTTACTGCAAAATATTTGCTAACAAAATATTGCGACAGTGTCTGTAAGGCCTTCTCTTGACTTCTGTTGGAGGCATTGGCATTCTGACACCCACCCTGCTCAGGCTGGGCTACCAACAAGACTTAGTCCACTAGAGGCCTAGAAGGGCCAGGAACAGACACTGACCAATCGGGAGCCAGCAGGCCACTGAAGAAGGCATGCCTGCTTCGTCTCAGGAGCAGTAATTACTCCTGAGGGTATTCTGCACAAAAAAAAAATGTGCACAATATTTTAAAATTCTGCACATTTTATTTGTCAATAAATAAATACGGAGGCTCCAGCATGGCAGAGGGGAGCACAGGCACCCTGCAGCCGCCCATACCCCCTTCCCCATGTCGGGACAGGATCTCGGTGGTGAGGCTGCACCCAACTCGGACACCGCACAAGTACCTGGCCTGCCCCACCCCAGAAACAGCCCAGGGCCTTGCCCCTCTGGACAGGTGCACCAGGTGTGGGCAGGCAGGCTGGTTCAGCCCAGCAGGATACAAGTGTGGAGGGGCTTAGTGTGGGGGGATCCGGGTGTGGGGTCAGAGGCTTCTGTGTGGGGCAGTCTGGGTGCAGGCAGCTCAAGGGGGGGTCTGGATGCACAGGGGCTCATTGCGGAGTTCCAGGTGAAGAGGCAAAAGGTTTGGGGTTTTTTGGAGGGGGAGGGGTGCGTTGTTTGTTTTTTGGTCCCCTGAGTTTACTTTTGTGGGATTTTTTGGAAACTCTGATTATTTCAAAATAAATGCAAACCACTTCAATTATGTAGAACTGGATTAATAGGTAGCTTGTACTTGCCATCCAACCCCCCCAAAATGGTTAAAGTCACAGCCTCAGATCTGGGATTTCCAGGGGAATATTTACCAATGGCAGATTTCTAAAGGTCTATGTATGATAGAAGGTTACTAAATTGTAGCTTAGAAGGACACTCTCTTAACAAAGAGATGAAAAATTATGTAAATAGTGATAGAATTACATGGTACCCTATTACTTCTAATCACGTTTTTCATGACTAGCATTTAGACATTTATCAATATTTACAAGATGTCTTTTGCATATAAGGGAGCAATTTAATATTTTTAAACAAGTCTTTTTTGTGTCTGTCATATAAAGCACTGAAAAGAAATTTGGCAATTCAGGTGGTTGAAAGTTTTTAATTTAACCAACCAAGAATCCACTCCACATATCTGCCTATGTCCAAGAGACAGTATAATGGAAAATTAGATCTACAGTTTAGAGAGCTGTATTGTTGCTTTACCATGAGCCTGGAGAAGGAGGGGCAGCATATAGTTACATTGGCCCAGGAACACTTGAAATAACAATTTAGTCCCCCAGCTGTTCTTCGGCGGGCGGGGGGGACAGGCGAGTCATCTGCATTAGCCATATACCTATCCCCTCCATCCTGGCTCAACTGCACTGGCTTTCACACAGGACGGTCGGGGGAAGTCAAAGTTCTCGTCACTCTTTGCCTCTATGCAGGCACATTGGGCTAATGACAATCTTTCCCAAAATTAAGGATGCTTATGATACGAGAATTATGTTACCTTACCTATGAGTAATATGCTAATTCAACAGCAAGCCCTTAAATGTTTTTGGGGAACTCCTTCTAACAAGAAGTACCTAACATTCATTAAATCTCCATAGGGACCCAGTAACTCATTGGAGCTTTGAGGTCTCTGAAGAAAAAAAGTAAAATAAAATAAACTATACAGACACAGTTAATCTGGAAGAAGCCTTTAATCAATTATTAATTGATTATTCATATCAGCACAACACTTGTAAAGATCAAAACCCAATTTCTGACAACATATGCAAAGTTTTCCTTTTGAATTTAATAATATATTCCCAATCTGTTGTTCGTTAAGGTGAACAGCTGTGAATCCATTAATTTTCTTCCAAGCTTGCTGCACTGCAAACTTCATTTCTTTTACAAATTTTGCAAACAATAATCCCATTACAGGTTTAGTTTGTATGACATACAATACATAGAAAGCTTGATTAACATGTTTATCTTTTTTTGTCCAATAAGTCTTTGCAGTTTTGTCTCTTCCGGTATGATACAGGGCCAATCAGATCATAGTAAAGTGTGTGACAATGAAGCCATTTGAAAAAGTTGGTCACAGAGTCTTCAGTCTCATTAGCTTAATCCTGAAAAACATCACAACATGTGCCTTTGGGAAGCAATCCAAAAAATGATGTTTCTTATTTGTAAATTGGCATTTGTAAGTAAATGAAAACATAATTATATACAGTTTGATAGCTGCCTTATTTAGTTTACCAGACAGTGATTGGAGGTTTCAAATAAATCTGGATTTTTTAAAAAAAAGTCAGTCCTTCACTTTTTTTTTTTTTTTCCATTTTGTGGAGTTCTTTTAGTCCACCAGTTATATTTTTAAAGCTGGGAATAACTGTTATGTCTGTGAAAAGTATGCATAACTATTGCACCTGCAAAACTCAACACTGTGCACTCAAATGGAAATGAGTGTGTAAAACTGGCAATTGTGCATTCAGAAGTAATTCTATGGGTATAGTTCCTATTTTGGTATGTAAGTTATGATCGACATTAGTGGTATGGGGTTGAGTGGGGGTCTACGGTAAAGAAAACAAAATTCTCACTATGTCTTAAATTAGGATTTAAAAACAGGTCTTCAGGAGTAAAGGGTAAGAGCCCTAATCCATTTCACCATTTTAACCCCTTCCAAACTGCATAGTGTATTTTTCAGAGCTTGCAGCTATAGCTGGATCCTTAACCTTGAATTTAACTACCCGCATCTCTCTAGATATATGTATTGATGGCTGCCCCTTCTGTTTGTCACTCTCATCCCTTCACAAATTCTGAAATGTAAGAGTAAATCAAATAGTGGTGTTTTAGACAATTCAAGCTACAGTCAATATTGATCTGACTAATACATGCTGGGATAGAAGTGAGCAAAATTTTCACTTGCGGGAGACAGCCACTATGTTCCTTGGTTTAATGGAATAATATAGGCAGAAGACAGAAAGGAGTCTATATAAAAGTGAGTACAAGCACTTTTGAGTAGAAAATCTGTAGTTAATTTCAATCCCATAATTGAACTTACAAGATTGCACATAAATAAAGTTAGGCTTTTTCCAAAAGTTGGATGTTTTCTGCTGCAAAATAATATTTTACTGCCTTGCAATGTATTTCCCCCACATGCTATATGCTTATATTGCAATTCTGCATCCGCACTCAAAGCTTCACACATTGTCCAGCCTAAATGATGCTGCCAGTATCCGGGAAATTCAGAAGTATTGAATCATACGTGCTAGTTGACTACTTTCAAATTACTGCTATCCCAATAGACATGACTTCTTAATTTGTAGTCTACTGTAGTGTGCTCAGTCATCAATGGATGATCCATGCTGTTTGGTATCCTAAAGCTGAGGCATGAAAACTGATTTTTTTAAAGACTTTGATTCCCCCCCCCCCCGCCGCTCAGAATCAGAGGTGGGCAAATCTTAAGAGGTTCAGTTCAAAGCCTGAGCTTTAAGCAGTTGCAGTGAAAAGAAATTTAAATAGAACAGGATTAAATTATAGTATTTGAAGGAATATATAACATTCTTTTTATCTTTTTCTTACTGATTATTGGATTACTTACATTTATACTCTGTAGTAATTAAGCTGAAGATTTTGCAAGCTAGTGGGTAAAAACTGTGAAGGCTGCACTAATGAAATAATGGGTCCCTTATTTAATCATGACCATTAAAAAGTCACTGTTTGCTGATGACTTTCTTGAGTTAAAACGGGCAAACTACATGAAGTTGATACCATTTTAAAATTTTGCATTAGAAAAAGTGAGATAAGGGAAAAAACTTCCTGCTTGCTATTTCTTTATACACATCTAGGATGCACTCTTCCATAGCACTGAGCACCCTCAATCTTTGTTAAAGTCAGTGGGAATTATGGGTGCCCAGCCCATTTTGCTGAGCATATCACAGGTTAGAGCCTTTAATGTGGCTGATGCTCTTTACATTTGAAATAAGACCACTGATCTTTGCTGTTAGGGCACTACCTATGATACCATCATATTCGTCGTGATCCAAAACCAATGAAAAAGACTTATTGTGTAGATGATAATGATATTAATGAGCAAGAAGGCTGATTGGGAAATGAAAATAAAACATTCTAGCTTGCTCTTCTAAATGGTACCATTTGCTAAAAGGAAGTCTGGTTATTTGACTTGGAAATCAAATGACTTTTCTGTTGAGAAGCTTGATACACTTCTTTTTCATTGAAATGATTTTAAATTATGTGTATTTTGAATAAGAAATTATTTCTAAATCATAACAGAAGAATAAGGGAGACAATTAAGGTAGAATATATACATATATATATATATATATATATATATATATACACACACACACATATTCTATCTTACTTGTACAATGTGCATATATACACACACATGCATGGGGAGGACACGAGCATAGTACAATAAGTTTGCTTTGTAAATGGGAAGGACGACTGTAGAAGATGCTATTTGTGACTGATGAGCAGAGAAGTCCATTTAATACCAACTGGTCCGCAAAAAGCTGGGGCCTAAATTTCAGGGAATAAATTGATCATCAACTGTGATCAGGAACCTTGCATAATGACAGGTTTCAGAGTAGCAGCCGTGTTAGTCTATATTTGCAAAAAGAAAAGGAGTACTAGTGGCACCTTAGAGACTAACCAATTTATTTGAGCATAAGCTTTCGTGAGCTACAGCTCACTTCATCGGATGCATCCGATGAAGTGAGCTGTAGCTCACGAAAGCTTATGCTCAAATAAATTGGTTAGTCTCTAAGGTGCCACTAGTACTCCTTTTCTTTTTGTGATGAGGAAGAAATTTACCCGCATGGTATATAATTACAGAATGGACTTAGATGTATTGTAATTTTTTTGCCTTCTTATTGAATCATAGAGGCTACTAATTATAGCAGAATACCTGACTTTATGGTCCTGTTTATGGCCATCCTATATTTTTCTAAAGGTATAACTCTGCCTGGATTCATGTATAAAGGCTGCACACGTGTGTCATCAACAAGTTTGATTTTGCAACCCCCAGCACCAAAGTACAGATCTCTGCCACTTAACCTTAACGAGTAACTCCATTAGCAGGAAGGAATAGCAGACTACCATCTTTGTGAACTAGCTAGTACTGGTGACACAATGAACATTTTGCCATTCTATTACATATTTGTCTGTTAGAAGACCCTTGTCCCAGTCATTTGAGGTCTATCAGAGGGTCAAGACCCTAGACCAGAGCCATTTTCCTACCTTTAGCTTTTTGTAATAACTCACTGATGTAATTTTTCTTTAAGGCAGGTATGTTATAAACCCAACTCTATTGTTTAATATATATTTTTCTCTGTGAGTTTTAATGTATTTGGAAATAGAAAAATCTCCCTCACCAATTGTTCTATCAGTAGGTTTCTTACAGTAAACATGGAGCTGATGTTGAAGACATCAAAACAAAACAAAAAACTACCCCACTAACCCACTTTATGGAAAAATCTCTCTGGTATGTCTGACTTGAGGGAATAGCTTGTTGCATTCTGAGTCTAAAACAAGCTTCAGGTTCCTTTAGCTTCATACCCACTTAGGCAAAGGATGGCCAGTCTTGTATGAACTATGAACAGCAAACTTATTTTGAACACCTAAACAAGAAAACCAAACCGAAAGCCTGACTAATTAATTGTCATTTGTTTTCTATATCTTGTACGGAGGTTAGGTTCAGGTGTTTACTTGATTGAAAACCAAAGGTTGCTGGGATTCTTGCCTGTATATTAAAAGTGGAGAAAGATATTGCATTGACAATGAATCTATCAGCTCCTATGACAGATTTGAGATTAAGTTCTGGCACCTTCCATGACATTTGAAGTAGACCATCTTTGTTGTGGAAAAGAGAGAGGAAAAGGAAAGGTCATGGCTCTCTTATCAGGCAGTCATATTCCCCTGTAAAATAGAAATGTCTGTTTAATGTCAGTGAGCAGCCCAGATGGAGATTCATTGGTTATTTGTTGGAGCAAAGCATCTATACCTCATCTTCTACATCAAAGATTATAATACTCAAACCCCTGTGATAATAGAATCCTCACTAAGTCATTTGAAGATGGGATTACTCTGGCAACATATGATTGCTCATTTAAAAAAAAATCCATCTAGCCAGAGTATTCCTGTGTGTCAAATAGCTGACCATCACCAATGGGTCAATCAGGCTGCTACAGGAAGGTATTTCATAACTTTTGCACCTAGAAAACACCGGGTTTACTCAAAGTTGAGATTATAAACCCTTGCTGACAGAGTAGCCAAAGCAAGGATGAAATGGATAATAAAACTGGTGATGCATCAGTGCATACAGAACAGAGAGAGAGATGTGGTAAATGTAAAGTCACCTATGGAAGTGTTTGGTGTTCATATTTCCTTTGAGCCATGGGTAAAATAGAACAGATTTTTGTTCTTTTTGTTTTACTTCTCCCCTACCCCCACCCCAATCCCCTGAGTCAAAGAAAGATTCTGTTTCTAGCTTATGTATTATTTACCTGAACAATTCCTACCAATCAATTAGTGTTTTAAAGGGTTCCTATACCAGTAAAAAAAGATTCTGTTATGCTCTGTAACCTTTACAGACTATATAAAAATGGTATAAATTTATTATTGGCAGTCATGATAGTTTAATTATAGGAATAATAGCTTTAGCTTGTACTTCACTGGTCTATAATATTATATTTTGAGGTATTACTCTTCCCAGGGTGAAAATAAAAATGGGGAATTAGGTGCATCCTAGCTTGCAGTTAACAATTATTTTGTGTGTGTGCTCTGTACTGTGTGAGTGCCTAGAGATGTTCCCTGGGTATTATTGGGCACCCATAAATAAATATGGCTAGACTGCTTGGGGGGGACATTTCATATTTAAAAAAAAAACAGGAATGGAAATGCGTTAGATGATGATCTTAATTTTCATGTCTGACTTTTGTGGAGGGCAGATAAGTTTTTTTTTAAATATAGTGTCTGCTCCTTCCCAATTTCCTCCCTCCCTCCACCTCCCCTGACGCAGCATGAGGAATATCCAGCAAAAAAAAAATATGCTGTTCAATAACTAACAGTATCACATTATTCCTGTCAATAATTGGCAAGTGTTATTTAATAAGTAACGACTGAAGTAACTCATTCAGAAGAATGGTAGCTCATTAAGTAATTTTAGAAGTGATGGGAAATTGAATGCCATTACATATTCATGCAGTTTGATTTAATGTAATGTTTAATGTAAAATATGACATTAATGGCTTATAAATAGGGGTTTTTTTTACTCTCTAGATGCATTTTTTTAAATCAAGTAACACCAAAAATAATGCCCTAGTGTTATGCTTTAATCAGTCAAGGTGTTTGTTAATACGTGGGATTAGAGAAAAGAATAAGGGACGTTAGAAAAGCTGCCACCACTGAAAACATAAGTGCTGAGTAAATACAATTTAAAGCCAAGGTTTTCAAGAGCATGTTGACTCAGCCTACGTTTATGACAACATTTCTAAAAATTAGGGTTTAAAAAAATGCACTAAATAACATTCAAAATATTGCACCATCTGTTTCCATCTAAACAGATAGCATCAAGCCCCTAATCAGACAGCTGAAATTTCTTGCATTTTACAAGCTATTAAAATATTTCAAAACAAAATACTTTTTTGCCAAAAACATAAGCGTGCATCTGTTTTTCAGTATTAAGAGTGCCTCCTGTGTGGCACTAAATCCCTAATGCCTCACTAGGTGCCCTTGGACATCTCCTATCAGATGCAGATGAAAACTGTGTGTATAAGAGAGAGTGAGAGACTTACTTTCCCTTTTTCAAGACCTCTCATCTGCCCTCAACCCTTGAGGGCCTTTCTTTTCTTGTCCCTTTCTCTGCTGTTGGCCGCATCAGTCTTTTCTCTTTGCTCAGTATCTGGGTTGTGTGTGTGTGCTGATGCAGTGTTACTTTGGAACCACCTTTTTGTCAATAATCCAGGTCCCAGGAGGAATAACATTTTTTACTCTTGGAATGTGTAGCTCTTGTTTGGAGCCATGTACCGTCAGTTTACTGCCCTTCTTAAAACTCAGAGCAAAGCAGTCATGCTTGTTGAACATAGGTTGGAACAACAAAGCCAACTGTTTTAAACACCAGTGCAGTGTTTTGCCCTAGATTTTTGGAGCTAACTTTGAAGGACAGAACTTTACTGTTCTTTCCTGCCTCATTTATGCTGGGAGGCTGCCTTCCTTCAGCACTCTCTCTTTAAGGACAACAAGTTGTGTATGTGTGATGTGATTTGCTATGATCAGTATTATTTCACATTCCTTTTCAGATCAAAACACATAAATGTCTTTTGCACTCTTGGGAAGCTTTAATCTCCTTAAGTACAGATTGAAATTTATTGAACATTTCAGGGTTTTTTTACATTCATGATAAGCATTAAAGTTTGATAATTGCATTAATAATTCTTTGATGTTTGCTATTTACAGTCAACAAACTATTGGATTAAGAATCTTGAGAAGGGAAAAAACCTACCTACAGTCAATGTCTGAGCAAAGTTAGTAAGTAAATGGTCCTTATCATCTGGTGGAGATGGTGATGAAGTGAGAGGCACAATCAATTTTGGACAACTTGCTGCAGTATCATGGATTTAGACAAACGTTTCTGACTATCAGAAGAGAGAAGTTCTGGAACAGCCTTCCAAGGAGAGTGAGGGCAAAAAAATCTAACTTGTTTCAATACAGAGCTTGATAAGTTTATGGAGGGGATGATGTAGGTGCCTACAATGGCATATGGCTGATCAGCTATTCTTATTAAAAGTATCTCCAGTGGCTGGAGATGGTATATTAGATGGGGGGAGGCTCTGTGTTACTGCAGAGAATTATTTCCCAGCTATCTGGGTGGTAGGTCTCACCCAGATGATCAGAGTTGAACTGGTCACTGTTTTTGGGGTCAAGAAGGAATTTTCCTTTAGGTCAGATTGTCAGAAACCCTTTCTGTCTTCCTCTGCAGAGTGAGGCATGGCTTAAACTACAGTAAACAGTGGATTCTTTATAGCTTGAAGTCTTTAAAACATGATTTGAAGACTTCAGTAACTCAGCCAAAAGTTAGGTGCCAATTGCAGGAGTTGGAGGATGAGGTTCTGTGGCCTGCAATGCGCAGGAAGGTCAGATTAGATGATTGTAGCTGAGACCTGGCCAGTCATGAGTAATTAATACATGAAGGGGGACCTCATTTTTTGTAAGATAGAAGTAGGGACATAATGAATCATCAGGTTGAAAACAGAATGTGCTCAATAAGATAAGTAATTAGGTCAGTAGGCTAAGAGAAAAGAATGTCTACCCAGCTAAGATAAGAGGGAGAACATGCAGGGAACTGTTTACTATAGGTCAGTAGGCTAAGAGAAAAGAATGTCTAACCAGCTAAGATAAGAGGGAGAAAATGCAGGGAACTGTTTACTACGAACTAGATAACAGGGGAAGTTCTGAATGTAGAGGAGATTAGGTAAGAGGAATTTGAACCATGGACAGAGTGTGGACAGCACATACTGCGTAGGGATTGGTTCCTGCAAAGTAACCAAACCAGTCCAAAAATGTGTGATGAAATGTATAGTAAATGCAACGAGATGTGTAATGTATATAAAGGGAAATCATGAGGGTCCTTCTGGATGTTTCCCCCGGGAATGAGCTTCAATTATGCTGAGTTCTTGGGCACAGGGACTTTATTAGAGCACATGAGCAAAGTGTTGCTAATTTCTCAATTTAAAAATACTTCTCTTTACCTCTGAAGTCATAAATTAGAGATGTGCTGAACTTGAATAGCAATTTTGGATTGTATTTGTTAATTTGGACGTCTAAGAAGTATTGTTCATTTGTAGATTTCTTTTTCCTCAGCTCACTTAGCTACATAACTTGAATTAACATGTACCCTGAAGACATACGTACAGTGTGGATATTTAATTCAGGCATGTGAAACTCAAATAGGAAGAAAGCAGACAAAAATTAAATGCTGTAAAATATGTGCAACAGTTAATCCAACACAACATTGTACCCCATTTCTCATATCATAATTAAGTTAAACAGCATACCATTATGGTGTCAAGTATCAGGGGGTAGCCGTGTTAGTCTGTATCCACAAAAACAACAAGGAGTCCGGTGGCATCTTAAAGACTAACAGATTTATTTGGGCATAAGTTTTCGTGGGTAAAAAAACACTTCTTCAGATGCTTTTGATGCTCCTTGTTGTTTTTGAGTATACCACTATGGGTCTCATCCTGAATTTCTTGATCATTCAGCATACTTATTGAATTCCAAGGGGATGTTTGAGACATACAAAAAATGTAGGACTTTGCCCTTGTTCTCTTCCTTTCAATAATTTCTGTTTTAGAATTGTTTATTTTCTTTCTATTCATAATCTTAGGTCTATTCTGGCATAGTTCATTGTCTATATTAGTATCCAGTAAATAATGAGCAATAATTGTTTCAGCTTTAGCGTTAAACACAATTTAACACAATGCTACCATAGCTAAACAGCAGATAAATAGGAAAAGCTGCTCTTGTACAGGGTGAGGTATTCCATCACAAGAAAGGTTATCATTTTTTTTCCCTTTTAAGACGAGAATAGCAATGATAGTTGCTTTACAAAGAGTCCGATACAAGGTAAGGACTTGTGTGCTAGAGTGGACTGAATAATATTGAGTGCTGATATAAAATTATCATAAAACAGAGAGCTGTAGGTTTTTCTGGAGTATTGATCTTCTGATTATACTTAGTAGAGGAGATTTTTCTAGTGTGCCTAAAGGATTTGGGAGCAAAATTCCCACTGATTTTTAGTGGGACTTGCATTTCTAAAGCTCTTTGGCATGTTTTTACTCAAGGCGGCGGGATGGGGGGCTTTGTTGCTTTGTTTTTAAAGGTCAATCGTACAGCAAATTTACAATCTCAGACAGATATTTTCTTGGTATTCACCACCTCCTGCGATTTATTTTTATATGGAGATATAAGTATATCTATCTGAGATTGTTTTTTTATATATAATATCTTTGTTATATATAAAACAAACAGAGATATAATACACGTGCATGCAGAGTGAGCTCATTTATGCCTCTTTAAAAGTCTCAGTGAGGATGGGGAGGTAAGGGAGTACACCATCCCAACAGAGGCAACTGGAGTTACTATGCCCCCTGGGTGCTGGGAGGTGTATCCCTTACAATATCTGAGTAACACGTTTAGCTATTAGGGCTGGTTGAAAATTTTTCATCTAAATTGTTTTTCAGCAGAAAATTGGCTTTTCAACAACAACATTTTTTTTTTCCACAAGAAGTGTTGACTTTCTATTAAAAATATGGTTTTTCAATGTAAAAATGAGTGCCTGAAAACTGAAATATTTCAATTTGGAAATATGTTGCTGGTCCTCATAAGAGTTGTAATTTGGCTGCCTCGTGTTCCCTTTCTCCACAATTAGCCAGCTTCTCTGAATGGACTACATCTTCCATGATGCACTCACTACCTCTTCTCTTCAAGAGGGGCAACCGTGATGCATCATGGGAGATATAGTCTGCCTAGGGAGCTCAGCCTATAGAGGAGAATGAGAGCCTGAGGCACCCAAGCTGCAAGTCCGATGAGGCACTGTGGCAGCATTTCCAAACTAAAACATTTTGGTTTTCAGCTGAAATGTTTATTTTTTAATTTCCCTGAGGAAAATAATTCCACTTTTTGACTAGTTCTAATAGCTGTTTTTTTCAGCCTGCAGCACTCCCCCACTGCCACAGTAGGGGGTAATGGTTGTGGATCCATAACCCACGCTGAATTTGTACCTGTCCACTTTCTGTGTACCCCAGCACTGAGAACCAGAGTATGACTTCTCCTTGCACAGGTCTGTTACAGGGAGATTCCCCCCCCCCCCCCCCCCGGCATCATCTACCACTTTGCAGGAGGCAGCATAAAATATATGAGTTCTCTTATAGAATTGATATTGTTTCCAGACTCTTACCATAGTATAGAACATGTTTCCTTATCCGTGTCAACTACACCCAATATTAAATATTTTTGTCGTAAAATATTTGCTCAATGACAGTCAAGGGAAATTGGCAGTCGTTTCTGTGTTTTTGCATTTCATTGTTAGAAGCTTTTGAACTTGTACTATGCACTTTTCCATTCAAAGGGAAAAATTGAGCCTGTCAGTTGATTTCCAGAGTTTGAGGATCCTATGCAAAGCAAGGTGTTGATTTACAGTGATCACATACCTATTGTTCTCCAGGCTGTAGGACACAATAATCCTAATGAGATACTTCTGTGATTCAGAAAACTAAAATTATCTTGACTTTTACAAGATTGACTTTTACCTTCCTCTTACTGATTTTCTTTCCCCTATTTTATGTTTGGAAAATAAAGCCAGTTTTGCACTTCCTGAATTCAAAACAGAATGTTTTATAGAAAATCAGTCTGGTTTAAGTTAATTGAGGCACATAACCTGCCGATGGTAGGTAGTAACCACATTCATCCAAGCCCCTTTCCTTTCACATTCATCTACCTTCTTTTTTCTTAACCCATCTGATATGCCTTGTGCTTAATGCAGTATCAATGTGGTTCTGTTTGAAACACTAACTGAAACAATGGCATCATGGGGTACCATGTATTCTTGCTCAATGACTGCCACTTCGCATTTGCTCAGTTTATGAATAAAAAGGTATTTCCACCCTTCCTCTTTAAACTGTGATCTAAAAGTCCAACTGAGGTGTGTTTTGTTTTGTTGTTTTTCTAGCTCACACATCTTTGCCAATAGTAAATATTCTGTCAGTCAGTTTCTCTCAATTATGCATGTACAGTGCAGGGGCCTGGACTAGATGACCTCTCAAGTTCCCTTCCAGCCCTACACTTCCATGATTCCATGTTATTATGGAGTTGCATATAAATAATTGAGGACAAAAATTGGCTCTCCAAGCTGATTTCTGTTGGTACAAGTGGAAGACAGAATAGAATCTAGCTTCATCATCTTTTGTGTGTGTTAGATCTGTAATGATCACGGGAGTCAAGACACATCTTTGTTGCTAATATAAGTAGATATGACATTGATCTATTGAGTTAGAAGTTACCAGTTTCAAGTAGGAAACTTTAGGAACTGGAAGCACACATATATTCTGTTCTGACCATAATTTTCTTTTGTACATTCAGATATGTACTGTATGCATTTAAATTTGTCTCTCATTTTGTCTGCCACGTTTTAATAGAAGAGTGTTATTTATTAGTTTTTTGTTTGTTTTGTATTTTGTTTTCTTAAAAGTCCCTAGTTATGTGGTCAAGTTATACCTGACAGTCGAACTGGTTGAACATTTTCTGAAGGAATGTTTTTACATCAGAAATGCTTTTACAATGAAATTCAAACTTTCACTGGGGATATCTTGAGTCTGACAACATTTTGTTTTGAAAAAAATATAGAAATGAACTGTTTTGTTGAGGCTGAAATGTTCAATTTTGAATTGGAACATTTTGCTTTGTTTGTTTGCTTCAAAAAGGACTTAATTTATATTTTAAGTTATAAGCTAAAACATGAACATTGCAAACCAGAGGAAATGTTTTGATTTCATCAGAATGGAATATTGTCATTGACCCAAAATGAATGATTTAAAAAAAAAATTCACAGGAAATTTCTCAATTTCTTAGTTTTGTGCTGATTTGGAACAAAAACAAATTTCAAAATGTCAGAATTTCCCACAGAACTGAAATTCCCAAGTTTAGGCCAGCTCTGCCAAGGAGAAAATCATGTTTTGTTATTCACAGAAGGTAACAAGTAGCCAGTATTCCTTATCTGGGCAAATTTGTCCACCTTGCTTTAGGTAAATGCATTGAGCAGTTTGAGTTTTGCTTTGTCTGTACCATAGTTATGCTTTTTTTTTTTTTTTTTTTTTTTTACAATTCATTTACACTGAGCTCAGAGGAGACTGTGTACAAACTTTATAAAGTTATTTTCAGCTGTGCTCAGATAGCAAAGTTTGTTTGGGCATCTCTGTGTAGCTCCTTGTTTTATCTAGAATTTGACATTTGCTATTTACAAAGAAATGTGCAAGGAAATGGCTGACATTTGTGCTATTCCGTGTGATCGCTGGATTTTATATGACTGTAGGGATCAGAGCCACAGACCTGCTGAAATATAAGGCCTGATGATGCAGCTCCTTGCACCTTGTGTAATCATTTATACCGTCCACAGTGAGTGCGTTGTTCTACACTCACATTGCGTCCCTTTTTGCAGGTGTGTAAGTGACCACACAGGGCAGTAGAGGCTTAGGATCAGAAGCTAAGGTTAGGGCCACAATGATTCCTAATATTCATTCTCATGTTGCAAAAGCCCCTGCATAAAGGCAGGGTTCATAGTCACTAAAAATCGTATCACAGTGAAAAAGTTTCACCCATCTGATCTTACCTGATTACAGCACAATGTAGTAATTTTCCTCACTTAAAATATGAGTGATTTTGTTCAAGTAGAGATAATCATAAAAAGATACAGCATGAACATTATTATAGAATTATATGTCCAGGACGGTATTACAAAAGAAGCTAGTATAGTAATAAAACATTTCAACAGTGGCCAATTTGGCTTAATCACTAATGTCATGGAAACAAGACCATGCCCCACAGGTATTCCAGTCATTGATAAAAAAAAGGTAAAGACACCCCCACAAGCCCCCAGTTGTACACCCTCCACCCGCCCAGCTTTTCTCCTCTCTCTCTCTCTCACACACACACACACACACACACACACACAGAGCTGTATGCACTATCCATCTGAATATAGGTATACAACTCAATGTATATTATATAGTTATTCAGAGACATAATATTATAAAGCTAGAATGTACTACACTTGAGGGAAGAGGAGGTGTATAAAAATGCCAAATTGTGTTATAGCATTTTTACAGAATTTTAATAGGGTCTGCAATGTGTTGCCTTAATTTTGATTAAAATTCTTATTTTATTAAGGAAAACATGTAACACCATATTTGTCAACGTTCCCTTATTAGCACTCCTAAACATGCTGCACATTTGCCAGTGGTGATGCAGTTAGCATACAGTGAAGCTCTTCACTGATTGCCTGCTAATCTGTGAGGATCTTACTAGTTCCCTTCATTATAGTATCAGCAAATTACAAGATGCTTGTTTGTTTCTGCTTGACTAGCTCTTTGACACTGCAAATGTATTCCATAAAAAGAAATTGTCTTGCTGTGCATTCATATCTCCTTCAGATACAGTTTTTTTCCAGAGTACAGTTTCTGATATGATTGTAACTGTCAGTGATTGCAATATAAATGATTAATCATACTCTGTCATGCCATATACAAGACGATAGTGTATATTAAACATAAAATAGGGTTCCATTATTATTAACTTTTCAATGCCAGATTAAAATAATGGAAGATCCCATTTTGATTCATATTTCAGACTTCCAAATTCCAACTGATAGAAATTTCTATTGACAGACTAATTTTTGAGTCATCTCGTAAACCAATAAATCTGAGAACCTCACCGCCCCTTACACTCTTTTAGCCTAGGTTATCCGGTAGTCTACAAACAGGAATTTTTGCTGCACTGATCACTTGTGCAGATGTGAAATGTTAGTTCCATAGCAAAGTTCAGTTTTCCTTGCCTTGACTGCTTCACAACATATGGGGTACACAGAACTGCTCAAACTTTTCCATGTTGTCCACCACCACTTCCTGCTGTGGATCTTGTCACCATTATTCCCAGTCTCCCAGTCCTGGTTCTGCATCTCCGCTTAGATGTGAGCCAAAGGCCACTGAAAGACTCCTATTGACTTCAGAGAGCTTTGGATAACTCTTCCTTTAAGAATGGTATAAAAGAGACAAAATGGAAATAAACACTTGAATCTGATGGGTGATACTGCTTGGTTACATTCCCTTTTATTTGGTCGTTTACTTCAGCTCCTTGGTGTAGGATTTAGCATTTATTTGTATACAGTCTCCTTTCATTGCTTTCAGCCCCAGCCGCTCTAATTTCTCCACATCACACCTGGAGTATTTGCCACCTGACCCGTTTTGGTTTCCTGAACAAATGTGATCCCTGTCAGTTTATAGAAAAGAAACACCTGACAAAAAAGAAACATTACAGGGATACCCAGGGATGAATCTTATCATCTGGTCGACAAAACAGTAACAATTCTAATACTTTGCACTCCTCCAGGGGTTTAAAGGAATCAAAAACTTGGCTTGTTCAGGTGCCTGTGAATTCCAGCTTCATTAGAGGAATGCTCCAGTGAAACAGAGATGGTATAGTGGCTCTATGCTACCCTTCTTCCCTCAGAGGGCGTGGCTAGGCAAAAGGTGGTGTGTTTGGAAGCTTCAGTGAGCTCTGGGTATCCCTATATGCTGGAATGGCCCCAAGTGGCTACAGGAGCATATGCCAATGACCAGCCACCTTTGCTCTTAGACATATCCAAACTGTGCTGAAAACATCTCAGATTCACCTCAGAATCTGGGTCCTGGGCTTGGATTTATTTGGGTTGTGGTTTTTTGGTTTTAATTGGAAACACCATCATTTATTTGCATCCAGGAGCATCTGTGTATTGGAGTCATCAGTTTCTTTCTCACTGTACTAAACATGGGAATTGGGCTATCATATTTACTCTTTGCTTGAAAGAAGCCCAGGCCTCTCTGTTTCTGCTGCCTCACAGTTCAGCTAGCCAAACAGAACACTTAGAGAATGAAAGAAAAGCTCCTGTTGTCTTGTTTGATTAGACCACTAGGATGTCCTTCAGTGTCTGTGTTCTTGGTAAATGCTTAAACTTTGATTCCCTTGAGGGACTCCTGGGAGATCATCTGGATAGCAAAGCAGAAGTCAAATTCTTTGTTCCATGTTTCTGATGCACTAGAAATTAATTGACTTTATTCATAATAATGCCTTGACTTGGCCAACAAGCAAACTTCAGTTTAGTTTGTTATTGACACTTAAAGAAACAATGTTAACGTGGTTCATGCCTATAAAAATGTGGATTATAAATTAGCAAATACATATTACATTCAATTAACTGCTTATTTATTTGAAGCTATTTATCAAAATTATTCTTTCAAATATTTTGACTCAGTGTAAAATATATATACAAAGCTATATTTAATGTAACTGCAGATAGCAGTCAGTGGAATTATCACTTAAAGATGGTGGTACATGAACAAAAAAACACTACATAAAATAGACTGCAACCTGATTTTATAGATGAGCTTTTACATAATTTAGGTATCCTGAATTGTTTTTTGTAAATGTGACAAGTTAAATATTGATAGAGCAGTGACTTGATAGGAATGGAATATCCAAGGGCCTGTTGCTTAAGACCTTATGGCCAAGATTTTCAAAACTGGATGCCTAAAGTTAGGCTTCCAAGTTCATATTTAAGTTCTTAAATAAGTTTTGGTCTGACTCCTAAAAGTTCTGAGCACCTAGCATCTCCCATGACTTCAAGAAGGTATGCAGATGCTCAGCATTTTTAAAGATCAGACTAAAATGTAATTAGGAATCTAAACAGGAACTTGGGAGCCTAACTTTTGGCACCCAGTTTTGAAAATCATGGTGCTCCATAAGAGAGAAGCTGGAAGGATTTAGGTATAATTGTTAGCTGAAGTTCTGGAATTTAACTTGAATCTATGATCTTCTGATTGAAGGGGAAAAAGTGTTACCAACCAAGGTTTAATTCTGGAATAAAAGCATAGATACTGCTTCTAGTGAATTATCATGTTTCAATCAAACCTTTTTAGTTGACTTCCTTCCGGAGTATTTAAATAAGCCGCTTATTTATTCCATGACTCCTAAGAGAATTACTGGATACCAAATTGAAACTGTCTGAGTTTCCATCCCGTTGAATTGAATGCTGATCTTTATTCCCTCCACCCTTCCCCCTTCCCAAAGGTTTGTCTTCTTTAAAAATACAGATTTCAATTAGAACATGGTTAATGTAGAAACGTATTCGGTCTTCCCCGTAAATTCATATCCTTCTTTAAAACTCTATGCTGTTATCTCCATTGATCAGAAAGCCCTGCTTAGAGTAATCTAGCTTAGTTTTATGAGGAGTTTACACTTCAGGCACTGAAGCCTTAATAAAGCAAGAACATTTATGTTTTCATCAATTTTAACTAACCTACAGTACTTCAGCCTTCAGATCTGATTTATTTGAAAGGATATTGTTGGAAGGCAGTATCTATAGTGTAAGCTTTCATTAGAAATTGATTTTGACACATTATTCAGTGGTGTTGCTTATGCCTAAGGCTGGCAATGCTGTTTTTCTTTTCATCTCATTTGCTCTTTTACACCAACTGACCTTTGTTAAACCATATCCACCTGATTAGTTAGTGTCTTGCACAGAAACAAATTTAAAAAACAAGCAAGCATGCTTTGATCTGGCTGCACTGGATAATTGTATCTGTTTACCTTGGTTTCACTTAGGCATGGCCTCCAGGACATAGTGAGAGCTGAGTTATATTTGTAATATAGCTGCTATGGTAATTTTGAATGTCTTATTCTTCAACCACATTGTCACACAAAAAGGATTAATTTGTAGTGTTAGTGTTATGCCATTTTTAAATGTATGTGTGGATGTCACAAAATTGTTAAGATTAAGTCTGTTCCATGGTGTACAAGCACTGCTTGGCTTAAATGTTCCTTAATTTTTGTAATGTTTAGTGATGGTAAATGTCAACTCATATCAGACGATTTATAAGGCCTAAAGGAATCCGTGACTTCCAAAGACCTCTGTGACTTCAGCCAGCATCAGCTGGGAGCTGCAGGGTCTCTTGCCACCTGTGGAGGCAGAGAGCTGCGGGATACCTCCGTTGCCCCTGGCGGTGGGAGCCCCCTGCAGCTCCCGGCCACTGCAGGCGGCAGGCGGACCCACAGCTCTGGGACAACATGAGCGGCAGGGGGGACCCCCACAGCTCTTGGCAGCTGCTTGCAGCCGGGAGAACCCCCGCAGCTCAGAGCTGTCAGCGGAGGGGGACCCTGGAGCTCTGAGCCGCCAGAGGAGGGGATCCTGGAGCTCCAAGTCTCCACAGTGGTGGGGGCCCCTGGAGCTCCCAGCTACACTCAGCTGCCCTGGCTCCTCATTTCGTCACAGATATTTTTAGTAAAACTCAGGGAGAGGTCACAGGCTTCCATTAATTTTTCATTATTGCCCGTGACCTGTCCATGACTTTTACTAAAAATATCCATGACTAAATCTTAGCCTTAACTATTAGATAAGACCCAGGTCCACTTGACTTTCAAATAACTGTTCTTGTGTCCAAGCACTACCTGTTTTGTTTCTATAATGTCTTTGTTCTTTTCTTTCTATAATGGGGAAGAGAGCATGTTCCATGATGATTCAGCTGAACTCTCTAGATACTGCTGAAATTTACAACTTTATTTCTATATCATTATCACTGTAGCTCCTTTGAGACTATAGAAATAAGTAGATTTCCCTCTGCACATTCATTGTTCTGGCAGTCTGAAAACTACTGGCATTCAAAGTATTACAAAAAACTAATAATGGCAAGTGTATGAAGATTTCAAACAGCTTTCAAGCAACATTGTATTTAATATATTTTAATATATTTCATTTATTGCAATTATTCTTCAGAAATTATTGAACTTTCATTATTTTATGAAAATATAATACATTATTTTAATCTAATTTAACAGTTTTATTGTTTTAAATAGTTGGTGTTTAATTTAAACTTTTGTTTTAGCAAGATTTCTGTGTCTGAGATGAGTTAAATACAGCCTGAGAAGCGTTTTAATATTTGGGGGAATTTCTCCAGCTTAGAACACAGTTCATTTGAGATTAGTCTCAGAATAGTTTGGACTGCATAGGACATAGCCTTTTCTAAATGTCTAAGGCTCAAATGGTGAATGGCACTGCAGAACTCATTAGCAACAGTGTGTTCCATTCAGTGCTTTCAGAACTGCAGGTCCTATCGGAAAGACAGGTCTATATCCATGACAGTAACCTATCTTATTGCTCACAGTATGGATTTTTAATGTCTACTTTCCTTTGTTGCTTTGTTTTATTGGGGACAACTTTCCTTTTGTGCAGCCAGCATTGTTGTTGCCTGACCTCTTATCTTGGTCTTACAATATGCAGGAGGCTTTTATGTGTGCAAATTTATTCTAGTAATCATTATGCTAGGTGATTATTCTTTCATTTAGAAAGACAGGCTTTTGTGAAAGCTTGCTTTGCAAAACTTTGAGGTTTGACTTAGTGCTTAATAAGGTACAGAAATATTTAGTAGAAAGAGCTCTTTTCCTAACCTCTGAATGTGCAGCAGTCTGACTTTTCATAGCCTGCTTTCTAATCTTAGTCACTTGGAAAGCTAGGTCAGGCTTTCATGTGCTCACATTAACAGGGTTTCACATTTAAGGGCTTGCACTCTGAGTGTTGACAACTTTTCTGATTTTTCCGGGAGTCACAGAATTTCAGCCAGGGCTAGAGCCAGTCTTGCAATGATGGGAAAAGCTCCTGCCCCCTCATGATTTCTGATAAGGCCTGGGGGAAAACCACCTCTGCCCACTCACTCACCTCTTGGGGACAAGCAACCAAGCAGAGTTGTTGCAGAGGGCAGGCAGAGCTCTTCCTCTCCTCAAGAGCCAACACCATTCTCACCAGACAGGAAGGGAGAGGAGGGAGCAGAAAAAGCCCAGCAACTCAGAGCATCTCTGCTCCCTGCATCCCTTGTCCCTCCTGTAAGCAACAGGACCTTTCCTCCGTCCCTCTCTGGGAAGGGAGAAGAGAGAGGAGAATCCCTGGAGCTTCCCCCTAGTTTGGAAGGGGAAGAAGGGGACCCTTCTGTAGCCCCCTCAAGCCTGTGAGAACCCATGGAACTGCAGGAGGAGCAGAGGTAGGGCTGGGGGGGGCAGGGGAAGAGAACTTATGTGGGGTGACTGGGGGGACAGGGCAGATGTGGGAGCTGGGGGGGACTGGTGTGGGGTTCAGGGAGATAGGATTGATTTGGGGGATGGGGGTCAAGCAGATGTGGAGGTGAGAAATCCTTCACTAGGGGCCAAAATCACCTAACTCTCTACATTTGGGAGAATTGGCAACACTAATTGCTGAGGCTGACCACAGGTAGAGTTAAAAGAATCAAAAGTCAGAGCAAAATATCATATACCATACCATGTCAGATATCATACTTCAAATTGGAGGGGGTCTGATCCTGTTGATGTTGGCAGTACTGCTGCGGTGTTGGCTCAAGGTATACCACAAGTTCTGCCCCTAACCTGAACTCCATCCACACACAAAAGTCAAGTTTAGTGGTGCTTTGAACTTGAGCCAGCTGGCCTGCCAAGGGGACCCGGATTGAAGCTCGGGTGGTGCTAACTATGGAGCTGGTAATGCACTGGGGATACAAGTACTGGCTACAGCTTGAGTTAGCACAACTCTTCAGTAGTGCCATCCTCAGAGTTTTTTACCGTGATTGTCATAATGAATGCATTGTTATAGTCTAATCTAAAC
The DNA here is from genome assembly GCF_965152275.1 of Natator depressus. Classification (NCBI taxonomy): domain Eukaryota; kingdom Metazoa; phylum Chordata; order Testudines; family Cheloniidae; genus Natator; species Natator depressus. The sequence goes on along the minus strand of NC_134242.1, from coordinate 68,458,074 downwards.
TTTTGAGAGGGAGGGAATGAAAAGTCAGTCCTCTGTGAGTACTGGCAGTTCCTTTATGGTTCAAGGGAAGATTTCAGGTTGCGTTCTCTTTGCCCCAATAGAAATTCCAGTTTTTAAAATCACTTCTGAAATGTCTGGAATTGGATATATTTGAACAGATTCATTTCTGTTTTTCTTTTCCTGAATATATTAACTGGAGGTTGTTGGGAAGGGTGTTGGAGTAGGAATAAACAAGAGATTGTTGTGTTTTTTTATCTATTCAGGATATTTTAAAAGTTAATATATTTAGACTTTTCAAGAACAGCAATTTAAATGCTGTTTGGGAGAGGTGGAGTGACCCTTGATTTTCACAGAACACTCTTTTAATGTATCTTTTTTATTCTTCTTCATCGTCACCCTAATGCTAAGCTCATTGAAGTCATTGACTTCAGGGGACACCTTGGAACAGATCTCATGGAAGCAATGTAGAAAACGTGACACCTCTTTTATTTATTGGTCCAGCAAATATTTGAATGAAATCACAGGATCAAATCATTCCATTGTGTAACTCTTATGAAATCAGTGATTATACCAGGGATGAATTTGTTCTTGGCATCATAGGGATTGATTCCCCTTTTGTACATGTGTAAATTGAGGACAGCACAGTCATACTGAGATAAAACTGGTGGAAATGATAGATGAATAATGCACTTAGGCATTCATGATGGAAAAGAGCCTGTTAGATCATCCAGTCCATCTTTCAACAAATCCCGGACTCTTCCCCAAAGGACACTTTGTTTGTCACCACTCTCCCACAGACATACAATAAATAAAACAAAATGATTCAGACAGCATAAAGCTGCAAAGAAAACCAGACCAAATTGGATCATTCCTGGAAAAAATGAGGCCTGTGCTCTGGCATATATTAAGGGGAAGTGATTTCCAAAGCAGAGCTAGGCAAATAATTCATAACAAGCAGTTTGACGAATTTTGCTTTTTTTTCTGTTCATACATAGACTTCCGTTATTATGAATTTGTTGTTCTGAGTTATCCAATGACTGTTTCATGCAGAAAAATTTCAATCTGTGAATTGCAAGGAACTCTTTGTTTCATTATTAGCATTGTGTGATTAGTCAGCTTAGGCATGTTTTAGTTTCCTTACGGGATGGGTACAGTATAGCTCTAATAAAGGGAAGAGTGGCACAATCAAGTCTGTAGGCCAGGGCCGGCCCACAACATTTTGGCACCTGAGGCGGGGAGCTCAAATGACGTCCCCTTGCCCCCTCACTTGGGCCAAAACTTTGAAAGGTCTCAATTCTGCCTTCTTCCTGTTCTACTCCTCTCATGGTACTGCTCTGCAACCTACCCCAATAAAGAAGAACTAACAACTTAAAATGACTTGGTCAAAAATTTTAAGTAACTCTTAACTTTCAAACACCTGAACAGCAAATGTAACTTATCTTGTCTGCATAGTAAACACTGGCATTTTTATCTGTTTGAATAAAAGTGGTGCTTTCCGTGCCTTCTTGGTTGCAAAGATTTGAACTGCTTCCTGAAGGTCCACAGTCTGGGCCAGCTCATGCTCTATTGAGATGGTTGCAAGGCCGACCAGCCTCTCCTGTGTCATAGTGGAGCGTAGATGTGTTTTTATTAACTTCAGCTTGGAGAAGCTGCGTTCTCCACTGGCAACTGTTATAGGAAGTGTTAGAAGTATGTGCAGAGCAACAAAAGCATTTGGAAAGAGGGTGGTCATCTTATTTGTGCACATATATTCCAGAACAGCCTTTGGAGTTGATCCTGCTGAAATGTATCTTGAAGGGGCTTTCAGTTCATCACCTAAATCACTCGCATCAATATCGCACATGTCATCATGTGTCAACACTGTCTCTAGTGCCCTGCATTGCTGGTGTAGGTCTTCTTCAGGTACAGTGAGGAGTTTTGGAATATCATACAACATCCCAAATATACTGCTGTGTTCCTTGAGCTGCATGAAACATTCTTCAACTGACTCTATTGCACAGTCTAGCACCTGGTTAAACAATTCGACTTTGAATTGTTGTTTGGGGTCTCTTATGGGATTATCCCGTGCCTCGTAATCAAAATGTCTTCTTCTTCGGTGACTCTTGTATTCTTGAATGGGTGGGAAAATAGCTTCAGTGTGAAGTTCCTCTGCCAGCTTCTGTACACTCTTCAGAATGTTTTGAAATCCCTCATCTGACGGGTAAGGCTGTAGATATGACTTTGCTTTGTCCAGTTGTTCCATTGCCCCGGATATATCAAGGTCAACACCTTGGAGTCTCTTGCTTACAACATTTATTTCAAACAGTATGTCATGCCACAACACTAAGCCACACAGAAATTTGAAGTTATGTATGTTTCTGGTGATTCCACTTCCCTGTGCCACTGTTCTCCCACAACCAGTTCCTGTCGTAGCATTATCCTTCATAATGGCAACTAGGGCATCATCTCTCTTCTCTAAGGTGCCACAAGTACTCCTTCCCAATTTGGTCTTTGATAGGGTTTATCGCCTCCACTCGACTTTCCCATCGTGTGGCACTCAGTGGTTTCAGTGTCAGAGAGGATGTTCCCACATGTTGCTTCAAAATTTGCCATCGATGAGTTGATGCAGAGAAAAATACATAGATGCTTTGAATTACATTAAAAAATTCAGCAGCCTCACTAGAAGCTGATGCTGCATCACTGACCACTAAGTTCAATGAATGAGAACTGCATGGGAGAAAAAAAGCGAGGGTTTAACTCTCGGATCCGTTTCTGCACTCCTCTGTTCTTTCCTCTCATGCTGGCACCATTATCGTAGCCCTGACCTCTCATGTCAGCTATCGCAATTCCCGTATCTTCCAGCTTTTTAAGAAGCACATTTGTCATACCAGCTCCTGTAGTATCATCAATGCCAATAAATTCTAGAAAATGCTCTCTGACAGTCACCATTGAAGGGACATTTTCACTAGGTTTTGTTGTTGTTACAAAACACACCATTAAAGTCATTTGTTCCATATGGCTGATGTCAGGTGTGCAGTCCAGAATAACAGAGTAATATCTTGCTGACTTCAGATCTGCCACAATCTTCTGTTTGACTTTCGTTGCCAGCAACTGTATGATCTCATTTTGAATTGTTTTTCCAGGGTAATGGTGTGTATACATTTCTTGGGTGGTCACTCTTCTTAGATGCTCCTGGAGTACAGCGTCAAACTCATCCATCAGCTCCACAATTTTAAGGAAGTTTCCATTGTTTGGCACATACAGCTGATCTGAAGTGCCACACAGTGCTAGGTTTTGGGCAGCAAGCATAATCACAATGGCAATGAGCCTTTTCAGAACATTTTGTTAGTAAAGAGACTCTGATGCAATCTTCAACTGATGCTGAGCATCTATGGTGGCCTTTAACCTTAGTCTCATCTCAAGCTCTTTCCAACTATGGAATGCTCTCTAGTGATTTGCTCCCTTCTCATGGCATGCCAGATTTCTAGTCAGATTTTTCCAGTCCTTTGTTCCTGTAGAACCCAACGTGGCTGGAACATTAGACTGGAAGAGTTTGCAACAAAAACAGTATGCAGCTTTCTGGGTTTTTGAGTACATAAGCCATGGCCTCTCCACTTTGTTACCATTGGGGATTTCACGCCAGTAATGTGTTGGATGGAAATTTCTATTTTTATTGTCTTTGGGGAACATGACGTTTTTCACTTTTTGTGGCCCATGCAGTACAAGGAAGTCCCTCAGGCTACTGCTCAAGTAGGTCCACAGTCCTGGATCATCTAGACTTAAGGAACTAAACTCAGCAGCAGCTGTTTCTTGCACCTCCATCACACTCTTCTCTGATCTACACTTTTCTTCAGGAAAGTGCATGGTTCCATCCATTTGAGATGGAGATATGGATGCTGCAGTAGCTGCCAGGTCACCTGCACTCTGACTAACTGGAAGATCAGCCATCTCCTCACCACTCACATCCTCACTGGGCCAGAAGGCTCACCATGAACATTTGTGTCTATGTATCTCAGGAGAGCTCCTTCCTGCTTAGATAGAAATGCTTCCTTTGCTTTCTTTCTTTTTCTGAAAGCTGCCCCAGAGGGGTGTTTTCTTCTTTCACTCATGACTACTGTTCTGTGCCAGCTATATTGGCTCTCAACACTCAATTGAAGGGGACAAATAAGCAGGATGGTAGCAGGGCCTAAGTGAGGGAAGATATCAATGTTTTAAGGGCCTAACTGGCTCTCACTACTTCAGTTGACTGCCTGTTCTCCTCAAGTGGGTTCAGGGAAGCAGCAGGAAACAGGAAGCTCCCTGAGAAGCTGATGTTAATCAGTCAGGCTCCTGGGGGTGCTAGAGAGGTACATAAGAGGCTCCTCCTCCTCCTCTCTCTCCCTGCTGCTCCTGCTGCTTTCTGTTATTCCCTCTCACCTTTTCTCCTGCCTGCCTGTTATGTCTCTTGTGCCCTCCTTCCTCCAGCACAGCACTCCACCATCTCTGTGCATTTAGAGCAGAGAGAGTACATGTGCACCAGCAGCAGACACAATTTTCTACACTCTGGGTCCGAGTAACACCCCACCACAGTCTGGCACCTGAGGCGGTCGCCTCAGTTCGCCTCATGGTAAGGCCAGCCCTGCTGTAGGCTTTTGATTCTCAGAGAGGGCATGGCCAATTTTGTAGCACTTAGGAGGAGCTGATGTGGGACGATGTTGAACACATTTTAAACCTTTTTTTCTCCTGAGGCTACTTGAATCAGGCCATATCTGAGACATCACTGCTAGAAAAAATTAGCTGACTGTAATATTATAGAATAGCATCAGATTTAAAAATAATTTTTGCTCGGCACATTGACGCAACTTAATTGACTATAGCATGTGCATGCATGGCTTCCGCTTCAAAAGGTGTACATGCATCTTTGTCTGGCTTTTTCTATCTGTGAGCCAGGACTCTGGGCAAGATTTTTCATCCTCCTAGCTGCGAAAGGTGCAATAGCCTTTTTTTCCTCCATCTGGTTTAACTAGAATAGTGCTCAGGCTCTGGTGCCTGGGTTATTAGGCATGTGACCCATCACTGTGGTGCTGTATTTTGCTAATCCCCCTACAGCAGTATTTCAAACATACACTACCAAGTTAATTAACTGGTCTCCACTTATGTCAACTACTATTTGTCGCAGTCATTGTTAAAAACAAAGTAAACAATTGCAGTGTTAGTTTAGGTATATAGTCCTGGAGAATGGTGTGGACAGGGTCCTGGCTAGGCTAACAATGAGGAAACAACATCATTTATGTAATGCTGTGTTATTATTTTGCAGCATTTCACTGCCAAGGTCCTTTTTTCAGTCTGGTCTCCAGTTTTCCATCAGCTGTCCCCATTTCACCCTGACACACACTGCAGTAAATTCAGTATTTCAGTAAAATAAGTATAGTTCCATGCCATTTATTTTAGCATGAAAATCAGTTTATTGTAGGCTGCTGCCAAACATTCAGTGTGTTGTGGGTTTTTGTACTGGGGGGAAAAAAAGGCTTAACTGCATTGTAGAAGTTGTACATCGTGAGCTGAAAGTTTTGGCAATCAGAGAGGAAAGATCAGAGAAGGTGTAATCTTCAAAGTTTTGGTACCAGGAAGCAGTTAAAGCTTTTGGATCTGGAGAGAGATGTATCTCTTTACTGTACAGGATGGAGGTGACTTTACATTTGTGGGGAGGATGATTTCTATTCCTTCCAATACCCCAGTAACCCTTCCCAACACCTAATTGACTCTCTGCAGTCGGCTCTGATTGTTAATACAATAACCGTACTAGCTTTCAGGAACACAAGTTAAAGTTTGCAGATAGGCCTCCAATTTCTTAAGGCTTCTTGCAGGTTAGCAGTACAGAAGCTGAGGTAATGAAAAGAGCCAGAAACGAGTGCCTTTGTTCTTGCTGCAGAAACAAAAAGAAATGAACTAGAGATGCCCTGATGTGGTTTTATCTATAGCTCATAGGGTTTAAATGATTCCCTCTTGATTGCTACACAACTCTTTGGTGCTGGAACTTTTCTCTGCTGGAGATTCATCTCATTAGTTGTACCACCTCTCTTGCTGCATTCTGTCAGAGCAGCATGAAAGGCTATTGATTAAAGGCTTAACTCCCTCTTTATCACAGCTAATTATCATTTTATGGCCAGGTGCTAGATTTGAAGACACTGCTTTTGGAGCGACCTCTAACAAATGGAGGAATGATTGGAGCTGCAGTGAGCCGCTCACTAAGCATTCTGACTATGTAGAACATGATCTGGTAAAGCTATCGAATTTAAAGTCTGTACTCATAAGAAAGAGGAAGAATAAAGACTTTCTAACTTTGTCAGGCATCAAGCTATTTGCACACTCTGTAGAACATTCACTGCTTTTCTTCGCTGAGTGCACGCAACCATCTATATCGCCTGTTAACTTCTCCCTTTCTTAGTTACCCATTTGCACTTTCGATTTACAAAGTTTCCTGGTATTTCCTTGCCCTGTAAAACCAAGAAAACCTTGCTCATGAATTGGTTGAGGGAGCTGCTGCACTGCTAAACTGGGGGAGTTGGGGAGTGAGTTGCTGAGAGAATATACTTCTGAAAATATGGCGCAAATAGTTAGCCAGGTCAAAGAGCATGATGTGCTAGTTAAATATACTTTAAAATTCTAAAGTTAGACTTCTTTTGTTCCTAGCTAGGGATGATGTTTCTTCTAAGTTAAATGGTGTGTACACATTCAAAAAGAGAAGTATTCATTGTGGTGTGATTTTCAGAATATAGCTCTGTGGAGAACTGAGGGAATTATGTCTAGTAATTTTTATAAATATCATATCCTCATCAAGTTATCTATTTATTAACATGCCTGAATGCTAGGAGTTAAATCAAAGGAAGCTGTAAACGGGGAAACCCACAAGAAACAAAAGAATTGCAAAGATACGGCTCCCTGAAGAAACAATAGAGTGGAATTAGCAGTTGGGGAATGCCCCTGGAAAAGTACTTTTCCCAAAGCTGAGTCTAGCAGCAAAGGGGACCCTAAAACTTCAAAGATGCTAGAAAAGGAAGTAGGGTTGAGCGAGTGGCCTGAGACTACCCAGGGTGTTTCAGTGAAAGGTGGCAGTCTGAGAAGACACAGCAACAGGGAGCCTGCTGCAGCAGGACAGGCTGCTTCTCCCTGCCGGAGATGGAGTTAGCTGGGTGGAGGGGACTGTACAAAAGCTGGCAAGGAAAGATGAAGGTGTCAGTAAGTCCCGTATGTATAGGCCTTTTATTGTTTTACCCTCTGCTCTACTTGCTTTGGAGAATTAATATAATGCTTTGTTTTGAAGATGCTTACGTTGTAGGGTGACCAGATAGCAACTGTGAAAAATCGGGACAGGGAGTGGGGGGGTAATAGAAGCCTATATAAAAAAAAAAGACCCAAAAATCGGGACTGTCCCTATAAAATCGGGACATCTGGTCACCCTATTACATTGTCACAGCTTCCCAAAAGGGGGAGGCTCTTTCAGGTGCCAGAACAGGACCCACGAGGCTGCAACCCAGAGGTCCAGTCTCAAAGAGAAGTTGAACTGTGTCGTTCCATCAAGAGTGAGGTGCAGGAAGTCAGGCCTGTCACCTAAGGGGTGCATTCAACAGAGGCTAAAGGGGTCTCACTTTAGCCATGTCAGACATTTTCTTGCGAGAGAATGAGTTTATTTTTTGAACACAAACATTTTTTATCATAGAAAACTATATATTTTCATTAACCCAGATGACTCTCCGCCCCCAGTGTTATTAAAGAAGAAGGCAAAGCACTCTGACATCTTAAGCACTCAGTTCAGGCTGACTCCTACTGCATTTCTAGAAACATACAGTTCACATCCTGGGCATGCTGGACATGCTCAGAGGTTGAATGTAAGAATTTGCATAGTTACTCTGTGTCACTAGGCTCTTTCCCAACCTCCTTTACAACCACAGCCTTCACAACATATCAAGTTCAAACTTGCCTGGGGATTTAATTTTTTTAAGCTTTATACTTTAATAAAGGAATCAACACATGACATGGTTTACTTCTGCCTCACTAAATCTGCCTTGCTTCATATAATATTGTGTCTCTCCTTTTCCATCCCACTATTATTGCTAGCCTCTACCATCTGTTTGTTAACTTCATCCACAGCCATTTTTGTGCTTTTTTACATGCCTCCCCTTAAGCATGGAACATCCTCCCTGAGCCTTCCTATAAAGCTACTACCCTCTCCGCCCTGCAAGTCACTCTTCAAGACCAATTTTCTACACCTTGATGGCTACGAGAAATTACCTGTTGTGGAGAAGGGACTATTATTAATTTGAAATAGTTTGATTCAAGATGTTGTTACAGGGTAAGCATTAAACAGAATTCTCTGATGGGGTATGTTGTGGGACAAAGACCAAAAAGAACATGTGCCACTGGGTGCACAGAGACACAGAAGCTTGAACTGCTGGCCAGAAGCTCCTCTCAGATTGTCCATTTGGAATTTTGGGAGTTGGTTGGCTTCTCAGGATAGAAGGAGCAGCATCACAGAGGGGGTCAGGGACTGTGATTGGGCCCTTATAGGATTAGGCTTCTCCCAGTGAAGTAAGAAGTTGAAGGGTTACTGAATGCTGCTATGTGTATGTTATATTTAATCTGGTTAAATACAAGTTTGGTGTTTTTTTCAAATCTCACAGCTGGAGGTGTAGTCGATTTTGAAGAGATTTTCAGGGTTCTCAAAATAGAGTTAGGAAAAGCAGACAGGATTGCTCCGTGTTCCACAGGTACGTTATTAGTGACCCAGAGACATGGATGTTGAACAAGGTGTGTGCCCACAAAGGGACAGTTGTTGACACCAAACAACAAAGTCATGGCTGAATGCTAGAGGGGATAGTTGGCACTGATAAAAAATATGATTATATGGTTTACCCTTCTTCCTCACCCTTTTGTATGTTGCCTGCTTTCTTAAATGCTGAGTTCTTTGTGGGAGGGACTGTCTCTATTGTACATTTTGAAATCATCAAGCACATAGAGGGCAGTGTCAGAGCCCAGATAATTAGCAATACTCCTTTTGTTAAATTATTCAGAATATTAACTATAACCCTATTAAATATATAATGCTGCTAATTTTTTTCATGGTTTTATGCTCTTCTGTTGTTTTTTGCCCATCAAAGATAGTAAATCAAATTGCACATGGAAGCGCTCTTTTTGTGAGTCATACTTAGCCGTGGCATCTATGGGCAGTCTTTCATAAATTCTTCAGCAGTGAGACAGTAATCAAACTGTGTTTATGCACACACGGTATAATGCATCCTATTCTGAAGCTTAAAGTATTCTTCTTGTGTGTCAAGCAGACCAAGTACCCAGAAGGACCATAAATGGACTAAACCCTTAGACCTTTGGAAATAAATAGAATGTACTGACACACTTTTAACCTGCAATGTAAATAAGTGCAGTATCCTCAGTCACAGAATATTTTGCTATCCATGTCCTCTCCTCCTTTTCATTAGCCTGGTTAGGTTTAGCTGTTGTGGAATTTTAGCTGCCATTTTTTTTTTTCAAATAAAAAGAAAAAAGAAAAAAAGGATTTTACCAAACAAAAGGGGGGGGGGGGGAGAATGCTCATCGCTCCCCTCAGTAATGTTTTTCTCTGCTCATATGGGCCAGGATTACATGTTTTTTTCCAAACTCTCAAAGTTCCAGTAATGATAGAAAAGGCCCGTTGGGTCAACATGTCCAGACAACTAGTGTTTGAGAGCATAATGAGGACATCCACATGAGCAAGTGATGGGAAGTATGGGGGATGTCACTGCTCTGTAGTGTCTATGGATCAGTGACAATAAGACTGTGGGATTGAAGTGATACATCCAAAGGAATAATAAGACTTTGTCTGAGCAGGTTAAACTGTCAGCCTCGGCTAAAAATGTTCTCCTTGGGGCTAGGTATTGTTCCTCAGAACCAGACGATGATATTTTCACATTAATATATTGTACAGGCAGAATTTTCATGGCCATTTGACTTTTTCCATAGTTTATCCACATGCTTGAGCCTAAAAATAACTTTATTGTATATTTTCCTGTTGAATTTAGGGCCAGCCTTTTGTGCTGTGATGAAATGAAAGAGATTAAAGATGTTAAATTGTTATCAATAATGCTTAAATATGGTCTGGAACTAGTTCCTATTGTGAATATGCTGCTGTTTGGTCTACAGTAGAATATATATTCATATGAACATGAACAATTGGATGTCTTTTTAAAAGGTGCTCTAGCTAACCACAAGTTATTGGGCTTGATTCAAGAATCACTGGGTGACCTGAGTGTGTGGGTCATCAGATTAAATGATCACAGTGGTTCCTTCTGGCCTTAAACTCTATGAAACTGCATATCTCATTTTCTTTGTAACACCTTCAGTAGCAGCTCAGCTCTTGGAGCATTAAAGAGGTAGCATAGCAAAGATATGTTTATTGTAGTGCATTGCTGGAGCAAGTGACTGTATAATTCTGAAGGACAGATTGATTGTGAGCAGCTCTTGTGTGACCACAGAATGGTAGAGGGGCGAATGAGAAAACTTTCTCCTAACTTGCATGGCACAGTAGCATACCCTGTGTTTTGGGTTTCTTTTTCCCCATGCTCAGGGAAAATGACACCACAAACAGAGCATGGCCCTTGTCAAGGTTCCTCCCCCACTCTGAACTCTAGGGTACAGATGTGGGGACCTGCATGAAAAACCTCCTAAGCTTATCTTTACCAGCTTAGGTCAAAACTTCCCCAAGGTACAAAATATTCCACCCTTTTGTCCTTGGATTGGACGCTACCACCACCAAACAAATACTGGTTACTGGGGAAGAGCTGTTTGGACACGTCTTTCCCCCCAAAATACTTCCCAAAAACCTTGCACCCTACTTCCTGGACAAGGTTTGGTAAAAAGCCTCACCAATTTGCCTAGGTGACTACAGACCCAGACCCTTGGATCTTAAGAACAATGAACAATCCTCCCAACACTTGCACCCTCCCTTTCCTGGGAAATGTTGGATAAAAAGCCTCACCAATTTGCATAGGTGACCACAGACCCAACCCCTGGATCTGAGAACAATGAAAAAGCATTCAGTTTTCTTACAAGAAGACTTTTAATAAAAATAGAATTAGAAATAAGAAATCCCCCCTGTAAAATCAGGATGGTAAATACCTTACAGGGTAATTAGATTCAAAACATAGAGAACCCCTCTAGGCAAAAACCTTAAGTTACAAAAAAGATACACAGACAGAAATAGTTATTCTATTCAGCACAATTCTTTTCTCAGCCATTTAAAGAAATCATAATCTAACACATACCTAGCTAGATTACTTACTAAAAGTTCTAAGGCTTCATTCCTGGTCTATCCCCGGCAAAGACAAAATGTAGACAGACACACAAACCCTTTGTTTCTCTCCCTCCTCCCAGCTTTTGAAAGTATCTTGTCTCCTCATTGGTCATTTTGGTCAGGTGCCAGCGAGGTTACCTTTAGCTTCTTAACCCTTTACAGGTGAGAGGAGATTTCCTCTGGCCAGGAGGGATTTTAAAGGGGTTTACCCTTCCCTTTCTATTTATGACAGCCCTGTCTTCACCTCTCCCTCTCCCACTGACCTGCCAAAATGGTCAGCAGCCATGGACAAAGGGGATGATATGCCCCTTGTGAGCAGTGAGCAACACCAGGAGAGAACAAGACTGCTTGAGATATGTTCTCCCACATTTCCCTTCTGGGGCAGTGCAGCTCTACAGCACTACCTACACAGGATGGGAGCCACAAATGCATGATCTATCCCTGTGTATTTTATCTGGAAGATGTACAGCCCTGTCCCTGAGTGAGCACTTGAGAAAAGGAGTAGATTTGTTACTTACAGAGAAAATGCACAGACATTTCATTACCAGTTTGGGGCTGCTCAGAGTCAGACCTTTGACTTATTCCAGATATTGTTTGGATTTGGCCTGTCTTTTTTGGAAAGGGAGTGGAAGTGTTGTGAGGCTGCTGCTCCTTTTTCATATGCTTCTTTTTTTCCATTTCCCCGTCTTCCTTAAAAGTTTGTGTTTCTCTTGCTAAAGTGCCAGCCTTATGGTGGTGATTTGTTGTATTCTTTGGGAAGCATAATGTGTAGAAATTTAGTCCCTGCTACAACACAGATGAGATGGTCAAATATCACATTTTCAATACCTGCCATAATGCAGGAAAAAGCTGATAAGGACACACCAAGCTTTTGACCATTTATACGTGTGTGTGTGTGTATATATAGCCTGTTCCATTTATTTACTTCATAGTTTTCTGCTTGTGACAGACATTCAAATTATATATATATATATCAAAGGAGTAAACACACTAAATAAATAGTGAGGATGTCTGAAATTTATTTTATTTATAGGCATTCTATGAGGCTCATCACCATAGACTTACAAGGTGTCACGTCATCAGTGAAGATAAATGTCATGTCAGATTTAAGCCATTGTGTTTATAGGCATAATTTAAGTATCCCTCCTCTCCCCTCTTCTGCCCCCGCCCCTCCAGGGTATTTTCTCACTTAATGTAAGAATATGTTTCTCTTGCTGCCTCAATTATCACTAGTATGCTGCCACCTCTCTTCAGATTTCTTCTTCCACTGTGGGGAGGGAAGGGGGCGTAACTGGTTCGGATGTAGCTTCGCACACTTACCTAGAAACATAATCCAATTCTTGTAAACAAAATAACTGTATATGTTAACTTTAACACACATGGATATACATTCTCCTCCTGATATGTTGCTGGGGCTTTATCTTTATATTTCCCATTTCATGGTAATGGTACTTTGTTGCTCATCTGTGATCAAAGAGACAGTCCTCATCACAGAATCCACTCAAGGTAAATGGGCTGGGAGTGGGAATACATGGGTGAAGAGGCTCTGTGGTGGCAGTTAATCCACTCCATAGCCACGATTCCTGTTTTTGTAGTGCTTGTGCCTCACAACCGCAGATCCACTGGCCCCACTATTGAAGAGGTTCTATATACAGCTGTACGAGGAGTCCTCTGAAACACCCTGTGCAATGAAACTATATTAGTTTGGGACCCCCTGTACCCATGGAGGAGAGAGAAGGATTTACCACCCAGTTAAAGAGCTCCCTTTTGATTCACTTAATTACACCAAATAATACCTATTAAAATGTTGTATAGATGTGTGTTAAATATAGGGAAAGAGCTTTAAAACAACTCCACTTAAGTGGAATACAACTCCATTTAAGCCAAACAATAGATACAGGTAAACTCTGATCTGAATTTTGGATTTTCTGAAATTCCTCTGTCACCAAATATGAAACTCATATAAAAACTGAATTTTGTTTATCCAACCTGCTTTTATCCAGTGGCTTTGGATGTCCCGTCATGCAGTTGGATAACTGGAGTTTACCTACATTTTCATTCTACTGGCATAGATACTGTATCAAAACATAATAATAAAAGTAAACGATAAAAGATGACAGATCCTTCATTTTTTTGCTTTTCAAGTGCAAAACAGGAAAACAGCAATGTAGTAATTCACTCAACCTTTGAGATGTTTTAGCTAAGTTATAAACAATTTAAAGGACCTTGCAAAATCAATTATGTTTAAATTATCAGCAATGAATAATTGCCCCATTCTCCCCCTGAAAGGAAGATCTTTACCACAAGTTAACATGCACCGAGCCTTGACACTTCCTAACTTCCATCTCTAAAGTTATTCACCTGGTCCTCTGTCACTTTATTAAATCTGGTGTAAATCAATCAAATAGATTTTCATATATTTTCTCTGCAAACATGCAAAAATGCATTACTGGTGGGAAATAAAAAATGCATTTTAAAGTCTGAAATGGATTTCTGAGTAGGAAAATAGACTCTGTTAAAAAGCATGCCATCCGAATTTAAAAACCTCTAACTAGTATCCAGTATGAATCAGGCTTTTCTTGAGTTAAGCAAATCCATTAATGGTGAAACTCAGCACTGTGTGGCTTTCTTAGACACAGAGAAAAGGTATGTGTTAAATAATGTTAAGTTCATCTCAGAAGTGTAATGATCTTCATTCTTTAGGTGCCAGCATGTTGGCTACTAACTGCTTCCTCTTAAGGGGTTTTACTACATAAACACACATTTTAAATACTTGGTTTTTGGGGTGGATTTAAGTAATATAATTAACAGGCTTGATTAAGGGGCTCACTCTATAGCCTTTACTTGCATGAGTAGCTGATTTAGCTTCCCTGTGATTCTTTATATGAGTAAAGGAGTTATGCTTTACACAGTTAGAGCCTCTGGATTATGAACTGATCTAAGCTAGTGAGCATAGCTTGAAGGGAACATTACATCTTTAAAAGGAACAGAATAGTCAAATTTTGGCTTTTGCTCTGCATGATAAAAGATTAAGGTGTTTGTTGCAGCGGAAAGTTAGAAACTTTTGGACACCATAAAGTATGACAGAGTAGGGGTGTACGTGTGTATATGTTAGTATATACATACACATCAGTATGTGTGATTCTGATTCTTTTGAAGAGAATTAATAGAAACATTTTGAGATGTGTTACATTATTTCATGCAAATATATGTGCATGTATATAATTTGAGTGAATATCTAATTAGTTTTGTTGAAAAAATAATTATGTAAATACCTAAAATAAGTATTCATTGTTTTAGTTCCATGGGATAAAGCAGAAGCTGAAACTTGCTCTTATTTATATAATAATTGTATTAAATACAATGTAATGTTATGTGGCTACATGTCAGTCCTTCCCTGTGTGTTGCTAGTGCAGAAGAGGACGAAGGAGCCTCTTGACTTCCACATAGGAGTGGGGCAGGAGTCTTACATAGTATGCAAGAGCAATAGGTAAAGGGAGTTGTTACTGCACTGCCTAGTTCTCCATGATCCTAAGAATGTGCTTACTAGATGGCAGGATTAGACCACTGGATGGATTACCTACAATGGTTAACAGAAAATGGTATTGGTTAGTATGTTTTTAATTAACCTAGCAGCTTACCATCCAAAGCCAAATAACTCCAACAAACCTGATTTAACCTGAAAAGAGAAACATTTAAAAGAGATAACTAAAAATGTATTTGCTTGTCTGCATTAAAGCACAAGATAGTCACCAACTGTAATTGAAAATATATCTAAAATCAATTTGTTTTTACTTGTATCAAGCAATCTCTGACAGTATCAGAAGCCCAAATTAAATTGTTAAGCTTACAGGAAGCCGTGGGAGAGACTCATCAGAATGGTTTAGAAGTCAAACCTTACAGTAACGTAAAAATTTCAATGAACAAAATAATAGAAATAATACTGAGTAGCGAGGATGCCATCAGTTGACTTGACCCACCCTCTCATCCTATTTTCCCTGCCTTTTGGTTAACCATTAAGTTGTGAGATCTTCTGACGTCAAGCACAAATAACTGTTTAAATATTTTTTCCAACAAAAGGCTTTTGAAATGGATGCAGAATCAGTTAATCGGTGTGCTGCTTTTGAGTGGCTTGAAAAGTAATATAATATGTCCTGAACCCAAAATGCTAGATGTGACAGCTAATGCATTTCTCAAGAGCCTACTGAGTAAAAGATATCCAGCAGCATGAATATAGAGCAACCTCATCTTTGCACAACAGGGATGAATTAATTCTTTTGTGTTATATTCCTATCAGGAAGCTAACGAGGATTCTTGGCTGGCCTGTTGCCAACGGTTGCTAAGTGAAGGTGAAGTCTTGATTAGCCAAAGGTTTTCCAGCGGTTGATGTCTGAAGCGAAGCAGACAAATGGTTAGGGGTCTATACTACAATAGCTTTTAGGCCACTAAGGCAATAGAACTTACTCTATTACTCCAATTACTCTTCTCAGTGCTATTTAAAAAAAAAGATTTTGGTTGCTTAATTGAATATACTTTGATCTAGAGCTGAAGTCAGGTATTCATAAGAGATTTGCGCTCTAGCAAAAGCAGCCCCTGTCGACTTAAGTTAGATAAGTGGGGTTTTCCCTTCTGTTCTCCCTTTGAGTACGCAATTGGGATCTTTTACCTAACAGTTTTCAGAGTAACAGCCGTGTTAGTCTGTATTCACAAAAAGAAAAGGAGTACTTGTGGCACCTTAGAGACTAACCAATTTATTTGAGCATGAGCTTTCGTGAGCTACAGCTCACTTCATCGGATGCATACTGTGGAAACTGCAGAAGACATTATATACACAGAGACCATGAAACAATACCTCCTCCCACCCCACTCTCCTGCTGGTAATAGCTTATCTGAAGTGATCATCAAGTTGGGCCATTTCCAGCACAAATCCAGGTTTTCTCACCCTCCGCCCCCCCCCCCCCCACACAAACTCACTCTCCTGCTGGTAATAGCCCATCCAAAGTGACCACTCTCTTCACAATGTGTATGATAATCAAGGTGGGCCATTTCCTGCACAAATCCAGGTTCTCTCACCCCCTCACCCCTCCAAAAACCACACACACAAACTCACTCTCCTGGTGGTAATAGCCTATCCAAAGTGACCACTCTCCTTACAAGGTGCATGAAAATCAAGGTGGGCCATTTCCAGCACAAATACAGGTTTTCTCACTCCCCCCCCCCTTTTTCCCAAAAAACACACACACACAAACTCACTCTCCTGCTGGTAATAGCTTATCCAAAGTGACCACTCTCCCTACAATGTGCATGATAATCAAGGTGGGCCATTTCCAGCACAAATCCAGGTTTTCTCACACACACACACCCCCATACACACACAAACTCACTCTCTTGCTGGCAATAGCTCATCCAAACTGACCACTCTCCCCACAATGTGCATGACAATCAAGGTGGGCCTTTTCTTTTTACCTAACAGTTGTTTGATTACATGCCACTTCCTCCTCTGATCCTGTATTCAGTCCTGGTTCCTGGTTTATAAGTGTATGTCTACACTACAAAGTTAAATCAATGTTAGGCAGCTTATGCCAACCTAACTATGGAGGTAAACACACTGCAATGCTCTTCCGCGCTTTAACTCGCCTGCTACACTGTCCTAATAAAACCACCTGGACAAGAGGCACAGAGCTTCTTGCAACATAATTAGAGTAATGCAGCGTCAGCATAGACACTGTGTTGTTTATGTCACTGTAAGTGGCCTGCAGGCCTCATGCCCACCCTGACAACTCTGGCCATTGTTTTGAACTGTGCTGTCCTGCAGCCAGGTGAACACTCCTCTTCCTGTAAAGCCCTGGGAAGTTTTGAAATTGCTCTTCCTGTTGGCATGGAGAGCATGGAGAGCTGTTGGCATGGAGAGCAACTGGTTCTGTGGGGAGAAGAGGCTGTGCCGTCACAGGTCTGCTCCAGCTGCAGGAACTTTGATACCTACGGCCAGATCACTCAGGCATGGTGGAGAAGGGCTATGATAGGGACACATTGCAGTGCCACATAAAAATCAAGAAGCTGAGGCTGGTGTACCAGAAGGTAAGGGAGGCAAATGGTCGCTCTGGTGTGGAGCCACAGACATGCTGCTTCTACAAGGAGCTGCAAGCCCATCCTTGGTGACCCCACCTCCACCATCAAGAGCCCTGTGGATACTTTGCTGGGGCTGGAGTTACGGCCACTGGAGTGAACCCAGAGGATGACGTGGCGGAGGAGGATGGGGGGCAGGTGACAGGGAGATCCATGACATGGCAAGCCAGGGCCTCTTTTTGACTCCTGAGCAGTCTAGCCAGTCCCAGCAGTCCAGCTCCCAACTGGGGAGGGAACCTCTGCTAAGTAGTCTGCTTCAATACTGTAGGGACACAGTCGCGATTGCTTTTTTAATTGGGCTACAAGAGGTAGTGAAATAACAAACACAGGAACAGTTTCTATCTGTGTCTCATTCCCCTGTACAGCTAGGCAGAGGAGGCCCTTGTGGAAAGGTTTGTTTTTGCATAACGGGGTGCCCCATGAATCCTCCATTGAGATCTCTAGGAAACTTTCCTAGAGATAATCTGCAATCCTCAGATGAATGGTTTCTTGGGAGGGCTGCTTTGTTTCTTCCCCTGTGGTAGGAAACTTTTCCATGCCACTCGGCAATTACTTCAGTTGGCACCATAGCAGCACACAGGTCAGCAGCATATGGTCCTGCCTGCAGCCACACGCATGCAGGAGCTGGACCCTTGCAGCCTCACTTAACCTCAGGAGTGAGATGTCAGCTGCAGTCACCACCACCTGTGGACAATGGTGCTAGTATTCAGTTCAGTAGCCCCATGCGCTAGTACTGGTACCCCAGAGCTACCCTCCTTTGTCCCAACTCACCCCCTCTCCTCCAGGCCATACTCATCATGGCTGGGGCTACCACTGTGCTGTGTGAGTACCAAGGGTATGAGTGCCTGGGGCAGAGGGCGGGAGGGGGCTTGTCCCGGGACTTGCCCCTCCCTAGGGATGGCTCTGTTCACAAGTGATTCTGCACCTGCAGAGCCTGTTGTTGAAGTGCTCCTTGCTGCTGTCAAGTGAACAGTGTAATGCTTCATGAACCACAGGAGCAAGGGTTAGGATGGGTCTCCTAGGATCACTACTGGCATTTCCACATCCTCAATGGTAATCCTCTGGTGTGGAAAGAAAGTCCCTGCTTGCAGCTTTCTGTGCAGCCAAGTGTTCCTAAAGTTGCATGCATCTTGCACTTTCCCCGTCCAGCCTGCTTTGAGGTCAGTGAAACAACTCCAGTGATCCACTAAGGTTTGCAATACCATAGAAAAGTAGCCCTTTCTGTTGATGTACTCTGTCACAAGGTGGTCTGGGGCCAAAATGGGGATGTGTGTACCATCTATCACCCCACCACAGTTAGGGAATCCCATTGCTGCAAAACCATCCACTCTTTCATACACATTGCCCAGAGTCACAGTCCTTTGTAGCAGGAGGTGATTAATGCACACTTGCATCACTGCACCCCCCCATGGTAGGGGGCTGTTGAAAAGCAGTGTAAAATGTACTAGGAAGCCCATGGACTAAGAAAGCTGCATCATGCAACACTGAGCCTGCCCCCATGAGGCATTGCAAACTCTTTCCAGAACACTCTGTGGAAAATGGTGGAGAGTTGCACAGTGGGATAGCTATCCACCGTACACTGCTCTCTGTGTCGATGCAAGAGCTGCTAATGTGGATGTACTCCGCCGACACAAGGAGTGTAGTGTGGACATGCACCGATGGCTTAATTACAATGGTGGCAGTACGTTGACGTAACTTAAATTGACTTAACTTTGTAGTGTAGACATGCCCTTTAATGCTCCTTCTTTTCATGACAGTAGGCTTTGGGTCTTGGAGAATTAAATTTAAAGATATTTAATGAGTAAAGCTTGAATTATAGAGAACCTTGATACTTGTTTACATCTTAAAATATTGGATTCTTCCTGAGTAGACTGTCTAGATATGTGATTCTAGTTGCTATGTCTTTTATTAAAAATAAGTATTTCAGTATTTTCTTAGCACCATAATAATATAAGTTTAAGGGAGATAACCCTTAAATAACATTTGCATAAATTTTCTAATAGCAGACCAGAAGTCCTTCAATTTGGGACAGTTCTAGAAACAATGAAGGTAATTTCCTGGCTGGCAGCCCCTCTGATATTTTGATGTGAAGTTCGTGTCTATTTTGTTTTTCAAAACATGTGTATGAAAATATCTACTCAAGAATTTCCACTGGTATTTCTTCCATGAATGGGAACTTGTGGGTACATTATTTTAAATGATGCCTCCTACCAGGGAAAAAGGGGAATTCTGGTCTAGTACATAGCCAGGTTTTAACCTTGTTTGCCATTTGCTCACTGCATAGCCTTGAATAGATCAACATCATCATACCTCAGTTTATGCATCTGGATATTGGAACTCTTATTGTATCTGGCTCACTGTAATTATTTGTAAAAGCCCTATGTAATCCTTGAAATGAAAGGTGCTCCTATGCTGTATATGGGTGCACATTATTGGCTGTTATTGCTTCTGTGAAGGGATGTCATGGTGTTCCTTTGAAACAGTTTGAAAGCCTGTGTGGACAGATTGCACGACTGGCTTAAATTTTAAATAAAGCACCAGAGTGCTAAATGAAATTCTTACTTTCAGAGCAAAGCCTATAAAGTAGTATACTCTGCAGCATCTAATCTTTATATCCTGAACTCTCCCAAAACCCAAAATATTCTCTTAGAAAGGGTGGCAAACTCTGGAGGGAGCATTGGTGTTGAATGCAGCTTCACAGCTGAAGTGGGCATATTTTAGACTTACATTAGTTTACTATAATGAAGCTCTCTTAAGGCTTATGAACCTATAGAGCTTTTAAGTAAAAGCCTCGCTCATCAGGCAGGCTTTTCTCAGCTCTTGGATTCTCACAGCTCTAATTTGAACAGTTCCATTAATGAACTGGTCTCTGTTATTCACAGATGCAGCATTTGGCAGCACGCACCCTCTGCAGTTGCCAATTTTTCAGTCTTGTTAGAGCAGATAAGATCGTTATTGTCCTATCACTTGCACGCACAGGTGTAATCTTAGAAGAAGTTGCTAATGGCATCTTTGAAGCCATATGGCACTTCTAAAATGGACTGCATTACTATTCAGTACAATGAATACCTGTTAGTATTGCTTCAGCTATGCAGAAACCAAATTTTTTATTGAGGCACTCCCCCCCTCCATTTTGTGATGTATTGCCTGGCTCCATTGTATTTCTAAATGATGCTGTGTGAACATACATATGTATTACACTTATAAATGCACGTACATAATCCCTTCTTTAAAAAAAAAACTTCTATGACATATCATACAAAAATATATTACATAGAGCAAATGCATGATTCTGGTGTGTGCATTTAATGAAAGGAGGACAATTACATTGCTAGAGGGATGATAGATTGAGAACATAAAGTATAATTACATCCTAAATAACTATTTCTAGTGTCAGGACCTCTTAGATTCTATTTTGGACTCTTCCACTGACTTATAGTTTCTGACTATCACTAACTTTTCTGTGCCTCAGTTTATCCATCTGATAAATTGTTATAATAATAACTACCTACCTTGCCACCACTATTATGAAAGTTAATTCATCTTTATAAAGCCCTTTGGGATTAATGGTACTTATAAATCCAAAATACTATTATGCTATACTTGGCGTGGGCTGTTTTTAGACTCCTAAAGTTGTCTGCAATCTGTGATAGTTAACTTTAGTACCCAGAAAGATAAGGGAACAAATAATCAAACATTCAGCTGGTAAGCACCTTGAAGACAATAAGGTGATAAGTAACAGTCAACATGGATTTGTCAAGAACAAATCATGTCAAACCAACCTAGTATCCTCCTTTGACAGGGTAACAAACCTTGTGGATAGAGGGAGGAAGCAGTAGGTGTGATATATCTCAAACTTAGTAAGGTTTTTGATACTGTTTCACGTGACCTTCTCATAAGCAAACTAGGGAAATATAGCCTTCGAGAACCCTACTATAAGGTGAGTGCACAAATGGTTGAAAAACATATTCAGGGAGTATGTTATCAGTAGTTCACAATCAAGCTGGAAGTGCATATCAAGTGGGGTCCACAGGGATCTGTCTTGGATCCGGTTCTATTCAGTATCCTCATAAATTATTTGAATAATGGCATAGAGAGTAAATTTATCAATTTTTCAGATGATACCAAGCTGGAAAGGGTTGCAAGTGCTTTGGAGGACATGATTAGAATTGAAAATGATCTTGACAAACTGGAGAAATGGTCTGAAATAAACATGAGAAATTCAATAAGGACAAATGCAAAGTATTACACTTCATAAGGAATAATCAATTACACAAAATGGGAAATTAGTGCCAGGAAGCAGTAGTGCAAATACGATATGCGGGTTATAGTGGATCACAAACTAAATATGAATCAACAGTGTAATACTGTTGCAAAAAAAGTGAACATTATTCTGGGATGTATTAGCAGGAGTGTTGTAGGCAGGATATGAGCAGTAACTCTTCCACTCTTCCTCATCTGGAGTATTGTGTCCAGTTGTGGGCACCATGCTGTGGGGAAAATGTGGACAAATTGGAGAAAGTGCAGAGGAGAGCAACAAAAATGATTGAAGATCTAGACAATATGATCTACAAGGAAAGAGTGAAAAAACTGGGTTTGTTTAGTCTGAAGAAGAGAAGACTGAGTTGGGACATAATAATAAGTCTTCAAGTATGTAAAAGGTTGTTATAAAGAGGAGGGTGATAAATTGTTCTTATCTAATGAGAACAAGATAAGGTGTCATAAGCTTAAATTACAGCAAGGGAGATTTTAGGTTAAACACGAGGAAAAACTTCCTAACTGTAAGGGTAGTTTAAGCACTGGAACAGATTACCTAGGGAGGTTGTGGAAACTCCATGATTGAAGGTTTTTAAGAACAGGTTAGACCAGAGATATTCAGACCTCAGTGGTTCAGGACTGAAATTAGTGATCAACATTACCCAGAAGAGCCACAGTAGTGTGAATTCATTGTTTCATTTATTCTCTCTCTCTCATTCTCACAGCAAAACGACTGAGCAAATATTATTATTTTATCAACTACAATTGGTTAATAACATAGTAAAAACATCCTGATTGGTGAATAACTTAGATTGGTTAATAATTAAATCACACAGTGTTTTAATATCCTGTGATGCAAAGAGTGTGGCGGTTCAATGACAAGACAGAACACAGCTTTTAGCAAGCAAGCGGCTGGTCTCTGCTAACAGGCTTCTGCCTGTCAGCTTTCCACCTTCCCCTTTATTCTCTCTCTCCCCCCGCGCATTACATTCTCCAACAGATAAAAGGAATACACTGGCTTTGTTTAACATTCTTATTTACCAATTTCTATCTACCGCATTCCTTGCTCTCGCGCCTTGAGCCCAGTCCTGAGAGGCTTCCCACGGTTCATGTCATCTTGGCGAGATTCCAAGGTTGATGCCCTTGAAAGGAACTGTGTGTGCACAAGTCCTACACAACACTCCGGGTGTGCCCTGAATGTTGCCAAGCGCATAAACCTTTATGAATCCTACACAAAGAGCTTCAGGAGACAGATTAAAGAGCCAATTGTGGTTCGTGAGCCTCAATCTGAGTATCACTGGGTTAGACAAACACTTGTCAGAGATGGTCTAGATCAGGGATCGGCAACCTTTGGCAACTGGCCACGGTTTGCCGTTGCAGGCCAAAGGGGGCTGTGAGAAGCAGCGGCCAGCACATCCCTCGGCACGCGCTGCTTCCCACGCGCTGCTTCCCACTTGCCTGGAACAGCGAACTGCGACCAGTTGGATCTGCGATCGGCTGAACCTGCGGATGCTGCAGGTAAACAAACCGGCCCGGCTCGCCAGCAGATTTCCCTGACGGGCCGCGTGCCAAAGGTTGACAATCCCTGGTCTAGATAATACTTAGTCCTGTCTCAGTGCAGGGGACTGGATTAGATGATCTATCAGGGTCCCTTCTAGTCCTACATTTCTGTGATTCTATGGTTATTATGGTATTTGTCTCTTTAAGAGAACAAGGTTTACTGACAGCGAAAACTCAGGGATGCAGCAAAGTGCTTAATGTCTCAGTAGCAAGAGTCAGAATGTGCATCAGCATTTATAAAGAACTTTAAAATTATTCTGTTGTAAATATCCATTTGTGGAATGGTAGGTAAATTATTGATTGGAGCCAGAAAATCTCCTGTTTGTAGTCACTCTGTGCTTTCTCTTTGTCCTGGGAGTCCTTAGGGGGTGTAGTTGGGAATTAGACTGCGTTTTGTAGTAGCAGTGGATTAATAGTCTTTAATTGTGAAAAAATAGGGCAGTTATTTTGATATTGGGATGTAAACATGGTAGAATGTAAATTTGCAAGCTTGGGTTACATTGAGCTAAAAGAAAGGGCATGCAAAATATTACTGTATCGTTTTCTGACTGAGAAGAGACAATTTAGGAAAATTACTTCTCCTGTCAGAATAGCCTTATTCCTTTCATCAGAGATTATTTGCATCAGTCATTATTTTTATTTTAAAATAAATGACTATTTCATGGGCTTGACTCGCAAAAGTAACTTTTCAGCAGCAGGACATGAGCACATAGTACTGCACTGAGTCACTCTGATTCACTGTTTTGTTGGGTATTTGTCATCTTCTATGAATAAGGTCTGAAATCCACAGCTAATGATGGACACATCTTGTGAAGTACAGAGGTTCAGTTCAAATGGTGCTGTGCATGTCTGAACCCCTAGGAGACCAGCTGCCTTCCCCAAAGAGCCTCAAGCTCTTTCCAAGCTTTCATCTTCCTATCTCAACACAACTTGGTTCCTTCCTCCAGGATATACGTGGAACTCAGTAGGTCTGGCAGTGGGTTGGGCATCAGGCTGCTGCTTATTTCAAACTTCCTGGTACTCTGAAATTCCCATCTCAGTCACTCTCCAAAGAGCATAACATGCCTGGAAAACTGCAGGGTGATATGTTCGGTGTTGAGCCATCCACTGTGGAGTGTGACTAAAAGAGAAGGTGAGATTACAGTGTAGGTTTAAAGAGAAGGGCAGTCCAGAGGCCAGCATAAAATATTTGAAAAAAAATATCAAGGATGGAGAGGAAATTTTAAAACTGGTCGAAGCAGATTAATGTGCTGAAATTAAGCCAAGGAAAACAGGTTGAATATTAAGGGGAAAATAAATCTAAATAAATCATTGGGAGCTGGATCACGGTATCATATGAGAATAGTGATGGGAAATTTTTCCCAGCTAGCTTATCAGCTGCTAGAGACACGTGCTGCTGGCCGTGTCTGCCACCTAACAGTTCTCTGCAGGCAGTATTTTTTTGGCAGGGAGATAGGAGGAGTGGGTCTTAATTATACAACAAAGCAGCAATTCTTTCTGTCCCTGTGAGCTAGTACTTTCCACTATGCTTCAAATAGAGTGCACAAACTAGATTTGGTCCAAATTTGTTCCCTTCCTGGGACTTGCCTTTATTGTTAATGTAGGTGACAAAACATAAACTTCAGCTAAAGCTTTATCATGAGCGTGGATTTTTTTAGGGTGTTGCCTGAAGGGTAGCACAACAAAATACATCCTTCAGTAAGCCTGGATGGAGCTAATAGGAGCTAACAGCTGAGCCCAGCATCCCATTCAGGATCCTACAGCTTGTGACCTTATTACAGAGTTTAATCGAGTCAGAGTTTTCATGAGCTATTCATTGTAATACTAAACAGTATTTCGTATGATCTTGTGTAACATTTACTATTTTTGTTGTTGTTTTGGTTTCTGAAGCTTTTTGGAAGACCAGAAGCGCCTCCCAAGAGTTTTTATTTCTGGTTAGTATGCCACAGTGGTGAAATACACATCTCATACCTAACAAAGGAGTGAGAAAGCTCCTAACCAGGCATTAAAAATGATATGGATACTTTAAAAAACCCAACTAAATAAATAAAAGGCTGGAAATTTAGTGTGTGTGAAAATAAGGAGCTGGCATTGGTTTGAGGAAAGGATAGTGCTGGTGAGTGTTGGTAAGCTTCTTCCATACAATGTGCATGTCCCAACCTTTCAGTTTCAGTCCTCAGACTCTACTGAACAGTAACTGACCTTTGTGCTAAATTGTGTATTGGTTTTATGATGGGGGAGAAATTGGAACTCAGAGGAGACCAAAGCTTGTGGTGTGAGCAGAGATCTGAATTCATTTTTCCAGAGATGAAAGCCTAGTCACTTTACCTTCTCGTGCCTCAGTTTCCCCATCTGTAAAACAGGGACAGTGATGATTAGCTCATTTTGTAAAATGTGTTGAGATCTACGGATGAAAAATTCTTCATGAGTGTTAGATGGATTTTTTATTATTATTATTATTATTATTATTATATTATTTATTATTTATTAATTATTGCAGTGATATCAACCTCCCATTGTGCCACCTAGCTCCTCCCTAGAGAACTTTTAAAACATTGCATGTGAACATATAATATAAATACTGGCTACAATTATTAATTACTCCCCCAACAACATCTTATCCTAAGTGAAGGGAGCAGAAATTACCCTTTTGTAGGCAGCTGCTGTTTCTGATTGCCAACGAAAACTGCATCTTTAAAGTGCAATGAAAATGGAAGCAAAGTTTAGAGTAAGCATTGCTTTCCTCTTATTTTCCATCAGCAACCTACACTGTTTAAATGAAGTAGGGTTATTTCTGAAGTGATGATTAGCCCCTGGTATTGAAGATGAACTGAGATGAGTTCGACAGCAACAAGAAGAGGCATAAAATGAGCAAAGCTTATTCTGTAGAAAGCCACTGATATCTGACAATCACACTGAGCCATAACCAAGGCTTCAAGACGTATTATCTTCTAGTAAGGTGCATCCACTCTGTGCACTGTGTATATAATAATAATTAATAAATATTCGAGCAAATGTTCTTCTCTTGACCATACACTATCTGGGGTTCCCTCTCCATATGATCATGGTCCCAACTCCCATTAACAGCTATGGGGACAATTAATTCTTCCTTTGTGTTCAGAAGGATACAAACTGCAGTCATTACAGGTTTTTTGAATGTCACTACTTAAAAGTGGGAGGATATTTTCTCCTCAGGTCAAAGAGGTTTTAAATTTACATTTCAGTAGTTTGAGAATAAAAAGGTGTGCCACTTAAAGAGGTGTTAATTGGGAAGAACACAACTAGGAAATGCAGAGGGTGTATTTAGGACAGGACAAGTAATCTGAAATGCAGACAAGATGAATTCCACCTCTCTCTCAGCTGTGGTCTTGGCAGCATCTTTGTCTAGATAGATTTAAGTTAGTGACATGGATATTTTATTTCTTCCGTCACTTGCACTGACATTACCTCTTGTAATTTCCTCTGCCTGTTCACATGCTTGTTTTCTGGTGAGTCAATTAATTTAAAAATCTAGTACATCAAA
Organism: Natator depressus; assembly: GCF_965152275.1. Lineage (NCBI taxonomy): Eukaryota > Metazoa > Chordata > Testudines > Cheloniidae > Natator > Natator depressus. The sequence goes on along the minus strand of NC_134242.1, from coordinate 68,431,306 downwards.
AGACAATTTTATTGTTTAAAATAGAATAATTCGTCTGAGGCTGACTTGGCTTCAGTATTATTTACTGAAAGTTATTAATGAGTTCTGTGAAATGGAACAAAAATGAAGAGGATAATGCTAATTACACACTATACATTTCACCCACCTCTTACATATACATTTGGTTGTTGACTTGCAAAGAATAGTAAAGCTCACAAGTCAGCTTGCTTCTGATTTGAATATTACTACTAAAGTGAGAAAAAATAAGACCAAAGGTCAAATTAATAAAAAACAGTAGGGGAATGAATGTAAATAACACCACAAGTGTCACTTTTAAATATTTGGCTTTGAAGATCCGTGAGGTACATATTTTGTTTGGTGGAAAGCATGCATGATCTGTGCATTGATGGAAGTAAGAATACAGTGAGCAGGATTACATTGGATTCTTTATTCATTGAAATGCCTCAAGTAAATACACACTTCCATCTTGCTTGTTTTCCTACGATAGCTCCCTCTGTTCTCAGTTACATTGAACTTATTCCTTCTGAGTAACAAAAACACAAGTAGGTTGTCCTCTGACCAATTGTCTTGGACTGTCATGGCACTGTTATGCAGTGACCTGGAATTTCAGCTTTATCAAGAATAAGATAAGGGATTTTCTACAGTATGAGGGATATCATGGTGCTCTTTGCTGTATTAAACTCTACCTTTGCGTCATTGCACCTCATTTTCTAATGGGTAAGGACCCAACAACGCTTTAGGCAAGGAGACCCTTGAAAGGGGTCTAAAGCAATAGAAAATCTCTGTAAGGTTTTCTTTCAAGAGATTTCTCCCCAGTGGCTCAATAAGGGAGGATGTGGTTAATTCCTCTCAACCCTTGGAACAGGCTCTAAGACCCACTTCCAAACCCTGTGGATCCATACAGAATGCTGTGCAATCAGTGGGAGGCTGTGGACCTCCACACCAGCTCTGTGTCTCCAGAATGCTTTCCTGGCAACACTGGAGACATGTTGATAGGTCAGGTAGTTGTTGCCCAGAGATCCTCCTTAGAGAGGGCTGGCTCTCTCTTTCAGAGAGAGGGCCTCAGAAATGTAATCTAGCCTTAGGCTGTCTGTGTGGGATGAGTACTCATTGCACCTTTCCTCCTGTGTTTTTGCACACCCATGCAATGCTGGCCCTAATAAAGTTCATATTAAAATTCATAAATCTGGTGTTGCTTTGAATTAGTACAGCAGCACTAGCCTCCTGGCAGACATGAGGTGTGTTAACAAGCTGAAGGAAACTGGAGGAATTGGCTTTCCAAAAACTGCAGGTACAGCATTTCTATCCTCCTAGGACAGAAATGAACAATTCTTCATGCAAACCAACATATTCTTTATTACTTCTGTCACTTATGCTATATATTCTACTCCTTGAAGAACGGAGCTATAAGTAATCTTAACGTTCGAAAGGAATGAGTCCACCTGGTTTGGAAACAATCCAACAGGACTCTAAAGAACATGGGATGGTTAATGGGAGTATTTGTGGCTATACTGACACTACATGAGCAGTGATGTGAGAGACCAATGTCATATATTCTGATTATCAGAGAGGACAATTGTAGTCTGTGGGGACGAAAAGAAAAGAAACAATCAAACCTACAACCATACTGCACATAGAATCATAGAATATCAGGGTTGGAAGGGACCTCAAAAGGTCATCTAGTCCAACCCCCTGCTCAAAGCAGGACCAATCCCCAACTAAATTATCCCAGCCAGGGCTTTGCAAGCCTGACCTTAAAAACTTCTCAGGAAGGAGATTTCACCACCTCCCTAGGTAACCCATTCCAGTGCTTCACCACCCTCCTAGTGAAAAAGTTTTTCCTAATATGCAACCTAAACCTCCCCCCTGCAACTTGAGACCATTACTCATTGTTCTGTCATCTGCTACCACTGAGAACAGTCTAGATCCATCCTCTTTGAAACCCCCTTTCAGGTAGTTGAAAGCAGCTATCAAATCCCCCCTCATTCTTCTCTTCTGCAAACTAAATAATCCCAGTCCCCTCATCCTCTCCTCATAAGTCATGTGCTCCAGCCCCCTAATCATTTTTGTTGTCCTCCGCTGGACTCTTTCCAATTTTTCCACATCCTTCTTGTAATGTGGGGCCCAAAATTGAACACTGTACTCCAGATGAGGCCTCACCAATGCCAAATAGAGGGGAATAATCACGTCCCTTGATCTGCTGGCAATGCTCCTACTTATACAGCCCAAAATGCCATTAGCCTTTTTGGCAATAAGGCCCATTGTTGACTCATATCCAGTTTCTCATCCACTGTAACCCCTAGGTCCATTTCTGCGGAGCACAGTGCTTTGATTTTTACATTTTTCCTATTTATAAGTTTTATAAGTACACCTCTACCCCAATATAACGTGAACCGATATAACGCGGGTTTGCATACAATGCGGTAAAGCTCCGACACGCTGCTCTCAGCAGTGTGTTAAGGGTGCCGGGCCGGGCCTGTGCCGAGGGATTGGATAAGGGGCAGAGGGTCTCGGGGGCAGTCAGGGGCTCCCCCCACCACGGTCTTGGAGGAAGGAGTGGTGGAGGGGCACTTTTGGGGGTGCTGCAGTCCCAGAGTGCCCTGGGGGATTAGCGGGGGGCCAGGAGCAGCCTGATCCTCTTCCCTCGCCCCGGCCCCAGCCGTGTCACTCGGGGGAGGGGGCTTGAGGGAAGGAATCCCCCCCTGCACTCACCGACAGCGGCAGAAGCGGAGCAGCCCGGCCCTAGCTCGCTCCACTCCACCAGCTCCCAGCCACGGCGCTCCGCTTCCTGCTGCAGGTGAGTACAGGAGGCGTCCTCTCCCCAAACTCCTGCACTTACCAGCGGCGGGAAGCGGAGCACAACGGCTGGGAGGTGGCAGAGTGGAGCAGGCTGGGGCCCTGTTGCTCCGCTTCCCGCCACTTCCAGTGAGTGCTTGTCAGGGGGCAGAGGGTGTGGATAGGGGTCGGAGCAGTCAGGGGACAGGGAGCAGTGGGGTTGGGTAGGGGGTGGAGTCCTGGGGGTGATTATAGACGGGCGTCTCTGGAGGGGGCGTCAGGGAACAAGGGATGGGGGGGCCAAAGCAAGTTCGATATAACACGGTCTCACCTATAACACGGTGACATTTTTTGTCTCCCGAGGACTGCGTTATATCGGGGTGGAGGTGTATTTTAGACATCCATTTAAGACTGCTTCCTTCGGCAGAAAGTAGCACTGCCTCCATTTGTGGTATTGAATTATAACATTTCATTAAAAAAAAAAAACCAAACTGAAAACCTGTTTATCTGCTGGGTTATCGAACTCCAGAGTCAGGCTAGAGGTCAGTGTATGCTGGCAGAAAAGTACTGCAAGGAGAAGCCTTCTGATTTTAATCAAGTTAAATAAAGTGCAATGCTCTGTCTTAGAACAGCTCTGAGATAAAATGAGTGTGCTGAAAGTATACATTGATATAAAATGTTACACAGTGTTTAGCCAATGATATTCACACTGGACTCCTCATTCTTCTTAAAAGTAAAGTAATATTTAAAAATAAAATGTATTCAGGGAATATTTCTCCCATTCATTGTGGAAGATTTGATATCCTCTATATCCTTCAATCTTCCTAGCCCTTAGTTGTTTTCAGATTTTGTGCTGAGCGGGATCTCAGTCTCTCAGGTCAACTAACAAAAGGCCAAACCCTGGCTGCACTAAAACTTCAGGAGAGTTCTTTAACTCACTTTTATGGCGCTCCCCTGGCACCACTGGCAGTGGCATGAGTTCCAGAAATGACAATCCGACAAAGTAGTACTATGGGGTTTGGTGCTGCAGAAGGTGACTTTACTGAATATCTAATATGATGTTTGTATATGGCCACAGAAGTAGAATATGTCTAATTCATTAAATAAGGAATAGTGGTTGGGAAGACCATTGAGATTTAGCAGGTCAGCTGCTACATAGGCTAATTTTTATTTAGGTTATAGATATTCAATGTTTTGTGTGTATATTTTTGTAATAATTGGGGTCTAGAGGACTACCCTGATTGTTGTAAGCAAAGTTGTTGGAAGGTGGAATAAAATTAACACAACACTATGCACTGTAGTGGCATACCAAGGTATTTGTTTGTGCGCGCACGTGTGTAAAATAAAAGCCTCCCCTTCCTAAAGTATAGGGGCAATTGTCATTTACAGTCATGTACCTATTGTGGTAATGATCAAATATTACAAAATGGTACACATAAGTCTCATTTGTAAAGCAATTGTAATTCATCTATAATTAATGTAGCAAACATTCTGCAGCTGTCATTATTTAGTTAGGATGAATTAATAAAATCTTTACTGTTTAATAAAACAAATTTATTTTTAACACATTTCACTCATTGAGATCCTGTTCTCTTACAGTTCAGTGTAACTTCACGTTTCACATATTGGCAGACTGTCAGCTGTACTTTGTATTTTATATTTCTATGACACAGTCATAATGTTCCTGACCTGTAGGACAGCCATGTTGATTCAGTGCCTTGTCAAAAAAGTGCTTGTGAGATTAAGAAGTCGAGCTGAACAGAAAAATTCCAGTTACGCTTTTTTTTATTGGAATTTGCCAGTTCATCAACACTGAAATGTTTAGCAGAAACCATTCGATTTTATCAGGCTTCTGATGGACCCCAGGCAGGCATTGCAACCTGCTTGCCAGCTTGCCCACCCACTCCTCCACAGCTTGCTTGATGGGTTGCTAGGGAATGTAGGCTTCTAGGGTCCACCATGTAGATTTAACCTGAGCCAGGGCCTGCAGGGCTTCCAGGTCCAGGGCAGACCACCGTGTGGATTGCCTTGGAATTGGGTCCCCAGGGCTTCTGTACTGTCCTGGTGAGCCAGCTGGCTCCCAGAGCTGTCTGATTCCTGGGGCAGCGAACTCCCTAGGCTGTCCAACTCCCAGGCAGCCAGAAGAGCCAGCAGACCCAGGAGACAAGGAGCCACAAGGGCCCCAGCTCCTTGGCTACACAGGCACATAGGTCCGCCCATGCATATCATCATTCAGATGATTATAGGCATCTGCCCTTCCCGTCATCAGAAGAATGTAGGGCTTTGGGATCAAAGAAGAATCATAACGGTACATGGTTTAAAAATATATATATTGAGAAAGGCTTTCTTTTTTTTTTATTTCTGTGCTAGCCACTGTGGTACACATCTCATTAAATTCAGTTTGGACTATTGCTGCTTACAACCCCAAAGAGCTAAGAAGGCTTTCTTGCCACTCTTACAGAAAGTGGCAACCTGGCTGCCGGGCGGAATAGACAGGCACAAATGTATGGTAGCAGTATGCGACATGCTCCACTCACTTCGTTTCTGTCTGTGATCTCTGATGTCCTAAATGGCCTGGTGTCGGGATATTTGAAACACCAGTTCCCTAACTTTGACCCATCAAGAAATTTACTTTTTAGGAAAATTGTAGCTGTCAAGATCTACCATTGTGGATTTTTTTACCATAAAGAAAAAAAATTTACATACTCCAGCCATGCCAATGAGTATCATACTCAGTGGATCATCTGTACCTTAAACTTGAAATTCTACCAATTGCTGAAAAGCCCATGAAAGCCCCATGCACCCCTTAACATCTGAATTAAGGGCTATCTGAACTCATTAATGCCACTCTCTTCATTGGGGCCAGAATTTTACCTTATGAGTTTAAGTAGGTATAAGTGGCACATAGGACCTTGTGCCGGGCCCTGTGTACTAGGGTGAATTTCATCATCTGAGAATGTTTTAATTTTCACATTTAAATAAATCAAAATAAATAATTATTTGCTTTCAATATTATACCGGTTTGTTTTCCGATGCAAACCACAGAGTTGAATGACAAGTGGATCCTTTCTCTGTGAGAGACTAAAGAGAAGACTAGATCCATTAATTTTGTTTAAAATGGTGAAGGCACATTTTCAAGTTTTTATGAGAATCCTTGTGATGGCTTGTGGAATTCTGTGCGTTCATATTTCTTCATAAGGATTTGATGTTTAAATGAAAAAATGAATAGAAAAAATAATAGCAAATGGATTTTTGATCAGCTTCTCCAAATTTCTTCCAAGTCTCTGTGGCTCAAACCGCCTCATCATGCAGGCACTTAATGGTTTAACCTTGACTGACATGATACAAAACTAGGGTCCAAAGGACAATGAATAATGCATTGGAGCAACATATACTATTCCATAAATCTATACCTAACACATTAAGAAAGAAGAAATATACCTACTGCAACCACAATTGACAGACTGATCCTAGAATGAAAAAAATACAGCATGTACATTTATGACAATATAAATTCTTTTTTTAGTTCTGCATGTGCACTAAGGAAAGCAGAGAGCTAAGAATTTCAAGCAGGGCTCTTTTCATAGAGGGTAATATTATTGCAATTCACTTTAAAAGAAATACCTCTTAAGAATTATTGTTGCATCATCCGAGGTATTTCTGTTTAGATTGGCTAGATGAGATCTGTTGTCTTAGGCCAGTTGTGGCTGGTAGCAGCATCAAATGTCAGTGCTAAAGTTTCTGCTTATATTATTGATGGCCTATATTATAATTTTCTTATTTTTACCTTCTCACAACTAAAAGGACTTTACTCAAACTTTCAAAAAATAAAATAGAAGTCTATCAGGAAGCAAACTTGTAAAATTATAACCCCAAAATTAACAAACTCGGAAAGTTAGGAGCATATGAAAACAAAGGATTAGAATGGAAACTATTTCACGACCTCAACTACGGTTAATTTTACTAGCACAACAGCTATAGTACATCTGTGTATTTTTATGAGCAATTTTAAATTAATCATGTCAACTTGAAATATCTTACACACATTAAACTTTAAAAAGTGTGCTTTCAACTGTCATTTTGACATCTCGTTAGCATACAATAACTGGCTTTCAAAAGCTAAATTAAATGTTTGACACACTTTAAATGCTGTTATATTTTCCACTTTTTATTTGCTCTTTTATTACAGTTCTTTGTTTTTTGTGATGTTGATAAGTGTGAAAGATGATAATTTAATTGGTAGATGTTGTTTAAAAAAATATTAACACATCAGATGTGTTTTTTTGGCAAGAGAGGATTAGATTGTTCATGAGATGAGCCCCTCCGGCTAATTATTCAGAAATCAGTGAAATGCAGCTTTGATCAGATTGACAAGAAGTTTGTTCAGTGGCTCTGACAAGGTTCAAGAGGAGGAATGGAATATCAATCTAACCAATACATCTGTTACGTTTGTGAATATTTTCTTCTCTCCTTAACAAAACAGGTAGCAAAAAGCTTTTCTGTTTTGTTTTTTTTACAAGAAGCAGTGGTTTAGCAAAAGTTATACTTCTGGAATATCTAGGTACAACACACTTCAACTATTTATGACATTTTAATTTTCCTTTAGAAATAACTGACGATACAATTTTCGCAAGTATCTCAAAGTATGTCTACACTGCAACTGGAAGCATGATGGCAACATGCATTGGCATAACTGCACTAGCTTTGTTGTAGCTGACATGACTAAAAATAGGGTAGACGTGGTGGCATGCACACCAGTGTGGGCTAGCAAAGCATGAGTACATGACTATGTCTTCAGCACACTTGTACAGCCTGTGCCCCTGTGTCTACACTGCAATTTTTAGATGTGCTAGCTAGATTCTAGCTAGTGTGGGTATACCAATACATGCTGCAATCACACCTCCAATTGCTCCCCTTTTCAGAAGTGACTTTGGCACTTAGTCACTCATTAGGCACACATTAATGGGACTTAGGCTCTTAAACTACAAAGGTATTTTTGAAATTTTTACCCTCAATGTAAAAAAAAAAGCCTAAAAATAAAACAAAAATACCTTTTAAAAATGAAATTTCATACTTCATTTTTGCAGTGCACATAGTTGTAATCTATAAATTGTTAATATTTTATTTCATTTAAAAACATTGAGAAGTCTATGATATGGATAATGTTTTATTTGCGTTCAGCTGGTCAGTCAACTGTGTGAGATGCTCCAACAAAATTATCCTGTGTCTCTTGGCAAACTGATGAAGTATGTCTCCTAGACATCAACCTCTCTAAATTGGATTAACAAATGAGAAGGAATATATGAAGAAAAACTGAAATCCTAGCAATGGCATAGGATAGTAAAATTATCAATCATAATGCAGAAAAGATAGAATGGCATTCAACAAATATTTGTATGATATATTTGGAAAGAAGCAAGATGTACATATGTATATCTTCCAATAGTAACTAGTGGGATTTTAGACAGCATCTATTAAATTAAACATTTTTAAATCAGCAGATCGGATATTTTGCACCCAAGAGTATTAAAAGAATTGGTTGAGGAGCTCTCTGAAGCGTTTATTTTGATTTTTTTAAAAACAAACAAACAAACCTTGTAATACTGGGGAAGCTCCAGAGGACTGAAACAAAGCTAATGTTTTGCCAATATTTAAAAATGGTAAACAGTATGACCTGGGAAACTACAGGTCAGTTAATCTGACAGTGATCCCTGGCAAAATCATAGAATGACTGCTAAGAGACTCAACGAGTAAAAAATTAAGGGATGTTGATATAGCTAATAATAATCAACATGATTTTATGGCAAATAGGTCTGGATAAATAAATTTCTTTTTTATAAGATCATAAGTTTGTTCAAGAGTTTTGACATGAGTCTGCTTTAAGGCTTCTGACTGAGTTCCTCATGGTATTCTGATTACTACCCTCCCCCACCAAAAAAAAAAGAGACAGAGTGAGAGAAGCACAAAATCACTATACAAAATCAGTACAACCCATATTAAAGGGATTAAAAATTGATTAACTGATAGATTACAAAAATTAAATGGGGAATAATCATCCAATTGGGGTGTTTTTAAGGGGCTCCCCTTCTTGACCTAATGCTATTCAATATTTTTCTCAGTGATCTGTAAGAAAATATAAAATCATTGCTGGTAAATTTTTCAGATGATGCAAAAATAAGTGGATTAGTAAATAATGATGGGGACAGGTCAGTTATACAGACTGACCTAGAACATGTGGCAAGGTGGTCTCATTTGAGAAATGTGTATTTAATTACAGCCAAATCCAAAGTCATCTATCTAGGAACAAAGAATGTAGGTCACACATAAGATGGGAGAATATAGCCTGCAAAACAGTGACTCTGAAGAGGACGTGCAGGTCATGGTAGATAAACAGTTGAATGTGAGCTCACACTGTGATGCTGTAACTAAAAGAGCGAACATAGTATTTGGATGTATAAGTCGGAGTAGGCAACGTGACTTACCTCTGTATCTGATGTTAGTGAAATCATTGTTGAAATACTGCGTCCAGTTCGGGTGTCTTCAAGAAGGATGATGAAAAATTAAAAAAGAGCTACAAGAATTATTCAAAGCCTGGAAAACATGCCTCAAGACATGTCTACACAAATGCTTGATGTGCGGAAAGCTGGGGTGTAAATCTACATTGCTCCAGTGAGCCCTGTGCTTATTGTCCATGTGGACCCTGCTGCTGCAGATTTCAAGTCTTCTTTTAAAATAAATTTTTTGTTAGGATGAATACACATATCTTTGTTCTTCATTCAAAAATCCACCTTCCAAATGGGGGGAGAAGGGGGAAGGCACCTATGAGAAGGTTGTAACTTTAAAGTAATTAATTATAAACCATAAAAGGTTAGTGTGACATATTTAAATTGACATTGTAAACATAGATATCTTAGAGTAATTGATCTGAGCTGAATGTGTATGTGAATTACTGGGAGTAGGAGTTGTATAATGATTGGTGGAAACTGAATATGTTGCAACTATAGCAGTCTAGGCTATGAAATCTAGGCAAAAGAGAAGTAATTTTGGCTTTCCTTTATTGGGTCCAACAGTAGCGATTATTTTTCTGTGTCTGAGGTTGGATGCTTTTGACCTGTAAGCATTCTGCTGTTTGTTTTTATGCAATTCAGAGAGTATTGTATACTGATAAAATCTGAAAACAAAATTCGGTGCTGTGTCTCTGTAAAAAGCATGTGGAACAAAAGATTATACTTAAGTACTCTGTGGGGGTAAATATAGGAAAAACTGAGTTGGAAATAATGATGTTTGGGGAGCCTTTCTGAGCAGTGTCTAGAAGAGCCATTGGTGTTGACTGAAGATGATTATATAGTCAAGATATTTATGGTATATATTCCTCTGACCTATGGAAAGTATCAGTAAAAGAGAAAGTGCAGTGATGGCAAAATAACAGGGTTTTGCATTGAAAAAGAAAAAAAAAGATGTTGACTCATTTGTCCACTGGGAGGAAACATTGGAGGAAAAGATGGAAATAACCTTTTGTTCTGTTTTCGTGGTATCTTAGAGTGTGTATTTGAAAAAGCGCTGGCTTAAATCATAATTTTCAACTAAGGAATATAATTAATCCAACCTAAACTAAAATAGTAATGTAAACATTATTTTTTTCTACACACTCTTATTTTAAACTCATATTAATTTGCTTCAGGGAATGAAAATAACAAGGTTAATAGTTTAATGCTACTGAGTTGATATCAGCTGTTTTTTTTCAGTTTTTGATTATAAATTAACAAACCCCCTGGTGTATAATTCCAGGAAACATCCCTCCAATGTATTTAAAGCTATTTACTTAGACTCATCTTTTATTGGTCCCACTGCCACAGTCTAATTATTGTCATGAAACAATGAACTCTGTGTAGTTTGCGGCTTTGATCAGTCTTCATATAGCTTGGAATAATGAGGGTGAAAGTTTTGTTTTGTTTGTTTTTGGTTTTTGATTCGGTTTCTTTTTGTAATTCAGTTTGATCCCACCAGAGACAGGCTGCTTTACAAAATGCAGCCTTTTCTTAACTGCCGGATGACACCTCTGACAAAAATTCTGATTGTGCTTATGACATCTCTGGAAGTAACATTCATTGTCTTTTAATTTCGCTGAAGAACAAATTTAATAGCACTAAATATGTCAAAAAATGAATCTGAACTAAAAAATATCGCACATCTTTCTTTACACTGAAAAGAAGCTGAGAGGAAAGTTATGGTTTGTAGCTCAAGTTCCTTTAAGGTTCTAATCCTATATTAATATTCTGTAAAGCTCATAAAAATATAAGATTTTTTTCTTTCTTTTTAAAATGTGGTAACTTGTAATCAAATGAATAAAACAGGCCATAATCCTTGTTATTCTGTTACTATGTATATATACTCCCTTTGGAGATAAATAGAAAAACAGCTGGAGTCTGAGGATATTTTGTAATCTTATAAATTGAAATTGAAATGCCTCAAGGAGGAAATTTCCAAAATAAATGTGACAGAAGATAAGTCCCTGCTTTTGGCAAAATTTTATTAGTATGACTTGTTCCAGATTGTTGTTGTGGTTTCTGCATGAATTAAGACAATGGCAGCACTGTTACTTGGGAAAAAATAGTACTTTTCTTCTCTCATGTTGATAAATTGCTCTAGAGGTAACTGCTTTGTTATCAGATTGTATTATCAAGTGTGTCAAACTTTGCAAGGACGTTTTCAAATTAATGATTATGAGCCAGATCCTTACCTGATGTAAATTGGGGTAACTCCGTTGACTTCAGTGGTACTGTGGTGATTTATACCAGCTAAACATCGGGCTCTATATACCTTTAAGGCAGATATTTTTGTCTGTTACTAATAAAACCTTAATTTATGTTAACTGAAATAATATTTAAAAACTAATTTACTTTTCCCCATTTGTTTATTTGATTCATAGATTCCAATGCCAGAATGAACTATTATTTTCATTTAGTCTGACCTCCTGTGTAACACAGAACTTCCCTAAAATAATTCCTATATTAGCTCTTTCAGAAAAAACCTCTAATCTTGATTTTAAAATGTCAGTGATGGAGAGTCCACCATGACACTTAGTAAATTGTTCCAATGGTTAATTACTCTCACCATTAAAAAATTACTCATTTCTACTCTGAAGTTGTCTAGCTTTAACTTCCAGCCATTGGATCGTGTTATACCTTTCTCTGCTAGATGGAAGAGCCCATTATTAAATATTTGTTCCCCATGTGGATACGTATAAACTGTAATGATGTCACCCCTTATTAACCTTCTCTTTGTTAAGCTAAATAGATTGAGTTATTTGAGTCTATCACTGTAAGGCATGTTTCCACTCCTTTAATTATTCTCATGACTCTTCTCTGAACCCGCTTCAATTTATCAACATCTGTCTTGAACTGTGGGCACCAGGACTGGCCACAGTATTCCAGCAACAGTCACACCAGGACCAAATATGGATGTAAAACAACAACTCTACTCCTACTTGAGATTCCCCTGTTTATGCATCCCAGGATTGCATTAGTTTTTTTGGCAGCAGCATCACACTAGGAACTCATGTTCAGCTGATTAACCTCCCCACCCAGAATCTTTTTCAGTGTCACTGCTTCCCAGTATAGAGTCCCCCCATCCTGTAAGTATGGCCTACATTCTTTGTGCCTAGATGTGTATATTTACATTTAGCCATATTAAAACAACATTGTTTACTTGCACCCAACTTACCAAGCAATCCAGAGTGCTGTGAATCAGTGACCTGTGCTCTTCATTATTTACCAGTCCCAGATTTATTGTGTCATCTGAAAACTTAATCAGTAATGATTTTATATTTTATTTGAAGTAATTGAGAAAAATATTAAGCAGTGTAGGGGCAAGAACAGATCACTGCGGGACCCGACTGGAAACACATCCGGTCGATGATGAATCCCCATATACAATTACATTTTGAGACCTATCCGTTTAATGTGTGCCACGTAAATTTTATATCATTCTAGTTTTTTAATCAAAATGTCATATGGTACCAAGTCAAACACCTTATAGAAGTCTAAGTATATTACATCAGCATTATTGCCTTTATCAACCAAACTTGTAATCTCATCAAAAAATATATCAAGTTACTTTGACAGGCTCCATTTGTTTTCATTCCTCTCATCTTGGACAATAAAAATAAGTTCTGGTGAGTTTGTCAATTTCTCTTTCAGGTTCTAATGCACTAACACAGTGTTGTTGAGCTGCAAACACTGAAGAGGAATAGACGGGTTTAAAAAAGTTTTAAAGTTTTAAAATTAAGTTTTAAAAAAAATGGCAACATTTTGATTGGTTTCAGGCTTTGTAAAAAGTCAATTTTGAAAACTTTGTATTTGGGAGCAACTTGGAATAACATCATTTGAAGACTACACTATAGCAGCTATTGCTGTACAGCAGACTAGAGGTCCATCTGCTGTGGACTAACACCTTGTCTGACAGTGCCCAACAGCACATTACAAAGGAGGAGTAACACTGTCTGAATATACCTAAAAAGAAAAGGAGTACTTGTGGCACCTTAGCCCTGGTCTGCACTAGAGTTTAGGTTGAATTTAGCAGTGTTAAATCGATGTAAACCTGCACCCATCCACACGCTCATTTATTTGAGCGTAAGCTTTCGTGAGTTACAGCTCACTTCATCGGATGCATTCAGTGGAAAACTGAATATACCTAGTTCTACAGTAATATTCAAAGGGGTAGTTTCTTTTGTGTCTGCACCTGGCAAATAGTTTATGCACTGGAATATGATGAGTCATAGTCATTATAAATGTTTCTTAATTAGTGTTACTATTCTTTTTCTTATTAATATCCTGTAAGGGCCATATTTTTACACATGTATGCATGCAGTTGAATGTCTAATTGTTCTGTGCAGTTGCTATATTTTTATATATGCAGATTGCATGCATAAGTGTGCACACATTTTTGATTATCACAGGGCATAAGGCAGTTAGATTTTTTTTTTTGCTATAAATTCCTCACCGTTGCTCCTATTATTCAGCTTCATCAGTTGTAACAACGGTGAGAGCACTAGTATAGATTAGATTTCAAGAAGCCATGGATATTTTAAGCATTGTGTCATCTGGGCCAGAACACATCAGTCATCTCTGTGGACTATCCCTTCCTCTGGGCCTTGTGGGGGGCACTTTTTGGGTCTCTGTGGGTTTGTGCTGGGGAAAGGATCAGAGACTGGGCAGGAGTGTGGTAGCTGCGGGTGAAAGTACACATTGTTCCCCATCCATTCATGCAAAACATTCCACATCATCTCTTTCCAGGAGTTTCTGTGGACAGCTACAGGCAGGTTGAGTCTCAGGTAGCTTTTGGAGGGGTGCACTAAGTGCCAATACCAGTACAGAGGCATAGAGGATCTATATAGATAGGTCTGGCCTCTTGTGGATCCTCCATAATCTGTGAAATTTTAGAGTGAGCCCTGAGGCCTTTTCTGCTGGGGCGAGACCCCACTGTCTCGAGTGCAAGACCTCTGCAATGGGATCCTCATCATTTTTTTTTCTGTAAGGAAGATGATCCAAACCATAGTATTATGCTTCTTTTGGGGAAAAATCTGAATGTTGTTGAACAAAGATGTGATATGGGTGTAAAACTGATGTAGTGAGCACAGTTTGCTAAGAAAACTTCATTTCTTTACAGTCACATTTTTATTTCTGTGTTGTCCATTACATTCTACTTGGAAGCTTACAGTTATATTATTAAAACATGTATGTTTACATCCATCGTGGTGTTCAGTACTTAATGTCATAAGAAAGTGATGTTGGAGGTGTTTGTAATAACTTCCGTGTAACTTTAAAATGTAAGGATTTTTAGACTTCAGAGTGTTATGCTCCAGGGTGAAGGTATGTAAAGAAGGATGAGGGGAAGGAGCAGAAACCAAGTGGACCTTGTAAACTGGAGTAATAGTAATAGGATGAAATTTAATAGTGAGAAGTGCAAGGTCATGCATTTAATGATTAATAACAAGAATTTTTGTTATAAACTGGGGATGCATCACTTGGAAGTAACAGAGGAGGAGAAGGACCTCAGAGTACTGGTTGATCACAGGATGACTATGAGCCGCTAATGTGATATGGCCATGAAAAAAGCTAATGAGGTCTTGGGATGCATCAGGTGAGGTATTTCCTGTAGAGATAAGGAGGTGTTAGTACCGTTATACAAGGCACTGGTGAGACCTCATCTGGAATACTGTGTGCAGTTCTGGTCTCCCGTGTTTAAGAAAGATGAATTCAAACTGGAACAAGTACAGAGAAGGGCTACTAGGATGGTCCGAGGAATGGAAAATCTGTCTTATGAAAGGAGACTCAAAGAGCTTGGCTTGTTTAGCCTAATCAAAATAAGGCTGAGAGGAGATATGATTGCTATCTATAAATATATCAGAGGGATAAATACCACGGAGGGAGAATTATTTAAGCTCAGAACTAATGTGGACACAAGAACAAATGGATGTAAATTGGCCATTAGGAAGGTTAGACTCAAAATTAGGCAAAGGTTTCTAACCATCAGAGGAGTGATGTTCTGGAACAGCCTTCCAAGGGAAGCAGTGGGGGCAAAAGACATATCTGGCTTCAAAACTAAGCTTGATAAGTTTATTGAAGGGATGATATGATGGGATAGCCTAATTATGGCAGTTAATTGATCTTCAACTATTAGTGATAGATATGCCCAATGGCCTGTGATGGGATGTTAGATAGGGTGGGATCTGAGTTACTACAGAGAATTCTTTCCTGGGTGTCTGGCTGGGGAGTCTTGCCACATGCTCAGGGTTTAGCTGATCGCCATATTTGGGGTTGGGAAGGAATTTTCCTCCAGGGCAGATTGGCAGAGGCCCTGGGGATTTTTCTCCTTCTTCTGCAGCGTGGGGCATGGGTCACTTGCTGGAGGATTCTCTGCCCCTTGAAGTCTTTAAACTGTGATTTGAGGACATCAGTAGCTCAGACATAGGTTAGGGGTTTGTTACAGGAGTGGGTGGGTGAGATTCTGTGGCCTGCGTTGTGCAGGAGGTCAGACTAGACCATCATAATGGTCCCTTCTGACCTTAAAGTCTATGATTCTATGAAATTCTTTGCCTCAAACCAGTCATCTTGCTATGACTGTTTTGCTTCCTTACCCATTTCACCTTCCAAATATCAACCTTAGTATGAAGATAAATGGCCAGATTTTTAAAAGGTATTTAGGCACCTACTGGAATTTTTGAAAAGCCCTAGGTAGGCAGCTGGCACCTAAGTGTTAGGTACTCAAATGCTTTTGAAAAATCTAATTAGGCACCTAAATACCTTTAAAAAACTGGCCCCAAAGCTCTTTGAATTATGGATGAAATCAAAACAAAAGCTTATGTCCCTACAATTTTTGGAGGGGAAGGTCTGAGGACTACTTTTAGTTCATTTATTTAGATAGATTTTTTTAAAGATTTATTTTCATTGTAACATTTACTGTTGTTATGTTATTACTGTGATTCTGAAAGAGTCAACCACATCAGTTAGAAATGTTTCAGAGTAGCAGCCGTGTTAGTCTGTATCTGCAAAAAGAAAAGGAGTACTTGTGGCACCTTAGAGACTAACAAATTTATTTGAGCATAAGCTTTCGTGAGCTACAGCTCACTTCATATGATGCATCCACTGCTTATGCTCAAATAAATTTGTTAGTCTCTAAGGTGCCACAAGTACTCCATTTCTTTTTATCAGTTAGAAATGTTTCACATTCTCTGGCCTTAAAGTAGGGGAGTAGCTTATAATGAAAAGAATATATTTTGAAAACCAGAGGAATGAGCAGAGAAATAAATTCAGTCTCAAACGGTGATTGAAATCTCCAAGTCGATTTATGGAAGGCTTCAAAGGCCTGTGAAGGTTGACAGAATCTCTTTAGCATGAGGCGTCTTTCATTCTGCATCAAGGTTTACAGTTTTAAAAAATAGGAAAAGCTCTGCTGTCAAATGAAGCAGGTTTGAAAGCAGAGATGCCTGTTCACAAAAGCCTGAAATTGTGCACAACTGTAGATAATGTTAATGTGTCCTCACCAGATAGCTGAAATAATATATTTTCTACATTGGATGCATTAAGCAATTACTCAGTTTGTAGTTGAAACCATATAATTTTCTTTCTTTCCTTGCAGTCGCAACGCCGTGTCACATTTCACCTACCAGACGGCTCCCAGGAAAGCTGCAGTGACAGTGGGCTTGGAGACCATGAACCCAGCAGCAGTGCTAGCACATCGCATCCTCTGCCCCTTGGTTTCCCCCAAGAGGAGTACTATGAACAGGCTTCGCCCAACAGTCGGACAGAAGGAGATGGCAATTCGGACCCGGAGTCCAGTAAGTGATGCTCTCTAGGCATATTAATATTAATAAGTCACAAGTGGGCTAATTTTAAAGCCACTGATTAAAGTTTAATGCGAAATTAAGATGGGCAAGTACTATTTTGGTTGCGAACTGGTATGTTTTAAAGACAAAAATGACAAAGTTCAAAGCAAATATTTTTGACCATTTTGTGTTGAAATGCTCTGTCAGTGTTGTAGCTGGTTTGCGTCTTTATTAGCTGGGGTTTGTTATGGGTTTGGCATGCTAGAGAGAAGTGGTGCTTTCTGGTTGGCTGTCACTGCTGCCTTTTTTATCCACACTGATGCTCCTCAAGAACTGTATGGCTTTTAACATTTTCCCTTTCCATACTTTTCCCTACTTTGCATTCTACAATAGCAGCAGAGCCCTCTGAGCAACATGCAGTTCTTTGAAATCACTGCTGTTCTTCAGAAATTAAAGATCCTCAGTCTAGTGTCTGTGAGGGCAACCTGTGGTTTGAGGTAATCACCCAGAAAGGCATTGCTTGTTATGTCATGTTGCTTAATTAAACAAGTGGCACTGGAGGTTGATGACATCGGAAAGTGGGTGGGCAAAGCTGTCATGTCAAGGTGTACTCAGGGCCAACTTACAACAGTGTATTTGATTTAGAACAAGAGGCTCCTTTGTAACTGTCACTCACCATGACAAGCTCTCCCCTGTTGGACCAACACTGGATTCATGTGCTTTTCATCTCCCCTGGGTCTAGGCAGCCTCCAAACACTGTCTCTGGTCTTTAGGCTCATTGCTGGCATACAGATTCCCTGATGATACCCCTTCTCCGAAGTGGTACCCCACAGTCCAGCTGTCCTAGGCCCCAAGACCATTACTGAACCCCCAAGTCTCGTCAACAGCTTAAACACACCCTTCCCCAAGCTCCACGCATAGAAGGAGTCTGGTTTACCATTTAACCCATTCAGAGGCACATGTCAGTTGAAGCCAGGCACTTAGAGGCTGTGCAAAGTAACTTCTTAATCAAACATGCAGAAAGCATAGAGATATACAGATCCATGCAAAAAACAACAAAACCTGTCCTCAAATCCCTCCCTTCAGTGTCCTCACCAGTCTGAGAGCCCCTGCGGTTTTTATCTGTCACTTTCAGGAGTCCCTGGTCCTCACTCCTTGGGACTCAGACTTCTCGTCTTGGTCATGGATTGTACTCTCTGACTCATGCAGCAAACTCCGTTCAGCTTCTGTTGGTCTGAAAGTCAGACAGTTCTCTCTAGCTCAAAAAGCAAACCTCTGTGTTTTTAAAAGCCAGCCTAACACCTGGTTTCTGTGATCTGTCTCCTGTTTTTGTTTTTCATTTTCCATTTTCCATTCTCTGCAGATAAGCTGGAGAAAACTGGTTTTATCTAGGTTGTAACCATCCAGTTGTTTTAGGACCAGGTTATTCAATCGTTGTTGGTCCTTAACGGCCAGCCCTTACAGGGGCAGGCAACCAAGTGCCATTCTCCCTCTTCTTAGCACAAAAGGTATGATGAAAGTATACAGCAAAAGACAGCCTTATGGGCATAAACACACAGAGAGTTCATAATATCAAACATAATTCATACATTTGACATTGACAGACTTCCCAAATCCTCACAGTAACAATGCCAAATTCACCTCTAGATAGGGTCAAAAGAAGGAAACACGCTTACTTCCATTTCACAGAACAACTAAAGATCCTAATGTTACCAGCAGAGTTAGAAGGGGGTGATGATGACATTTTAATCTAACTTAACATCGGAAAGAAAATGAGTTTATCCTAACAATGTCTTTGGAGATGTTAATTATATTACAAGGGGATATTGTATTAGTCGTACATGACATTTCACAGACTTGTTTAGTACAACTGAATGAAAAAGTGTAACTGAATAATTTACCCTTGAAAGTTGAGATGTTTTGGTGTTGGCAAAATATTTGTGAGCAGTTCACAGAAATATCAAATTCTTTTGTTTAAAATATTTGTGATGTCTCTTATGAGTGGCTCATGAACAACTAACTGGGCATCTTCAGTAGCTGAAGTGTTCAGCAAATGTGTTGACTTGTTTGTATAGGTTTACATGGTTTTTGAAACAATGCTAAAATATTCCTTGTTTGGATGTCCTTAAATTATTTGAGTTTGAATGCACTTTTATTTGTATTCATGCTAACAAAGCTCAGCTTTTCACCAAACATAACCACAAAGGGGGCGGGGGAGTCACACACAATCAAAAACATTAATTTTCAAATTTGAAAATTATATTCATGTTTTTTTCTTTTACTATTCACTCAACTCTGTTATTTACCCATACTTCACCAAAGTAAGTATTAGACGCAGGATATAGGTATGTATGACTATGGTGTACACTGAGCCTTGACTTGACTGCAAAGGACATCAGAGTGAAATGGATGCAAGAGAAATCACTACATTAGGCAAAAGTGCACAGATGCTGCCTTTGCCACTTAAAATGAGGCTCAGGTTTGGAGCTGTTGCTCTTTTTGAACCCAATTTCTACAGCTTTAGATCAAAAGAAAAATGGATCACTTAGGAAGCCTCTGAAATGTCAGTTTGAGTCTAATAATATCCACACTGACAACTGAATGCCATTGACACATCTCACTATGCAGAGACACCTGATGTCTTTTTGAGTGTGAAATTTGCAGAAAGTTTAGTCACCTGTTTCAGAGATAACTAATTATCTGACAGCTCGGTTTTAAACTTGATACCAATAATAATTAGTGTTTTTGTAGTGTTAAGATGTGTTCTCTAACTTTTATCCTTTTTCAGTAACCTAACTACCATATACAGTTGATGCAGTGTGGCATCACCCCTTTGATTTGAAGATCACAGCTGCTTGTGGATACTCTAACTATTACTGTTATGGCATGTATCTGATGCAAATACCTAGCAGCAGACCATACAACTACATTTAAACAGATCTGACTCCTGTGCATTTACACAACAGTAAATATCAAAGTACAGTACCACTGTGGGAAAAATGTTGGCCTATTTTTCATTGAAATTACTCATTGCTGTAATTTAACTTGTATCACAGTGGGGTTGGGAGGAGCAGAAATATCTTGTCTTACTTGCTCACCAATTAATATGTTAAACTTGCTGTCCAAGAATTTAGTACTTTGTTGGCTAAATTTGTCACATGTACATAAAGTTTCCCAAGATATTTCTTGTTTAATATCTATTCATTTAGCTTTAGTTTCTCCTTCCACGCTCGAAAGCCACCATGTGGAAATGCTGATTTCCTCCACCAAACAAGTTTAATTTTTGGTCTAATTCAGAATGGCCTGATAAAGTTGAAGCACTCTCAGCTCAGTTTGTTTCAGGAACAGACATATGGCTAATGTAAAAAATAAGGATATAAAGTAAAATGAAGCGCAAGTCTAGGGGGTAGCTGAGACTACTATAAAATGAGGAGCATGACCGTTATTCCTTCTCAAGACCTCTCTATAGTCTTGGAACTTTCTTAATTTGAAACATTGATCTGAATATTGGGCTTCAGGATATTCTTCAAATTGCCTGAATGCAGTTTTACCCAGACTTGCAGAGCAGGGCTATACAGCGTGAACGTGAAAAGCCTTTAATAAAACTACTCAGTTAGAACTGACCCAGAACTTATTAAGAGCCCTATCAAAGGTGACAAATGTCCCATCAAACAGGGTTATACCCACAAGAATTTGCTTACTCTTGCTTCTCCTAATTGTTGCTCTTTGGTATTTTTCTTTTCTTTTTAAGAGATTTATTCTTAAATAATAATTTATTCTCCTGTAGAAAGATAAATATTAAACAACATGGCCATGAGGGGTTACCTTAATATTTGGAAGCCCTGTCCTAAAATGGAAACTTTTAAAACAAATAAACACTGAAAGACATTACCAATTTATCAATTGATCCATTGGTCCTAATCATAGAATCATAGAATATTGGGCTATCTTCTGAAATATCAACAATATCAGTTGAAACAGAATTAATATCAAACTTACTAGCTACAACAAAATGACTGTTGCAAATCATTGAAAGAAACAAAAGATCCTCTTAAGAGTAACTATATCTGGAAAATGTTGGAGATGCAAAATTCCCCAACTTTCCCCTCCAAAAGTAGGGGGAGTGTTTTGTGTCCCCCCCCCCCCCCGGCAAGAAAACAGTGTCACCAACACAAGAGTTATGAGGAATCCTACAATAATTAAACTACTATGAGCACATGATCGAAGAAAACAAATATTGGTAAGAAATTGTTTTTGGTTTCAGATTTCTTGGCAGAGGGGGAAGGAGGGAAGTGATATAAGAATAAAATGTTGAGAAAAACACCTTTTCAGTGTCCTTTTAAAAAATAGTTAGATGTATATTTTTAAAAATTGGAGAAGTGTTAGTTAAAGCTCTTTGGCTTTGTTGTTGTAATTTTTCACTCAAGAAGGAGCTCTGGCGTAACATACAGTACTGGTGCTGTATAAACGCATCGTAATGCAGAGCAGATGCCAATAAACTCTGTTGTGTTAGTCAATAGCAGCATAAACAGGCATGTAAACTGTTAGAGGAAGTTAATGTTATCCTTAAGCAACCAAACTAACTTATGCAACTTCTTTTTCAGTTTTCATTTAAATATATTGCATGCCCAATCTGTTGCTTTTTCTGGTAATATATTACCTAAAATAGTAAACTGTTCAGAAAAAGAATTCTTTCCCTTTTTGACTCCCACAACAATTCAGCAGAAATCTGTCTTTAGTTGTGAATCCAATTGTAAAGAAGAAATGTAGTATATTTAAAGAGAACAAATTTGATTTTAAATCTATTCAATGAAGGAAACAATGTTAATGCAATGTTAAGAACTCACACTTAAAGTCAGGAAATGAAAAAGTTTACGTATTTATCATGCCCCCAGATGTGAGGTTGGGATGCTGGGGCTGTGTACCAAGTCATAGGCAGGACAGCCCTGGCTCCCTCACCCTTCTGCTACAGCTATTCTGGCAACAACCTGGTATTCTCACTCCAGTACTGTGATGATGATGCTGTTTTGGCTATGACATGGGGCTGGGCCCGAATCTTTAGAATGCTCTGCTATTTTGATACTGCTGATTAAAATTTCCAGAGGAACACTAGCCAGGGAAGGGAAATATGGTGATTTTTAACAGCTTGTAACTCAGCTAAATTCCATGGCACGTTAGCTCCAAAGCTTTCTAACTGCTGAATTTGCTCATATTCCACTCATACCACTAGCCCCTCCCCAACAATCCCACCGGTAGGGTGAATGCCAACCGCAGAAAATATTGGCTGAAAGGATGACTGTTTCATAAAAAATAGCTTGTGAATACAGGGATTAATAATGGTAACTGGTTTGCAACCTTGCAAGTGTTGCCTGGCACCCACCAAAATAATTAGTGACAGGATCGTATAATCCATCTGATGTAGTTTTGCAGAAGAAACTATTAGTCTCAAACTGAAAGGAAACAATCAATGTGAATTGTTTCATCATAGGAGAAAATGGCTACATTTCTTCCCATGCTGCCTTGTCTGATGCTTAGAAACACTCTTGCTGCTGAAATATGTTATTTAGACATTGTAAGTAAAACTGTCCTTGCAGTTGGACAGCAGCCCTCATGCTGAGATAAGAGATTGTGGAAAGTGTTGGGTCTCTTGCCCCCCTGCTTAACAGAGCGTCTCTGGTGTATCCCAACAGGAATGTGCTCTTTTTTAGAAAAGATTTTCTTTCTTTTTTTTCTCCAAAAATACCGATAAAGTATCAGTCATTGCTCACCCTACTGATGGACAAGGAATATGGTTGAGTGCTTCTGTTCCAGATTCTTCATCCTAAAATATAAGATAAGATAAATATAAGACCTAAGATATGGGCAATAGGGAGACAGTAAGAATTGTCCTATCATTTTTAAATTTTTTGTCATGGATAGGCGGAGATTATTCCATTGTAATTAGGAAAAGATGAATTCATGTGAATAAAATATTAACCAGTTCATTCTCAAACTATTTAAATTTATTTTCAGAGTTGAAAAAGTTTGTCTGATTTTCCCAAAAAATTGTCATGGCCCTCAGTTCTGACTTGGATCAGAAGCAGGAGTATAAATTGTGTGAGTGAAACTGTTCTCAGATCACATGCTCAAAGTGAAAACAGGAAGCATCAGAAATCTTTCATTTCCTAGATTAGCAAGAGATGCAGATACCATAAATATCAGAATCCCAACCATTGCTGAATTGATCACCCTGTCTGCAGGTCCCCAGTGGTTAGATTCATGTTGCTGCTTGTGAGCCATGGAACTTTTGAAAGCACTGAAAATGGTTAATATTGTGTAGTCGCCTAGAATCCCTGGGCAGGTAAAGAGCCTGCACACCAACCATCCCTTAGGGTGTCTTCCTCTGGGTCCCACAGCTGTGGAACCTCTGCTCGATCAAAGTTTGTTCTTTTTGTAGCTATACTTAGTTGGTGTTAGTTTTTTTTCTGTAGTTAATGAATTCTCGTTTGCGGATCCTGTTGAGCTGAGCAATTGGTCTTGGGTGGATTTTTTGGTTTGGTGTATTTTTTCCGAGAGACCAGCTGGCCTCTTTGTGTTTTATTCTTCTGGCCAGTGTAAAGTATTTAGCCTGTTTTGTTCTCCACTACTGTAACTCTGGACAAAGGTCCAGCATCCAAATAATGCAAAGTCTTTTACAGTAAAGTGCATGACTGACACCCCTTACAGATACTTGGGTGGAGTTTGTCTAAGGGGCACACTCACTTGAGAAGTGTATTTTCTGTGAGGATTTTTCTAATCAAGTATCAAATTAAAGAGGCCACAAAAGCTCAAGCTTTCTCTAACTTGCAAAGCTTTATCAGCTGCTAGCTTTGAGCTTTATGAATGAGCTTTTGAGATTTGCCCACCAGTATACGGTAATTATTGTTTTACCATTGGATTATCACTTTGTTACCATACTATTGTAGTAAACACTGGCCACCATTACATTGCCATAGATTTACAGTTACTGCATATTTGGCAGTGGTGCTAATTATTTCTAGATTGCAGTGAAAGCCAGTTTACCGGCTTATCAATCATGTCAATGTGTGAAAAAACATAGGAAGAGAGAACGCAAATCGGAGTACTTAGAAAATGGGTGTGCAAATAATTCCCCAGATCAATAGGGTGGGGATCTTTAAGACGTGGTGTTGAAGGAATGAATATGGGAGGGATCTGAGGAGAAATCAGATACCTAGGTAGAATAGGTTAGATGGAGAGAGAAGGGAATTATTCTCAAGGTAATCAAATCACTAATTCATACTGTTTTAAAAAGTCCTGACAAGTCTGGATTTTGAGAAAATGCTTGATTGTAAATATTCATTTCACATTCAGAATCATCAGATGTGACAGCGTTACAGTCGGTGTAGCATTTGGCATGCAGTATCAGGATAATGAAGAACTGATGTGAAACAGCATTTAACAACCAATCAAAAGATTGTAGTTTTATTTTTTTCCACAAATCCTTCCCCCCCCCACACCTTTAATTCTACAACCACTTTTGAAATGCAGCATTGACATTTGTCTTTATGTTATCAAGTTGCCATAGCATTTAGGTCTAATAAAGCACTGTATTTGAGACAAAGGGGGAAATGCTGTCATTAGTAATTTAAAGATAATAAATCTCAGACTGAAATATGTCCCAGCCTGCCACGTCTGTCTGTCTGAGTCCCTCTCCTTTTACTATGTTGGGTTTGCCTATCCCCATGGCTGTACACTAATAATTAATTCAAAGAGGGCTGAAGTAATTAATCTTTCTGAGCTAGTGCAGTTTGATTGATCTTCTACGTTTAATCTAATTAGCCTGTACGTAGGTGGGAGAATGTAAAGGCTGACTACTGTACTGTACTACTTTGAGAAATGCCAACCTTTTTGATGACCTGCTGAGACTGCTGCCATGAATCATATATACATGAAACACTAAGGGTAATCAGTAGTTGGATATTTGATTTAAAAGGTGGGAAATTGGTGAAGATCAAAATCAGGGTAGGTTGAACATCTTCATTTAAATGCATATATCCATTTGTATTAGCTTAATAATGTAACTTTATATCTTGATTGTGCACATTTAAGGGCACTAGGGGTTATACAGCTGAAAGCTAAATTGGATTCTCAAAATATTTTAGCTGTTCCTTTCTAAACTGCAAACTGTAGGCATAGATCTGGCTGAGCATGGGTAAACATGTATATGGCTAGATTTGAATGCAAGGTCAAACTGTAAACAAAGGTGTGACAGGCTGTGTGCTGAAGATGATGTTTTTAGGCTTCTTAAGATATGTGGGAACACCCTGAACTGATAAGCCTGAAATATAGGTAAGGTGAGGACAAAAGTGATTGGTCATTACACAATCTGCAAAGCAACTTATCCTTACATGATTGGTATGATGTCCAAACCAACTAGATTCAAGAAGTATAGATGTTTATACACATTTTTCCTAGCTATTAACTGTGCAGTGTGTGACATCATTTGGAATAACTGGTATCACCCTGTACCTAAATCCCTCTTTTTCTGTGCTTGGCCAGCATGAGCACAGAGCTGTTACCTGCCTAATAAAATAACCTGAATGATGAGATGCAGTCGAACTGAGTTTGTGGATCCCAGAGAACTGGATGAAGTGTTCTCTCAGAACTATGTGGATAAGATGTGTTCTGGATAAGATAAGTCGAAAAGGTCTTATCTCAAATCACAGGAGACAGTTACTGTGTATGAATAGCATATTTGTCCAATAAAAACTGTCATGAATTACAAGAAGTCAGTTATGAAATATTTTGTGAACAAAGGATATTTCAGCACTTGTAATGCCTCAACCTCCTCCTCTGCTTTGGTTGGTGTAATTGACGTTACTGATTGATCAGAAATGTCCTACAGGAGACCTGAAAACAAGGTAGCTTGATTTAGGATGATTTTGAAAAGGAATGCTGGGGAAACTTTCTTATCATAGTCCTAGGTAGGGTGGGACTTGAAATGTCTAAAATTGTTGGGAGGTTTTGGCTAGAATTCCCAAGAAAATGTCAATAAGTATGAGAAACCCTCGGCTTCAGTTTTTGTTACAAGTGAAAACTCAAGCTGTTTTTGAAAGAAATGCAAAGAGTTGAGAAAGCTGGGGACTGTTTTGGATGAACACCACCAGCATATAGTTTGGAACTGAAATCATGTGAAATTTGTGTGTACACATGACTTGGATTTGAAACCAGGAGGAACTTAGCAGTTCTGACTGAGCTTTGCTTTGAGATTTTAAACTACACTTGGGGTGGAGGGTGTACAACTTATGATGAAGAAAAACAAATAAATCCTTGTGAAACCTCTGAGTTTCAGATTTGATGATTAGAGTGGGGTCTGTGTGGTGAGATGAACTTCTAAAGGGACCGTGGAAAGAATTTGGCAGCTGGGGATGTTGGGGGTTCTAAAATGTAGAGTAGAATGGGCTAACTAGAGGGGACTCTCCCCCTCATCCTTTCATCAACCACCTGCTGTGATTTCTGAGCACAGCCAGCAGAGTGTCATTTTTCAGCCATATGTCTCCTTTAAAATACCTTTCCTATTCGTGTGACAAAAGAAATAGGCTAGAAGCCTGCATGGCTGTATAGCCTGAAAGGCTTGCAGAGTCCTAGCAGGTTACCAGGCCCTCATGATATTTGAGATTGAATAGAGCCCTAACTTTTTAAAATGATGAAAACTGGAAACATTAATCATAATTTCTCAAACCTCACAGGTTTAGATGAATAGGGCTTGGATTCAACACAGCTGTAGTTTTAGTTTTAAATATTAAAACCTGGCTTGGCCCTTTGTTTTCCAAACCAAATCCAGTTCTGTGCATTGTAAGTAAGTACTTTCATTACCATGTAGTGCTACTCATGTGCATGAGATACGGGGCCCTTCTCTAAGTACCTAAGAGGCAACAGACAAGCTTTTCAGAAGTGACTGTATAATTTTCGGTGCCTGATTTTTTAGTGCCCACCCTGAGCCTCATTAAAGGGACATGATTTTGCAACAAAGCTGAGCACTTTCACTCTAGAAAATCAAGCTAAGGTGAGTCTAGTTGGTGCCCCGAATTGGAGACTCTCAAAATCCCTAGTCACTTTTGAAAATTCTGGGCTTATAAGAGCTGAAGATGTGTGTGAAAGCAGGATTCAGAATCAGTGTGTTTTAATAAATTTCAAACATTTAATTATTGACATTAGAGTTTAGCAATGCGTCAACATTCTACATGCATTTTGCATGATTCTGGAAAGATAAAAGCACACACATACTCCCCTTGATGCACAGTCTTCTTTTCGTAGAGAATCAATTGGAAAATTTTTTCCACATTGTTGCTGTTATCCTAAAATATACCTCTACTTTCTCCTGCATTTCCTGGACCGCACACTGGGATAAGATAGATCATTTCAGGCGTTAACTTTGTGTCTCTGAATACCTGCTCACTTTATTCCCTAATGTGAAATATAAATAATACAAATATTGTGTGTATAAATAGATAGAAAGAATGGATTCACCCTAGAGTTCAGAAATCTGCCATTACCTGAGAAAGAAGACGGCACACTTGATAGTAGTTTGTATAATAAATGAGCCTTGGCAGCTATAAACAGTGATTTAGTAGCAGATGCTCTGTGATGTGCATTCATGTTATCACTTAAACTGACATGGTTTTGGAAAATCCTATTTTTCTGTTTGAGGTTTATGGAAGTTTTAAAATACATCACTCTAGCAAGCAGCCTGGGGAGGAGGTGGGAAGAGAACACATTTCTTCCCTCTGTATTTTCAAAGTCCTTTTCTGTGACTAGCTGTCATATTTACAGTAAATAAAGGCATTGGAGTTTGGTTGGGTAAATGGAATCTAATTCAGGGTAGCCTGTGTTCGAGAGGGCATCAAGGGCTGGATGCTAGCAATAACCTGAAAAGTCACAAAGGGCATAGATCAAAATGGAAAGTGTATCTGTAATGTATGAAAGTTGAAGTTGCTGATAGAGTTCCATTTTGGTGACAGCCTTGAAGATGAGTGTATCTTAGGTATCTTAAATCTAGTATGGATTAGGTAGAGGTTTATCACTGAGAAGCAGGCCACTCTGAGTAAAGCAATCCCTTATCTTGTCCATTCTGCTTAAAAATGACAAGAGCTGAGAACCTGGCATCCGCTACCAATTGAAAGCTGATGTCACAAGGTCTGGAATGTCACTGAGCTTGAATAACTGCCTTCAGTGACAGAGAATAGCTGGCCTTCTCTTCACAATAAGCCTTTCTTTGCTTCTAATTTTTTATTAGGCCACCTACACCATAAAATAAAGTTCATATGACATTTATGTTTCTATTATTTATGAGCCATGAGGCAATTCATTTTATGACCTTCTTCTGTCTATCTTCTACTTATTTTATCTTAAACTCTTACTTCTCACTTATCTTTGAGCATAACAAAATACTGTCATTGCCACTTGTTCCTTTTATATTCTTTCACAAGTCAAGATAATCGGCAGTACTATGGGTGACTTCTGTACAGGTGAAATATTAGCTTCATTGGTAGCACTCTGTTCCCTAATTTCCTTTAAAAAAGGAAAGAAAAAGAAGAAAGGTCTGAAATGATTCTTAATTTGGAGGAATTTCCTCAATATGCCAAAATTCTGGTGATACCTTTTGATCTTTCAGTTTAGTTAGAAGCTTCATAATTACTTGCATCTACTGAATTCACTGTGACTAGTAAACATATCAAGAAATTCATTTAATAATGGATAACTATAGACAATCTCTGTCTTAACAAGAATTCTGCAGTTTGTTAATTTACATCTTTATTGAATGCTGAAGATTCCCAAAAGACAATGGGCTGGAAGTGGCAGTGTTTTGCTGAGTAAAAGTGCTTTTAATCAATAATCCTAGTGATTTTTGTCCTTGTATGAGTAAGTATGTGATTCTGGTTTAACATTTTTACTTCTTAATTTCTCTCTCTAATGGACTTCCCTCCCACTGACTTTAAGTGACATAGAGAAATAGGTGTGATTAAAGATATATATGGAGCTAACCAAGAGAAACAATTATGGGTTTTGTCTCAAAAGCCCTTTTTTCTAGCTTCTTCTGTGTATTTCTAGGTAAATGAAATGTCTTTGTATTCCTCTTCACTCTTGGAATAACTCAGTTACTTTAATCTATTTCTCCTCTCTACTTTGAAAAAAGCAACAAATTGTACTGGAGAAATTGCTATCCTAATCTGCATTTTATGAATTTCCAACACGTCATGGGCTTGATCCAATGCCCATTTAAATCAACAGGAATCAATTAAAATCAATCACATTTACTTCAATAGGCCTTGAGTCTACTCCCATTTCAAAAGAACCATAGGGTTTGCCTTACCAGGTCAGCTTATTGATTTGGCTAATGCGGTGCCCTGATTTTATCTCCAGATTCAATATCCTTTTGAGT
This sequence comes from Natator depressus, assembly GCF_965152275.1. Taxonomy (NCBI): domain Eukaryota; kingdom Metazoa; phylum Chordata; order Testudines; family Cheloniidae; genus Natator; species Natator depressus. Next base: position 68,401,784 of record NC_134242.1, on the reverse strand, counting down.
AGGGAAAATTCCATTGTGTGGATTAATCTTGAGAGAACTGTGTGAAATATTTACAATGAAACATCCATTAGATTTTCATCAAAATCTGGTCAGGCCTTGGTGCAAACCTACTACGAGAGTCAAAGACCTTTTTGAAGTGAACAGAAAGGCCCGTGTTTATTTATAATTTGCACTGTAATCCTGTGAAATTCAATGATTTTTATGTGACAACAAGTGAAATTCTAAATGTGTGCAATAGCTAGTTCTAACCATCCTCACTCCCACACTATATATGATTATTTGTGTACACCCATTTGCTGTGTCTTATTTTAAATTCTTGGTACAGGGACTATTTTAGTACAGCTCCAAGTGCATATGGCCCTGATCCTGACTGAAGCCCTTTATTTTAGAATATAAACAAAGCATTAATAATTTTACACTGCAAGTGACACTGATGTGCAGTAATAGCAGGTGCTGTATTGATCAGCAAGGCTTCAGACTTCACTTCATGTGCTTTTGCTTTCGTTTCATGTAGCAATCATAGCAAATCTGCTATGCCTGGATAGTCCTGGATGCCACAATTTATACTCTGCAGTAGATGACATCTATTGAAGGATAGTAGATCAATCACATTGTCTGCTATTTGCATATATGCTGTAGTGTAACTCAACACATCATAAAATCAAAATAGAATTGTAGGACTGGAAGGGACCTCAAGAGGTCATCTAGTTCAATCCCCTGCACTCATGACAGGACCAAGTATTATCTAGACTATTCCTGACAGGTGCTCATCTAATCTGCTCTTAAAAACCTCCAATGATGGAGATTTCACAACCTCCCTAGGCAATTTATTCCAGTTCTTAACTCCCCTGACAGTTAGGAATTTTTTCCTAATGTCCAACCTGAACCTCCCTTGCTTCAGTTTAAGTCCATTGCTTCTTGTCCTATCCTCAGAGGCTAAGGAGAACAATTTTTCTCCCTCTTCGTAACAACCTTCTATGTACTTGAAAACTGTTATCATGTCCCCTCTCAGTCTTCTGTTCTCCAGACTAAATAAACCCAGTTTTCTCAATCTTTCCTCATAGGTCATGTTTTCTAGACCTTTAATCATTTTTGTTGGTCTTCTCTGAACTTTCTCCAATTTGTCTACATCTTTCCTGAAATGTGGCACCCAGAACTGGACACAATACTCCATTTGAGGCCTTATCAGTGCATAGTAGAGTGGAAGAATTACTTCTTGTGTCTTTCTTACAACACTCCAACTAATACATCCCAGAATGATGATTGCTTTTTTTACACTCTTAGCTCATATGCAGCTTGTAATCCACTATGACCCCAAGATCCCTTTCTGCAGTACTCCTTCTAAGCAGTCGTTTCCCATTTTATAGGTGTGCAACTGATTATTCCTTCCTAAGTGGAGTACTTTGCATTTGTCCTTATTGAATTTCATCCTACTTATTTCAGACCACTTCTCCAGTTTGTCCACATCATTTTGAATGTTAATCCTATCCACCAAAGCACTTGCAAACCCCCCCAATTTCATATCATCCGCAAACTTTATAAGTGTACTCTCTATGCCATTATCTAAATCACTGATGAAGATATGGAACAGAACTGGACCCACAACTGGTCCCTGTGGGATCCCATGTTATATGCCTTTCCAGATTGATTGTGCACTACTGATAACTACTCTCCCAACCAGTTATGCACTCACCTTATTTTAGCTCCATCTAGGTTGTATTTCTCTTGTTTGTTTATGAGAAGGTCATGGAGACAGTTTCAAAAGCCTTATTAAAGTCAAGATATGCCTCATCTACTGTTTCCCCCCATCCAAAAGGCTTTTTACCCTGTCAAAGAAAGCTATTAGGTTGGTTTGACATGATTTGTTCCTGACATCCACACAGATCACCTAATTATCTTTTAGGTGATTGCAAATTGATTGCTTAAGTATATCTCCATTATCTTTCCAGTACTGAAGTTGAGATGAGTGGTCTGTAATTCTCCAGGTTGTCCTTATTCCCCTTTTCATAGATTGGCACTATATTTGCCCTTTTCCAGTCCTCAGGAATCTTCCGTCTTCCAAGACTTTTTGAAGATAATGGCTCAGATATCGCCTCAGTCAGCTCCTTGAGTATTCTAGGATGTATTTCATCAGGCCCAAATGACTAGAAGACATCTAACTTGTCTAAGTAATTTTTAACTTGTTCTTTCTCTATTTTAACTTCAGATACTATCTCATTTTCACTGGCATTCACTATGTGAGATGTCTAATCACTACTAAACCTTTTGGTGAAAACTGAAACAAAAAAGTCATTTAACACTTCTGCCATTTCCACATTTTTTGTTATTGTTTTTCCCTCCTTACTGAGTAACGGGCCTACCCTGTCCTTGGTCTTCTCCTTGCTTCTAATGTATTTGTAGAATGTTTTCTTGTTACCCTTTATGTCTCTATCTAGTTATCTCATTTTGTGCCTTGGCCTTCCTAATTTTATCCCTACATCCTTTGTTTATATTCATACTTCGCAATTTGACCTAGTTTCCACTTTTTTGTAGGACTCTCTTCTCAGTTTCAGAAATTGAAAATCTCCTGGTTAAGCCTGGGTGGTCTCTTGACATATTTCCTATCTTTCCTATGGAGTGGGATAGTTTGCTCTTATTCCCTAATAATGTCTCTTTGAAAAACTGCCAATTCTGTTGTACTGTTTTTCCCCTTAGACTTGCTTCCCATGGGATCTTACCTACCAACTCACTGAGTTTGCTAAAGTCTGCCTTCTTGCAGTCCATTTTCTTTATTGTGCCATATCCCTCTTGTCATTCCTTAGAATCATGAACTCTAGCATTTCATGGTCACTTTCACACAAGATGCCTTCCGTTTTCAAATTCTCAGCCAGTTCCTCCCTGTTTGTCAGACTCAAATCTAGAACAGCTTCTCCCCTAGTGGCTTTCTCCACCTTCTGAAATAAAAAAAATTGTCTCCGATACATTCCAAGATAATCTTTTTGGATAATCTGTGCCCAGCTGTGTTATTTTTCTAACAGAAATCTAGGTAGTTGAAGTCCCCCATCACCACCAAGTCCTGTGCTTTGCATGATTTTGTTAGTTGTTTAAAAAAAACCTCATCCACCTCTTCTTCCTGGTTAGGTGGTCTGTAGTAGACCCCTACCATGACCAGGAGCCTACCAAATTCACAGTCCATTTTGGTCAATTTCATGGCCATAGGATTTTAAAAATCATAAATTTCATGATTTCAGCTATTTAAATCTGAAATTTCACAGTGTTGTCTTTGTAGGGGTCCTGACTCAAAAAGGAGTTGTGGGGGGGGGGGGGTCACAAGGTTATTGTAGGGGGGGTTGTGGTACTGCTACCCTTACTTCTGTGCTGCTGCTGGTATTGGCACTGCCTTCAGAGCTGGGCATCTGGAAAATGGTGGTTGCTGGCCAGAAGCCCAGCTCTGAAGGCAGAGCCACTGCCAGCAGCAGCACAGAAATAAAGATGTCATGGTCTGGTATTGCCACCCTTCTGCAGTTCTGCTTGCAGAGCTGGGCCCTCAGCAGCTGCCACTCTCTGGCCCTTCAGCTCTGAAGCTAGCAGTGCAGAAGTAAGGATGACATGTTTTGGTATTGCCACCCTTACTTCAGTGCTGTAGTGAGATACATTTTAAGGATTATTTAAGTAGTATTTGTTTCTGGTAGAGTTTACCCTGTGTTAGGCACTTTCCAATCATAGTCCTTGTCACAAAAACCTTACAGTGTTATAGACAGAGAGAGCCAGAGTAAGGGAAAGAGATATATCATATTACTCCTGGGGGAATTCTGTGCAAAAATTAAAAATTCTGCACCAAAAAAATTAAAAATTATGTGTACAATATTTAAAAATTCTGTAAAATTCTGCATATTTTATTTGTCAAAATAACACAATAGAATCACTCTGGTTTCAATTATTTCTGTAATTTATTTAAACTAAAACACAATGGATGAAGAATGGGAGAGGGGAGCATTGGAGAAAATCCCCTTGCCTAATAGTAATATAGCTAGGTTTCTTTCTTTCTAGTTATTAGTCAACAAATATATGCAGCAATATGCTCAGTGTTACATCATAGGCAACTGAAGAGCAAATGAGGGCTGGGGAAATAAACTCGCAATTTATATTGGCTACAGAACTTCTCCAGGAAGAGCAGTAGCAAACAGTTCATAGAGCACATTTTGATAGGGAATTTTTTTATTCCAAAAATTTAGACCAGTTCTAGTCACTAAAGCAACATAAGCATTTATAAGGCCATACTGTCCTTTACACCACTCTGGCAATGTAAAGGAGCCTTAAAACTTTTACACCTGTTTTTATACTCCTGGGAGAATTCACAAAGACAATGGTAACAATTCACTAAGCAGGCCGGCTGCTACCTTATGCTCTGATTGAGGGGACAGAGCCTGCCCTACACCTACCTCCTCAGAAACACCCTAAAGCCCTGCCCCTCCATGCTGAGCATGCTGCAATAGCGAGCAACAGGGACGGAGTCTCTCTCTCTCTCGCACATATGCACCACTACTCACCTCACTACCGGCTGCTCTGGGCACCCAAACCAACCTGCCTGTGCTGCCGGGGAGGGGCACCTGACCGCTCTTGAGCCTTCCCTTTGTTTCCCTGTCTGAAGTTATTTTTCTGCAGGGAAGCAAAAGAAATCTGTGGGGGACATGAATTCTGAATATGCACAGTGACGCAGAATTCCCCCAGGAGTAATCATATAAATAAAGTTGTCAATGAGGTAGCTGGCCACATCTTGGTAATAAAATATTTTGATTTGGTAACATACTCCTGCTGTTGTTTTTGAAGTAGTTAATTACTATCTGAAGGAACTGCAACTCAGAAAGTCTGAGTCATCATGTCTCCCAAGGCTAAAGTTCAATAGAGGTCTGCCTAAAGACACAATCTAGGCCATAGCTTTGAACCATACAAGTTATCAAAATATCAAGAGAGCTATGCCACCTGTTGGTTCCTTATTAATATTTTGTAAATACTGAGTTTGGGGTCAGAGTTGCACTTGACATATGTTTATAAAATACTGCCTGCGAATGTCTACTGCTTAGCACTCTATCACACTTTCTGCAATATCTAATGTGGTCACTAGGAAATAATGACATTATTATGCTAATATTTTCTATTCTGTATAATTCCATCTATCCTAGATGCATAAGAAGGAGAAAAGATGTTACTTGTAAGGTCATATCAATATCCTGAGACTGAAATGTTTGACAGATTTAAGAAACTTCTGTACATACAGATCACCTCACCTGCCCCAAAGTTGCAATCATTTTTAGAGTGAATATAGCAGCTTACCAACACACAATAACACTATACAACAGTTTACAACAGGATGTGAGGAAAAATATTACATCCAATAAAAATTGCAGGATGAGTTTAGACAGGAAGAATGTAGCTACCCAAGTTAATTTTGATTGGGACACCCAGCTTAACAAGCCTATATTATGTGACGTGAGATTTTTAATGAAAGTGATCAGGAAATTCTTTATAGCTTATAAGAAAAAGACTCAAAGAACACAATGTCCTGTAGCATCATTTTGTGGTCTCAGACCATTATTAACTCATGTAAAAGCATCACCAAAACTTAGCTGCTCTTTGAAAGTCTCTCATCCAAGTGATATGAAATAATATAATACCTAGATCCTATGACTAAGGCTCCTAGGCATTATGGTAATACAAATAATATAGCACCCTTAATCTGTAGACTCTTCATTTTAGCAATGGGGAAACTGAGGCACAGAATGAGGGCAGTGACTTGCTCAAGGTCACCCAACCTGCCTTTAGCAGAACCAGGAATAGAACCCAGATCTTCTAAATCCTAATCCAGTGCTCTGTCCGCTAGGCAATGCTGCCTCCCAGTGCATATAATCATCACTGATATGTGAGTGTAGTTCAGTTGGATCAAAATCCTTCGACTTCTTGTTCTACCATTCTTGCAATCCCACTGATGTTTTTTGGGTTACACGAGAGACAAGTCAGAGTAGATTTTGGCCTTGTGTCTTTGCTTTATGGCAAGATGATCTGATATTTGAATTACAGATGGGTCCAAACTATGAAGATTCCATCTAGATCCAAACGTTACCTTAATTTGAACAGGATCAGATCTAGTGTCTAATCTACAATATAGATGTAAATCTGTCTCTAATCTGTGGCATTGTATTAAATGCTCAGAAAATTCTCTTGGATTGTAAACTTGCATATATTGTAACGGTATTTTACTCTTTTTTACGGAAACTGTGAGAAACTGGCGCTAATATACCATACTCCAGCCAAATGCTCTTTCGATAATGTGCAAGTTAGAAATAAGCACATGAACAGAATAGATATTGTGTTTCCTGTGGAGGATTTTCTGATCCATAAGCTGGAGATCTACCAAGGTGATGGAACTGGAACTGTATTTACAGTGCTTCAGGCAGCAATTGTCTAATTCTTGGTCATCATATTTTCTTTCCTCCAGTTAAATGTGCTCTAATCCATAACATAGTCATGTTACACACTGAGGCAAGATGTTAAATTTTAAAAAAATGCCTTTAAATAATAAGGTTATGGCACAAACCAGTAAAGACAGAAATTTCAAGGTTAAATCTGATGTTCTTCCTTCAACTCAAGCTGCTGTAAAGAAAGAAAATGGTGTGAGTGAAAGCTGCTAGTACCTCGTGAGAAGCTTAGAACAAGTATGTTGCCTCAGCAGATTTGTTTCTAAATAAAATATGCTAATAATTTTCCTTCCCTTGTTGTTAAGGATATTTGTGTGGAATCAAATTCTTTATTGCTTAGGTAATTACTTACTGCACCGATTGATTCTTCACTCAATTTATTATTATCCTTATTGATGACATAACTGTTTACAGAGGAATTAATTTTAATGTAGCAGAAAACTGTTTTGCAGAGTCGCTGAACTCCAGAGTAATAAATACCCTGTTTTAATTCAGGTGTCTATTGTAACAAAACCAGAGGAAAAGCAATGCAGACAGAAAAATGCTATCAACAAAATTCTCTTCACAGAGAAAAAGCTATTTTATGAAGTATCATTGGCTGTGAAAGGATGGAGCCCACTTGAATATTGTGGTCTTTGTCATGATTGAATACTGTGTTTCACAAACAAATGCATGGCCTTCCAGCTTATTAGGTACATTACCTTTTTCTTTAGGGGAAAAAAAAATAGAAAAAGTTGTCAATGGAAGGGTGCCAAAAATGTTTTTTTTTGTGTGTGTGTGTGTAAAACCCATGAAATAAAGTGTTTTAGTCATCTGGACTTGGAAACAACCTGTACGAGTGTAGGTTTCTGCACGTTTGTATCTGCTACCCACCCCCACATCAATGAGTGGGGGAAATTGAGGGGGTCGGTGATGAGAGTGGGACAGTCCCAGTAGCAAGGGAAGGAGGCACTTGCCAACGGACAGTAGGTAGCTCCTCCCATGGGAGTCTCTGGCACCCATTGTCCAGCTGGGGGAAAGGGGTGCTGAATGTCCAGCATTTTCCAGTTCCCAGGATTTAGCCTTGCTCAGGGGCCATATGGAGCCTCTCTTGGCTCCATTCCAGAAACCCGTCCTACCTATCAGAACTGGGAATGGGAACCCAGTCTGACACATGGTGTGGGGCTAGCTGATCAGGGTTTAGGGGGGGTCAGGAAGGAATTTTTTCTCCCATGGGCCAAATTGGCAAAGGACCAGGGAATTTGTTGCCTTCCTCGCAGCATCTGCAAGCCACAGTGGGTTAAGTAGGAATTCTCATAGTACCTAACAGGTACTGGGGAGGTGTTGTTTACTCGTCGCAGCTCATGGCCAGTTTCCAGTGCAGTTAAGAGTATAAAATAAATGATTCCCAGAGGTAAAAGACCTGGGATTTTGATGATGGGCCTCAAGCTCATGTGATAGGTTAAGACCTTGTGGCCTTTGCAAGTTAAGGTCCTGAGCCTGCTGCACGCTCTGTTCCCCTCTACTGGGACTCAGAGAGAGCTGAATCCTGGTGGTAGGCTGAGAAGAGCATACCCCATGTTATGGGTTATGTGATAAGGAGCCCTGTAACCCTGGTGCAAATTAAGGGTTATATGGTAAGGAGCCCCGTAACCCCGGCACTGAAATAAATTAAATGTCTGGTATAAGGGAGTATGGGTGATGGGCAAGTAGTGTCCCTCCCTCGTGCTAAAAGTTTAATAAAAGTTGCGGCCTGCACTTAATTCTATGCATATGTCTGTCCTCAATTTGCTGCTGTGTCCACATATATTACAGTAGGTAATTTACTTTTAAATGCATCAGAACCACTAAAAAATATTCCTTAGCGTATATAGCAAAAGCTACATATTTTACCATGTAAATTGCCAGGACCAGATAACTGTGGTGGAGGTCTATGAAATTGCCAGGTGTCCTTTCTCGTCTCTTACTCTGACCATATTTCCACCTTCCTTAAATTTTTTTCACTGACTTCCCTTTTTAACCCACAATCAGTTTAGACTCTGGTCCTGACCTTCAGTGTTCTACATGGTTCTTTTGTTCTGGACATGTGGGAAAAAAGAAAAGATACAAGGAATGTGGTTTAATTCGCCTTTATTAATTCAACTCAACTCTCTTGAAATAACTCATGTAGCGCAGGTCATCATCCCATCTGTAATTATTTCCACCTAGTGGAGGGCTGCCATCAGCCCTCAACCCCTCTACAACTGGTCCCGAGGCTGTTGTTGGGACACTCTGTTCCCCATCATAGGATGGTTAAGGGGTTGGGGAAAGGTGGCTGTCTCCAGACTGTATCTGCCATTAGAAGCCACAGTCCCATTCCTCAGTTTCTTTAGGAGGATCCCTTCTTCCAAATCCACTTCTAATTCCAGTTGATAAGGGCACTGGACCCCCTATGGAATGGGTACGTGAACTGGATACCTGCTAAACTGTAGCAACTTGAACCTAACCTCCTGACTCACCTGTACCAGGTCCCTGAGCTGCTGTGGGTAAGGCAAAAATACTCACCCCACCCTGGCCAATCTGTCAGTGAGGGAAAAATTCCTTCCCGCTTCCAAAAAAGGTGACCAGAGTAGTGGCTACAGCAGACCAAAAATACCTGGTCTTCTGTTAGTCCCAATGGGTAGGAGCTGCTAACCCAGGCATGAGAGGGGGCTCAGGCTGGAGGGACTGGATTAATATACCCTCCCCCAGTGTGCAGGCGCAAATGGCTTACCTTAGCCTCACTGGCCTGCCTACCATCTCAGGAATGCCTTCCACGCCCTCCACCTATCCCCTCTCCATCCCCTAAGCAGTAGGGTAAAAGGGCTCTTAAAGGAGCCACTACCCTTTTGTCCATCAGTCCAGACAAAGACCACACATCTTTGAGGTTATGTGGCTTACATTTTTATGCTCCACTCCAGATACTTTTCTTTACAGCTGTCCTTGGGACTGAGAATTGAGAACAACCATAACCTTTTAGAATTCATCTCTTTGTCATCTCCCATTCTTGTGCCTTTCATACTGCTCCCTATCCTTGGAACAACCTCCCAGATGATCTTCTACAAACTCCACTTCTTCAAATCACTTCAAAATTCCCACCTGTTCCATGCTAGCTAAAAAAATATGATGTCCACCAGCTACACCATAACTACTGTCTCTACTCTACTGTGCCTATGTGATCGTTTAAATTGAAAGTTCTGCAGGCAAAGGAATTCATTTCACTCTGGATTTTTGGTTTTATGTTTGACTAGCTGTAACTACTATGTACATCTGCAGCATTATTCTCTCTGTGTGTATTACACTGTGTTTGTGTATATATGTATATATATGTATGTGTATAAAATAATGCACAGCATATATGTATCTGAATAAAGTTTTTTGTGATTAATATATATGCCATATCACTTAATGTAACCAGTATGCATTGCACATGTAGCTTACTCCAAATGAAAATGTTTTTCTGGAATGTTCTGCTTCTTTGTCATAGGAAACTATTTTAGAACTTTGGTAATCTAGGTTTTATATTTCCAATTATGAAAAGCAATTAAGACCAAATGATACCATAGACTAAATTTCTTGCACAATTTCATTTTAAGTCAAAGTCAGTGCTTATTTCTATGAACTACTAAAATATCTTAATCCATTTTTGCAACCGTGACATTTAAATATGTCCAGATATTTTTTTTAAATAAACAGCTTCAATTTTTAAAGCTAAGACCTTAAATGCCAAAAATGAACAGATTTTTTTCCTTACAGAATCTTCTCAGTATAGGGATTTATAATGGAAGGTCTGAGATTCCTTCATAAGTACTTTGTGCCCATTTTGGTCAGTAAAGCTTGCGAGAAGTTAATACAATGAGAAGCAACTCTTAAACAAATTATATAAAGTTGACATATCTGCACCTATTGGAGATGCTGTGAGCCCTGCTGAGCGATGGCAGTAGTGAGGGAGTGTAGCATGACAGTCTGTAAACTAATCTCTCTTCTGACTTGATGCACACTGTAAAGTTCTCAATTTCCATATTAGAGCCTGACATAACCGTTAGTGGTCAAAGCTTCAGGTTTGAAATAACAACACTCCATGACAGTCAGAGTTTGAATCCTGTTTGGACTGAGCCTTAATCCCACCAAGTTTCCAGTCAATAGACCTGGTCTAAAATTTTCCAAAAGAACATTTTTCCATTGGAAGATGCTGATTTGTTGAATTTGAAATGTTTGTGGAAACATGTAGATTCTGATGAATTTCCCATGAATCCCAGACAGGATCCTCTCACACATCTTCCTGGTTTCCTTACATCTTGCCATCTAGTGCCTTGGCGGTCCATTTGGTGGGTGGCTGGTGAGCCCAGGCTTGTCTCCCCCCAGCAGCTGGGGATCCCAGGGCTTGCAGGCTCCTGGCTACTCAGGAGCCTGTCTGGAGGGCTGATGGGAGGCCAGGAGCCTGAAAACACTGGGAGTCATAGCCCTCAGAACTTCCAGTGTCCCTGGCTCCAGGGTAGCCTTCCAGGAGAGTGTTCCAGAGCAGGGGCTCTACAGCTTTTCTAGGCTTCTGGCTCCTTGTCAGCTTGGGGGCCTTGACTCCCAAAGAGTTGTTCGGCTCCCTGCCTGGCAGTCTGCCAGAGCTCCCAGCAGGTGTGGGAGCTTTTGAAACATTTAGAAAAAGTCAAAATGAAATGTCTTTTCAGCTTCTTCTAAATGAAATTGCAAATTTTTGTTTGGTGGGAAATTTCAAAATGCCATTGTTTGTTCTTGAATTATCCCACAGTATCCTGCAAATATAAATAAAAAATGCAAGCTTAATTTTAAGCACTAGAGCAGTCCCATTAACAACAATTGGAGTAAAGATAAGCATGGGAATAAGTGTTTGAAAGATCAGGGCCTTTAAGTTTAGTTCTACCCTAAAAAGCTACCGTAAAAATGGCATTGTTTGGGTCCACACTCATTTTGTCTCTGATTTCCATGTACGGTTTTCTTAGATTGCAAGTAGAGCATTGTTCTTTTTAGAATTGCAAGCCTCACAAACCCACCCTGGGCTTTTCCCATCTTATGTGTCATCACAGGTAGTAAAGATACTACAAGCTAAACTAAACTCTCAGTGACACGTGCACACCACCTTAAGGGGTTCCACTGGTGTCACTGACACCACCAGAATCTCTCTTACTGTTGATGGTGTGCAAGAAATATCGCTGCATTTTTAAAATTTGAAGAGAGAGAGAGAGAGAGAAACAACCCAGCTTGATGGCAGAGCCCAGTATGAGTTTGTGAGGGTGGCTATTAGAACACACAGCTTTGTTTGCAAACTGAGAAGACTCGGTATGGAAATCAATGAGACCAGGGTTATGGAACCCCACAGTTCTATTTTCACAAAGTCTCTTTTTCAGGGTAGGTCTCTAGTTTAAATACTTGGAAGTCCTATTGGCTCTGTCAGGGTATTAAAATCCAGTGAAACTATTTTGTAAGAATAAGGGGGTTGCCTTGAAATCCTGAACTAAGGTTTCAGCTTCATCTCTGTTATTCTGGTTATCTGCTTAGCTTTTGCTCCCTATCACGGAGGTGCTTGTGGGAATGTGTATATATGTGTAAATTTCTGTGTAGGGAACTCCAGATGAAGAGGACTAATGTAATAATATTTTATTTAAATTCTAGCCAAGAAAGTTATTCTGCTACAGAAGCTATGGTACATATGCATGTAACAGCAGTGTTGCTTTTGTTGTATTACATTTGTTTAACACCAACCAACCAACAATCCTATTTTATACCATTTATGTCATGTGGAAGTCTGTGTTCCTTTTTTTTTTTTAACATGGGTGCCAGTGAGAGAATTATCTTCAGTTATCAGCCATGAACATTTTTTAGCAAAGCTAGTTATTTCTAGGAAGGGAATCAATAGTGAGAGACAGCAGACATTAGAATTAGAACTGGAGAACCTTGTCTAACAGAGTCAGCAAATGTCTGTTATGCACACCTAGTCATTACGCTACCCACTATACAGCCGCTGGTAAAGAACAATTCTGGAGCAGAGTGAGAGTTGATGGGCTGGTTTTTCTGTGAGTCAGGGCAACCAATGGGGAAGGGGCAGCGTTGGAAAGTTAGAAAACAGCAGGAGGAACTGAGGGGAAAGTATTCTTTTACATTTCAGTATATGTAAACTGGATACTTTAATTGGGAAAATTCTGATTCTGATTCATGTCTGTGTTCTCACTTTAATTTATTTCCTACTTTAGTATCGAAAAGCAGTGAGAGTGGAGAGTTATTGGCCAATTATTCTATTGTGTCTGTTTATTCTCCTATATTATTTTTCTACCTTTTCAAATATTTCTATATATTATAAGAAAATGTGTCTGAGGTATAATGGACTTAAACTAAAAGAGAAGGTTGTGATTTGGTAGCATTGCAAGCCACAATGATTCTTGTATAAATACATTTAGAAATGCAGATAATGGTACAATTCTTCTGACTCCTTATCTCATATGGCTGGTTGTGTCTTACAATGCACGGTAGGAAGCAACTTTGTCACAGATTGTTGAGCTTCTGGCAGATGTTGATGAGGAATATTTTGTGTGTGTACTCTTGGTTCAGTGTCATAGATAGAAGAAGTGGACTGGAGGTCCTGCAAATAATATTAAGGGAACAGGGAAACACTGTTCTCAGAAACACTTTCCGCACTATGCTTGAGAGCAAGCAGACTAGGAACCAGCATGCATTGCTAAAAAGAAATTGGTGCACACAGCAGATTTTAAAGGTTTGTGTGTCATCTTCATCTTTTGCTGCTCCTACCACCTGTCTCCGCTTCCTCAAATCCTTTCCCTTGCTCCCACTTTCTCTGGTCCCACCTACTTCTCTGGCCTAATCTGCAACTTCTTCCAAACCCTGTGCTCTGCCTCTGTTTAAAAGGAATAGAAATCAGTGAGAACAGCAGAAGTCTTATTTCCAAACTGAATCTGAGAAATAACAGATAGGAGTGGGCTAGAATCAGCACTTGGGAAATATGGTGACGGACACTATAGGAAATCTCTGTGTCTCAAAATTAGTGAAGATAGATTATGGTTATAGCTGATAGGTGCCATAATTGACTAAATAGAGCAGCCAGATGAGAGAATAACAATAATTAAAATAACCATGGAACTATTAATAATTAGAACTATTGAGCCATAAACTAATACAACTACTGGTTGCAATTACAGCTGCTAAAACAAACTAGGAAATATGGGTCCCTGATGCAGCAGGTGATGCAGTTGAATTTGGTCATTAAATGGAAAGTATAACATCAAGAGATAGATCTGCAGCCTCCATGCATATGTAAAAAGAAATTCCATATGAAGTAACAATTGACTTTAAATTTGAGAAGTACAGAAGATGGAGATAGAAGATGATCTGTTGGATTGGTCACAGAGTCTAGTTAAATCTATCCTAAAGTGGGACCAGAAAGATGAAAAATCGGGTTTTCTGCTTCATCAGAGAAAAGTTTGGAAGAAAACCAGAGCTGCTGAAAGGAAAAAAATGGGATAAATAAAATGGGAGGAAAAGGACAACGAGAGAAATGGAGTATGTTCAAAGATAAAATAATGGATGCTGAAGGATTATGCTGCCACTTAGCAGTAAATACACTCTAAGCAAAGAGGGGTCAGTGCAAATGAACAAGGAAGTGCAAAAGGTAAGAAAAGGTGAGAGAGGCACATGGAAAGGTATCCAATATCAAGACCAAAAAAACTGCAGTGGAAGTGATGAAGGATAGGGAAAGAAATTGAGTAGAAGAATTACTGAAATATGAAACAAGAGGTTAAGATACTAATACATTGTTCCAATATATTAGTAGCAAGATATGTATGAAAGAGGAACCAGGAGCTTTGAGAGATATCTGGGGATATTTTATTGATGGAAGAGATAGGTATTGCTAAACTAATTAAATTAATTAATTGCTTCAGTGTTTACAAAAGGAGGATGGCCAATGCTACAGATGTAAATTTTTAGGATGGAGAGAAGAAATCCTCAGGGAGATCAATATTGTGCCTGCCAATGTCTAATCAAATGCCAGAGCTTATGGAATCCATCCCAGAGCTCTAGGGAGTGTCAAAAGAAATGGGAGAGCCATTAGCAGACTTATTGTAAAATGAATTTGAAATGGAGGAGATGCTAAATGGTAACTTAGAGTTACCACCTGCATTTAATAAAGCTGGGGGGTGGGGTCAGTCCTCAGTTATGCCAAGTTTATATTCAGCACAGCTACGGGAGGGAGGAAGGAAGTAGCTTTAAGCTACACATCTACTCCCCTCATCCTGGGCCAGCCATGGGCCAAAACAGCCCTCTGCATGACCTGGAGCAGCCTTCTAAGTTGCCCTGGCTGCATCCAACTACTGTCAGCTGATGATCTGGAGGAGTACCATGCTCCATCCATCCCTGGCCTGCTCATCCCTGTCTATCCCCATTCCTGATGCATACTCTACATGGAGACAAGGAGAGGGATTGCGGGGCACAGAGCTGGCTACAGCAGCTTTGCACTATCCAAGGATTCCCCTTTGTCAAGGAAAAATCCTTAGATGCCTCTGTAGAGAAGATTTCCAGCTGTTTTGTGCTGTCTAAATATGTGGAGCGGCTGCAATGAGGGCTAAGGGTTCAGCTCCAGAAGTTCAATTAGAGGAACAGTTTAATTTTTCCAAAGGCAAACAAACAAATGCATAGCCCCACCATGTTGTGGATAATGTGATTCCTCCTATGACTATTGTTTTCCTTGCTGTGCTATCTGTTTCTAAAATACCCATTTTCTGATAATGTGACTGAGAATGGCGCACAGAGTAAAAGTACCTCCTTATTGCCCTAGTCCTACCATGGAACTGGGTAACTAGAGTAGTTTTGCATTCACTGCCTCTATCCCAGAAAATATTTTGTGTATAAATTTCAAAACCCGGCTGCTCGTTCCACTGTTGGTACTTGCACACACCAGACCAAGAAAACAGCTGCACAGAATAGCTATCTGCTCTATATCTACCATTTAAGGTATGTGAAAAGATTAAGGAAATAGGAGGAAGTTACTTTTGCACTGCCTAGAGCTATATGTGTGTTGTAAATATGGTATCTTACTTTTAGATGAGGCAATTTTGTTAGGTAAAATGATGACTCATTGCAATATACTTGTGGCTCGACCAGTAAAACACGACACCTTGTGTCTCCAAGTTTGTGAAGATAATGCTTCTATACTTAGCAAGGTAGACTTTAAAAACAACTCTTCTCGTAGGCAGGCCTTCTTCCTATTAGTCAGAAATCTGCACATGAAACCCTAACCTCTTAATATGAAAAAAGTAAACTGTGTGAATTTAGCACTCATGAGAGGTGCTGATAGTCCCATAGGCAGAAGACCTCTATTTATCCACAGAACAGATAGATTAGAGGCAGCCATACACATTTCCCATGCCGATCAGTGCCTCTGCAATGATCTTAGGGTATATCTCTAGGGGAGAAGTGTTAATGGAGCCTCTTTGGGCCCTGAGACAGGTTTGCTAGTTTAGTGCCATTTATGATGTTGGGTCTTGTGAATGTCCACAGTGAACTGGAGCATTGCCACCAGGCTCATTTCCATAGTATCTAATTAGGTAGGGAACGTCACTTATTACAGGGATGGAGTAAACCAGTGTCCTAAAGATGAAGGGCCTCATTAACCTCAATACCAGTCCCTGACTGCAGTTCCAGCTTGTTCACTACTCTGTTATCTCTAGGTCCAAGAAATGATTGTTAAGATCGAAGATTTTGCGCCAAACCTCAGCAAATGACTTCATAGTCATGCAGTTTACACTGATTTACTGCAAGATACAAAGACAGTTTCCTATGAGCTTCACAACATACTATCCTTAAATAAACACCCCCCACATACATACACACACATTTTTGATCAATGAAAATTGTTTTAAAGAATATTTAACTCCAGTTTCACAAGAATCCTCCATGCAACTGGAATGCTAAACAGAGTATCAGACTACAGCCTGTGCTGATTTATAATGAGTAATTATCTAACGAAGATAGTGTTAGGTATGCATGAGAGTTCTTGTTGGAAGATTTGCAATTTTAAGAAAATGCTGTAGATCAAATGATAATGTCTCATTTGTATTCTCTCCGTTCCCTAGCCACTACTGCGCTCTGAGAAGCAACTACAGAAATGGGCTGCAAACAGACATCATTTTTGTATGAGATGAGGGAAGGCTCAATGATCCCTAAATGGTGCCAATAATCTTATCCTGCTATAGAAGCCCTGTGTTACTGCAGCTTTATATTTTTCTATACACACATGCACACAGTATGAGCGAAGGGAGATATTGCCTACATAGAATATACAACACAAATTGTATGTACAGTAATATAGATTATATTGTGCCCTTAAGTGCAATGCCATTAAAATGAATAGGGCTGCACTTTTGTAACTGAAGGCCAAATTTGATTAATATTACTGAATATATATGTGTAACATTTGACTAGTTATACTCACAAGAGTGCTGTATTATTTGCAATCCCTTGTGCTGAAGAAAATTAAGGGAAGAAAATTCTTTCGCATGTTTAACTTGATAAATCGTGAGTTAGGATTATAAGGGTAGATATTAAGGGTAGATTGACCACTGTGTTACTTCACTTTTACACCAGTTAATGGGTGTAGAGCTGGAGTACCACATGTGAGATGTATGTGAAACACAATTCCCTTCACTCACAGGGACTTGCATAAATATTTTCTTCTGTTTTTGAACTGCAAGGATTTCCACCCCTGAAGGTTCCCAGTATAGGTTCACTTGGACCTGAAACACAAATTCAAAGCAAACCTCAATCAAATCACTGAATTTCACCGAGCTTTTATGACTCTTTCAAAATCTGAGGGTTTGCACAATTTGGACATCAAAAAATAAAATAAATTGGTCCAGAGTTGCTTGAAAATGGGCCTACATCTGCTCAAAAGGTTCATTAACATTTCATCGGACATGGACTGAGTTGGTAACAAAACTTGAAACAAAACAAGTTTCTTGCAATTGGGGTTTGTAATTAAAGTTTCACAGAGCAGTGCTAGTCATAAGGAATGGTAATAGGACACCAGCAATCTAGCGTTATAACTTTAAGTTACATTTTTTAAACATGAATGGTTGTTAACTAAATCAGAAATCTGCTGTAACACACACACAAAAAGGCTTGGTCCTTTCATTATGTAAGGAAGGAATATACTATAAAAATCATTTAGTGGATTCCGGTGGGATACATGATTTGCAGGTGAACAGCAACTATTAACTAGAAATGCTATAGCTGTGGAGATAATACTTTTCCTTGACTCTTAAGGGGTTGTTCATGTGATTTTTAACTGGTTTATTTTCTGTATTAGATATTACATTATACTGAAGGAGCTTTTCTGTTCTAAGTTAGAAATATACTCCAAGGTTTTACTGTGAGATAATAACAAAGTAATGTATCAAATGTAACAAAAACTACAGTTTATTTTCTATTAAAGGTGATCAGCCCGGAAATATCCTCTTTTTCGTTTGTTTACTTTAAGATTTAATCCTTTGGGACCTGATCTAAAGCCCACTGAAGTCAATGGGAGTCATCACTATGACTGCATTGGATTTTGGAACAGTCCCTTAGTGCATGTCTACACTGCAATTAAACACCTGTGGACGGGTGTGTCAGCTGACTCAGGCTCACAGGACTCAGGCTGCAGGGCCTATAATTGCTCCAGCCCGGAATGTCTACACTGCAATTGTATAGACGTTCAGTCTGAGCCCCACTAACCCAAGTCAGCTGATATGGGCTAGCTGTGGGTTTTTAACAATAATGTAGTCATGTTCCTAATGAGAAACAGAAAAGTACACTATTTGTAGAAGAAGATTCATTCTGAATTGATTATTAACATAATGCCTGAGTTTTAATACGATGTCCCATGTCCAGGTCACATCATCTTATGTGGCCAGAGTCACACTAATGAATGTTGATGATCCATTAATTCATATGGTCATCTATGCTCTTGGTCATTATTGAACATTTGCAGTCTTCTGCCAGATAATTTTGAATAGCAAAAATGTTTCTAAGAAGGAATAAGACAAGTTTTATATTTTGGAAATTAATAATAATAATTTACTGGAATTAATAGGCAGTTGTCTCTCCAAAGTACATGCAAATATGAATAATCCACATACACTGTAAACTGGTTGATTATGGCAGCTTGTTATTTTATGGTCCACTGCTATAGAAAAAATTACTTCATTCAGGGTTGTTCTAGTAATATATGTTTAATGAGTGTGCATCCTTTGTTATAGAATAATAGTGTAGGTAAGATGGGATAATGAATGTTCTATGAACACAGAATCTCACTGGGAGCAATTAAATGCTCTGTTTATACAATAGAGAATTCAAAATATGGGCATTTTTTAGATGTTCCTGGAATAATCTATCGACCGCACGCAGAAAAACGTATCATGGCAAAGACATGGGTCCATCTTAAAGTCACAAAAGAAATATTTTTTTCTGCAGGCTTAAATTCTGTTCCCATCTCTGCCTATTGTGGATATGTGGAGAGCATATTACTTAAGATTCTGTTCTGTTTTGAGACCTCCACGCTATTTAGACAAAGTTCGGTGTTAAAGCTCTTTGGCCTGCATTTACAATCACTTCTATGATGCTCTTCTGCTTTTGGCATACAGTGACCATTTCTCTCTGTATGTAGGATAGAGAA
Organism: Natator depressus; assembly: GCF_965152275.1. Lineage (NCBI taxonomy): Eukaryota > Metazoa > Chordata > Testudines > Cheloniidae > Natator > Natator depressus. The sequence continues at coordinate 68,382,638 of NC_134242.1, read as the reverse complement.
TTCCCATCTAGGTTTTCGCACTGTGCCCATCACCACGGCATCTGACACCTATCAACTACTGTATGACTCTAGTACCACCAGCGCTATTAGAAACCAAGGAGACAGAAGAACAAATATTTGGTCCACCTTGGAAGTGGCCCACACTGCATTTTTGCTAAAGGGTATAGTAAAGGCCATGTATTTCACAGAGGCATTGCACGTGCTGTCACAGTCTCTGGGATTTGCTGACAGTGTGCAGGGGCCTTCTCACCCCCTCAAAGCCACAATTTCCACCAAATAGAGTCTGTTTATTGTGGGAACTGCTCAAATCCATGTATATCTTAGAGGTATTGTATTGTAGCTTCATTGTGCCAGACCATCACACTGCATTGCAGAATTTCCTTTTTGTTTCATGATGTCTTTCATTACAATAGTAATTTAAACTTGAATAAGTACTGGGCTACTTGGGGAAGGAAAATGTATCGGTCTGAATCAGTGGCAAATTTGCACTGTATGCTGGTATTTAATTAATGGCATAACTCCATTACTTTAATAAACAACACCATTAGTGCTCGGACTGAGTGGCAGACAGCTTCTGTTTACCAAGCCAGATGCCTTTCTTCTTGCAGAGTTTTGAAAAGAAAAGGTGTTTCTAATGTGCCTTCTTTGTTATAAAACTTGCTTTTGTTTGGCTTTTCATTTCACATTCATTCATTTCAGCAAAGAGTTGAGGATATATTATAGCCCCCACAATAAGGCTGAATTATACCTTTATTACATTAAAAGTTTTAAAAAACATACAGGTTGCAAAATCAATTAGTCAAAAGAGCAGAAATGTCAGAGTTAAGGTGGCCCGTGCAACCTTTGTTTTGCTCCCTTGTGCATGTGTGTTGTACAATACACTCTTCAATTACATGTTCACATACTGTTTTTTCCACAGGACCCCTGCCTCCTTCAGTGCACATTGAATGAACAGCTATTCAGTATTTGTTTTATTTTCATTCTTCAATATATGACTCCATGCCTTATTTATTCAAGCTTTGCTCTACATAGAGCATTGTTAATTTCCCCATAGATTTGTCTGTGGTGCTCATCACTATAAGCTGAGTGTTTTGCAAACATTAATTTATTTTCATAACACTCCTGTGAAGTGAGGGTCTATTATTATCCTCATTTTTCAGATGGGGACCTGAGGCACAGAGAGATTAAGGTCAAAGTGTCCACTAATTTTGGGTGCCCAATGAGAATGATATAGGACTGATTTTTCAGAGTACTTAGCATTATGTAGTACTTGATACATTCAAAGCTCTGGTCCCATTGACTTCAGCTGCATCTGTAAGTGCTCAGGACTTCTGCAAAGCAGACACCAGGGGCTTAAGTTGGGCACCTAGAAAATGAGGAACATACAATTAGTAATCACCTGTAGAAAGTTTGGTTTAAGTCACTTGACTAGAATTGCATAGAAACTCTGGGGCAGAGGCAGAGATATAGAATCCATTTGTGCAGGGCAGCATGCTACTACTTTATCCATGAGACAGTCTGTTATCTTACTGCAGTCCCCTGTCTCATTCACTACATACCTGCTGAGTTCTGCGACAAGTGAGGTAGGAGTTCAACAGACAGCAGTCTCCTTCCTTAAACATTCCCAGAGCAGGTCCATCCTGTGCACTGAATGATGCAGGGGTTGTGTGGGAAAAAAATGTGATCCTGCAAGAAAAGACTGTATCATAAAGCATTCACACAAGATCGCACAGGCAGTCTCAATTTTGGTAGTTCTTAACTTTTGAGTGCTTGACTTTGCAGCCGTAACATTCTTTTACTGTAGTTTGTTTTATGTAATTTCCTAAATTTCTTTTAAAACTTAAAAACTGAAAAAAGAAAATTTTTATCATGTGGAACCGTATTGACCTCCTCTTATGGATTATTGTCAGGCTTACTGTCTGCCACTTGGTTTAACTCAGTAGAACTAATAGAAGGCTGTTATCCTCTATGTGAACCTACCATTGGGGGATGGGATGGGGGTGGAGGCACATATTTTGTCAGTGGGTTTCACAACTATTTATAGGACAGCAAAATAATGTTGAGACTCAGAAACAATGCCAAGGGAGTTGTTCTCTAGTGGTTACAGACTCTGGCTATTGTACTCCCCCAAGCCTCTCCATATCACTCCTACTGCTATCACCCCTCTCTGACTCCTGTGCTTCCCCTCCCCTGCTCTTATCCTTCTCTCAGCTCTTGCCCCTATTCTGCCCACACCCTGACTTCTGCCTCTGTCTCCCTCCCTCTGCTGCTGACTATGTATCGTCTTCTTGCCAGTGTTCCCCCTCCACTGCTCTTGACCCTCACCCCCATCACCTTATTCCTTTCCCTTTCTTGTCTTCTGCCTTTGCCCCTGTACCTCCCTCTGGATCCTGCTTCCAGCCCACCTCCTATGTCTCCTCCAATTACCAAACTCCTGCCCCTTTTCTCTTGCCCTATTCTTCACCCCTCTGTAATCAAGTCAGGTCTCTGATAAATACAAAGTAATGCACATTGGAAAACATAATCCCAACTATGCATATAAAATGATGGGGGCCTACACTGGCTTTTACCACTCAAGAAAAAGATCTTGGAGTCATTGTGGATATTTCTCTGAAAACAACCACTCAATCTGCAGTGGCTGTAAAAAAAAGCAATCAGAATGTTGGAAATCATTAAGAAAGGGATAGATAATAAGACAGAAAATATCATATTGCCTCTTTATACATCCATGGTATGCCCACATCTTGAATACTGCATGCAGATGTGGTTGCCCCATCTCAAAAAAGATATGTTGGAATTGGAAAAGGTTCAGAAAAGGGCAACAAAAATGATTAGGGGTATGGAATGGCTTCTGTATGAGGAGAGATTAATAAAGCAGGGACTTTTCAGCTTGGAAAAGAGACGACTAAGGGGGGATATGATAGAGGTCTATAAAATCATGACTGGTGTGGAGAAAGTAAACGAAGTGTTATTTACTCCTTCTCATAAGATGAGAACTAGGGGTCACCAAATGAAATTAATTGACCCAGTATGGCCGTTCTTACGTTCTTATGCTTCCTCCTCCTCATCCACACTTCTGGGAGCCAACTTGGGGAACATTACTGTGGCCCCTGGCAACCAGGAGGAGCAATTGCAGGGAGAAATCCTGCTTAGCCTCTGCAGTGCTAAGTATTGAAGTGTTCAGTTGCTGTGAGGGATTATGAATGTGCATTCCAGTTGTAGACAGGAGATGTAAAGAGTTAGATCATTCTCAGTGTAGATGGAATCTATGGAGGATTTAGGTGCCAATCTATAATAAGTCTTTTTCAGCGGTTTATATCATATCCAAATTTGGGTAATTTTTCACAAGAACAGCAAAAGGTACCCTACTGGCATCAGTGGGACCACCCTGAGAAATTTTAAATCCCTGTTCCAAAGCATGGAGGCACTAGAGCTTCTGAATGAAATGACTGTAGGCATTTTTTTTTAACATGGGCAAACCAATGTATTTTCCCTGTACCTTGTTCCGAGTAATGGCTGAACCATGCTAAATTAATTTTTTTTTCCAAAACTGAGCGTGAGGCAGACACCCAGCATGGAGAATTTCAGCCCAAGTATGTTAATTTGGCACAGTTAAAAGCACCTGAAAACAGAGTTTTGTATTGTGAAGTGTCGGGCCACCTTAAGTTTATTCGTCGCTCCCTTTTCTTTATATAATATATTTGTGGTGATACAGACCTATCTGGTGGGTGCTTCATTGTATATATAGCAGCCAGCAATGTTAAACTCTAACCTGACACTAAATGTTGTATTTTGTGTTTTAATAGTATTCAAAGTAGTAATGGAATGCAAGTTGGTGGCTATTCCATCTAAAATGTGTCTGTGCAAATGAGGTTCATCAAGTTGTGTCTTTTGCAAGTGAATTCCTTTTACTTTTACTTTTTTCTTTTAATTTTTCCATATTCTCTTTGTTACAGACTTGGCATATTACAGAAATGGAAAGCTGTTTAGCAAAATAAATAAATTATAAAAAAATCATTAAACAAAATGTTACATTTCTAGAGGGAGTCAATGGAAGGATTTGTAATACAACTGTATAAAATGATTATATGTAGTTTGGCTTCTTTTGCATTTCCTGCATTGCTTATTGAAACTCTGCTTTAGAAGTAAAATTACAGAACTGCTGGTAGTCCTGCTATAATTTCAGGTTGGAAAGGGCATTCTATTCAAATCCTCTCTATATGTCTGTAACTATATAGATATGTAATATGTGTGTATATTTCTCTGTCTGTGTAGATAGGGACAAATTCTATAAATATTACCTCTGACTGCTCGCAACTGAATCCATTCTCGACCACTTGCTAGGGAGGTTTTCAAGAGGGGAAATTCCACATTTTGATGGAGAGAAAATATTCCAGTGACAAATACCAGGGGATGCTAACACTTTTCCACCATAACTGACTTGACTTAATTAAGTAAAAATAAAAATACACATTACCTTGTAATTGGGGGCAAAGAGCAGCATGCTGAGTGAAGTCCACTGTGGATCTACATATGTAGGACTGTTTAGCTGTTCAGTGTTTATGCCCTGATCCTGCAAAGACTTACATGCATACTTAAATTTACACTCTGGGTGTAGTCCTCACTAAACAGAATGGGGCTCCAGATAGTGTATAAGTCTAGGCATGTGCATAAATCATTGCAGGATTAAATTTTATGTGCTATGATGATCACCACTACAGAAAACTCTAAATAGTTTTTTTTTCTTTTTTTTTTCTTTTTTTTTTTTGTTAGACTGTAGCTGTTCGAAGCTGCTCAAATGATTGGGATGTTTGTGAAAGGAGCATAATAAATTTAGCCCTTGGATATTCCCTCCACACACTTGTGTGTGTGTGTGTGTGTGTGTGTGAGAGAGAGAGAGAGAGATTATAGTTAGGTATAATCTCAGTGTGTGCTTGTGTGTATTTATACCAAGTCACCCCAATTCATAGAAGATTAAATAAAGAGGGTATTAATGAAAGACAAAATGCACTTTCCATTTTCTTACATTTTGAAATGCATTTCATTTCAGGAATTGTGGTTTAATGGGCTGGCATGAGACAGAAATAGAAAATCCTGAGTCTAATAATGGCTCTTCGACATCATTTTGCGGCCTTGAACCAGTCACCTCATTTGTGTCTCAATTACCCTCATTGGGTAACATTTGGGGAAGAATAAAAGTAGAGTGTTACGGACTGTGGTGAAGTTTGATTAACGCTCTTCACAGTTGAAAAGCTCAATAAAAGTGCCAGGTATTATTATATCTTATTATTGTGAAGAAATGGCTTCAGTTTTTGTTTTATTGTACATATAATGAGGAATTTTGTTCATAACTTGTTGCTCATGTAGCCTTATAAACCCGTTATTAGTGAATTTTTAGAACTAACTTGCTCAAGAGCACATTAAGCACTTCCAATCTGAAAACTTTTTGTGCAGTGTTATTGATGTGTTCAAAATGGTAGTAAAATCCTACCCCAAAGGTGGTGGGTGAATTAAACTGATCCACTTATGTAAATAGTCTTCAGTTCTATAAATCACTGGGATTCCTGAGAATGAATAGTAATTGGAATTTTTTTTTAATTTTGTTACAAGATGCAACATATTTGTGATTTCTCCATGATCTGTGAAGATCTGTGAAGATCAGGTTGTATGATAAAAGCCTAATTTAGCATGATAATACAATAAGTATTAAACAGGGAAAGATTGACTCTCCATATTTTACCTCTAGCCTCATCTTTATGCCTGTGACTGCTGATTATAAGTGCTATGAGTGAAACAGAAATCAGTGTGGAGCACTCAAGTTGCTTCTCAAATAAAGTTCTTGTTTCAGCATTCAGGTTCCCAATAGGCTTTTTAATCAAGGTTATGGGAAAGTCCATAAACTTTCTGCTGAATATTTAACAAGCTGGAGGTCATAGCAAACACGACATGCCAAGGACAAGTGAAATGAGATTGCAATCAGAAGAGCAGAGAAGACCTGGCAATAAGCAAGACTTTATCTGGTAGATAATATCTAACAAAACAAATATCAGAGAGTCACATTTTCAAGTTCCCTTTGTGAGACTTAATTTCCAGGTATAAGCTGCCAATATAAAAAAAAATAGTGAATAGAATTGGGTGGCTCCACTGATTTTAATCACTGGCTTTTCTTCAAGACCATGATTGAAATCCACTGTTAACAATGCCAAAATAGAGGGGACTCTGAACTATAGATGGTGTGTTTAGTATTCACAACATAAGCATTTTTTGTAAAAGTTAGTTTATACTCTATGGACTTTTGTACAAACTAAAATAAGTACATAAATAAGCTAAACCCTAAATATAACTGGAAACCAAGAATTCAGTTTCTCCAGACTCAATTACAGGTTGTCGAAGCAATAGGATCATGTTACTGAGTATTATATGATACCAATTGTACACAATAAAGTTTGTGTGGTCTCAAATCTAATGGCATGACATGAGCAGTTTGACAGGCATATGGTCAGGGGTATAGGCTCAGTGGAATTGCTGAGAAGGGCTATATTTCATAATGCATTGGTGATGAGTCTTGTGCTGCACAGGTGTTCTGGTTACTCTCTTACTGAACCAGTCTTGATTAACATAAGGATGGCTGGGAAAACTTTTTTCAGGATTCAGATGTTTGGATTGTATAAAATCTAGTGTGTCCATTTTCACACATCTTGGTTCTTGTTGGATCAGGTATTGAAAGGGCCAAAATATCACAAGAGAGTTAATTTGTGCTTAATTTTGGGTCCAAGCATAATCAGGGAGTAGTAGAAATCTCATCAATTTGAGCCCATTTTCATGAGCTTTCTAGCCATAGTTCACAGGATCCAAAGATATGGATAGTTTTGGGAAAGCCCCTACAATTTGTTTGTTATTCAAAAACAACAGAAACAAAATTATATTTTGATGTTCATTCCCTGCTAAGACTCCAGCATTTGGAATCTATTTCATTTTACCAGCCAGCTTTCCCCTCTTTCATAACCCTAATTTAAATAAGTACACTGTAACTACTGTAAGTAATTATGCCGACCTGTAATGATTATTTATAAATGTGTTCAACCTTTTAAGAGCAGTAAAGGTGTCCTATTTGGTTGCTTTTTATAATACAGTGACTAATTACCCTGAAATTGCAGTACATATGCACTGTGGTTATGTTTAACTAAGATAAGTTTCCCTTTTTTGTATGAGAAGATAATTTTGCAAAATCTATCATCTGTCTAGAGCCTAGATCTAAAACCAACATACTCCACACAATGTAGAGCTTGAAACTTCAGAAAATGAGTGTGCTTTGTCGATCTGCTTAAAATTTGTCAAGGACACATACTACTAGGTAGTAACAGTGGCACACCTGCTCTTCAAGGCAGTTCATTGATGAAACCTTTTTGGGACATGTATCTTGCTTCTTACCCTCTACCAAAGACCTGCTCAGTCAAGCAGGCAGAATCCATGGTGGGGATAGGAGCTGGCTTAAGCAACATGCCTCCTTTTCCAAAAGCATAGACTAGCCACTCGCAAAGTTATGCAGAGTCCCCATTAAATCTCTTCTACATGTGGCTCATCTCTGTCATGTAACAGAGCACGGCTGGGAGTAGTGAGGCAGTGGCACATAACTACTGGATCTACCAAGGCTAGCAGAGGAACTGAATGGCAGCAAGGAGTCCAATGGGTGTAAAGTCCAACTGTTGTTTGTAGGATCAGGCCTAACTTCCTGTACATTTATTTTAGTAATCCTTAGCAATCACTGCCTAACCAATCTCTCATTCCATTTCAGTTAGTGGAGTGGTAACCATTTGTACATTTACTGAAAATGGTTATGAAAATATGTGCAGTAAAACTGGTATTTTAGAGCATGTGCCGCTTTAAAGCATGTGGTTTGGTTTTTTTTCAAAATTTTTTTTTAGCAAAAAGTTACTGAATTCTGTAACACTTGATTAAATTTATTTTGTAGTGAGTTTTGAGGATCAAAGTGTCTAGTCTTTGAAACAAGACTACAGACATCAGACCCTGTTTTGTTTAGTGACTTAAGCAGCCTTAAAAAAGGCAATTCTCCAGGGGGAACTGAGAATCTAACATCTCCTTTGCCTCATACGAACAATGCAACAAATGCTTGTAAAAAAACCAGGCTACAGCCATGAATTTTAGTCCAATTTTTCTTCTGTAGGGAAATCTGTTAACAGGAAAAAGTTCACCCCTGAAAAGGAATTAGCATAACTGACATTAACTGAATTTAATAAACTATCACTTACATTCAAAGCAACCATTGTTCTGTATAAATCCAAACATATCCCATTTCTACGAATTGAACCAATGCATGGTCTGTCTGTAAATGAGGTTAGATTAGATGCTGCTACTAAGCAGACAAGGCTCACACTATTTTATCTGGCCTGAAGCAGTCATCCTTGACTTAAGTTTCAAAGCACAGGGAAGTGTGAAGCGGTTTGGTTAAATGCAGTGATTCTAAAGGTTTTTTTTTTTTCATTCCTTCTGTCACTTTTACACTAGTGAGACAGTCACATGAACCAGTTCTTTCCAAGCTTCCTTCTCACAGTGTCATCTAATCCAAGGAAACATTTAAGGTACCACAAATTTCTCCATCAATTTTATTTCCCCTAATAAATACCTCAGATTCCCTGCTCTTTTGATAGTTCTGCATTTAAAAACAGATGCCATTAAAATGCTTAACAAAATATAGCAGCTCTGAGCTGTATTTGTCCTTCTGACTTCCCACGTTGTTTCTTCTTTTATTTGACCTGCTCTTGTTTCGTTTCCTCTTTTTCTCTCCTTCAACGATTGGGGAGGAGGGTGGTATTTTTGTAACCACACTTTCTATTTTTGATGTATTTCTTAATCCTCCTTTCCTGGTGCTGTTCCCTTTCCATCTGCTCCATTTGATCTCTGTGCTTAACTCCCCCTCTGTTATCTCCCTCCCCTTTTCTTCCCATTGTCTTTGTCCTACCCTGTCCTTCCCCATCTCCTTCATTCTCCCTCTTCTTTTCTTTCTCTCTCCCATCCTTTTTGTTCGTGTTGTCCATTCACTTTCTCTCTGTCTGTTCTGTGTCCATCACACAATTTAGATGCCACTAGTCCTTTTCTCCCATCTCCCTAACCTAGCTGTCCCCCTGCCAGCCAAGTCCTCTTTCCCCATGCAGGTTGCTGTATGTGGAGATCTCTGGGTACACAATATCTCACCCCTTGTTTGGTTATTAAATTAGGATTCTTTGTCACCATTTTTAAAACATTGCTCCTGGAGACACAGTATGATTACCATATAACATGAGAGGAAGTGATAGAGTTATGGGCAGATCTTGAAAACAATCTTACAAATAAAACACATTTGTGATATAGATACTGAGGACATGATGGAGAGGCTGGTTAGTAATAAATTTAATCTCAGTGCTTCACTTGTAAGATTGTTCATATTTCATTTGAAGCCTCACCCCTTTCAATAGAGTGAAGGAGTGATAATAAATGTATTCTTAAACATCCCTCATGTGAAGTATTCAATACATATCTTTTTCCCCCTTAGCAATCTAATTTCAAGAGTCATGCTTTCAGCACAGGTGTAAAAAGGAAAAAAAAAGCTTTTCACTTTTTGAAAGTTGGTGGGATGTATTAAGCAATTGATTTCAAAAAGGAATAATGTGGTTCTGAGATTAATGTTGTGACCTCGATGCTCCAGTGAACTTTCCATGTGCTATATAATGTCAAGAATCTATATCAATACAATACAAATAACAAAACAGCATTAGGAGGACATTGTCATATTGAAATTAATATATTTTTATCAATCAGATTTTCTCTGTTATTGATTGATTAATTGGGCCCAGAAACTCAAGTTAGGAACCTAAATACCTTGGATCTGGGTCTTAGAGACTCAGTCCTGCAACTGGATCCACTTCAATGGACAGTTATGCCCACAGAATGTCCCATTCAAATCAGTTGGGGTTCCATGCAGATGCAAGGGTCCCCATGGATCTGATTGCAAGATTGGGACCTTGAATTGTAGAAAATGAGTTGTGGAATTGGAAAGACTCAGAATTTGCCACTTTGGAAATGCCACACTTCTGGGAAAAGGCACATTTTCATAGTGATTGTCACATAACATTTTTTCGGGTTTTTTGATTGGGTGCCCTTCTCATCTTGAAGGTCAAGAATAGCCATTTTGACACCTTTTTCAATACCTTGTGCAATAAAAGGTATGGTTGTGTCCTAGAGTTATCTTACCTTGGGTTTAACTTTCTTTTCTTTTCTTTTCTTTTCTTTTCTTTTCTTTTCTTTTCTTTGAATAAAACAAGAGTGGATGAACAGGAACTTTGTTGTCCTGTTCTTGGGCAAGTAGGAGTATCCCCATATTTCCTTTTTTCTTCCCATTACTCAGTTGTGTATGCTACACACGTGGTCTATCAACCAGACTCCCATACTTCTCTGAAACATCTGGGTTACTTGCTCAGCAGGACATCTTAGCTCTACTTTTCCTTGCCTTCCCCAGGCCTCTTGCTCCTCCTGAGTATGTAAGTCATGGAGAAACAGGGGAGATCCATTCTCCAAATAACCAAGGGATGAAAAAGAGAAAAGGTGGAAGGAGGAAGAGGACACTGAGGGGATCATGACTCCTTGAGATAACTTTGCAGGGTCCCCCCAAATCCTAATGCTGGCCCTGAATCTACATAGCAAATTCTAGATACTGTTATTCCACATAATATATTATTATTATGGCAAACATCCTGTTCATTTCACAGTGGAGTTACAGAGGCATCGTTATGCACTAAATGCCAAATAGATTATAGGTGCTTATTAAAGTGATACAGAGTAAAAGTGATATTTTGCGATTCCTCATGCTCATTAAGTTTTGCATATTAGTTTTCTGATACCTGTGAAACTAAATGTGTCCAGCTTTGGGAAGTGTCGAGGATTAAGTATTGTCCTAATTGCGTTTAAAAATAAGGTACTTTAAATTAAAGCTGACTGGAGAGCTGTGATTAGCTTTCTAAGACCTAATGTTTTCAAACTATGTGTATAATGTCATGAGATAGACACATACAATTAGGTAGTACTTGTAATCAGTGTCGAAGGGAACATCGGCATGTTTGTGAAAATGTTCATGCATCTTTTACTGAGCTCCAGAGTGTGATAATTCTGGAAACGATACACATGGCTAACAAATGTGATAAAATAGTCTAAATATGCACACACGCAAGACAAGTTAAGAAACTGACAAATATGGTACACAGTTAAAATGCAGTAATGGAATATAGTGCAGTTTCTTCAAATTAGGAAAATTTGTGAATTCTGCATATGCCAACTTGCTTTATTTTCGACTAGAAACACAGTCTTTTGAAAGTGTTCAAGATGGAAGTTCCACTTGGCCTTTAACAGAATCATGAAGACTTTCTGTTTATTCCTCCTTCCCTTGTACCAGGTGTGTTTTTAATTAAGAACTTTTTTTAAATTATTGTACTCACCTGGATTTTGCAAGATCTCCCCATAAGTGAAATATAGGTGTATGAACATATAGGCAAGTGTATGAACATATAGGCAAGCCCCTTTTAGATGCAACTACAGAGCCACACATTGCAGAGCAGAAAGTGAGGATTTCTATGCAAAAGAATACAGGGCAGAACTTCATCCTTTCTCAGTTTATAGACATGCTGTGGAGCCTTACACAGCACACATACCACTATGCTAGTCTTACATAACAGAACACATTTTCCAGTACCTAAAAATCATCTACGTAAAAGAGATGCCTGTTCCTCTGAGGAGTTTGTTGCTGCTTTTGTTTTAGATTTATTTATATATATATTTTTACTGTTTTAGATTCTTTCCCTAACAAAGTTTTAAGAAATATGTTTTTGTCTGAAAAGTTTAGAAATGTCTTGATTGATTTTTATTTGATTGATTTATAGAATACTATTTAAACAGTACATCTGAACTGACAAGTGGTATTCCAGATTCTAGCCTGATACATGAGTTATAAATGACTGAAAATTGGAGTTTGTAAAAGGAAACATTGATGGAATCTGATTTACAGCAGGGTTATCAAGCTCTCTAATAAGTTTTGTGGAGTCTTTTCAAGTTTAACTTTTCATTAATTTGAGAGGGAGATAAGCACGTGTATGTTTTTGTCAGATACTCTGTTCTTGATCAGAGCTTTTAAACGTGCATCATATCTCCCATCTGCAGTGGTTAGCAAGTGCATAGACAGCCAGTCCCAGATGTTTAAAAATCCTGAGTCCCACCCCCAAATGTCTTGAGATTAGCTTCAAAATATAACATTTTTTAAAATAATAAATGTGGGGCTCTTTTTTATTTGCCTTTTTGATTTTGGAATGTTTGGTTCACATTTTAAAGCTCTTCTGAACAACTATGAGGGCCTGAAATTTACTTTTATTGTTTTTAAAAGAAAGCTCAGATTCTTTCATAAAAAAACATGATTCCAGAATCTTGGGCTCTAAGAAAAACCCCAAATATTGTGACACTTGTGATAGAATTATTAGACTTGGCAAGACTGTATATATTGTAATACACTGTTATTTTGTTTAGCTTCTTTCATATGAAGTGTATCCCAACATACTTTGAAGTCGAACAGTATAAGTAGGGTTAAATAATGAGTAATAGTAAAATGACAGAAAAAATAACAATTGTAAGCAAAGGAGAAAGGAAGAGTTTTCAGATGAGGCTAGGAAGAAGATGGAGATTTGAATTTGAAGGGTCCTTTTTAAAATCAAGGCAAGAATTCTCCCATGTGTTGCAGTTGTGCATTTCCAGTGGAGATTTCTCTCTCACACAGAGAAAGCTTGAGAGTTCAAAAATCAGAAAACATATTCCAAAAAATGTGATTTAAAAAAATGAAATTTTATTATTTTAAGCCAATCTCATGGTTTTTGAACTTGAGGAGTTGACAATACTGATTATTTCTATTTTGGCTACAAACAAAAATTCTCAAGTTTATGTGTGCAGAGAAAAGGCAAAGATATGGAAAATATTCACTCAGACGTTCTAGAGCTGCTATTGGTGATATTGCTGTCCTCACTTTATGAGTCTTACAGCTTGTGGGCCAGCAATGTTGCACTATAAACCGTAACTCAATTTAGTTAATCCAAATAGAACCGGAACCAAATCCTTGTCCATCTCCTTTCTTTTCACAGTTGGCACCTACTCCGTGTCATCTTCTTCAGGTTTACAGAGCTTCACACATTTGTTTTCCCCATCACAAGATTTCTGCTTGAGCATGCTTTGTCACTGAGTACAAATCACTCAATTCTTTGCCCTTATTTTTGTCACTCTGTCATTCTAGCTGCTGCCCCCCATTCCTTCTTCACACAGTATCTCCCAAGAGATTCCTTCCTCTGCTTCTGTGCTATATGTACTTTCATACTTTCTTTACTGCTCAAGTATCTGGCTTAACTGCCCTTAGGCTACCAACCTAATTTAAGTTAGGGGTCCATAGAAGATTTTACTAGAGCATGAAATCTCTTTTTCGGATGACAACTGCAGTATTTATCAATAAATATCTTCCCATTATTCAGCTTTTTTTTAAACGGAAAATTAACCTTGGAGTTATTCTGGAGTAATGAAAACAGGTTAATCTGTAGTTAGAAACAGAGAATAATAGCAACCAATTAAATCATTGTGAAGTTAACTTTTAGAGTGCACACTCTAAAACAGATTTTAAGGTTAGTGATTTAAAAGCTCCTCACGTGACAGGCAAGCCATCCTAGTTAATTTAAAGTGAAATGTGAGAGGATTTCTTATAATCATTTAACGCTTCAGCCAGAGGCGGGTACAGTCATTTAGGCCGACCATATAGAAGAAAAATGACTGCTGAGCTACATGATATAATTATGAGGCTCCCATTTACCTTCAGTAACAGATAATATGGAAAGAAAACAGGATTGTATATGTGAACTACTGATCTCTATAGATACGTTAAATAAATACAAATAAACACTAACAATTCACATTTCTTCCTATCCTAATTATGCATTTTTTTTTCAATTTAATTTTCTCCACTTTGAGTTACGACCTGAGTTATTTTTTCTGTCACATGCATAGACATACATGTACATATTTTCACTCTGTCTCCTGATAGTAAAATGGTTGTGAATAATGTGAAAGCTACAAATAAGTATTTTTGTTATTTCAGTGAAAGAATGCTTTGCAAGTCAGATTATGTGAGGGGGAACATTGCTATAAGACTCATTAGACATTCCATGTACATTTTTAGAATGCAGCTCAGGAGACACACACCCATTGTTTCTTAACGGGTTTTGTGTCCACTTTGCGCTTGCTATGCTAGGTATATCAATGAAGAAGGAATTAAAATAATCTTTTGCTATTGCTTTCTGATTGCAATTTAAGATGAAGATCTCTTTGATATATTACTTTTGAGACGGCCTCCTGGAGTTCTGAAATGAGTATCCATAATCTCAAGTCTAATTTTTGTGCTCTTCTGCAGTATTTACACTGTAATGCATATTTTGTTGGCCAAAAAATTAGCATCTGAGTTGAATATTGATATTATGTTGTAGGGAGTTGATTGTTAACTGTAACTGCACTGCTTCAGAAAACTGTTACCTACCTTCCTTAGCAATAAACTTTTCAGATGTATTTTCCTTTTCACCTGAATGCTGAGAAATTCCCAGTTAAACATGTGTCCTGCATCTCTGTTTGGTAACATTAGGAATCAGTGCTTCTGTTGCTACAGTTCTCCTCTCAGCAATTTACTATTTGTTAAGTGTGAATAAAAAAACAATATATGATTGATTGTGTTTTCAGTTTCCCAAGCTGCTTAAGTGACACTTTCTCTGAAGTTCAACACCACTTTATAATTGTAGCTTTCATAGAGTGGACTATTACTTCACTGGGAGCATAGAAATCTAGCTCATTTATTTTACCAATGGCAGAGGTGGGGAACTCGCAGTCAGGTTTTATTAAGCTATTGTACTACCCTTTTCTGTGGCGTAGCTTTCTGCATTATGGTACAAGTAAATGTCATCTGTAGACACATTAATAATTTGTTATCATTTGCACTAGCAATAAATAAAAACTTGGGTTCAGCTAAGCAGGTAAGAAGGACTCAGCTGTAGAAATCAAGTAAATATTGGTCACAATGTATTCCTCCATATACAGGGGTAAACAGTCATAAAATTGTGATTGTTTCTCTTTTATAGTCTGTCATGTTCAATGCATTAATAATGGCTTCCCATGCAGAGTGTTGTGAAATCAGTTTTATTCTTTTAGGCTGTGATTCAGGCCAGCATCTTCATTCAGGAAGGGGAGTATAAGTTCATGCTCTACATTAAGTATACATTTATACCAGTAAGGTGAATGGGAGTTTTGCTGTTGACTTCAGTGAGTGCAGGATCAAAGTCCGAGTGAAGTGATTGGGACTTAAGCATGTGCTTAAGGGCTTTCCTGAATTGGGGCCTTAGACTGGGATTTTCAAAAGCGTCTATCAGCATTAGGTGAACAAATCTCATTGATTTCAATGAGATCTAGGTGATCAATTTGTTTTAGCCTCCTTTGCAAATCCCAGCCTCAGTACATTTTAAATTACAGTCACTTTGGCACAGATTTGCAAAGGAGGTTAAAGGGAATTGATCACCTAGCTGCCTCCAGAGAGATCTGAAGCATCAGACCCCATTGGCTTCAAGAAAAGTTGGCTTAATGGGACATCAGCAGGAGTTGAGGGCTGTCTGCATTTTTCAGGAGGTGCTCAGCATCCTGCAGGATTGGGCCCCACATGCAGAAGAGCTCACACATGGCAGAGACTGTGAAAGTACTTTCTATTTAGCAAGACTTGAATGTAGCTAGGTATCTGGCTCGTGCTTTTAATTAACATGGACCATCACACAAATAACTGGCTTGTGTCTGTGGCCTTGCTCTTTAGTCCTTTTTGAATCAAAGGACTATCACTGTGTATGGCTGATAGCATGAATGCTGATAGCATGGTTGGTCCAACAATGTCAAAGATGTCTCTTTGCCTCATATTTGTCTATTTTATTTACCTTAAATGATCTGATGACCCACCTAGATACCATCTTTTGATTTTGCTTTGTTTTCATTATGGTTGAATTAAATGTAGCCACTCAAACTATTAACGTTTAAGAATGAAATACGCTTAAAAAATTAACCACAGGGTGTTCATAACATATGTAAATGATATCATGCAATCATACTCAGTGTATAGCCACTTATTGATATCTAAATGGGTTACCTTGCAAGTTAAAATAGACATGTCACATGGTTTTGTTTATTTGTTTTGCCTTTTTTTTTTTTACAATGACTTTTAAATGAACACATTCTCAGGATAAGCAAGCAAGTAATTCTATACACGGAGAAGGGGGGATTCTTAACCTTGAATACTACGAGTTTAACTTCCATGAGCTCTTAATGAATTATTCATGCTATTATTCACCATGAGAGACATCAAAAAATCTTATCAAAAAATGATAGCTCTGTAAATTACCATTTTAGTATAGTTTGCAGGTATATAAAGAAAACTACGAAAATGGCATTGGTCAATGTCTGAGTATAATTTGTGTAGCAGTGAGGTCTTTACATGTATTGCATGTCATATCTTTATTCATTTGAAGTCATAATTCATTTAATACTTTGTTTACCAGGAAAGGCTTGACAGACAAATGTAATTTTATGTTCAAAGGTTCATAAGACAGTAATCCAGGCTATAATCAGTATGAGCAGTAACCTTTCTACAAACAAGCTGTTTATTACAGTTTGTTGATTGGTAGAACACCCTTAGGTATGAATTCACCTTTTTGTCCAGTGAATTTGTTTTTTCAAGGATGGAAACTAAAATACTAAGTTACTTAACTAAGCAAGAAGTAAACAACCATGGTAACTTAATCTAATTATAGAGGTAATGTAGTGTCTCCATTTTTATAGCTGTGATTTGCTTTTAGGGTAAGGATTAAATCTGGCTGTTATATAATGATGATAAATATATTCTCCCCAAATCTTCTCTGAGGCCCTGATCATCAGGCAAAGCTTCTGTGATGTCATTGGTGCAGAGTCAGGCACTGAGTATATAACGAACCTTTTGGGATTTTTTGAGTCTGTTAATTAGTTTATCATTTTTCCATGAAGAATTTTGTAATCAAACCATTTTGGGATCACTCTGACAAATGCATTACTGATTTTTGAGATCCTAAGACCCCAATTCGTAAAGTTACTTAAGTTTATGGATAATTGTAAAGTGCACAAGTAGTTCCATTGTGTTACTCACCTATTTAACGTTATGCACGTGCTTAAATACCTTGCTTAATTAGGGCCTTACTTTACATTTTTTATATTTCACATTGCTAGTCATCGCAGTCATTTACATCTATTCTGTGATTATAGTTGAGTGTTTTTCATCAAATCTGTTGTATTTAAAGTATTTGTTGTTGAATGAATGGTTGAGGTCTACGTATCTTAATGTGAACAAAGATTCTACCTGAGTCAGCAGATCGCCTGAAACAACAGCTTTTAGCGATGGGATCGCCTCCATTGTTGAATATTCCAATATTATGAAAGAGAGTGAGTGGACATATGAGGTTGGGTTACAAACTGTTGCTTAAAATAGAAGTTGGGTTTATGAGAACAGTGGTCCCAATAGTTCATAAAACATTAGAAACTACTTTTCATAGTGGAAGGACACACTATACAAACCCTTACAAAATATTTTGAAATCTTTAAATGCAGAAATAATTAACTATACTCCAGCATCAATAAGCCATTTAATAGTGTATAGTAAGTAGGCTTTTAGAGTCTAATCCAAACCCATACAAGTCAGTGGAAAGACTCCTGTTGAGTTTAGTAAGATTTGGATCAGAATCTCGGTGTACTTCTTGGATGGCTGAAGATGGAAAGCCAACAGCCTCATTTCTCACAGTCCACCCAAATTGTACAGCAAATGCAAACCGTTACCGGCTTATTGTTTTAATTGCCGACCTGTCCTCAGTGCTATGTATAACTTTTCTGTCATAGAAATCTAAAGTTTCATGAAATCATAATAGTGCTCATTTATTTCAGATCATCAAGTTCTATGGCAGAATGCTTAGGGGAAAAAGACAGGACCCAAACAGAATTCTACTCTCTGTTTACAGCTACATGCAGAGCTCCTACAGAGAGGGATTTATCATTAACTAAAATGGAAAACTTCAAAGGGATTCAAATTGTACCCTCTGGCATCTTCAGCTTCATATCAAAAAGACTTCACCAATTTTCTAACATATTCCCTAATTGCCTTTGTCTATGAGCTGTGCATTTATCCATTAAAAATGCTCAGGGCAAAACCCCAATATTTTTTTCAGATTTCGTTCCTAATGCTTTAGTTCCTAATTCTTTAAACTCACTAGATCACAGAATTTTGAGAAGTCTGTAAAAACTCCCCCATGGCCTGTGCCTCAACTGTCCCTCGTCTTCTATGATTGTAGCATTTTTCATTAATTTTGTGATAGCAGAATGGTCTGCTTTGTTGGCAGTAGAAATACTCAAGGTGAATATAATATTTAGTATATCACATGTAGTGCTCCTTCATTTTTGTTTTCACCCAGGTGTTTTGTTCTAAATTTTGCCACAAAAGCCTCACTCCAAGGGACTGATAAGCATCCGCATCATCAGCTTGACTGGGAATGAGGCATCAGACCCACTCAAAACCCTGTGCTATTGTGCAGTTCTGTTGAATATTGAACTTTTTAAAAAGCATTTTAAAAACCAATCCTAGTGCAGGGGTCCAGCACGAAAGAAATAGAGCCGGTTTCTCCCAGTAAGCAGTGAAATCAATGGGACTACTCATTAAATGTGGTTTTGCTCAATTTGAGTAAGGGTGGAAGAATATGGCCCATATTAAATTATGATAATTTTTTTGTTGTCTGAACTGTCCTTATTTTGTGTGATATATGGTGCTAGGAACACAGTTGGTATTAATATGTATTAAATAATAAGAAGAAACACAGCATTTACATCTTCTTAGCCGTGGCCACAAGCATTTTCTTCTCAGAAGAAAGAATCCAAAATGGTGACCCAGCATGGTATATCCTGCAGGATAATGCAAAATTCTACAGTTTGTCTTGCACTTGACCCACCACATATATCATCTCTAAGTGATGTAGGTTTGTCTTTGGTCCTGTCCTTCCTTTATGTACTACACATGGACTCCTCTTGAAGAGAAGCTCATCATTTTAACTACTTCCTACATGAAGGTATTTATTTAACTTTTTCTGAGACAATTCAGTACATTTTACTATAGCAAAGATCCTCCATGTATCACAGTCTGCTTTTTCTATTATTATTTGTTTGACCAATGCTTTGGGGACATCTTTTCTGATTGAACTAAGAGCTTATTGTTATGTCAAAATCATTATTACAGTAAGACAATGTCCTGGATATCAGAAGGCCTAATAAGATGTGTGCACAGATGTGGTTCTCAACTTCATAGCCTGACAAAGGGAACTGCTTTTCATAATGAGTTAAATAAAAACAGAGATATGTCTAATTTTGATTACTTCACTGTATGAAGTATTGGCTTATTTGGAGAGAAATTTTTCTCATCTTAAAGAGTTTAATTTGATATTTGGGGTGGGAGGAAGGAAGAAATGTTTCATCCAAAAGTCTACACTTGCTGAAATTTTTCAGTAGGTGGAGTGGACACAGTTGTAGTCATTATCTCACTGGATAATCCCTAAGGGGCACTCTGAATATTGTCACGGTAGCAAAGGGACAGCAGGTGGAGGATTAGTACAGTGGGATTCAGCAGTGATCATGGGTGAGATGAATAAGCCAATATAAGAAAACAGGGTTGTTGGCTTTTTCCCCCTAGGTCCATGTATAGTGGTAGATTTATGTTCATCACCAGAAGTGCTCATTCTTGTATGCATGATCTCCCCCTTAGCATTAGAAGAGTTAATTATGCTTTGTTATGTTTTTCTGATTAATATATCACCTGAATGCTTTTTGTGGTTGTTTTTTTTTTGGTCAGACTTCGCAGGAATGTCTGTTAAGAAAGCTTTTTAAAGCTATAATCAATTTTAAGCATTTATGGTACAGCTACTTATTAATCATTTTATTTTATTTTACTAGCTGATGCTTTTAAAAAAACTATTACTTAAAATAAGGAATGGGAAATATATGTTAATACCCATATCAGCTTGAGATGACTAGAATACTTTCCATAGTACAGATTACATCATATAAGTGTATTTTTAGTTTAAATTAGGTATTTGGTGGGAGTGGGGGTTAGTTTTCATGTTTTCTGTAGAAACTTCTATGGTATTTATAGACTTTCATAAAGTGCTGGTAACAAAGAAACAGGTACTATGACAATAAAGCTTTGCTGATGCTATCTGAAATTGGTGAAAATATGGGTGTTTTGGATTAGGCTAGGAATGGAAGGAACGTGAGAAAATTTTGCAAAATTTCTCGTGAACTCATAATAAAAGAGCTTTTGAATAGTGCTAATGACAAAGCAAAATATAGATTTCTCAGCTGTTTTACTTTTTAAAAAAGAAATCTATAAGGCGTCTCCTCAGCTAAAAATATGTATCAGATTCAGTAACTTAGTCGCCCTCATACAGTATGCACTGGAATGTAGACATTTTAGAAATAGCCTGCCTTTCGCTTGTTCTTTCCCTAGGTAAAATTTTTCATATGCAGTGTTGTTGCAGCCATGTTTGTCTCAGGATATTAGAAAGACAAGGTGAGTGAGGTAATTTCTTTTATTGGACCAACTTCTGTTTGTGAAAGAGACAAGAAAATAAAATCTCTGTGTAAGCTGAAAAGCTTGTCTCTCTCAGGAACAGAACTTGGTCCAATAAATAATATTATCTCACCCACCTTGTCAGTTTTCCTTTATCCATGATGATCAGATGTCCTATTTTGTTTTCTTCTGCATCAGTGACCAGTTGATTGAAGGTGATCAGTTGCAAAACAAGAGTCATAAAAAATGTGCGTGTGCAACAGCAATATTTCCTTGTTTAGATTTTTGAGAATTAGCATTTACTTAATTTTGCTCTGTGTGTGCTCCTGGAGTAATAATTTCTCACAGCTGTTTAAGTATACTGTGTCATATGGAGAATAAGAACGGCCATACTGGGTCAGCCCAATGGTCCATCTAGTCCAGTATCCTGTCTTCTGACATTGACCAATGCCAACCGCTTGAAGGGGAATGAACAGAACAGGGCAGTGATTCATTTCTTGTAATCCACTCCCAGTTTCTGGTGGTCAGAGCCTATGGACACCCAGAGCATGAGGTTGCATCCCTGACCATCTTGGCTAATAGCCATTGATGGACCTATCCTCCATGAAGTTATACATCTTTTGCAGCTATACCTTTATTCATTGGAGTTGAGTTGGTCAAATATTATTATTTGAGAGTTATTCAACAAATGTTGCTGTTGTTGATGAATATATTATTCAGTGAATACATTTTTACATTACAAACAGTTTTATAGTTGGTTGAAGACTATTTGTCACATAATTTATTTAATGAATAATAGCAATGTTCAACACAGAAGAATTGTTTCCTAGTATTGAGAGTGGGTGGGGGTGGGGAGAGAGACTATCTTTTTTCTCTAGAAACCAAGATGAATTAGAAGACAGAAGCTTATGAATAACAATATGAGCCAGATACATATAAATGGACATATTCGATCACACACAACTACTCAGTATTTGTTTATCAAATACCTTGTACTAGGCTAGAAAAGCAGACTTATTTACCTCTGACATTTACAGAAGGGTCAGGATTAAGGTAATTGATAACACAGTGAATGAAAGCTCAGACTTAGAGCATTATATCTTAAACTGCAGCTGTATTCTGCTTGAGTTCAATTTCTAATGCTCGCTAACCATCACTCTGTTATTAATAATCAGAAATATTCATCAGAGAATGGCAGAAGATGGATAGGAATGATGAACTGGCTAGTGTAGGAGAAAAGAATCTGACTCATAGCACCTTACAAACTATGCATTAGAAGGTCATCAGTTGAATGAATGCAGAGTGTTGGAGGACTAATGCTTCAGGAAGTGCAACAAGCACTGTGATGAGCTAAACTATCCACAGACAATTTGGCTGATTTACAAACCATGTTTCACATGCAACTCCTTTGCAATGCAGATATGAAGGCTATCATTCTTTAAGTAATTTTTCAAACTGATACACCATAATAGAACGTTTAAAAAAAAAAGTATGCTTCCCTTTAAATGTCAGCTAACCTTTGGTCTGTAGCAGACTGTGTTTTGTTACTTAGATTGAGAACTAACAACACCAAACAAGGCAATATTTAGCAATGCCCTTTTCAGGTTTTACCATTGCTCCCTGTCACCTTACGTGCTTGGGACAATAGTACTCTGGGCCCGGATGGTTTTGCCTAGCCTTGCCCTCACAGCTGGTGAGCCAGTTCTGATTTCTGACCCTGATCCCTCAGTGCACGTGCTGTTGCTCAGTTACAACAGAGGGAACCTTGTTGTAAGACAATAGATGGGTACATTCCCAACATTGCCAATCGAGAGCATTCAAAAGTAATGAGTCTTGCTCCATAAATCATAAGATTGCGTTAAAAATCATGGGATTTTACTCAAATCATAAATGTTCTTCTAATTTGCCTGCTGGTTTCAGAGTTTTTGGGATGCACTCATTTCATATTTTCACGTTTTTATCTGCAACTGTGAGGGCTGGTACCTTTTTTTGAACGAAAGCTGAGATTCTCATGTAATAACATGCATCCAGGAGCTGAGGCTTGAAGAAAAACACCAAATATTGTGAGACTTGTGATAGAATTGCAGGACTTGGCAACACTGCTTTCTGTGCATGCTGTGGCTGGTCCAAGCACTAACTGCTAATCATTATTGGGGTCCTTAGAGAAGTTGTTCCTCTCCTTCTGTATAATTTTCTGTAATTTATCATGAGCAGGAGTTGCTTCCCATTTGACTCAGCACCACATGTTGGTTATAGACCGTACCTTGGAATTCCATGCCATGTCAAAATTAGAGGGAATATTTGAAATAAATTTCCCTATTAAAGAAAATTAAAATCTGCTACTGCAGTGAGATTCAAGCAAACTAATGTCATGGACCAATGAAATTTATGTAACTACAATGGATCTATCACTTAGAATTGGATTTTCATTTGAAGTCTTTAGTGGTTAAAGCACTTGACTCTTTTATTTCAGAACCCTAAAAACCTGTCTACAGTTATTGGGAATGAAAAAATGATACAGGATACAAGGGAATTGTTGTTTGTATGTTGTCTTTTATGCAGAATGTTTGCTAAAGCACTTTGGGCCTGAGGAAGAGGGATAAATCCATCTCATGAGCATGTTCTCCCTTTCCCCTGAGCTTGCGGAAACCGTTAAATGGAGGCTTCTGCAGATTATCGCTACATGAGGTTGGAGGGGGCTTATTTGCTCGTGAAATCTGACCTATTCCAAAACCATGGAGAAAAGTAGCAGAAATTAATACAGATGAAGTTTTTTAAATTTGATTTCCATGTCAAGCTGTGGAAATATCCATTGCCCCAAAGATGAGATGGGGCATTTCTGGGGGCAGCTGCCGAATGGCTGTCTAAAGGAGCTTTAGTATCCAGGGGCCAGTGAGGCTAGGAAGTAGAATGGAACAAAGGTCATCTGCATTAATGTACTTTTCCCTGTGTGGATTGACCTCTCTCTTTTGGTACGTAGACATATGGCTGATACTGCGAGAACAAAAATAGGGAGCACAGAAGAGCCAAACCAAAATCCTAGCTCTGATCACTGCTGAAGCTTGCAAAAATGGACTTCTAAACCTTGAAGTTTAGTCCAATTTCTAGAAGGCTTGACAATCTTCACTGTAACAACAATGCACTGTTTTATCTTTACACATTTCTTCCCCCAGAACAAAAGTCCTTGGTAATTTATGTGCTATTTCTTGACAAGAACACAAAGTCCATCCTATACTTAACTCATTTTCTGTAATTTATTCTCTCCCACCCACTTACAGCTGGTATAGTAGAAATGTGCCCAATTTTTTTGTATTTTTTTGTTAGCTGATGCTTAGAGTCGCTTTCGTATAAATAGTACTGAATCTCTCAATAATTTTGAAATGAGTCCATTATAGTTTGTGGCTGGCACCTTCAAGTCACATTCCTTGCAGCTATTTTTTTAGTATGTCCTGATGGGAATGTACATTAGGCCTTATTGCACTGGTTAATGGGATGATACAAACTTCAACACTTACAAATACTTGTAAGTCCACTTTTGCTCTCCAAATAAATGTTATGGAAAATTTAAAACAATGCTCTGAGTCACATATGCACACTCAGGAAAGGCACTTTGCAGAATTCAACCCCAGCCCAAATTTGCTGATTTCCTCTCTAGTCTACCAAGCAACTCCACAATTTATTATGTGTATTCCTTTCTACAACCAGGCCAGAATGCAGCAGATCTATTCAGACCTTTTGAATTTGCGCACCTCTACATATATTTTCAGCAGGAGAGGGCTCTACGTTTGTTCCCTTCTTGACATTTATTAGGCATGTAAGATAAAAGCATTGTAAGTTTTGTGTATGGTTTTTTTTCAGCATTCCTAAAAACTGTACTCTTTGTCCTCACATTTTCTAAGTGTATAGACATACACCAGGCCAGATTGTGACCCATTCTCTGGCTACTATGTAACACTGCCACAGTAAGCCAGAGAATAATTCCCCCAGAGCAGGAGCAATATAAGCTTGATGTATTTATCCATAAACTCTTAGGCCTTGACTTAAGGCATGTGCAGCGGTTTGATCCAGTAGCATGACGAAGATGTGCTCAGTGCTACATGGATTCTGAGCTGCAGACGAGTCTATAGGCAGGACAATTAAAGCTGCCATAAGTTAAAGGTTGTGCTAATTTTCTATGGAGGCCATTTCGGGCCCTGTAGCAGCCTCCCCCCTCCTCCTGGCTTGTGCCTTCTGTATTGTGTAAGTGGGGGAATAGTCCCGCTGTTGTGGGTAACTTTTCTGGCTTCTGCACTACCCCGGTGAAGTGGGCTAGCGAAAGGATCTGAGTCCTCGCTCCCACTTCCTTTACCCAGTAGCCTCCCTGCCCTTGAGGACTCCCCTTCCACTCTCCTGTCTGGCAGAGTCCTCGTAACCCCAACAAGGCGGGGCCCAGGATTCCTGGGGTGCTCGACCCCCAACCCTGCTGTGGTCACCTAGGACAGGGGCTAGGGTGTCCCCACTCTGGGGTACTCTCTCTGCACTGGGCACTTCTCTGACCCACTGACCATTACATACGAGTTAAAGCAAATGCAAGTTATTTAATCAACAATTAATTTTAAAAAGACTAAGGAAAATGGGAAAGGTTAAAGGAAACACATCAACCCGCTCTGTGGCAGGGAACATCACAAACAGTGTCTCTGGAACGTCAGGGCAGTTCACAGTCTGTTCCTTGTAAATCCCAGGCCTCCTTCTCAGGCCCTGGCTGTGCTGCAGGGATGCTGTGGGTTGGACACTCGCTCTGGTGGTGGCCACATGCTCTCAGGCTCTAAGTGGTAGGACCCTTCTTCCCAGTGTCACCCCTGCCCTGTCGGGGTTATGATCCAAGCCTGGCCTGCAGAGCCTCTTGTGCTAGGCCCGCTGCCCAGGGTCCCCCTCGCTCTCCCCAGCTGCTCACCGCACCCAACTCCGGACTGCTCCAGCCCCAGCTCCAGCACTCTGTCTCTGTTGCTCTGCCTCCAGCTCCCTGGGCTGCTTCTCTGGCCCCTCTGGCTCTGGCTGCTACAGCTCTGCTCCCAGGGCAGGTCTGCTCTCTCTGGGCTGTGCCTCTAGATTTGGGGCTGTAGCTCTGCTCCCAGGACAGGGTCTGGTATCTCTAGGGCTGCTTTTCTGGTCCCGCTGGATCTGGCACAGCTCTGCTCCCCGGCTTAGCTTGAGCCCCTGCTTTCTCCTTAGCTTGGCCCCATGCTGTCTGACCCAGGCAATTCCAGCTCACACGGAGGACGGGACCTCTTGACTCCCTAATTAGCCTGCCCGCCCTGTCATTCAGGCTGACCTGGAGCATTGGCCTCTCCCCACTGTTCCTGGAGACGATCAGTCTCAGGGTCCTGATTTCCCATCGACCCTTCCCCTTTTAGTACTGGAAGCTAGCAAACCAAAACACCCCCACTGAATGTTAGTAAGGGGGCAACAGTCCCCTTACAATTGCAAATGTCAAAAGGAGCAGTATAGAATATAGCCCAGTATTTTTGTGTGTGAGTATTGGTAAGCAGCTATGAAAGCCTTTATTATGTATTGTGTGCGTGCATGCGGGTGTGTGCATATGTATGTGAAACTATACTTTGCTTAATGTACAACCACCAGTCCCAGGAGTGGCTTTAGGGTTTTCCAGAATGTCCATCAAGGGTGATTCTTTGGGGCTCCTCAGGTTCTCAACTGCTTCCTTCTCTGTGAGCATGAGACCCCACTGAGGCCAGCTCCAGGTGGCTGAAGAAGGAACTGAATTACTCTTGACTTGTAGGAAATATCACTGACAAATTGTTAATGCTAGTGATCATTTCATATTGTCAAGACTTTCTCCACAGTGAAAGGTGTGGATTTTTTAAAATAAAATGTGAGATTATTTTGACATTTATACATTATAGAGTCCCCAAAATGAATGCAAGAGTGTGGGTTTGTGGAGGGGTGGGAATAAATGGAAAAAGAAAAGGGAAGCTGCATACTTTGTCGATTCCCCAAGACCATCTCTGCTGTCTCTTTTAACTGGAATGTTTTCATGTTTAAAGGGATCTAGGAGTCTCACCTACATATGTTTAATATTTTCCTACATTCTCTACAAAGACCTTGAGTCTCAATGAATTATTGATTCTAAAATGTTTTATTACTGACTTTGTTCCTTGTTTTTGATTCTTCTTCCTTTAATGATAATAATGCTAATGTAAGAACAAGATTTGAATGATAGGTAATACTTGACATGAAAATTGTACACATATTGTGGGATTGATATTTTTTCTTTATTATATAAAATAGCTGTCTAAACTTATAAGCAATTTCATAGTTCTTACATGACTGAACATATAGTTTAAATGTAGGTATATTTATTTTCATGAACGGTCATTTTGCTTTTCGGTGGTCATTTGGCTGAGATTCCATTCTAACTGCACACTGATCTATTGATACCAGATGAAATAATACCTAATCACACAGTAACAATGTTTACTTTGATAAATGAAAAGATCATTCATTCAAAAAATTCGATAGACATGCATTAACATTCAGTGAATAGCAATGTAAATTGATTTCTGTTTGTGGAGGTAAAATGATTTTATCTTCTTGTTGCCTCTTAACAAAAGTATTGGAAACTATCACAGAGATTAGAAAGTAACATTTAACATTATGTGGGAATTTTATGCTCTGTTTCCATGACAAATTTGTGTTCTCAGCTTGTAGTGATTGTGCATCAAACTCCCCTTTTTTTCATTAGAAGTCTGGCTGCTCAGTGGAGTACATTATCGTTTTTATAATATTACAAAACGATCTAGACGACTGAGTCCCTAGTTAGACAATGCTGAAGCACAGGGCCAGATTGTGGCCCAGATTGTGAGGCCATGCATGATACTAGTGGCACATAAGGAGCATCCCCTTACTACCTCACCCCTGCTACCAGACTGCTACTCACAGAGTGGGACAGCGGGGAAGTAAGCAGCTGCAACTCTCCTCTGTTGTATTAATTTCATTGGAACGTAACAACCCAGAAAGTCAAAGTGACCCAGTCACTGTCCAGCATTAAACAGTGTTAAACAAGGTTCGGGGTTTGATATACAGAGACATCAGCCTGCTTAATACCATGGAAGACTCACCATTAACAATCCTTTTAACCTTTTATTAGCGATACAGAACATAAAGGAAAAAGAGTTAACACATTTGAAATGTAAGGTTTTGTTACGAGTTGGATGAAACTTTGTTATGGGTTGAGTTAAAACCTCGTTCAAGCTGATGAATGAATGAGTCCTCCGTTTACGATAGTTGTAAGAGACAGTTAAGGGGACACACATAAAACAAAGCCTAATAGATCCTGCCCAGAAACTAGCACCTTGGGGGCACAGGGTTCGACTGGGTATTGTGACCAGGTTGCTATAAAAGTGGGAGAACGCACACAAAGAATGAGGGAACAGACAACAAGACAGAGGAGAAAAATAAGAAAGCCAAGCAGTAGCCAGTGAGCACAATATGACCCCTGGAAAAAGCTAGACTGAAAGCTTTTGGGTCTGGTGTTAGCTACAGAGCTTTGTGGGGGCTGCAAGCTAAGAAACTGCTCTTTTTGTTCTTGATTCCTTCTGTGTTCTGAGACCCAAGACTTTGGGCATTCTTTGTAAACAGAAAAAACTGCATCCAAGATGCACCTATCACCAATTTCTACTTCCAGCTGGAACATCCCCAGAGCCCTAAACTTTGACTAGCCACTGGGGGCAAAAAAGGGGCAAAAATATTAAGTAAGGCTTTCATTTTGACAATATCCCTTGTTCCCTTTTAGCTATAGAGAATCTTTAGCAGGAAGGATTTCAGAGTAGCAGCCGTGTTAGTCTGTATCCACAAAAAGAACAGGAGTATTTGTGGAACCTTAGAGACTAACAAATTTATTTGAGCATAAACTTTTGTGGGCTACAGCCCACTTCATCGGATGCATTCAGTGGAAAATACAATAGGAAGATTTTATATACACAGAGAACATGAAACAATGGGAGTTACCATACACCCTATAATGAGAGTGATCAGTTAAGGTGAGCTATTACCAGCTGGAGAGAAAAAAAACCTTTTGTAGTGATAATCAAGATGGGCTATTTCCAGGAAGTGACAAGAATGTCTGTGGAACAGTAGGGGCAAAAATAAACATGGGGAAATAGTTTTACTTTGTGTAATGACACATCCTCTCCCAGTCTTTATTCAAGCCTAATTTAATGGTGTCCAGTTTGCAAATTAATTCCAATTCAGCAATCTCTCGTTGGAGTCTGTTTTTGAAGTTTTTTTGTTGAAGAATTGCGACTTTTAGGTCTGTAATTGAGTGACCAAAGAGATTGAAGTGTTCTCCGACTGGTTTTTGAATGTTATAATTCTTGATGTCTGATTTGTGTCCATTATTCTTTTACGTAGAGACTGTCTGGTTTGGCCAATGTACATAGGAGAGGGGCATTGCTGGCACATGATGGCATTTATCACATTGGTAGATGTGCAGGTGAACGAGCCTCTGATAGTGTGGCTGATTTGATTAGGCCCTATGATGGTGTCCCCTGAACAGATATGTGGACACAGTTGGCAACGGGCTTTGTTGCAAGGATAAGTTCCTGGGTTAGTGTTTTTGTTGTGTGGTTGCTGGTGAGTATTTGCTTCAGGTTGGGGGGCTGTCTCTGGAGACAGGCCAGTCCTTGCTTACAGACAGCTCCCCAACCTGAAGCAAATACTCACCAGCAACCATACACCACACAACAAAAACAGTAAACCAGGATCCTATGCTTGCAACAAACCTATCCTTGTGCATTGTGTGAAGAAATACTTCCTTCTGTTTGTTTTAAACCTGCTGCCCATTAATTTCATTTGGTGACCTCTAGTTCTCATATTATGAGAAGTAAATAATACTTCCTTGTTTAGTTTCTCCACACCAGTCATGATCTTATAGACCTCTATCATATCCCACCTTAGTCATCTCTTTTCCAAGCTGAAAACTCACAGTCTTATTAATCTCTTCTCATATGGAAACTGTTCCATTTCCCTTTTCTGTATATTTTCCCAGTCCAGTATCTCTTTTATGAGATTGGGCAACCAGATCTGCATGCAGTATTCAAGATGTGGGCATACCATGGATCTATAGAAGGGAAATATGATATTTTCTGTCTTATTATCTATCCCAACAGTCTCTTAACTTTTTGGACTGACACTGAACAGTGAGTGGATGTTTTCAGAGAACTATCCACAATGATTCCAAGATCTCTTTCTTGAGTGGGTAACATCTAATTTAGACCCCATCATTTTATTTGTCTAGCTGGGATTATGTTTTCCAATATGCATTACTTTTCATTTATCAACACTGAATTTTATCTACAATATTGTTGCCCAGTTTTGTGAGATCCCTTTGTAAATCTTAGCAGTCTGCTTTGCACTGAACTATCTTGAGCAGTTTTGTATCCTCTGCAAACTTTGCCACCTCACTGTTTTTCCTAGATCATTTATGAATATGTTGAACAGCACTGGTCCCACCACACACACCTATTTACCTCTCTCCATTCTGAAAACTGATAATTTATTCCTACCCTTTGTTTCCTATCTTTTAACCATTTACTGATCCATGAGAGGACCTTCTCTCTTATCCAATGACAGCTTATTTGCTTAAGAGCCTTTACAGAACCAATACAGTTCCTGACTCTGGGGCACATGAAATAGTGTGGGAACATTCCTTTAACTCTAAGGCATTTTTCTCCTGAGACATTTGTGGAATTCACACAATAGGAAGGATTATGATATGAGGAATGTGATGTTGCACTCCATCTACTTTATGAAAATATGCTTATGAATGTGAATATGATGTAACTGGAATATGCTTTATGCAAAAGGTATAATTACAAAGCTTATAATCTACTGAGTGTGTTCATCCTATTTGTATGCATGTATCATTCTTGTATCTGAAGCTAGAAATATGAAGTATAACTCTGAGGTCCTATTGTAATTATGCAAAGTGTGGACCATTAATGGTGGTTTAGAATCTTGATGGCTCCCATTGACTAGGACAATTGGTTGTGGATGGTTTATTTACCTGCAAGCCTATGTAAGTGTGGGCCAGCCCACGGGTAATGAAGAATGAGGACTTACAGTGACATGTGACCATGTCACCTAATAATGAAATCCATCTGGAATCTGGTACTTTTCCATTTAGAAGGAGGGGTGGGGACCCAGAGAGACAAAAGATTCCCACCTTGTGCCAAAGCTATAAAAGGGGGTGTAGCCAAACAAAAGGGCCTGCCAGTCATGAGAAAGCCCCTGTTTTCCACCTAAGATGTCTGCTGGAACAAACAAGGTCTGTACCAGGGGAAAGGATTGGGTCCAGACTAGGAAGGAGTCTAGTCTGTGAAAGAAACTTATTGGAACATCTCTGAGGGTGAGATATTACCTGTAATCAGTTTCTTAATGTATTAGGCTTAAACTTGAATGGTTTTGCTTTATTTTGCTTGGTGACTTATTTGTTGTCTGTTACTACTTGAAACAACTTAAATCCTACTTTTTATATACTTAATAAAATCACTTTTGTTTATTAAGAAACCCAGAGTAAGTGATTAATATCAGTGTTATAGAGGGTGGACAATTTATGAGTTTACCCGGTATAAGCTTTATACAGAGTAAAATGGATTTACTTGGGGTTTGGATCCCATTGGGGGCTGGGTGTCTGAGTGCTGGAGGCAAGTAACCTGCTGAGCAGTTTTTAGTTAAAGTCTGCAGCTTTGGGGGTGTGGACCAGACCTGGGTCTGTGTTGCAGCAGGCTAGCGTGTCTGGCTCAATAAGGTAGGGTTCTGGAGTCTCCAGCTGGCAAGGAAAATGAGCTCAGAGGTAATTCCAGCATGTCAGGTGACAGTCCCAAGGGAATCTCTGAGACCGAACCCGTCACAAAGATATCGGGGTAGATTTATCTGAAAAATGTTGTCCTGCTCCAGAGCACAGGGTATTCTTCTTTACTTATCATATAGTTTAAAATGCTGAGTTATAAGAGATGCTGGTTTTTAAATATCTGCTGGCATTATAGAATATTTTACCATATACTCTGGAACATTTGTATGTAGGAAGGCGGGAACAAAATATTGTATAATTATATCTAAATCAACAGAAGCTAGTTTTACAGTCCTATTTGCATGTAACTGACACAAGATCATTATACAATGACATATACTAGATTGTGTCCGCTACTAAGTAGTATTTTGATGCTTATCTTCCCTTTTTCAAAGCCCTGATTTTCCAAAGCTCTGCAGTGATAGAAATGAATACTTCAGTTAAGAGTGAAATGAATTCCACTACTATTAGGCTGCAGCTGATACTAAAAAATATAAATTTCATTTGAGCTGATGTCCTTTCCCTTTTTTTGGATATCGGAGCACATTGTGGTTGACAAACAAAGAAACAAATAGCATTTTATTTTTTGCAAGCCACAACAGCTTGCTTTTTCTCACCTTTGCCTGTGCACTGATGTAAATTGAAGAAAGCCAATTTACAGGTAGTGAATTCTTTTCCCTTCTTCTCATTATGAACCTGAAAAACTGACATTTGCTTATAATGAATGACACATTGGACAATTTCCTTAATAAAATTCTCCCTGAGAATACGGCTGCATTTGTGGAAAAGTTTTTATTACACATTAAGTATATTTATAAAAGTTGTTTATGGACTTTTTCCCTTGAGATATTTGACCTTTGGAAAAATGGGTCGTTGTGGCTTTCAGGGGACAGGGGAGGCACAAGGGTGGGGCAGGGGGAGGAAGTTAAGTGGCACTTCAGCACCTCTAGGTGATGATGCTCTTGTTGAATTAACACTTTGTAGGGAAGGCAGATTCTGAATTCACAGGACTAAAAGTGTAGGAGCTGCAGGAGAATTCTACCACCTCACTTTCTGACAGTTTAAAGAGGCTTAAGGGAGGTGCACAAGGTTCACTAACAGCAGCCGGAAAGTTTCATTTGTAAATGCAGTGATCCCAGATGTGTGGGACTGCATTAGAAGTGTGTGAATGCTGTAGTCCTGATGCAATGCTAGTCATTTTCTTCTCCTTTGAGGATTAATGCTTCGAAAAGGACCTGGCTGGAAAACACAAACTCCCTTTTTGTAAATCAGTGTGAAGAACAAATTATTTTAAAATATTTATTATGTCATTTTTTGGATATATTTTATACTCTAACACCAAAAAACCCCACAATTTTTTTTTTATAAAAGGTATGTGGGCCACTCAAAGGAAATGTCATCATCTAAAGTGGTATTTCCTCCCACTTACCATTCTGCAATTTTAAAATATAAATATTAATTTCACAAAAAGTGTTCAATATCTAAACTCGGTAAACTTGAGGTGACAAAGGCATGGACAGCAGTGTCAAGGCCACATTCCTCTCACCTGGCATAGGCAGAAGAAAAAGTTCTTGGCTACTAACCCAACTTGGGCACCTAGGAATAGTGTTGCACCAGGTAATAAACGTGGATTGTACACTTGATGTGGATAAATTAAATGAGAAATCTCGGATCAGAGTAAGGTGGTGTCACAGGCTAGGTCTACACTTACGGTGGTATGTAGAGTACACACTCTACATGCCTAGCTAGTATGGGAATAAGCAGCATCACAGACGATGAGGCACAATTTAGACTATGGTTAGTAGGGTGCTCTACATGCCTGAACTCTACACATCTCTCTACTCATCCAAGCAGTGCCTTCCACATCTACACTGCTATTTTTAGCAGTGTAGTGTCCTGCTGCCAGAGTCTTTCCTCTCATAGTTTCCTGTGCCAGAGCCTTTCACTGCTGCTTGTTGCTGCACACTGTAGTGAGTGTGGACACAGCCTGCCTTTAACTGCAGTGTGAGCTACATGGACCCTACGTAGCACTGCAAATATAGTCAAGGTCACAGGGAGAAGAGAAAAGGCATAGCAGGTGGCTGTGGACTGCTGAAGACGTAAGGATAAAGCAATTGGTAAATTCCCTTTAAATGTATTAGAAATAGTGAATTCACCCATTCCATTCAGCCCTCACTCTGTGTGCTGATACTGCCAAGAAGGATGCTAATTTTTGTTGTTAATATTATCTTCATTATTATTTATTATTCAAGCACTGTGCACCCATAAACATGCCAGCTGCCATCCAAACACATCAGGAAGAGGCAGTCATTAGCCTGAAGAGCCTAAAACCAAAGTTTTAGTTCAATATAGCGACTGAAGTAACAAACATACATATATGGTGGAAAGGGCAGGATATATAACAGTGTGAATTGCCCAGTAACATGGAAAGGATTTGTGTCTAAATGCTTTTGAAATTGGTGTGAATTAAACAAGTTGGGGCAGGTGGACCTGGCATGTTACCTGGCTCCACTACCGCCCGGGAGCAAAGGCCTTGGATGTTTTCACCCTTATGAACAGAGAGGACTATACATACTATGAATGATGTAAACAAAATTTAAACTGACTCCTAAAGCATATCTTAGAAGATTTGGGGGAGTTCAGAGAAAAGGGGACATGACCTATGTTGAGGTTTCAACTCCAATTAGGGTTACGTAAGGAAATGGGGAACTGTTTGCGAGGTGACCATAGTCTATCAGGATGATGAATTAAGGGGGATAGAACAATTCATGGTTAGTAGACAAAAATTCCAGAAAACAGTTGTGAAATGGGCCAACCAATATGGAGATAGTTGTCCTGGTTTTGAGAGAAAACCAAATAGGGACGGAATGGGATCAGAGGACAGGGATCAGGTTGAAACCCACACCCAGTGGGACAGGAGGGGAAAAGCAGTGTGCCATTTATGGCCAGCGAGGTCACTTTGCCCAGGATTGCCCATTCTGCCCACAGGGCCTAGCGGCACACTAACCTCACTGTATTAACTCTGACTGAATCTCTGGAAGGAGGGAGTCACACATGTCACATGATGTGCATTGAGCTGTCACACACCTAAGCTTTGCCCACATGTCATGCTGCACCATCCTGGATGCAGATCCATAGAATCATCAGAGGGAGCGGAAGGTGGTGTGACTGAGTGCCTGGGATAGACCTTCACTCTACCTATAGCAGAGATTTCTGAACAGACCCAGGAAGGGTCAGGGATGCTGGTTGTAGGTATATTGTCAGAAATTCCATAGTCTTTGCTTTTTAGGAATGATATTATGGCTTTGAAAGCAGAAAGAATACATCAGATCCACTCAGTCAGCTTCAGACCTTCAAAGACTATGTTAGCCAAAATGCAAACAGGGTAGCTCACACGGATGAGCATGATTGGATGTCCCCTGCCACTATTCAAGAGGAGTCAAGTTACTTTCCCAGTATATGCAGACAAATAACTGAGGAGTGGGGGTGAGATCACCTTCTTCTTCAGGGGGTGGACATAACCTATGAACTTGAGGGGAAATTCTCTAAGTCCTGAGCATAAATCAGAGAGAAAAGCTTTCTGCCTACTATAACCAGGGAACCGGGGCAATTCAGAGCACAGTGATGGCAACGTCGCCAGCCAAAAGTAAGGACTCTGAAGCACTGTGATGCACTGCCAAATCTATGACACTTACTTACCCCAGAGTGGGAAATGCCCTAGCAAAGTGTATGACAGCTGCTTGGTAAGTGGCAAAGATAAATACAGCCAGGAAGAGCAGGGGACTTCTTTTCAAAGTCTCTGACTGTTTGTTGGTCTGTGAAAATGTAAAGGACCCTGAGCTGGGCGGGAGAGGAAATTTTGCTCACCTTGATTGAAAGTGTGGGGAACAAAAGGCCAGGGATATCAATCTTCCTTTCCTTTCCCTGCAAGAGGTGAGGCCACAGGAGTCCTTGTGTCCCAACATCCAAGGACATGGGAAATGGGAAAGGAAAGGAATTTGGCTCTGGGGGGGATGTTGAAGAATCTCTCTTGCCTGACTCCTCTGCTGTTGAAAGCAGTGCATGGTTGAGAACTGGTTCAAAGAGCAGCAACTCTTCCTTTGGTCCAAAGAATTGCTGCTTGTGATACTTCCAAGGCGGGGGGAGAAACATCAACCCATCGCTTGGGCAGCTTGACCTCTTAAGGGACAAAGGGACACACCACACACCTCCCCTAGAAACTGGATGACAGGTACGCATGGAGGGACCAGGTCTCAGATTTACATCCAAAGGATTTGCGGGTAAGAACGGTTGTGTGAGAGCTCTGTCCCATCGGTTCTAAAGAGAGAAATTATAGGGGATGGTTATTAAATGGCTCTGTGTGGATTTTTGAAGCTTGTTTGCTGCCTTGCTAGAAGAATGTTTATTATATGAAATAGCTGAAATGTGAAATTATGAAAGGAAATGGCAGAAACACCAGCAGAAATCAGTCATGAATTTCCCCAGGATGCCAGTCAAGCACCTTAGTTATACCTAGTTATTTAAGGGGGACAAGTGACAGATGTGGCAATTTCCTGCAATAACTTTGGAAGCCCTCATTGAAATAAATGTAAATAGCTTTGGAGTCCATTGTATTATAAATTCAAAGTTTATGTATTATTGTGGGATTGTAACTGCTCTGTGGGAAGACATGGCCAACGTGAACCCAGGGAAGGGTTATGAAATTCAGAGGACTATTTGATACAATGTGCCAGACAAGAATAAACTTTTGGAACAAACAAAGCTAAGTAGGTTTCACAGGAAATCTCTAGAGGGAGATGTGCTGCAATGGGTATCACCTGTAGTAAAACAAAAACTTAGCCTTTTGAAGCTTTGCCCTGAGGTGGGGACCTTCGTCTGCTCATTACCTATCCCTGGAATCTAAAGATCAAAGGCCTGAGTTGTATAAAGAGAGTCTCACAGATTCATGGGTTTTCTGAGCTGTTATGCAATTGTAACCACAGAAAAAAACCTTTTGAAGGCCAAAACCCTTGTTAGAGTTGGGGTGCTCGCTGGTAAGCTTATTTGTCTCTGTGTAGGTTCTTTTATTGTTTTTAATATGTTTTCTCTGCAATGCGTTCACCTTAAGAATAAATTTGCTTTCTTGGAAAGATGGTGTGGCAGCTTATAACGGTGAGCAATGTTGCTGTTCATAGCCTCTGAGGAGGCAGCAAAGCAGGTCCGCTACGGCAGTCTGACTTGCTGGGGAACTCATGGTGTGGGCAGAGAACTATGCAGCTAGGACACAGGATCCCTCGATCCCAGAGAGGTCATGGCTGAGGAGCTGAGAGCCTAATGTGGATGCCTTTGGTGGACCAAGTGCAGTTGCCCTCAACTGTGACACGAGCAATAGAGTCAGAGTACAGGGAAGGGTGGACCAGGGTTACAATAAAAAGGTCATGCAGTAGCTTCAGGCTGTGGTTCTCAATTTTCACAAAATACTAGTTGTCATAAATATAAAGGGAAGGGTAAACCCCTTTAAAATCCCTCCTGGCCAGAGGAAAAATCCTCTCACCTGTAAAGGGTTAAGAAGCTAAACGTAACCTCGCTGGCACCTGACCAAAATGACCAATGAGGAGACAAGATACTTTCAAAAGCTGGGAGGAGGGAGAAAAACAAAGGGTCTGTGTCTGTCTGTGTGCTGCTTTTTCCGGGGATAGAACAGGAATGGAGTCTTAGAACTTTTAGTAAGTAATCTAGGTAGGTATGTGTTAGATTATGATTTCTTTAAATGGCTGAGAAAAGAGTTGTGCTGAATGGAATGTAGATTCCTGTTTTTGTGTCTTTTTAGTAACTTAAGGTTTTGCCTAGAGGGATTCTCTATGTTTTGAATCTAATTCCCCTGTAAGGTATCTACCATCCTGATTTTACAGAGGTGATTCCTTTACTTCTATTAAGAGTTTTCTTGTAAGAAAACAGAATGCTTTTTCATTGTTCTAAGATCCAAGGGTTTGGGTCTGTGGTCACCTATGCAAATTGGTGAGGATTTTTACCAAACCTTCCCCAGGAAGTGGGGTGCAAGGGTGGGAGGATTTTGGGGGGGAAAGACGTGTCCAAACTACGTTTCCCAGTAAACCCAGTTAAAGTTTGGTGGTGGCAGTGGAAATTCCAAGGGCAAAGGGTAAAATTAATCTGTACCTTGGGGAAGTTTTAACCTAAGCTGGTAAAAGTAAGCTTAGGAGGTTTTCATGCAGGTCCCCATATCTGTACCCTAGAGTTCAGAGTGGGGAAGGAACCTTGACACTAGTGATTTTGGGTGTCTCCATTTTTGGGTGCCCAACTGGAGATGCCTTAAATAGCTCGAGGTTTTAGAGCTGGGGGTATCTGTGGCTCCATTTGGGGGATGGTGTAAGGGAGGCCAGGGAAGCACAGCTACTCCTGCTTTCTTCCCCTATACTCCTGGTTACTCTAACTCTCCTTGGGTTTCTGAAGGAGCTAGGGGCTTTTGAGCTCCATGCTCCAAAGTGTTACTAGTAGCCTCATTGGGGGGGATTGCCAGTACAGTGTCCTCTGATGAATTCTCCAAGTTTAGGAGCCTGCAATGAGGAAAAAAACTCCATTTGATTTTTTCCCATTAACATTCTCATCTGATCCTGTCATTTATATTCTCAGGGATCAGAGAGAAAAAAAATTCCTTACAACTATTTGTCTCAGAATGGATCTACGCTGCATTTGACTGATAATTTTTGAATATGGTACAGTACTTGTATGACAGAGTCTTTTCCGCCTAACCAGGAAAAGATATTTAAGTGTTAGACTGCGAGAATTATAGTTACTCTTGTACTGTTTGAAACAATTTAGTTGATCATATAACAAATGAGACAATAAACAAGGTTAGGATGTTTTGCCTGGTGTGGTGTAAGTGAACATGATGCAGTGCTAACATTTTTCATTAGAAAACTGCCTTGTATACTGAGACATTTTAATGCTGTTAAATGGATACTACTGCTAATGAAGTTCAGGGCTGCCTGTGCAAAAGAGGGACGGGTATGAATTTCTGTTTATGAATGTTAATAGGGGTTTTTCTGACAGGGGAGTGGTCATGAAGAGGAGTAATTCCCCATGCTCATGCATGTTTTTTCTCCCCAAAATATTCAGCTTTGCTTTAAAACAGGTCACACAAATGGCATTTTCTTAATTGACTATTTAATTACTCTTTGCTGCAATGATTGCAAAGAGGTTCCCTCAGATTCCTTGAGATCCTGCAGGGATTCATGAAGGATGTGACTAAGAAGATACTGCATTTTAGAGGTCACCCCTCAACTGGAAAATAAAGTACATACTGACAATTATTTAAATATAGGATGGATTAATATCCTGCCATAGGTGGTGCAACTTATCCTTTCCATTTTAAAAGGTGGTTGGTAAACAAAAAAACTGTTACATAGCCATATTACTTTTGTAGGAAATCAATAGCTTTTTCATATTTTTAAAGCCTTTATATACAAAGTTTCATTTTCAATCGATATTTCAGTTTGAGGCATGGATCATTTTTTATTCATGTGCTTTCCGTTATATTGATGAGCTGTTCGATTGCCATGGTAATTCATCGGTTTTTAAGTTTACAGGCTGAATTCACAGTTGCATGAAGGAGAGGAGTGAAAGGAAGTGGAAATAATCCCTTAAGAATTTCTCTTGCACATATGGTCTCCCCTAGTGCTGAAAGGCTGGTATA
Organism: Natator depressus; assembly: GCF_965152275.1. Classification (NCBI taxonomy): domain Eukaryota; kingdom Metazoa; phylum Chordata; order Testudines; family Cheloniidae; genus Natator; species Natator depressus. The sequence goes on along the minus strand of NC_134242.1, from coordinate 68,343,377 downwards.
AGGGCACAAAGGACCCTGCTCCCAGACAGTGATGTGGGGAATATATGAGGCATGGAAGGAAAAAGGAGGTGGGAAGGGAATATGACCAATTTTATATAGTTATTCTTGAGAGAGCCATAGGAAGCAGAATATGAATTAGCAGTGAGGTTGCTTTAACTTCATTACTTGTGGGCCAGGCAGGCACAGAGCTGCGCCACAACATGGTAAGCACAATGGTTTTTAAATCACCTTTGTGCTCCCATCACCATCCTATCCATGCCTCAAGTTCAGGAATAAATAGACAAAGAATTCAGGCCTATGTGTTTGCATTGTTTTACATAAATATCATTACCTAAACAATGAAGGTTCTTTGTGGCACTTCTAGGAAGTTTCTTGCACCATTTTTGGTTTATTTTGTTTTTTTAACTTCTCCTGAAGTATAAAGAAGATACATGACATGATTATGACATGATTATGCAGCACCTGGTAACATGTCAAAACATTTTAAAACTTGGCATTTAACTGTATATTAAAGCACACACAAAAAGCAGCCTGGTTTTCAGAGGTTTTGTGTGTGCTCAGCACCACTGAAAACCTATTTAGCTTTATTAAGGTGTCCAATTGAGATGCTTACTTTAGGCAGTGGGGTTTGAAAGGTTTTACGTAGCTCCTTTAGACTTGGTACATGATTAGGTTTCAATATACCTTTGATTCTGTTCTAATATTTTTGTTATGCCTGGAAAAATTTAAACAAACATCTACTTTGAGTTTATGCAAATACTATTGCACAGATCAGACCAAGCAAAATCTCACTGTCATTTTCCTAAAAAGAAAAGGAGTATTTGTGGCACCTTAGAGACTAACAAATTTATTAGTCTAAGGTGCTACAAGTACTCCTTTTCTTTTTGCGAATACAGACTAACACAGCTGCTACTCTGAAACCTGTCATTTTTCTGTATACTTTGCTACCTATCAGGAGTGATGGACCTATGTTCAATCCTGTAATGTGCACTATGCCCCATTAGTGCTAGTGTGATGGAGGGAGTCTCAACACTGGGACCATCTTAAATACAGTTCCAATTTTTGTTTTCATTTCCTGTTCACAATATCTGCACTTACATGTTTTGCACCTGCCTGCCATCCAAGAAGGCTAGTATCCAGATAACCGAGGCACTTTTGGAATGGACATTGTTCCACGTCTTTGAAAGAACAGCAGATTGTGGTATCATGTCAGTTCTTTTGCTGACTGAAGTCATAATGTCATGCAAAAAGCTGCATTAAGTTGTTCATCTTGAAAGGATTGAATGATAAAGCATAATTCTTGGTAATGGTGGTGCTCCCTCGTAGTATCTGAGGTCTTTGTGACTATTAATGAGCTCATCTTCACAAAATTCCTGTGAAATAGGGAACTATTAGTGATTTCCACTTTCCAGATGGGAAACTGAGGCACAAACAGATTAAGTTATTTGACCTTGATCGCACAGGAATTATGTGGCAGAGTTCTGAACTGAGCCAGGAAATCCTTAGTTCTGGTCCAGTGCTCTAACCACAAGAGCATCCATGTTCTTATTAAGTGATGCCAACAGTACAAGCAACAGTTAAGCTATTGTAGCTCTATATTTAAATAAGCTTAACAACTTATATACATGGTTAATGGAGAGTTTCACTTTAATTAGCATTGGGTTTCACATTTTTACCTTTTGTGAACAAAGACTTCTTATAATCTCTTTTGCGTACTGTTCTATTGTTGAAAAAATCATCATCCTGGTTGTACACTGAAATGTGGTCCATGCAATATAACTTCACAGAAATCATCAGTATTTAACACCACAGTTTGGGTTTCTTACAATCTTAATAAGAAAGTAACCTGAATTTTGGTTTCACTCCAGGCTTTGCACACTAAGCTTTGCTTTAATTGGGTTGTTTTCAGTTTAGCACTCCATATGGTTTTAAAATGTGTAGTGTCACTTGATGTGTTTTTGTTACTTGACTGGAGATGGATTGGACAATTTAGCAAGCTACGTCTTTTGGGAATTTTACATTTTCTTTTATAGGAGAGGAGTTCAAGCTTAAATTTTAAAAACAGTGTAATTTTAGAGTGGAGGTTTAAAGTAAGGCCCATAAGTAAAAAATGAACACCACTGTTTAAGAGTTTCATCTGTTTACATACTTTTTGATTTATGTTTCATCATTAAATACAGCTGGATGGCCAAAGTATCCACAAATGGTACACATTACAATATTGTGTTCTGGAGATTAAGTCAAAATTCTAACTGACTAAGCTGTCACTTTTGTACTATACTCTTTGCTAAACTGTAGATTAAACTGTGAAGTAGATAATACCTGACAGGCAAGTAAAAACATGAAAGCATAATTGCTAAATAGAAATAACTAGCACTGTGGTAACAGTGCTGTTACTTGTGTGCTATTACTACTGAGTTACCTAAGACTTCTAATTAGTGCTGCAAGCTCTTGGGAAAAACGCACCTGGTGAGCAAGATCTCACACTTTATTTTATTTCTGTGTGTGTGTGTGTGTGTGTGTGTGTGTTACCAGGCTCTAATTTAATTATTTGTCAGTGGGGATATTAAGTGAAATCAGGAAAAGTTCAATATAGTTGTACATTGAAAGAGAAATAATGGGAAAGGGAAATGTTAAAAGGCTCTGAGTGTGCTAACTATGCTCCTTTTCTGAGCCAGAGCCTGATCTATAGCACCTTTTAAAAATGGTATTTTTTCCCTTTAAGAGTCTGAGACAACTGCACCTGCTGATATCTGCAAAATTACTTGTTCAAAATGCAATGCCACCACCAGTGAGCAATCCACTCTTTCCAGCCACCACTTCACTTTAAACGATCCCTATGAAGGTTCAAGTGCAACTTTAGCTAAAGGCTAAGTATTTGGGCACCAGTTACTTTAGGGACCTTCAAAAATCTCAGCCTGTCTCCTTTTTCTTATCCCTTGATAGTCACTGTAACTAGACATGTAACAATTGAATGGATATTTCTTAGAACAAGAGCCAAGGCTTTGTGAATGTAGGATTGCCAGCTTCACACTACCTGTACTGTAACTATGTATGCATTTCCAATAAGTCATACAAAAGCCTACAAAGGTAGAGCTGGTCAGAAATTTAGGAAATATTTTTTCATCAGGAGTTGCCACTTTATCAAAACTGAAACTTTCTGCCAGAAAAGAGTCTTAGATCAAGGATGGAACGGAGAGAAACACACTGGCCCAGAATACCCAATTGCCTGATGTTTAGGGCACTCACCTGGAATGTGGGAGACCAGGATTCAAGTCAGTATTCTGCCTGTTTTGGAGATTAAGACACTGACCGAGGATGTGGAAGAGTCAGGTACTTAAACCAGGGTCAACCCTTTTTCAGGGGAGTGCCCTAACCACCAAGCTGTAAAGTCAGTCTTCGTGTCTGCCCCAATGAATAATCATCTATCCAAAGTGGAATATAGCTGAAAGAGATTGAGAGAAAGTCACCTCAGAATACACAATTGCCTGGTGGTTAGGGCACTTAGCTGGGATGTGGAAGACCTGTATTCAAGTCACTGCTCTGAATCCATAGATGTGACCAAGAAATGTTTAGCACAGTTCAGGGTGGAGGTGAAAACCTAAATTTAACCCTGGGGCTGCTCTAGGCTGGTTCCTCTGAAGGCTAGTATAACTTGTGCCAGTTGCCAACATCCCCATAGTGTTATGGCAGCTGGCGATTGGCATGGTGCATGCATGTACTGGCTACACCTTTTATGCTGGATGCAGGGAATGGGTGGTGTAGGTGCTCTTGTGGTGACTTTATGCTTCTGAAAGATCCCCATAAACCGATAATTTACCTTTCACTGATTATGTATTCAAGGAGCCTATCAGGTGCATCAAGTTCACATAAACCACATTCTGTACTGCATTTTGAAATCATTCTGTTGCAACAATGTGATACAGAGATCAGCTCCCCCACCCCAATTGTAGCTGAGCAATATGGCCAAAAGGTTGAATCCTGTAAGGAGGGCTTCGAAGTGTGAGGGATTTACACCTCAACCCATGATTATATGGACAATTCCTCAGGACTAGACAGAGTGGTAGAGTTCAGGCAATGTACGTGTACAAGCATGTGTTCAACACGGCAATCTGTTTGTAGGAATGAAGATATGGTCTTGCCCTGCTGATTGTTTTTGTGACTCAGATGTCTAAAATCAGACACCAAGGAGGACTCTTTCAAGACTGATTCTCAAGTAAAATAATCTGTTACATTAAAAATGGCATTATATATTTGCTGCAGACACAAAGATCCCTTTTAATGTTTATGGTTAGGAATGTCTGCTGTCTAATGCTTCAGCTGCTTTATACACAGTAAAATCAATAATGATCTTGGACAGTTTAATAGGTTTAAATGTGTTCAAATGTATTCACATATAGGCTTGCCATTTCTGCAGGAAGATGGTGATGTATCTTTTCAGAGTCTCAACTATTTACAATTACTGCAGCCTAACATCTCCTATAGACCAAAGATAAAGGTATACCTGGAAAAATAAGCAAATTGTCTTTGTCTTGTCACTGCCCCATGCACTAGAAGGAAAAAAAAAGGTCTTTGCCAGATGTGTTAAATCTGGAAGTCTAATCATTTTTACTTTACTCAGTCACAGGAGTGGGCTTTATTTTATGATATCCCTATGTGATTATGTACATTCTGGCTATAGGTGGGGTTATTTGCAAAGGGTGTTTGGAATTTTGACTGCGTGTAGGTTACCTTCTGGGGCAGACAGTTATGTTTGCAGCTTCTTGCTTGTATAGAGGGATAGTCCTGATCTCAGCCTGGAGGATACAGAAGTCAGTCCACGATAGAAAGTGTTTCTTATGTTCCTTGCATTCAGGCCCATTCTGAAAATTGAGCCTGAGGTATGACAGTCTGAGATTATGAGTGAGAAAAATCAAACCTGGAAATTGTGGATTTATGCACCAGAGGTGTTGTCAATGTGAATGTTGAAGCTCATAGGCCTGGGACTGCAGGGCTGGAAAATTGCCATATAGATGTCCAGGCTTGGGCTGCAGCCTGAGCCGCAGGACTCTTCCCCACAATGGGGTCCCAGACCCCAGGCTTCAACCCAAACCCAGACATCTACCCTGCAGTTTTATGGGCTTGCAGGACTTGAGCTGCAGGGCTAAGTCAGCAGACATGGGCCAGCCATGGGTTTATATTTCAGTGTAGATATATCTTACTGCACTGTAGTAGTGTGCAGCAAGATGGTGTGCTGTAGATTTACATCCTGGCTTGCCACACAGTAACTCACCAGGTAGACAAGCCCTTAGTCCCCTCCTTCAGGACACCTTTTTGTTGTTGAAGGTCAGACTATAGATTAGCTGGATGCACATGTTGGTTTTATCTCTGGATCAGAAGAGTAAATGGATGCACTTAAAAGATACTGTTTCTTTTGCATTTGAGTCTGTAGTGGAATAAGATAAGAAAGGAAGTGGGGTAGCTATCTTCTGTGGCTCTAGGTCTATAGAGTTATGAGGAACCTGTGAGATGACTGTGAGCCTGCATTATCATCTAGCTGGATTTCTGTGATGCAAATCAGATTAAAGACGTCTCTTGTGATGTGGGTGATAAAAACCTTCCTGACCATTGATTTTACATTGAAGAACAGGAACTTGAGGTCTTCGTATTAATCTTAGACTTTGCCTGTTCTGTGCTTGCCTGAAATTGCTGCTATGCAACTGAATTTGTAGGGTTCCTCTGTTTTCACACACTATAGCCTCTAGGGCAAAATAGAGAATGGAAATTTGTTTCTAGAGGGTGATGTTCATCCCTGTGGAGAGGGTATTCATGAGGCCTGCGCACCATTTAAATCCCACTTAATTCCCGACTGATTATGGAGAAATGATTTTTCCTCGCCTGCTTTTGTTGGAGATAACCTTGCTTAGTTTCATGTAATCTGGGTGAGGAAGTTATTTAGATGACTGTGACTCACAGAAAATTACTGTCAATTATAATCTGAACAAAGCAACAGTGGCAGTTGATTGTACATTTAGAAGACTCTAGGAAAGTTGAGGGTCTATATTAAAAATAAAGCCTAAATCTTAAGAAATATTTGTACATTAATGATTGCATTTTATCTATATTATTGAATACTTCTGCTATTGCTTGATATGACCCTAGAAGAAAACATTCATTGGTTGCTCAAAGCAGAAAGGAAGTGTAACTGGAGCTGCCCTGGGAGATGGAAACTGACATGGATGGTGACAATGAGAGAGTAAAGATTTAACCGGGTTTTGTAAAAAGTTCATAGTATAAAATCTGAGAAAGGAATTGACAGAGCTTGACGAGCTGTTTAACGCTTTGTTTCTCTGAAAGAACTGAGCGTCAATAACCATTTTCCCCCTTGAATACTACACATATTGTATTTTTTGTGTTAATGTTAGGATTTCATTTCTTGACATGGTTTAATGCTTCATTTCTGCTTCACTGGGAAACTGCTTAACATGTGCAGAAGAGCAGCAAAATTGTTAATAAAAAAAGGAAGTAGCTCATGCTGTAATGCTTAAACAAGCTCTATTGATAGAACAAACTGCAAACCTGCCTTGTAAAACAATGCTTTATAACCAAAGGAGCTTGCGGTATTTATGTAAATTTTCACAAAGACTAGTCCATGAAAAATGTTCCATATCCAGTGATTTTGATGAGGATACACTATAGGCTTGTTGAGAAATAGATGGGCTGAGATGCCAATGGAAATACTTATTGTACTGCTTGGTAGTCTGTGTATGAGAGCTTTTGGGAAGATACATGTTAATAGCTACAGCATTGATTCAAACAGGCCCAGATTCTTGTCAGCCTCCTCTTTCTGAATTAGCTTGTCTATATCAGACACTGCTTTTCCAGCAATGTTCAGCTAACACTGAACATTCTTTCAGAGACTGTCTCTCCTTAAGCTCTTGCACTGACTTGGCCCCTTTCTCACCCCCTTCCTTTAAAGCCTCTTTGATTTATCAGGGGCCCAGTATGCCATGTCTTTAAATGAAAGTCACTGGTAATGCTTAAATGCAATAAACATCTCTACTGACTTGATGACAGTGACTCTCAGTTGTCTTCTGATGCCCCGGGTGCCTCTGTAAAAGGAGCTTTCACTGGGCAAACACGCCCCAGTGAAACACAGAATACCGTGAAGTATGTAATAATGCTGGCAAAGGCAGACTATGACCAACGAGTGTTCTGAACCTGAAACTGCAAATTAGAATATGCAATTATAATAACTGCTTAAAATCTGCTTTAAAAGCAAAGTTTCTAAAAGTTTTAGTTTATTACAATAAAAGAGGATACTTTCAAACTTTGATACTAGGTCTGTTAGGTTATCCCCAAATCCTTATAAAATAGGTAGGGATATCAATATGAGTGTGGGTGCCTGGTGGTTTTTTTTTTAATTTATAATTTCAGTTAACTTATTTTCCTTACATTGCTTGTGGGATGCTCAAGTACAGTGATATTTGCAGAAAAATCTTAGTGTTTCTTCTGAGGGACTAATCTCATTCAGTGATTCATCCCTCAAAAATTCATCCCTCTAAAATTCTGTTTATTCTACAACTGGCTAGAAAATTTCTAAACTTCAGCTGAAATGGGCAGGGAAAAGTCAAGCCAAAAATTGTTGAGAAATTACCCCCATCTTTGTGTTATTCTTTTGTTTCTCTATGTAATCCAATAGCTGAAGAGTCAAGCATTTTTAACCCACTTCCCCAGAACAATGCTCACAGACTTTTTTTTGGGGGGGGGGGGTTGGGTGGGGAGGGGGGGGGATGGGAGATGTACATTGCAATGTGCCAAACCTTTGTACTTATTTCCTGCCTTGGAAATTACCAATCTGCATACTAGCTTCTGAATGTTATGTGCACATTTTGGAATCGTTTGGCAGGATCAAATGGTTAGTTAAAATGGCCATGCCTGTCCCCACTGTAACTAAAATTGTGTTAAGCTAAGCTGCTTTCAACAGAATCACTTTCTAGTTATTTGTCCCCCTTGCCCTGAACATTTTTTTAAATATGGTTCTTTAGCAAAGTTTTAAAGTTGTATAATATGTACTCTGATGTGTTAAACACTTTTCAACATAGACACTTCGCTTTCATTAAAAATTACATATGGACAAGAGACTGGTTTTGTATTCACTAAGTTGTAGACTATGTGAAAATGGAGCATACGTATTCCTGTCATTGTAATATCTGCACATGAGTAAGAGAGATCAAAGGATAAATGAAGAGGGTTTGTCTACTGTAAAAGTCAGAAAGTGAAAATGATTTAATACTGAAGAACTTGGTGATATTATAAAGGTAGAGTACCCTCAAAATCAATAGGCATGAAACAAATTTAAATAAAATTTAAAGTAATAATAAAACTGATTAGAAGTTAAATGGTTATGATTTAGACTATTTTACTCAAATGGTGGCATCAAAAAGTATGGAGGGAGGGTTGGATGAGTCATAACATCTATTAAAAATGTTCATCAATATCACAGGATCATTAGGCAGCATAATGGGAAATAATTCTAGACCCAGAAAAAGCCTATACTATTCAATATCCTCACATACTCAGATAGTGTCTGCATAAGAATACCTACTTGTACCCTACTGTGAACACAATATCATTTATGTTATACATCATTCCTCAAAAGAGGAATCACAAAATGCTTTTTAGAAAGGTGTGTGAGAGAAGGCTTTGAGGAGATGAGAAGTGTGGCTCTTCTGTATTCAGAAAAGGATAAGTAGCATGTAAATATATAATGAAAGAAAAGAAGAGAAAGCCAGAACTTGAAAGAATGAACGTTAGAATGATTAGCAACTGATTAAAGTGTGCAAAAGTGTATCCATATTCTTCTGAAGTTTCCCTTTTGAGTACGAGTGAGAAATATTCAGTACAAGACTGGTGACATGACTATCATGATTGTCTGTTTTTTTCTAATGTACTGGCATCTCTCCCAGTACTCCAGTCATTATGCTTTGGATGCAGCAAAAAGTTAGATTTACTTGTGTATTGCTACATGACCTTGAATGTCTATATCTAGAGTTCCATTGATACTAGGGTTATATCACGCTCCAATATAAACAGAATTCTATGCTAGTGTAACCCACACACACCCCAGTGTGGTGTTCTGTCCCATCTTGGGGCACCGAGACCACTTAAAGAGAGATAAACTGGGTCTACTCTACAGCCTTAGCTAACAGCCAGTTGGCTTTTAGCTCATGCAGTAGAGGCTCATGCACTAAGCTCCAGAGGTCCAATGTTTGATCCTGCCTGCCGACAACCGGAGTCTGTCAGCAATACACTATCATCATAACAGAACTCTGGCTAGCATCAATGGCATATATGCAATGTATATTCTTTTGTATATATACACACCCCCTCCAAACTGTGAAACTAAATGCTTCTCTTTTTAGGATTATGGCAGTTGGATGTTTAGTTGATTTAAGCTCTAAAAGTAGGTAGATGGCAAGATAAGTAGATAGCAGTTTGACTTTAACAGTTCTTAAGGTAACATGAAGCATAACACTGTGGAATTGTGCATGTTAAGGCCCTGATCCAGTGAAGCAGTTAAGCACATACTTCAATTTAAATATGTGAGTTGTCCCATGGACTTCAGCGCTTAACTTTAAACAATGCTTAAGTCCTTTAATGTATCAGGAGCTAAAAACATGCTACTAATTTGTTGACCTATGGCTGAATTGAATGACAGTAGTCCATAGCCAGTTTGCATGGAGGTAAACTAGATTTTGATTACGACTATCTGAATTCTCATTAGTACCAGTGCTACTTCCCATCGTTCCCATGCTGGCTATTTAGAGTTATTCTCAACAGTACTGCTCTGCTTCTCCTTAAGATGTCTCATTTGTGGAGTTTCTTCTGGACAACAGACATGTGCAAGGTCTCTTTTGTTTGCCTTTGTTGAACATGAAAGTGTGCAAATACCGAAGTAACCAATTTGTGTTAAATGCCTTTAGCTGGTTGCATACCTGACTTAGAACAATTTAACAATTTGTGCCATGAGCTCTATATTCTTGACTCCTGTGTACTTGATTGTGCCTCTTAGTGCTATTTCTGTTTTATGAAGAAGAGATAATTTGGTTGATTGTAGAAAATTGTTGTGTCACTCAGGCTGCTATCACTCATACTAGTCTGTTGTCACGAATCTGTAATTTAGTCTCAGCGGGGTGCACAGTGTATGACAGGGAACACCACCAGCCAAAGACTTTGGGATGCTGGGGGTATGGGAAGTGTACATAGTCACTAGACCCCCTATAAAGCCTGGTTGATGAGGACAGGATCTCAACTAGAGTGCTGGTCAGCACTAAAGTTATACTCTTATTGGTAAACAGGGGAGCGTGTCATTGCTAATCTACCAAACACATAGGCAACATGTCTGCTGACTGATTACAAGTTATGTCATCTTGTTTTTATTTGAGCCTTAGAAGTAACAGCGTTATCCAGTTTCACTTCTAGAATGAAAAACTGCATCTCCCTGGGCCTTTTCATTAGTAACTTCCATCCTATTTCATTTCAGTTTTTTCATTTCTGGAGTTGGATTTTATATCTAGATATATAGAGAGATTGCACAAATGCATGTGAGAGATGTGCATATAACTTAGTGTTCCCACCTCATAATTTTTATCATGAGTTCATGATATTTGGTATTTTCCTTAAAGCCCAGGTCCTGATTACTTGAAAAAAAAAATCAGCTTTCTTTTTACTGTTCTTAAAAAAAGTTTAGTCCTTATGGTTGCAAAAAAAAAAAAAGAAATACAAACAAAAACCAAGCTTAAAAACCATGACTCGAGTGCATCCAGAACTGGAAACAAATAAAAATAACTCAAAAGTTGTTTGTCTTTAAATCTGATAATTTTTCAGCCACTCATGATTTTGAAGGCTTAGCTTGTAATATTTGAATGTTTGGAGTTGGCAGTACTGTGTGTATATATATTTTATTTATATATAATATATTATGGGCAGGGCCAGTATCACCACCTATTGTCCAATACATCCTCTGTTTTTAGTTGCTTCTAAATTGTTAAAGTAGTATGAAAAAGTTAGAGTTTAACAATAAATCTTCCATGCCAGGTGTTTGTTTCATGCTGAACTCTTTTTGAAAATTTCAGCCAAAAAAGATTCAGCCATTTCTGAGATCAAGGCTAAGGAAAAATACTTTGTGTTCAGATGACCTGTTCTTTTGAAAGGCCTAGTGCCATATATGTTGGAGCAGAGACTTGGAATTAGGCAAGGAGTTAGGGATATGCCTTTTACCTTGAGGGCTTCCAGCTGAGAGCCAGAAAGCCTAGACCCTAAGAGGCTTGGCTAGAATTGGGGCTTCCAGCGTTGCCAAGATCCTAGGCCAATTGGCTGTCTGACTCCCTAGGCTGTGTAAATTGGACAGCCCTTGGCGTCTGGAAGCTCCAGGGTCCCGACTTGGAGGGAATCATTCAGGCAGTCTGCAGAGGAGTTGGGCTGGCAAGAAATCAGGCAAGTTTTTGACAGAAACGGCTGTCAAAAGTTGTGCTTCTCCTGTAACACACCCTTCTCTCTAAGTATGACTCTGCTGAGGCTTGCCTCAGTTTCCCCTTAACTGAGGCTCCCTCAAAAAGTACACACATCCAGACATTCAAAACATTACCCCTTCTGAGGTCCAATTTATTAAGGCCTGCACAAAGTCTTTCGACATAAGTCGAAGTCTTCACCCAGTTTCAGCAGGGCCCAACATCTCCTTTCCTTCAGAGTTCAAACACTCTTGTGCTCCAGTTCCAAGCTACTAAAGAGTCCTTCGTCCCTGAAGGTCTGCCTTTCCCAGCACCTCTGGCCTGGAATTTGGCCTTCTCCGGTATCTTCACCCTGCTAACTCAGGGCCCAGCTGGAGCCCTCTTACGCCCTGTAGCAGGTAATCATCCCTGGTGCACTCCCTTTCTGGAAGGGGCCAGTCACCCTGTGACATCTGCCTGAGAAGCAAGTTTCAAAACCCACCTATGTTCCGTCAGAAGGTTAATCAAAGTTGACACCTTTCTGTGAAATGTTTTATTTTCCACAAATCAGCATTTTGTGACAGAAAATTTTCAACCTCTAGTGCCTGTGTGGGCCTGGGAGATGGCAGGTCTTAGACCACCTATAGCTAAAGGCCACAAGTAATTACGGGAAACAAATGAAAAAATAGGAACGGGAGTGAAGGAAAGTCAGAGGGTAAAAATCAGGTAAACAGACAGTACCTCAGACAGCGCCTCAAAGGCCTCTAGGGAGCCAGTGGACACTGACCAGAGGATCTCTGTCCAGAGGCATGACAGTACAAAGGAACAGAAATAGGTCTCACAGTCACAGAGACCTTTGCCCTGTCCCAAGTCCTCCTAGAATGATGGATGGCTGTCTTGGCCAGCTCCAGGAGGAGATTGGCAAGGAGGTCTCGCAACTCTGTGGCGACACAGATGGGGTAAGCCAGGATCAGGAGGTGCAGGGAAAGTGCAACCAGAACTTCAGTAAGCAGTTCTTGAGGAGTCACGTGACGCTGACCAGGGTCAACCAGCCCCAGTAGTGAATGGGGCAGGGCATTGCAAGGAAAGAAATGATGGTTTCATGATAAAGGCAGTTGACTGCTGTCCCGGATCTATCCTTTTTTGTGCGACAGAGTTCCTACATGCTGCTAGTCAAGCCTCTTAAACCAAACTTTTTACATGCGATCACTAGTTGTGTGTTCCTTGTTTTCTGGGAGCCTGACATGAGATCCTGTGAGAACTGAGTACTCACAGCTGCAACTGAAGTAAATGGGAGCTGTGCTTTGAACACACAAAGTGCTACAGTGAATGGTTTGAATAGGGTGCAATAGAATCATAGAATCATAGAATATCAGGGTTGGAAGGGACCCCAGAAGGTCATCTAGTCCAACCCCCTGCTCGAAGCAGGACCAATTCCCAGTTAAATCATCCCAGCCAGGGCTTTGTCAAGCCTGACCTTAAAAACTTCTAAGGAAGGAGATTCTACCACCTCCCTAGGTAACGCATTCCAGTGTTTCACCACCCTCTTAGTGAAAAGAGTTTTTCCTAATATCCAATCTAAACCTCCCCCATTGCAACTTGAGACCATTACTCCTCGTTCTGTCATCTGCTACCATTGAGAACAGTCTAGAGCCATCCTCTTTGGAACCCCCTTTCAGGTAGTTGAAAGCAGCTATCAAATCCCCCCTCATTCTTCTCTTCTGCAGACTAAACAATCCCAGCTCCCTCAGCCTCTCCTCATAAGTCATGTGCTCTAGACCCCTAATCATTTTTGTTGCCCTTCGCTGGACTCTCTCCAATTTATCCACATCCTTCTTGTAGTGTGGGGCCCAAAACTGGACAGTACTCCAGATGAGGCCTCACCAGTGTCGAATAGAGGGGAACGATCACATCCCTCGATCTGCTCGCTATGCCCCTACTTATACATCCCAAAATGCCATTGGCCTTCTTGGCAACAAGGGCACACTGTTGACTCATATCCAGCTTCTCGTCCACTGTCACCCCTAGGTCCTTTTCCGCAGATAATAATTAAGGTGTATAGCCACACTTTGAATGATGAAGAGAAAACAAAATACTGAATAGCTACCTGTGACAGGGTTAGGACTCACCACCACCTCCTGCTGGCTGCTCCAGGAATTAGCTCTGGTCAGCTGCAGAGTGCCCTCTGCTTGGGGTGTCTTGCCCATCATCTGCTCTGTTGGTTTGGGACCCACATTGCTCCCTGCTTGGCAGCATCCTCTTCAGGACACTGCCCTCCGGCAGCGTCCCCCTACTCTGTTCTCACCACCTGCCTCAGTGGCCAACCACAACCCTAAAGTCTAGCCCCTCACCTCAGGGGCAAGTTGCAGTCTGTCTCAGCCACACTCCTCTGTGGCAAGGTGAGGTGCAAGGGGGAGGGACCAAGGCCCACCAACTACTCTGGGTCCCAACCCAGGGACCCTCTAGTGACAGCCTCTCTCTGCCCTCCTTCTCTCCCTTTCTACCCACCTATCTTCCCTGGGCCACTTCCCCTTTGGCCCCTTGCACCTTCTCAACCCTTTTTAGTGGGGGGCCACAGCCTGGCAGGTAACTGGGCCAGAGTTCTCCTCTGCTCCCTCAAGCCTGCCTAGCACTGCTCTGTCTAAGGTGCTACCTACTTACCTCAGGAGCCAGTCCTCCTCCCTTGCTAGTTAGGTAGAGACTCCCCTCTCCTTTGCTAGGCAGCCTTTATATAGGACCCAGCCCGGCCCTCATTGGCTGCCTCTCCCTTTGTCCCGATTGGCTCTCCACTGGCCTTTGCTGATTGGCTGCTAGTGTGCGCAGCCTCCCTGGTTTGTTCTAGCCCTTTCCTCATGGAGTGGGGCAGCCGCCCCACTACACTACCCTTTCAGTGAGCGCTGTAATTCTGTGCACTGAATGAGATGGGAAATGTGGAGAAATATTGTGTGTCCTGGTAATTAATGACTGTATCATAATGCATATGTACAAGGAGGCTGAACTAATGTTGCACAGGCTGTCTTAATTCAGGAATTTCCTCTCTTTTGAGTACTTGACTTTGCAGCCTTATCGATGTTATTTCAACATACTCTGTGTGTGTGCATGTGCGCGTGAGTATTACACACACAATACTAATTATTAGAGATTGTAAGTCACTGAAATACATGGATGAACAAAATGCCCTCTAAACAGGACTTTTAAAATATTATTGTTGTTAGTAAAAATCCAGGGTCCTTCCAGGAATTAAAATCCATTTTGCTAAATTCCATACAGTTTATATGGCGACTGCAGTCCTCTTTTTGGCTGGCTTCTTAGAAACTGTTTTAGAGCACTGGCATCTGCATAATGAAACAAAGGTTGTGAACTGTCTTAGAAATGAAGAGGTGAAGAGGACTGACTCTAGGCACACCTGTGTAGATAATAACATTGTGTGGGAAGTTATGATAAAAGCTATTTATCTCTCATTTTCTCTTAGCAATCACCTTGGATTGTGGCTCTTTTCTATACATTACAAGAAATAATACTGCATTTAAATAAGACGGCAAAATGGATTGAGAATGCACAAAAGAGCAAGTTGTGTATGACCCAACCAATGAATAGTGCAGACAGTACATGTGCTGAATAAAAGTTGAGATAGTTAAAGCCCTCTGAAAACTGTGTAATGCAGCGCTTATGAATAAGTCTTGGGAATGAATAATGGCATATAAATGGTTGTTTCTACCACTGCAGTTCAGATATGTAACCCCCTGAAAAGACTGACAAATTGCATATAGGATTTTAAAAAGCCTTGATGGAATTATCCTGCATATTTTTTTTTAATGCTCCTTTAGGTAATCATCACATAACTCATTTTTAAATGCCTAAAAATCTCTACTATTTAAAAAACAGTTTCAATCTGAGAAGCATGAAAGAAAGTCTTACAGGAAACATTTCTGCTTTGCTCCCTTTCTTTATTTTTCTGACTTTGAAATTAGCACATTTAAAGTGCCTCCCAAGTTGATCTCCTAGCATCAAAAAGTTTGAGAGCTGGATTTTCCAGTCTTCACAAGCAGCACAAAGTGGCCTTAAACCAGTGCTCCAGTATGTCTGATCCTCCCCTGTGCAAGATCCTAGTGTATCCCTAACTTGCACCACAGCTAGTCAGACCTGGATCCAGGAACCACAAAGAGCTTCCTACTAGGGTTGCCAACTTTCTAATCACACAAAACCGAACACCCTAGCCCTGCCCTTTCCCAAGATCCCACCCCTTCCCCAAGGCTCCACCCCCCCACTCACTACATTCCCCCTTCCTCGGGGATCACTCTCCCCCACCCTCCCTCACTTTCACTGGGCTAGGGCAGGGGGTTGGGGTGAGGGCTCTAACTGGGATGCAGGCTCCAGTGTGGGGCCAGAAATGAGAGGTTCAAGGTGCAGGAGGGGGCTCCGGGCTGGAACAGGGAGTAGGACTGCAGGAGGGGGTGAGGGCTCCAGCTGGGGGTGAGGGCTCTGGGGTGGGACTGGGGATGAAGGTTTTGGGGTGCAGGAGGGGGCTCCAGGCTGGGGTTGGGGCCAAGGGATTTGGAGTGCAGGAGGGGGCTGCGGGTTGAGGCAGTGGGTTGGGGTTTAGAAGGGGCTACAGGCTCTGGGCTGCGGGTGCGGGTTCTGGGGTGGGGCTGGGGATGAGGTGTTTGGGGTGCAGGTGGGGGCTCCAGGCTGGAAGGGGGTTGGGGCTGGGGGATGGGGCGTGGGCTAACCTCGGGCAGCTCCCAGTCAGGGGATCAGCGGAGCTAAGGCAGGCTCCCTGCCTGTCCTGGCTCCATGCTGCGCCCCCAAAAGCAGCCAGCAGCAGGTCCAGCTCCGAGGCAGGGAGGCAAGAGGCCCACAGGCACCGCCCCCATAGCTCCCATTGGCCAATGGGTGTGCAGAGCCAGAGCTTGGGGCAACACACGGAGGTCCCCCCTGCTGCCAGGACAGGTAGGGACTAGCCTGCTTAGACCTGCAGCACCACTGAATGGACTTTTAATGGCCACCAGGGCGCGTTTTCGATGGGTGTTCCCATCTAAAACCGGATGCCTGGCAACCCTACTTCCTACAGTCACCCCTTTTCCACTGCATCCTGCTCAGATGGAATGAAGAATCCAGGTATGAACATTTTGCAAAATAGGAAACTAATAATATATGGTGTCAGGGTTCCCTCCCCACTCTTAACTCTAGGGTACAGATGTGGGGACCCACATGAAAGACCCCCCTAAGCTTATTTCTACCATCTTAGGTTAAAACTTCCCCAAGGCACAAATCTCTATTTGTCCTTGGACTGAGGTATGCTGCCACCACCAAGTGATTTAGACAAAGAATCAGGGAAAGGACCACTTGGAGTTCCTATTACCACAAAATATCCCCAAGCCTACACCCCCTTTCTTGGGGAGGCTTGAAAAATAAACAAGGTGAGCAGAAACCAGACCATTGGGTTTGTAGGACAGTAAAAACCCAATCAGATTCTTAAAAAACAGAACTTTATTATAAAGAAAAAAAAAGTAAAAGAAGCACCTCTGTAAAATCAGGATGGAAGGTAATTTTACAGGACAATCAGTAGTCCCTTCTGAAAATCCCAACTTTAGTGTCCGAGGCCTGGTCTATTCTTAAAAGATAGATTGACCTCGCTATATCACTCAGGGCTGTGAAAACGTTGATGCCCAGTGCAATGTAGTAAGGTCAACCTAACCCCTACGCTAGATGCAGCTAGGTCAGCGGTAGAACTGCTTCCGTCCCTGTAGTGTGTACACTAGAGTGGCACAGCTCCAGCTGTTCATCAGTAGTGCTTATATTGTAAACATACGCCCTACACATCTTTTAGTTTAAATGATCTCTCACAGTTAGGTACCTCAGCAAAGTTCTGAGGACCTGGCTTTCTTCCTTTAAGCTTTTCTTTTCCATCTCATGGACCATTCTCTCTTACAACAATCACATATCTATCTCTATTCCCTTTTTGTGCACTCTTTCTCTAAGGCAACATTTATCTTCTGCTTCCATGGTACGTGTTATCTCCTTCTTGTATTGATTTGTATAGATACGTGCTAGCATTTGCCACCCATACTTACACTGAGTAATAACTTATTCTGCAAGTAGTCTACTGAAACCAGTGTAAAGTACTGCTCAACATTAGCAAGGGTGGCAGAATCTGTCCATATATATGTTAACTGCCTTAGACAGTTAATGGAGTCCCTCATAGATGAATTATATGGATATAGATCATGTACATATTTTTTTAGTGGAGATCCTGATAGTTAGTAGATCTATAGTTTGACCTGAAACAAATCTAGATTTTGGCTAAGCCAGTCAAAGTAAAAGAAATAATAATAAGAAAAGCCATATCTTCAAAATAATAGTTCTTACATTCTAATAATTAGCAGGATGTTCAGTGGAATAAAACCTAATGTAATTCTGAACACTTGTGTTTTTTGAGTACTTTCCACTTCGTAAGAAATATATTTAAAACAGCTTTCTGAGGGGGGAAAGATCAAGATAGTAATTTCAAAAAGCTCAAATATCTCTCAAGGAGTTTGTTTGCTGCCTAGACAGATCCTTCAGAGATATCCTAGTGTCTTGTGCAATTTGTAACAGCCTTCAGTAGAAGATAAAAGGGTCTTACCACAAATGTGAAGCTTAATTAGTTGATTTTTACAACGTTTATATTTTCTTAAAACATTATACAATCCACCAAAGCTTTCACATCATGTCAGATGGCATCAGAGAGGGAACACTTATTAAGTTCATTGTATCACCAATTCATTTTGTTACACTGAAAGATGTTTGCTGAGTTAGAAGCATTTTCTGACGTTTATTGTACCAATCATATAGCCAGCCTCTGGGTAAGGAATTGAAAGAGAATCTGTGTTTGCACTCTGTGAGTGAGCATCAGTTCAAAGATACTAACCTGCAACCTTTTTATTTAATGAACATAGAAAAGTCATACTTGTGTCTCAGGATTGCAAATGATCAGAAAGTCTGAACGGACATTATAGGTATTTTTGCTTTAACACTTCTTTGGCTGTGCACAAAAAAGCAATGGTAATCTCTGAAAAACGAATACAACCTGAGAGCAGAACAATAATACAGTTCAAAACTTCAATACATACTGTGTTGTTTAACAAGTTGCAAACATAAAGAACAAAAGAACATCTAGTTCTACAGAGATCAAGGGGGAAAATGTTAAAGCTCAATTCTCTTCAATAATATGGCTCCTAAATTAGGACGCTTTGGATAACACTAGAATTGAAGCAAACCTCTGGATGGCCTAATTCTTCTCTCCAATTCTTTAGAAGTTTTTCACCCCTAGATGTAGTTGTTTGTCAGACTGGACTGTTGATCTTCTTCGGCATGCTCTTACTCAGTGTCCAAGTGGATGTGCCCATCTGGGAGAACTTTCACTCACCACAGCATTTTGAAATCAAAATGGCTCATTGTTTTGTGGTTTTATAATAATAATAATTAATAATCCAGCATAGAACAACACCAGTACCAACATTATAACATTATAACTCTTTTCATCCATAGGCCACAAAACATTTTACAAAGTATGCTGAATATCATTATCCTCATGATGGAAATGGAGAAACTGAGGCACAGACAGGCAAAATCAGATGCCTGCAATCAGACAACAACTTCAGTGACTGATCTAGGAATAGTACTCACATCTCCTGACTCCTAGTCCATATCCACTAGACAGATTGTATATTTGTTTCTTGTATTGCTTCCATATTTCACGCCACAGGTTCCTTATAAGTTCATTATTTGGTAAATTTTACCCCTTTCTGCTTTGCTTCAGAGTGATCGTTTTGTTTCATACAAAGAAAAAGCAGGATTGGCCACTGTTTTTAGTTGGACTAGTAGCACAGTATTAGTGATAGAAAAATTAAATGGCAATGAAACTTTTACGGATAAAACTACAAATTTTAACACACAAGTTTTCAGAATTAATACATGAATGTATTTCAGCACTGCTTCAGAATATGCTTAGATGTGTCATGCTTACTCATGTCCAGACCTGATATTTGCACTCATATTTCCTGTGCTGATCACTCTGTGTCTAGCACACACTCTCTAAGATCACCTCATACACAGGCTTCCGTATGAAACACTCTTCCTAGAGGTCAGTAGCAGATTAAGTGCTCAAACCAAATTATCCCTTTTTTCCCCCCAAACAAGTACTTTGCAACAGGTATGGAAGTCAAAATGGCAGAGTTTATTTCAAGGCCTTTCTGCACCAGTATTTGTCAGACCTTTTTTATTTGTGTCTGCTCCAGTATGCCTACAGTAAAATTACTGCCATACTTTGACTCACTAGCTACTCTGTGTTTTTCAAAATCCAGGCTCAGTAAACAGAGATGTCGTCCGGAAATTATCACTGAGTGGCTCACTAAACAGCACAGTGATTTTATTTTCAGTTGTTCAAAAGCAGAAATAGGGAGTTGTATTGATTAAGACTATGAAATAGAACATACGTATACATGTGATTTTTAAAGCATTTCTAAATTATTTGATTAATTTATTGTTTTCTGCTATTAGGTAGTATTGCTGCAGTGTTAACTGCATTTCAGTTCTTTACCCACTCACAGATCCTTGGAAGAGGCTCTGGGGGTTTTTCGCCTTCCTCTGTAGCATGGGGCACTTGCTGGAGGATTCTCTGCACCTTGAAGTCTTTAAAGCATGATTTGAGGACTTCAATAGCTCAGACATAGGTGAGAGGTTTATTGCAGGAGTGGGTGGGTGGGATTCTGTGGCCTGCATTGTGCAGGAGGTCAGACTAGATGACCATAATGGTCCCTTCTGACCTTAATATCTATGAGTCTATCAGTCTAATCCTGTTATTTTGGCATGCCTGTTCTTCTAAAAATAGGTTCCCAAACTGAGTTGTAGAAGTCATGACTGATTGTCATAATAATGCTGAAGAGAGTCGGTAATTTACGGCTGGGTCATACACAATGGTTGGTCCATCCTTTTTAAATATTTGGCTCCAAGGCTGAACACTTGAGGCATAAACAAAGCCTGTTCTAAAAAGTAAGCCCATTAGGCTATTGCCATAGCACCCCAAGGCATGGATATGTAAACCCACAGAGAGCGAATACATTGCTAAATAGTCCAGGGTCCAGTCCATCTGTCATAACTTTAGGCTCAAAAGGCCACAGGTATGGATTGAACTAGGAAAATAAATATGACATTTAGACAAAAGCCAATTTAGAACATAGAAAAAAATGTCATATTTTCTGGTCTGTTCACTTAAATGTGCGCAGAATGAACAGCCCTGCTGCCAGCACATTCTCTTTTTCTCTCTGTCTTTGATTCTCAATGTGAAATATTTCTCCTCTATTGGAATTATTGTAATTAATCTGAGACCAATCAAAGATCCATTTTAAAAAAAATAAATATACCAGTAGTTGTAAAACCCGTTCCTTTATCCATGCTTCTAAACATAACTGGTGTAATAAAAGTACATCTACTGTTTTGCTAAATATTCATTTCAAATATCTAATAACATGTCAGTTGATTTACTGCATTAGACAGATTAATAAATGGAGAATAAATAACTCTTATGCACAATTAGTTTTTTATCCAGTAATCCAGAGGACTCAGCTCCTAGGCCCAAACCTTATAGATTTTGCTCATTTTATTCAGGCAACTCTTCTACAGACTTCACTGCGAGTCTTATCTGATTTAGGTCTTGAAGATTGGCCCTTGTTTGTTTAGGTTCAACATGCAAAGCATTGTTGTGCTTTTCAGTAGCATATTTCTTGAATTAGTTTGCATCCATGTATCTCCTTATTGTGAACACAAAGAAGTATTCACTATAACGTTTTACTCCAGACGACAAAGGTTCCACTAGTTAACTCTCTCATTTTGGATGGATCTTTATGCAAATTAATATCTTCATTTATTTTGATACAGTCGCAAATTTAATGAAGAAGTTAATTTTCCACTGCAGGTATGAGAACTGTTGGACAAGTGTGCTTCCTGTTTAATAGAATAAAACCTCTCAAGAGGGCCACTTTTGGCCTGAAGCCCTTCCTTGCCAATATTGTAGGCCAAATGCTAACGAGACTGGACTGAGGCATGTTTTTTTCTCCAGTTAAATACCTGGTGTCCTGTTCAAAATAGCCTAATCATGTTCATGAGGTTTTTCATTAGAAACTTCTTCTGTGATCCACTGACTGAATGAACTCGTACATGGAGCCTGCCAGTGGTCAACAAGGCTACGTAATGGCTAACTTGCAATTTATGTTGCAGCATTTCCATTCTTCTTGTCCATTTCGGATTCATTTTCTTTTATAGAAGCATGACAATCGGAGCAGATATTCCTTCCCTGTGAAACAGTTCTGCAAGCATTTTCCTTTTTTCCAGGATGTGACTCATTGTAAATACAGAATATGTGTGTAACTCAAGAGAATGTTTGTAAAAATCTCTATTTGTTCTGACATGTGTTAGCATAATTGTCTGAAAATCATGCTCAATTTTTGATTCTCTATAAAGGTTTAGTAAGTTAACATAGCCAATATATTTACGATGTACATTAATTTTGCTGTTTAGGTTAATCTGCTAGAACCATGGAATTTTCAAGAGCTTGTATCTGAAAACCAGGCTTCCTGCAGTCATTCTATCCCCGCTATTGTGCTACTTGGTATTGGTTTTGCTCTACATAGCTAACAAGGGTTTGGTTCTAGTATCCTAAAGCCAACCTCTCTTTAATTCAGCAGTTGAGATCAGAAATATTTGGGGTAACTGTTCCCAGAGCTGTACGTCTAGAGGGAGGGCCTTCTCAAAGGAGGACTCTAATTTCTGACATACTTCCCCCGCATTTGGCACAACAAAACTCAGATTTGTTGTCTGGCGGGTTATGCTGTGTTTACTCAGGATTTTTCTGAAGGGGTGAATTGAGTACAAAAAAATTCAGCTTTGTTTTTTGTTCATTTGCAGGATAGAGAGTTCTTAATTGACATATTTTGATGGTAGCCTCTACAGCATCATATTCCTCTCACTTCTCCAGACCCCCACGAAAGGGTGTGGGACTGCATTGGTCTAAGGGATACTTACGCTAATATCGTCTGAATTCTTAGTTTAGCTTGCAACTTCCCAGCCCTTGTGCATAGTCCAGGGTTGTCAGACTTTATTATGGTGAGCATTTGATGGTGGTCTTAAAACGTCAACTTCTGGATTCATTTGATTAGGACAGAATACTTTTGAGTGTTTGGGATTCTCCATGCTGGTACATTCCTTCAAAAACTGAAAAAGCAAACGTGAAAGGGATATTCTAGACACTTAGCATACTGGATTCTTCATTCTTCCTTCATCAAAATCTCCCCTCTTCCTGGAGCAATGTACACAAGAAAGCAAACACAAGAGCTTTCCCTAGTGCAATGAATATTGAAGTCAGTGGGAGCCTTCCCATTCGCTTAATTTGCCTTAAATTAATGGGCCTTTTCAAACTAGTCTGCTTTACCTGTACATACCCAAGCACTTACTCCAGGGTCTTTGATGTAACATATATTTGTATTATACCAATAAAATAAAAACCAGCAGGATCTTATTAAAGGGGAAAAGGCAAAATGCCACATAGTAAGAATCATAGTAAGCAGTTAGTTATAGCTATAACATTCCATTCAATTTCATATTTATTCACACATTCATTCTTACACACACACACACATACACACACACAGATTCTGCAAGGTTGTTATCATAGTTACTAGCCTTAGAGTTGCTCATGCCAAGCGCCACTGGCCAGGTGGCCTGGACATGAGGAGGGAGCAGGGCCTTGTCAGATGCTCATCTGATGCTCCTGGAAGTTGATTTGCAGAATCAGACTCCAAAGTTCTCACTTTCTAGAGTCCATTTTTATAGGAATTTCTTCCTATGCCAGTCTATGGGAATTGCTTCATCATGCTGTTGCTGAATCAATCAGCAGATGGCACATTCCTGACGGCTCCGTGCTGCCAGATGTTATCTTGTTCTTTGGTGCTCCCATTCTTGAGGCTGTTGGGTGGATTCCAGTCTGCCCTCCGGGGTCTTCTGGTTATTTCCACTTGACGCCTTCTTCAGCCGATGGACACTGGATTCTTAGGCTGGCACCTCCCTGATCATTCAGTTATTATCCACACTAAGCATCCATCCACATACATCCTCTATCTCTATTTTAATCACAATTGTTAACAAAGCGAGATGAGTACAACAAAAGGGCAGGGAGTCTGTCTGGGTGCTGTTTCTGTTGTTACAGAGTATTGCTTTGAATCTCTCTCTGTGTGAGTAGTTGTTACAAAGAATTGCTTTGAGAACAGACTCTGTCTTAGAATGTACTAACACAATTAGCAGCTTGCAAGTTTCACACATAGAGGGAGAGAAACAGTACCAAAAACCAAGAGACCTCTTAATTAGTAATACCCTGGAATTTAAACTATGGGGAATGAAACTCATTTGTGATTTTAATACAGAACTTCTTTAATATGATCCAACATTTGTTCAGATCATGTTACTAATTGTATGCAGCATTAATCTCCCCAGAGTTTGTAATGTGGCCGTTAGTTATAGTCATCTATAATTATAATCAACGTTTTTTTCAGTTTTATCTGACAAGGACAGTAGTTGCCCGACATATTATGTAACATACCCACACAATACTCCTTATATGAGGAATACAGAACTTTTGGAGCTCAAGCAATATTACTGTTTAAATATCTTTTTAAATAATAGATATTTAATACTGTTTAAATTATAGATATCATAACAGTAGTAATGATGTAGGAATTTTATGGTTCCTTATGAGAAGCCCTATATATACCTTCTAATTGTTATTTATTGTGAGCATAGTAGAAATATAATTTTAAAAGGATAGCAATTTTCTCAAATCAGCAAACAGATTAAGAGTGAAGTAAGGGAATTGGAAAAGATCAGTCTGACACCTAACTAACCTAAAAGCTGATAAGTATGATTCTCAGTCAGTGGATCTGGTAGGTTGTAGAGGCTGGTTACTTCCCAAAGAGGCTGGTAACTATCATTTCTAGAATTCAGACCTGGGATGACTGTTGTAATGTTCTAAGAAGAGTCTGAATTTGTCATACTTACAGTACAAAGTTAAGTGCCAATATATAGATTTCTACAGGGGAGGAGAACCAGGTAAAGTATCAGTTTCCTTGGCATTTTGTATGTGACCCAATAGAACCCAGCCATCTTGGTTATTTCAGTCCCAATTTTTCCAGTTGGATGTCATATGGATCTTTGTGTGAATCTTCATTTTTTAATTAAAATTTATATGGCGCCTGATGATATGTCTGCTTATATCACAGGATTCTGCAGAAAGAGATCTAGTCCCAGATATAGGGCATGTTTTACGAAACTGAAGCCCATTGAAAGAGATCATATTGATATCATGTCTGTTAACTTTAAAATGAAAAAAAATGCAGGTGTTAATGCTCCATTTGATGTGTCCAGCTACCACCCATTAAGGTTAATATGAATTATGCCCTTTCATTTTGAGAAGACTTGACTGTACGAAGCAGTCAGTATCTGAACGAGACACTTTCTCTGTTCATGTTAGGGATGCTCAGGTACTCAAGCAGCTGGGAATTTCACTTCTAGTATGTTACTGTATTCATAAAAATGACGTTGAAGATGATAGTGAAGGCAAGATCACCCAGTCTGTACATAATATACAGAGATAGAGAGATAAAGTTAGGTTTGTTTTACATTTGAATAGCTTGAAACGAGTTAAACCATTCTTTTTCCAAACGTCCTAAAATAATTTAAGTTTGGGCTGAGATAAAGCATGGGAAACAGACAAAAAACAATATTTTTGTGGCAGTTACGATGGGCAGGAAAAAGGGAATGCATTGTATTTTTTCTACATATAGGAATGGAATGTTTAGGAATATTGTGGTTTCTAAATTTGGTTGTTCTCATTTGTGTCACCCTATACAAAGGCTTTCAATTATGTGTACATTTTGTTTTATTTTAACCCCTTTATAATTGCTCACCATAATACTACTGGGTACAAATCCAGGATAAAGCTACTTTAATCCACAGAGTTGCATTTAGCATTCTATACATTTCTTAAATGTAATATGGAAGTTCAGACCTTGCTACCCTAGACCATTTTCCTCAAATGCTGCATGTGATGAAATAGACCACGTCTTGAAGAAGACTTTTTTCTTTAGTCAAGAAAGACTTTTTAATAACTACTTATCTTTGTGTTCATTTATCTCAACTTTGCTTTCAGTTGTATGCACTAACATCTGCTAATGTTGTTGAGAGATAACCATGCTAGAAATTCCGTATATTCTAATAATAAGAATATAGTGGTAGGGATATATTACCGACCACCTGACCAGGATGGTGCAAGTGACTGTGAAATGCTCAGGGAAATTAAAGAGGCTCTTAAAATAAAAAACTCAATAATAATAATGGGGGATTTCAGTTATCTCCATATTGACTGGGTACATGTC
Source organism: Natator depressus (assembly GCF_965152275.1). NCBI lineage: Eukaryota > Metazoa > Chordata > Testudines > Cheloniidae > Natator > Natator depressus. The sequence continues at coordinate 68,317,444 of NC_134242.1, read as the reverse complement.
ATCTCAGGATGGGATGCAGAGATAAAGTTTCTTGACACCTTAAATGACTACTTCTTGGAGCAGCTGGTCCTGGAACCCACCAGAGGAGAGGCAGTTCTTGATCTAGTCCTAAGTGGAGCACAGAATCTGGACCACTTGATAATAGTGACCATAATATAATTAAATTTAATATCCCTGTGGCAGGAAAAACACCACAGCGGCCCAACACTGTAGCATTTAATTTCAGAAAGGGGAACTACACAAAAATGAGGACGTTAGTTAAACAGAAATTAAAGGGTACAGTGCCAAAAGTGAAATCTCTGCAAGCTGCATGGAAACTTTTTAAAGACACCGTAATAGAGGCTCAACTTAAATGTATACCCCAAATTAAAAAACATAGTAAGAGAACCAAAAAAGAGCCACCGTGGCTAAACAACAAAGTAAAAGAAGCAGTGAGAGGCAAAAAGGAATCCTTTAAAAAGTGGAAGTTAAATCCTAGTGAGGAAAATAGAAAGGAGCATAAATACAGACTGGCAAATGAAATGTAAAAATACAATTAGGAAGGCCAAAAAAGAATTTGAGGAACAGTTAGCCAAAGACTCATAAAGTAATAGCAATTTTTTTTAAGTACATCAGACGCCTCCTAAACAACACTGGATGATTGAGGTGCTAAAGGCGCACTCAAGGACAATAAGGCCATTGTGGAGAAACTAAATGAATTCTTTGCATCAGTCTTCACGGCTGAGAATGTGAGGGAGATTCCCAAAACTGAGCCATTCTTTTTAGGTGACAGATCTGAGGAACTGTCCCAGATTGAAGTATCATTAGAGGAGGTTTTGGAACAAATTGATAAATTAAATAGCAATAGGTCACCAGGACCAGATGGTATTCACCCAAGAGGTCTGAAGGAACTCAAATGTGAAATTGCAGAACTACTAACTGTAGTCTGTAACCTATTGTTTAAATCAGCTTCTGTACCAGATGACTGGAGTATAACTAATGTGACGCCAATTTTTAAAAAGGGCTCCAGAGATGATCCTGGCAATTACAGACCTGTAAGCCTGACTTCAGTCCTGGGAAAACTGGTTGAAATTATAATAAAGAACAATATTGTCAGACATATAGATGAACATAATTTGTTGAGGAAGAGTCAACATGGTTTTAGAAAAGGGAAACCATGCCTCACTAATCTACTAGAATTCTTTGAGGGGGTCAACAAGCATGTGGACCAAAGGGATCCAGTGGATATAGTATACTTATATTTTCAGAAGGTCCCTTACCAAAGGCTCTTACGCAAAGTAAGCTGCCACAGGATAAGAGGGAAGGTACTCTCATGGATTGGTAACTGGTTAAAAGATAGGAAACAAAGGGTAGGTAAAAATGGTCAGTTTTCAGAATGGAGAGAGGTAAATAGCGGTGTTCCCTGAGGTCTCTTCTGGGACCAGTCCTATTCAACATATTCATAAATGATCTGGAAAAAGGGATAAACAGTGAGGCAGCAAAATTTGCACGTGATACAAAATTACTAAAGATAGTTAAGACCCAGGTAGACTGCAAAGAGCTACAAAAGGATCTCTCAAAACTGGATGATTGGGCAACAAAATGGCAGATGAAATTTAATGTTGATAAATGCAAAGTAATGCCTTATGGGAAAGCATAATCCCAGCTGTACATATACAATGATGGGGTCTAAATTAGCTGTTACCATTCAAGAAAGAGATCTTGGAGTTTTCTCTGAAAACATCCACTCACTGTGCAGCAACAGTGAAAAAAGCAAACAGAATGCTGGGAATAATTAAGAAAGGGATAGATAATAGGACAGAAAATATCATGTTGCCTCTGTATGAATCCGTAGTATGCCCACATCTTGAATACTGTGTGCAGATGTGGTCGCCCCATCTCAAAAAAAGATATATTGGAATTGGAAAAGGTTCAGAAAAGGGCAACAAAAATGATTAGGGGTATGGAACGGCTTCCGTATGAGGAGAGATTAATGAGGTTGGGAGTTTTTAGCTTGGAAAAGAGATGGCTGAGGGGAGATATGATTAAGGTCTATAAAATCATGACTGGTGTAGAGAAAGTAGATAAGGAAGTGTTATTTACTACTTCTCATAACACAAGACTGGGGTCACCAAATGAAATTAATAGGCAGCAGGTTTAAAACGAATAAAAGGAAGTATTTCTTCACACAATGCACAGTCAACCTGTGGAACTCCTTGCCAAAGGATGTTGTGAAGGCCAAGACCATAACAGGGTTCAAAAAAGAGCTAGATAAATTCATGGAGAATAGGTCCATCAATGGCTATTAGCCAGGATGGGCAGGAATGGTGTCCCTAGCCTCTGTTTGCCAGAAGCTGGAAATGAACGACAGGGGATGGATCACTTGATGATTACCTGTTCTGTTCATTCCCTCTGGGGCACCTGGCACTGGCCACTGTTGGAAGACAGGATACTGGGTAGATGGACCTTTGGTCTGACCCAGTATGGCCATTCTTATGTTCCTATGTATACCCAGCCAGACTTTGCTCATTGACTCAATCAGGATGATGTGTTTCAGTGGTCCTTTCCACACATCTGTGCACATACATTTTTAAGTCAATGTCAACCAATGAAAGAATAGTGAATAACAAATAATGGATAATAATTAAAGAACGCCTGTGTTCACATAAAAGCGCTCTTGTTCACATACAACTATGAAGAATGCCCCTTCTCCAAAAATTCATAGGAACTAACATGTTCACGTGAACATTGACAAATAGTGACTAAAAGGATTATAGATATGGCTGAACAAAACAATCTTTCAAAATCTGAACAACTTTTTCTGAATACTATTCCTGCAGTATTCAACACTCTCCTTGATAGCCTGCCTAGAAGTACCTCCTCTAGAAGACCATACTTAATGGAATTACCGCATAGAACCCTTACATTTATTCCATAAATCTTACAACCAAATAACCACCAAAACATGAACTTGATTCCATAAAACTGAAGCTTTAATACTATAAGATTTTCCATCCTAGCATTACATTACAAGGGGAAAGTTTTTGATACAGTCAGGGCTGGCGCCAGGCACCAGCTTTCCAAGCAGGTGCTTGGGGCGGCATTCAAAATGGGGCGGCAGTCCGTGTTCTGAGGCAGCAATTCGGCGGCAGCTCAGTTGCTCTTCCCGCCGTTGCGGCTCTTGGGCGGCAGCTCCGCCGCTCTTCCGGGCGCGCCGACAATTTGGCGGCAGCTCCGCCACTGTTGCGGCGGCGGCAATTCGGTGGCGACTGCTTGGGGTGACAAAATTGGTAGAGCTGTCCCAGATACAGTGAAGGAACTGAACAGAGCATTGTGCTCTGCTGAGAGATTCTGCAGGAAAGCTCAATTACAACAATGCATTATTTCCTGCACTGAGAGGTTCACGTAACACGTAGGGAAACAAGATTGCAACATGTTTACTACTTGTAGTACCTTTAATGGAGCCTAATATTAGGGTGGGGGTTTTTTGGAAAATTTTTGGTGGGTTTTGAAAAAAAGATTGTTGTAGTGAGATTTTTCACCTTCCGACACACTTGAAAAGAAAAATGGAAAAGTTCTTACATTCATTTTTGTTTAAAAAACAAAAAGCAGTGGTGGCTGTTAACTTTAAAACACAAAGGAGAGAGTAAACCAAGTTAATGTGGGGGCAGGGGAATAAAGATACTTGAATGTACAAGTAAAATGTGTTAACCCTTAGTATCCTTGGTACTCATCCTTGGTAAACTACAGAAATACTAATTATGGCTACATCATGCTTACTGGGCACCTAGGAATCCCATATGGCATCCCAACATGACACTCCTCCCCGACCCCGCAACATGCAACCATATCACACACACTCCTCTGTCTTGTGGCCCATGCCCTTTTCCAGCACAGTTGCATTATTTTCATTAATTTATATATTTTTGGTCTAAAAATTCACTTAGTGCATTGAGTACACATCTGTAAGTGAGTAAAAAGTAATACCAAATGCAGCTGACCATCAGTTAATGCTTAAAATCAAGAAACACTACCAGAAAAAGAGGGCAGTTACCAGCAGGTGGGAAACCCAATCCTCAGCCCCAGACACTTTATGCCTTAGTAATCTCTCTCTCTCTGTCACTATGGACTCACTCCTTCGGCTATAGACTCACATTGATACTTCAGTAGCTTTAGAATGTTTGAATTCAAAATGAGGTTTGGGAGCATTTTATTGAAAACCCATAAATGTGGGTGTTAAAAAGCACATTTTCCACAGTAACATGAATGAATATGTCGGATATTTATTTGTACTGTAATGCTTTTAATTTCATAAATATTAAATAGAAAAGCAAAAGTGTTACCAGATTAACAAATGACTATGAATGAAACAAGAGAACAATAAATAATAAGTAAAATTCTCTCCAGATCCCTCTGCAACATACATGGCACAATAAAGGTATCCTCTCTGTTGTTCCCTGAATGGAAAATCTGACACTCCCTTATATAGCCTTTATACCTCCCTTGTGACAGAACTGTATAGGGGAAAGAAGGAGAAGGAAACTGAGCATCCCTAAACCGATGTTTTGGCAAGTTTTTTGGAAATGAAAATCTTCGTGTGTCTGAAACGATACAGGTTTGTCTTGCAAAATTATGTACAGCTTAAAAGGATAAGAGATACTTGTGTAGGCTCATCTTACAGAACTGTGTACATCTTAAGGAAAATTGGAAGAATATCCAAAGTAGAGAACAAGGTATTAAAATCTGTTTACATTAGAAACCAGTCCTTGGGATTCTGCAGTCTTCTGTTCTAATCAAACTAAATGAATAAATAAGAACTATCTATGCCACAAGCAGAATGGAATGGAACAAGGCTGCAAATCTCTTTTATATGATCTCCTTGTTTCTACTTTGTCTCCTTCTTGCTCTGACCATGACACGAAATTTACTCTTAAGCTGATACTTGCACCAAATGTAGGAATTCATTTTCATGAATTAACACCTGACATGGTAAATTGCAGGTAAATTGCGAGGGTATTTACTTCCCATAGATTACATGAAACATTGAATATTGTTATGCCATAACTGAAACACAGAACAGGAAAAGGTGCTTTAACATCACTTTTTAAAACTAGTGTCTCATTCTCTCTTCCCATTTATTTGAGGTTTTTCTTTCTATTCATGTGCTGATGAAGTCATTGTACTGTCCCAGCAGTCCACAGGTGACCCATGAAAAGACTGTTGGATTCATAACCATTCATTACTGAATGCATATCTTCAAAGAGCAAGCACTTCCCTCTTTCTCCTTTGAAAATTACCCTTACCACCTGAGTGCCCAGTAAGTGACCAGAGCAGTCAAAGGAGATCCTTTGGAAATTCATCTGCACGTGCCCTCAGGTATTTCCATGCAACTCCACTGACTACGTGGGTGACTGGAGGCAGAATTTGATCCGGACTGATTTGGAACTGCACAATTTATACCTCAGGACCAAATCCTGTAGTCCTTTCTCCAAACAAACTCCCAATAAAGTAACGAGTTTTGCCTGAATCAAAGAACTAGATAAAGACAATGCTGCTTTTGGCCACTGTCTGTTCATATTTAGTGATAGTATGCAGACATGTGTAATACATAATGGAAAACAAACTGATTTTTACTAGTGAGAAAATAACCTCGAATGAGTTAGAAAACTCATTTCCTTACGTTATGTCATAAGTTCCTTTCATACAGCACAGGGGGTTTAATTATCTAGTGTTTTACTTGTATCACAGCAGATATTTAATTTCTTCATCCTGTATCAGGTATAATAGGTAGGAAGAGATGTGTGCAAAAGAGAAGTTACTCTTAAGCTATGCTGCTTTGAAAACTTATAAAGATTAATTTTATTAAAAAGAGATATATTTCAGTGTTTCAGGTGTCTTTGAAGTTTATCCCTACAGATTTGATAGCAGCAAAGCTACTCAACTCTTTTCTCCGCTATCATGCAAAATTATTAAAATTAGGAAAGGCCTCTTTAAAAACAAGTACATAATTGATGAGCCAACTTTTTTTTTAATTAAACAAGTTGAAGTGTAATTGTTTGATACTGGGCAGGTTGTGTTCGCCCACATTAATTGAAATAAATTTTGCACTAACCCATGACATCAAAAAAATCAATCTAGCAATGTCAAAGAGTTAATCTGAAAGCAAAGGCATCACTCTAAGAGCTGTCTCTCTTTACAAACCTCATTAAAACATGCAAAAACAATGTCCTTTTGCTGATTAGTGGCCCATTCTCCCTATTATTCTAATGGTAGTTACATATGTATCAAGGCTAGAAAGATGCTCCTTAGGAAATAATTTCTGCACTTCTGTTTTATCCTTGTAATACACTGCCTCAAGGAATTACCCGAAAGTAGTGTACTAGCAGGGGGGCATGGGAAGCTATAATGGATGTGAAATGTGCTGAACATGATTTTCTACTTCTCATAAATGTTTCTCTCTATAATGTATGTGGTGGTTTTCTGCCAGGCCAGAAAGAAGGTTGTCACCATGTTTGGAAATATGAAATGTAATAGCATCCCCCCGTATTTCACATTGAAGCTGTTTGGCATGCTACAGGGTTTGTTTAAACCCTGAGGTCTTTCAACCACCAGTTAACAGGGAGAGAACATGGGGGTGGGGGGGTGAGATGACCTTGAGATATTTCAGTTACCTGAAGCTGCATCTTAAATAGTTGAACTTTACTGTTTAAAAGGCATGCATTAGGAAATGTGGACATTTTGTATTAGAAAATTCCAGAAATTTAATTTAGCTTTACAGTTAATCTAGCTTCTTTTCACAAAATCTTTAGAAGAAAAAAACAAAACAAACATGTTTTATTTTAATTCCATGAGTACCAGATTTGATGCACAGAATAATAAAGTTCCTTCAATAGGTATTGCATGAGACATCCGTCATCTGCAAGCACATAATGGGTGAGACTTTCAAAAGTGCTTAACATTGTCTTAACTGTTCCCATTGATTTCATTGGTAGTTTTACTGTTGATTGACATGGGAGCCATACAAATGCAAAATTTCTGGACATCCAGAGAGCACCAAAAAGGCTAACATTCAAGACTTCAAGGCTTTTAACAAATTTAGTCTCTTAAAATGTTCCTGGAGGACTAATTTAAAATATCACTAAACCATTATCAGACCCAAAAATTAACTGCAAAAGTAAAGCAAGAGTAACATTTTTTTTTGTTTGACAAGACTGTGATTTGATTGGTGGAGAAAAGAAAGCCAAACACTAAATAATATCAATGAGCTGTTGTTTCCTTGTGCTGCTACTGCAAGTGCTTTGTCTAGTGGATCAAGATCTATACATAACTGAAGTTCTGTAGGGCTGATTCCCCTTGTTTCCTGTCATAAGTGAAAGGAAAATCATCCCTGTAGCACTACTTGTGTGGTTTAATTTTTGAATACTATGTTTACTCGAGAGGAAAGAAGAGTGTGTTTTTAGTGGTGGTGAAATGTACTAATGTTTTTCTCCTTTTGATGGCTCCCATGGGCATCACATTATTTTTCAGAAAATGGTGTTTTTTTCCACAGTATTGCGTAATGATGGTCACAGTGTGGATTGGTACTTCAGAACCAGAAGATCCGATCAAAGCGTATCATTGACTTTCTTCCTTTTTATCTTTTTTGTCTTTGTTCAAGAGCTTTATTCTAGACTAGTTGCCGGTGGCTGTGAGTTGAGGTCATGTCATATGGATCATTTGTATACTGAGATTTATTCAGTCAAACTCTGTGTTGCCTTCCAAATTCAGAAAAGCCCAAAGCAAATAAACTTTCTTATCTGAAGACTATGGAATTTGCTTTATCATTTCATTATATCTTACTGTGTCTTACTTTATCATGATCCTATCAGTATTCCCTCCTAAACCCAAAGAAGAAGGAGAAAACACTTTATTATCCATTATTCTTCCTGATCTGATTTTGTAACATTTATTGTCTGGGGAAACACCCCGGTGCCTGTATAGCAATGTATCACATTTCTGTAGGACTCTTTTTGTGAACTAGGAAAAAAACAAACATTTACCTCAAAGTTTACCTCAAAGTACAGGTTTAGGAAATTCAGGTTGAGATTGGCAAAGTCTCCGAAGAGATTTGGGCACCTATTTCTTGTTAACTTTAACTTTGGGATTTGGGTGCCCAAAACCCTTAGGCAATGTGTAAGGCTTTATACAAAACAAATTCTTACTGTGGTAATAGAACTGTTTCCAGTGGTCTTTATGACATCAGTGAAATAACATGGCTTGTAAAACAGCAACTTCTGTTGTGAGTGACTAAACCTATTTTAATGAGAACAATGCTGCAATTGTATAGCTTTCATTGGCATTAGGATAGATTTAAAGTTGCTATTTGTATCTAGCCTAAGGGTTTAATGCACTATGTGTCCTCAGGAAAAATAAACCCATACACGTATTATAGATTTTTTTTATATCTGCCAGCATTCTACTCAACATAAACCGGGGTCTCATTATTTTAGTACATATACATATAACGTTAAGGTGTTTGTTATTTTGTGTATTTTGTATATTCCAAGGATTTTAAAGTCAATCTTTCCTCCAGTGCACCAAATTTGACTTGATCTTTACTATTTTTGTGGTTACAATACTGTACAACCTACTTAAGTATGATAAAGCTGGTACTTATTAGTTTTGCAATCAGCAGGAGATGTAGTAGGATTACCCGAATTATACATCAAAAATGACTGAATATTTTTGTACCTATGGTAGAATGTTATTAAAATTAATACTCTTCACAGAACTGAAAAAATAGGTATTGAGCCATTATTATGGCATTGCATGCTTCTAAGCATTTTGTTTTTCATTCTGACTTTACTACATCTTTTGACCTTCAGTACAAGAAATTTTGTTCTTGAACATAAGAAGAAAATTTGTTCTGAGGTTAGTTCATAATAAATGAGACTATAATTTAGGAGAAGTAAATTCAAGGCTCATCAGAGATTCTCTGTGGTAGGAATAACACATGGGACTTATTATACAATAAGTAACAGAAAAGAAACAACTATGCAATACATATTCATAAAGATATATCCTTCCCCCTTTGCTGTTAAATATAGGCTTATTACATTAAAGTAATTCAGGTTTTGAAAGGTGAATGCACTTACAGATCAAATATCTATTTCTGTTATTGTTATAGTTATTGTCTATATATTATTCAGTAACATATTTCACTTGGAATGGCATAAATATTTATTAGTATAGTCTAAGATTAAATATGTATTTGTAGTCTCAAATATTGTGATTTTTTTGGTCTAAACTTAGGTTATCCCTTTTCACTGAAAATAATGATCTGGAAGTGTAAAATATATTTTAAAAAAGCTCTACCAACATGCCACCAGGAAGCACAACATGAAAACTGGAAGAGAAAAATATATTTCAATACAAATTCAATCTTTAAGAGGGAATGGATTTGCTTAGTTTAACTAATGAGTAGTCCTTTTTATTTCAAATTAGAAAATTATTTCACTCAGTAGGACCCTTGGTATGAAATAAACTCTTTTTGGTAAATAATTCTTTCTTAGGTTCTCCTTGAACAAAGGACTTATGTAGAATGGGAAAGGGAAATTACATAAGATATTTCTAAGCTGCATAGAAAAATGAAATAACAGATGAACAAAAATTTGAAGACTTCTATATAAATATTGTGTTTTACTAGTGTCCTATGCGGTAAATCTTGCATTTTTGTCTAATCCATGTTGACTTCAAGGAAATTACTTGTGTGAGCAAACATTAGACGTGATTAAGAGTTGCAGAATCAGGTTATTGGATTGTAGGGATATTAATGGATGACCTCTGTTGATGAAAGAGAGGGCTAGTATTCCTCTTGGGTCTTTCATTCATTCCATTCACGACTCAAGTTGATCATTTGCCCAAACAATACTAGTGAAGACCTTCAAGTGAATTGTAGCCTAGTCTTCACTCTAGGGTTATCTACTATGTATACTTTTTAAATACCGCTGATTGATAAGTACAGAGGATAGGATACCTGAGTTATTTATAGGGTTGCCACAAGATACTGTCAATTAATGTTAGCAGACAAAAGAAAAATAGAATATCTGCTTGTAATCATTTCCAGCAGCAAACATTTTAATGAACACAAACCAGTGCAATTTATTGTGGGAGCCCTGTAAATAACATATCTTGAAGATTCATGATTGTATAAACTGATTCTGATCGGGAAATCTGTTTAACATTGGGATTTATAAACTGTGTATTATTTTCATAGATAAAAATAAGAGGATTACTTGGATTTTTTTGGGGGGGGGTTCCTATATAAAAAAAAATTGTTTCAGAGCAACCAAACCTTAAAATATTTAAGAAAAATGTGGCTTTAAATCACCTTTATGTCTACTCAGTCCTGTGGCCAGTAAAGGAATGCCAGTAAAAGGAGCCTCAAGGCTCCCCTCAATTGCACCCGCTGCTATAGACTGCAAGAGGCCTTTCCAGGAGCCAGGAACTCCCAGCACAGCACACCACCCTTTGCCATATACTCTGTGCTGGGAATGGGCATAGCAGACCTTACACAAACTGCAGATTCTGCATTGTTAGAGAAACCTGAAGTAGATGGCTTTGTAGCTGCTTTGTGCCAGTGAACCAACATTTGGGGGCTCAGAGCCTGTCCTCTAATTTTCAACATTTTATTAGTACCTAAAATATTTCATATTCTATCCTCTACTTCCAGTCTTAGAGTTTAACAGGGCAGATCTTTGACTACTAAATTACTTTTGTGGTATGCATTTCATCTTCCTTAGATACAGACCCAATGAATTTATTTGTTAATTTTGGTGTCTTTTATAAGTGATCAGATTTGAAAGATGTTTTCATCACTGAGGTCTGGGCTGGATTGGAATAGCAGTTTCAGAGATGAAAAGCAAGCACTTTGTCACACAGTCTGCCCCAGGCAGACTTTATTTTCCATAATAGCATATATGAAATTTCAAAGTACTGCTACAACAATAAGTTACTAATTCTTTTAAAAATCAAATTGAAGAAGTAGGGTGTAACGAAAAATAAAGGTTTTCAAAAACTGGATTTGAACCAAAAAATGTTTCTGTTGAACATCTGTTTTGGATTGTAAATCCAAAGAAATTATCAGATGAAAGCATGGCTTGTTATTTCCTTTTGTCTGTCATATTTCTATGTGCTTTGCATCTCTATAAAATCATAAACCAAGTATTTGTGCAGTAAGAAAAAGCAGGTTTTATACTTTACACTGACATTTCTAAAATGTACTGCATGTGCATTGCTTACTCCATCGTTAATCCTGCTGTAGTTCTGGATTATGATACAGCATTAGCATACTGTGTAGAAAAGGTAACTGCCGCAATTTTAGATTGCATTTAAAATAGGTGACAGGAAGGTATAAAGTATAGTCTGTACTCATTCAGCTATATCTTTGTGGCCCATTAATTTATTTTTGTATGGTTGTTAATTCTGTCCAACATGTTTACAATTCTTGTTTCTGTAATTATCACACGGAACTCATGTTATATACATATTTAATTTGTTACCAGTTATTATCTATGCATACAGTTACACAGTAATGGAGACATTTTTAAAAAGCATCTCATGGATTTAGGAGCACAAATCCTTTTTGCCTTTCAGTGGGACTTGTGCTCCTAAGTTGTTTCCCAATGGCAGGCAGCTTGTTTTTTACAGTAGTTCTATAAAGTTGCAATAAGTTAATTTTACAGAGCTCTCTGAATTCATTAACACCGGTATTCAACAGGTGGCAATAAACATCATATATTGTTTGGTTTACTAAGAGTACCTCAATTACGTCAGTGTGAGTTATAGTTGTAAGAACTGCAGGGCAGCAAATGCTTAGCTCATGTAAAGTGTTATAGTTTCATTGTAGTCTGGAAATTGATCTGGACACAGTGGCAAAATGAGGACAGACACATGGATGGATTTTAAGTGACAATCCACAGCTTTTAGTACCTTTAACAGAGGGGAGAATTGCTATCTGCCCATCACCCAGACTGTCCTTTACCAGGATTTTAATTGGCTCCAGTGCAACCATGTAACCTCTAACTTGGAGTTGACTCTCCCTTAGCTTGCTGTGGTCAGGGCAGGCTCTAGGATTTTTGCTGCCCCAAACAAAAAAATTTTTGGCTGCCCCCGCTTTTTTTCCATGCCTCCCTGGCTCCACCCCAACTGCGCCCCTTCCCAACCCCTTCCCCAAATCTCTGGCCCCACCTCCTCCCCCAGGCGTGCCACATTTCCCCCCCCCTATTGCTTCCTGTGCCCCCCCCCCGCAACCGCCCGCCCTAGCTCACCTCCGCTCTGCCTGCTACTCTGAACACACCGCCACTCCACTCCTCCCCCCTCCCTCTCAGGCGAGGGAGAGGCAGCGAGTTCAGGGGAGCCGGCAGAGCAGAGGTGAGCAGGGAGGGGTGGGAGCCCAGGAAGTAACGGGGTGGGGGGTAGAGGAACCGCTCCCCGCTCCAGCTCACCTCTGCTCCACCTCCGCCACCTCCCCCGAGCATGTCGCCAAACAGCTGTTTTGTGTGTGGCAAGCCTGGGAGGGAGGGGGAGAAGCGGAGCTCTCAGGGGAGCAGGTGGAAGCAGAGTGGAGGCGAGCTGGGGCGGCGGGGGCACATTTCTAGGGGCGCCATGGCCAGCGCCGGAATGCTGCCCCTAGAAATGTGCCGCTCCAAGCACCTGCTTGTTTTGCTGGTGCCTAGAGCCGGCCCTGGCTGTGGTCATATCACCCTCCCCATTGCTAGGGGGACAGAGGGTGCAGAAGGGTGTGGACCTGGGACTGCAAGGGCCACGAGTTCTCCACAATGAGCACAAGGCCCATCAGCAAAATCCCAGGTCTTTTACCTCTGAGAACCATTCATTTTATCCTTTTAACTATGCTGGAAACCAGCCATATACCAGGCATTTAAATGGTTCCAAGGCAGGATTCCAGGACTCCTGCCATATAACCCCTTTCTGAGCCCCTCCATAACTCTCCCCACCAGCACCCACAAGGCCCAGCGCCCTCTCATAGCACCCCAAAACTACCATAGAATCATAGAATCATAGAATATCAGGGTTGGAAGGGACCTCAGGAGGTCATCTAGTCCAACCCCCTGCTCAAAGCAGGACCAATCCCCAATTAAATCATCCCAGCCAGGGCTTTGTCAAGCCTGACCTTAAAAACTTCTAAGGAAGGAGATTCTACCACCTCCCTAGGTAACGCATTCCAGTGTTTCACCACCCTCCTAGTGAAAAAGTTTTTCCTAATGTCCAACCTAAACCTCCCCCACTGCAACTTGAGACCATTACTCCTTGTCCTGTCATCTTCTACCACTGAAAATAGTCTAGAACCATCCTCTTTGGAACCACCTCTCAGGTAGTTGAAAGCAGCTATCAATTCCCCCCTCATTCTTCTCTTCTGCAGACTAAACAATCCCAGTTCCCTCAGCCTCTCCTCATAAGTCATGTGTTCCAGACCCCTAATCATTTTTGTTGCCCTTCGCTGGACTCTCTCCAATTTATCCACATCCTTCTTGTAGTGTGGGGCCCAAAACTGGACACAGTACTCCAGATGAGGCCTCACCAATGGCAAATAGAGGGGAATGATCACATCCCTCGATCTGCTCGCTATGCCCCTACTTATACATCCCAAAATGCCATTGGCCTTCTTGGCAACAAGGGCACACTGCTGACTCATATCCAGCTTCTCGTCCACTGTAACCCCTAGGTCCTTTTCCGCAGAACTGCTGCCTAGCCATTCGGTCCCTAGTCTGTAGCTGTGCATTGGGTTCTTCCGTCCTAAGTGCAGGACTCTGCACTTATCCTTATTGAACCTCATCAGGTTTCTTTTGGTCCAATCCTCCAATTTGTCTAGGTCCCTCTGTATCCTATCTCTGCCCTCCAACGTATCTACCACTCCTCCCAGTTTAGTATCATCCGCAAATTTGCTGAGAGTGCAATCCACACCATCCTCCAGATGATTTATGAAGCTATTGAACAAAACCGGCCCCAGGGCTGACCCCTGGGGCACTCCACTTGACACCGGCTGCCAACTAGACATGGAGCCATTGATCACTACCCGTTGAGCCCGACAATCTAGCCAACTTTCTACCCACCTTATAGTACATTCATCCAGCCCATACTTCTTTAACTTGCTGACAAGAATACTGTGGGAGACCGTGTCAAAAGCTTTGCTAAAGTCAAGAAACAATACATCCACTGCTTTCCCTTCATCCACAGAATCAGTAATCTCATCATAGAAGGCGATTAGATTAGTCAGGCATGACCTTCCCTTGGTGAATCCATGCTGACTGTTCCTGATCACTTTACTCTCGTCTAAGTGCTTCAGGATTGATTCCTTGAGGACCTGCTCCATGATTTTTCCGGGGACTGAGGTGAGGCTGACTGGCCTGTAGTTCCCAGGATCCTCCTTCTTCCCTTTTTTAAAGATTGGCACTACATTAGCCTTTTTCCAGTCATCCGGGACTTCCCCCGTTCGCCACGAGTTTTCAAAGATAATGGCCAATGGCTCTGCAATCACATCCGCCAATTCCTTTAGCACTCTCGGATGCAACTCGTCCGGCCCCATGGACTTGTGCATGTCCAGCTTTTCTAAATAGTCCCTAACCACCTCTTTCTCCACAGAGGGCTGGCCATCTACTCCCCATGTTGCGATGCCCAGCGCAGCAGTCTGGGAGCTGTCCTTGTTAGTGAAGACAGAGGCAAAAAAAGCATTGAGCACATTAGCTTTTTCCACATCCTCTGTCACTAGGTTGCCTCCCTCATTCAGTAAGGGGCCCACACTTTCCTTGGCTTTCTTCTTGTTGTCAACATACCTGAAGAAACCCTTCTTGTTACTCTTGACATCTCTTGCTAGCTGCAGCTCCAGGTGCGATTTGGCCCTCCTGATTTCATTCCTACATGCCCGAGCAATATTTTTATACTCTTCCCTGGTCATATGTCCAATCTTCCACTTCTTGTGAGCTTCTTTTTTATGTTTAAGATCCGCTAGGATTTCACCATTAAGCCAAGCTGGTCGCCTGCCATATTTACTATTCTTTCGACTCATCGGGATGGTTTGTCCCTGTAACCTCAACAGGGATTCCTTGAAATACAGCCAGCTCTCCTGGACTCCTTTCCCCTTCATGTTAGTCCCCCAGGGGATCCTACCCATCCGCTCCCTGAGGGAGTCGAAGTCTGCTTTCCTGAAGTCCAGGGTCCGTATCCTGCTGCTTACCTTTCTTCCCTGTGTCAGGATCCTGAACTCGACCATCTCATGGTCACTGCCTCCCAGATTCCCATCCACTTTTGCTTCCCCCACTACTTCTTTCCTGTTTGTGAGCAGCAGGTCAAGAAAAGCTCCCCCCCTAGTTGGCTCGTCTAGCACTTGCACCAGGAAATTGTCCCCTACGCTTTCCATGGGTTCTTCCCAAGACTGCAGTACTTCAGTCCTTTCCAGTCACAAAGAGTTATGGGATTTAGGTGGCTTGTGACAAAAAACAAAATACATGCACGCCATATACCGTGCGGGTGTCTTTTTGGTTTCCATATGAAAAAGGCCATGAAACACAGCTGTCAAATATAATAAGTCAAATTGGCAATTTCTGAACATTTTGAAATAGTATTTTACCATTGCCCCTTTCTAGACTACATTGAAACATGCAGCGTATCTGCTTGCTTCAGAAACTTTACTACTTGTAATAGGTCTCCAGTGAGTTGACATTAGAGCAATCTCATTATTTTAGCTTTGTTTACAGACTGCTGCTTTCTTCTTCTTTCCCTATAATAAGTTGAGTCATTATCTTTTAGATAGCCAAATTAACGAGACTCATTTGTTACCAATATCTGCAGTCATTCAGTTGACTTTAAGTGACTATTTCAGAACTCGGCTAGGTGTTCAAATTCTACTTTATCCTGTGTGAGCACAATCTCTATGGTGTCAGATCTTTACCAGCATTGTACAGTTCCTGGTGGTGTATACCTCCCACTCTCTTTTTTGCAAGTGTTGATGTTGCTTGCTCTATTAGTAATAGTTACTTGGTGTTATCTGCCCAATTAAGTTGATGGGCACATTGTCTGTTAACTCCAGGAAAACGTTTGGGATTGTAATGTATTGGAGCCCAGCAAGATTCCTGTTGACATCATGTAGATGAAGAAGAGACTGTGGCCTCAGTATTGCATTTTGATCCATGTGAGTTGACCCTTACATCCACAAAGAGCTTCATTTCTTTTCTGACAGCAGGAATAACTCCTGTACACTTACACTGTTTACATCAAAACATTGTTTTGATGTAAATGGGATGGAAAACTGTTGTCTTACACTTAATGTGTTGAATAGCAGTGGTTGCGAATTTTCCCTCAGAATGACTTTACAGTGGAAAATACAGTTTTCACACAATCAAAATTCTCTGTAGGGAACATTTTGTCATTTCCAAATTGACATTTTTTGGAATTTTCAATCTGCAAAAAAGTTCAAAATTTCAACTTTTTGTCCCAATTTGGGCCAAAGTCAAATTTTTAAATGTCAAAATTTCCATGGGACAGAAAATCCTAATTTATCTCAGTTCTCATTTCTCTAGGCTTTTAAATAGATCAGGCTGAATTTTCCCATATGCCAGATCTACTTTTGATATGGGGGAGATAGCATGTGGGAGCCAAGTGCATCTCCCTGATCCTGTACCATGCTACCCTAGCACAAATTAGAGAAGTTGAGGAGCAACTGTGCTGTGTCTGCCAACTTTATATCTGTAGAGAGTTACTCTTCACAAGGGGAATTCTCCATTGCCCACATCTGGCCAGAATGCAGCCACTTTGCACTGCCTGAATGGTGCAAAAAGTTGGTGTGCACCAGAGAATCTGGTCCAACATATTCAGATCTCTATGTTTAATTCCATCCTTTATCATACAGTTCAGCTGCTGGAAACTGCTTATCAGAATTTGTGAACTTACCTCAATTAATCAGCTGTGAGGAAATGGTTTTCATCGGCTGACAGTCAAGAGCCTGGCTTCACATGTTTCTACCACTTGGCAATATTAGAAAAAAGAGCAAGGGCAGCTCCTCAGCTGATGGAGCTGTGACAGTTTGCACCAGCTGGGGATCTTCCCCCAGATATTTAGGCGGAAATTTACACAGGATCAGAAGGGCTTCCTTCACAGGGACAGCTTGGTCCTGTCATGGTCTGTACAGAAAAAAGTGTAAATCCCATTTGTGCCAGACAAAATCCCTTTTTGCTTCAAAGCTGTACCACTTCAAGCTGTGATATTTCCAGGTCTCAAGCTAAAGAAGATTGAGCTAGGTCAATGCTTGGAACTCTGAGGAAAATCCAGATGCTGCATGAAGTGGTGGTGCCATTCAGTACATGGTATTCTTCATTCTGAGTCAATATTGAACCAATCATTGTGTTTAGAGTCACTGTGGCTCATAGCATTGTCAAAAAAATCTCCTGCTTGGCTAACATTTTCCATGCTTCATCTCAGCCTAAAAGTGAATCTGATGGAGCGAGCCCAACATCAGTTTAATGGCATTCAAGTTGTTTGAATATGGGGGGGGGGGGGAAAGGAGGGGAGGAATACACTTTTTGCATATTTTCCAGCTGAAATATTTAACTCAAAATGGAGCATGGAGCTGAGCAGTTTGGGGCAACTGGGAATGGGCATGGTAAGGAGACTGAGACTGGGAGATACAGTGGGGGTGAGACTAGAACTTGCTGGGCAAGGAGACTGGTATTAGGAGCCTGAAAAGTAGAGACTGGGAGTGGCTCGTTGTGGAGAATGAGACTGTTTCAAGAAGCTGGGATGGGGAATTGACAGGACTGGGACATGGACAGATTGAAGAGAATGGGGAAGAATTTCCTGAGTCTCCACATTCCTCTATTGTGAAACTGACTGACAAAGTCTCCCATCCCCTTCTAGTGCTGGTCCATATAGAGGATGTCAACCTACTACTCCTGTCAGTTACTCTGTTAAGTCAAGTAGTAAAGGTCTGTGCAGTGCTGATAATCCATCGGGGTGATTCAACGTGATGGAATATAAGTTTTTCCATTTGATTTTTTGAAAAAAAACATAGGAAGTTACACACAAAAAGTTATGTTAAAAGATCCTGACTTTATTAGGGCTGTAATTTTTCAGTCTGTTCCACATGGGTGGACACCTCTGCTAATGCAGAGCACCCACTGATTTCACTGGACTCTGCCTGGGTATTTAATATTCCAGTGAGACAGATCATATTAAAGGGTCTGGGCCTAAATGTAAAACATACCTGATATAAATTCTTAATTTTAACATCCTGTTTACAAACCTTGCATGACCAGATTGTTCTTTAGTTGTCCCAGTCTTGTGCACCAGGCCCAAGATTTTTCAATTTTTTTATGGAAGGACGGCAGCAAACTAACAGCTAATTTTATTATGCACCCCAAAAGAAAATTGTTTATTATGATACTAATGAGATATAATTGAAAGCTGAGAGTCAATATGGTGAGATACAGCCACTATCAGGTATAGCACAACATTTAAATGAAATTGTTTAAATATTTCTTGTTCTCCTGAACTTTGTGGCATAGCTTTACCATGTAATATGCAGCTCCCAATCCTGCCAAGTCCTGAGCATCCTGACGTCAATAGTGGCTGAGGATGTAGAGCACCTTGCAGCTTTGGACCCATATTTTATAATGAGAAATTGATGCCTGTTCCTCAGGTCTCAGTTTATTCAGTGTTCCATACGTTTATTCAGTTGGCTAATGCAAATGACAGAGTTAAATCATGAATTAGTGAAGTGTTTTGTGGCAGAACGTAGCTTAATAACTAGGGAGGGAAATATTAGTTTTGCATATAGTGACTGTGAGAATTATGATCTTTTTCATATAGGACTTCTTCGTTAAGTTAGAACTGCCATCTTCACACAACCACGGTTAAATAAAGGCTTCAGCTTTCACAAACATCAGAGCATCACCCTACCAACTCCACGCACCTGCTGCAAAATGTACCTTTGTCAGCTAGGGTCCTGTTGCAAGCCTTTGAAATACTACAGCATACCAAAAGAAGCCATTTGCATGTGAATGGTTATTAATGATATTTGAAAGCTTAGGACTGCAGAGTAGTAGTAAGTACAGGTCCCAGGTTTGGCAGCTCACATAGACAAATTGACCCTAAGGAAAACTGTATTTGGAGCTGCGCTTGTTTTTGAAAATCCAGATTGTGGAATGTAGCTACATAATGGGAGGTGAGCAGAGACCAGCATTGTAGCAGAGGTTTGTAATGTCAGTGATGTGCATGTAGGGTTAGCCTGTTGCCTAATAATTGTCTGTTTCTGAAGAAGTCTAGCATAGAAATATAATTGTAATAAAGAAAGGGCAAAGATGTGTTCGGGTTTTTGTTTTTTTGTATAGTCTAATCTACTTACATTTTTTTCTTGTTATGTATTCTGTACCTGCAGTATATTTCTATAAATCTTTTCTTTTATAACTAGACAATTTGAAAGAGTGCTTTAAAAAAGTTAATTTGAGCCAGAAAGATTCACCACTGAGGCATACCAACTGTAAATTTCACATTCAAGAGTAGGAGAGTACTACAATGAACGCTTCAAAGCACTATTGTAGGAGATGGTGTTTGGGGCCGCTATTGTAGAATACTGTGTTCCTTTTTTATGGGTATCATCAGGAGCCTCTAAACAGGTGAGACAAATTCTGTCTGGTGGCAATAATTCTATGGAATAAACTTATTAGGATCAGCCCAAGGATTGTATGGAAGTCTGAGATCCTTTGAGCCTCATTTGTCTCTCACTTCAAATTAGTTTTGTATAGTCAGTACAGTTACTCCAGATTCATTCTGGTGTGAGGTGAGAGAAGAATCAAGTCTTTTTTTACTGCAAATGGTTGAAGTGGGCAAAACTAATACTTCCATTTTAAACTCTAACCCCAATTATCCAAGGTTTTGTAGCTCATATACAAAAATACAATTCAAGATGAAGCTTAGTCCACTTGTTTTCAACCTGCAAAAGAATGAATCTGAAGAATGTTTCAAAATGCCGTGGGCAGGTGCTGAAATATAGAAAGAAAAGGGTTTTTTTTAAGTTTTATTTGATATAAAAAGTGCATGTTGCACAATGAAATGTGGATATGTTCATTTCTGACATGGACTTACAACTTTTATTCAGTTAGAGAATAGGGGATAAGTGAGATGAAATAGTAATCTTAATATTGCAGACTCCATAAATGGAGTGTAAATGATTCTGCATTGTTAGAATGAATGCTACATTATTAAAAGATCGAAAAGTGCTACACAAAATAATTATATGCCATAAGTACATATCCTGCTAATGTCTCTCCAGTAATAGAAATCTTTGTAAAATTTCAAACAAAGAAATTCACATGTAGTTACAAATTGAACAAAAGGAAGGTCAGAAGAGAAGTAATTCGATTAACATTTATGCCTAAATGTTAAACATTAAAGTGTGACTCGTGCAAACATGATTAAACCACATGTTTGGTATTAAGTCAGTTCAGCTTTTTACCCGATAACAGTAATATTCATTGCTAGTTTGGTATTCTTATGAACTGATTGGCTCCATCCAGTTCTTGCTATCCACATCACAAACCTACCATCACAAATGCAGATCTCAGCAGAGAGGTCAAAGACTGAATAGGAACAAAGACAAACAGAGAGAGATGAAGGCTGAAATATCATACAGTAAGAGTTAATATCTAATATATGAAGGAGCAAGAGGCAAGTTAGTAATTCAAATTTAGCAATCAAAGCAAATTGTAATTTCCAAATTCTGGCGGGTTGCCATTATTTTGGTCAGGAAGAGTCAAGGTTACAAAAACAAAGGTGCTAGTTACTAGCAAGACTTCACTGTAGAAGATTTGATTTGAAGTCTAAAGATCTGATACTTTCTCCCCTGGAAAGCCTGAAGGTTGAGAATACTGAAGAATGACCTTACTGCATCCAGAAATATCAGACTGACAGCTGCAGCAATATTAAAGCTTTCTGACTTAAAGTCAGTGCTGGGGGTGGTTAAGAAATGGCAGAAAGTTTCTCTGGAAGTACTAGAAAACATATGTCAGGGCACAGTTATAAGGTGGCTAGGTAGCTATTTTAACACACTGGTTGGCTCCACCAACTATGGTATCATCCTTGTCAGATTTTAGTACATCAAATACGATGTTACATAAAATAGATTTCTAATTCATTAACAGGCCTGGAAGTCAATTGCTGTCTAAGGATTCATGTTTATACTAGATCTGGTCTATCATAAAGGATGTCATTGTAAGCAGTTCTGTGATACCTTGAACCACACAGGGAACTTTTCTCTCCACTTGAGCTATCGTGGCAGATCAGATCTCTGATGAAAACTTCTCATTTGGGCTTCCGTGTATAAGATGGGGAGATATTGTGATAAGTTACTGAATTAAATAATTTTAAAAATTATTTTTATCCAAAATATAGTTGATGAAACAAGAAGTCACTGTATTAAGCTTTTAAACAAGCTCAGTGTTTATTATGTATTTTCATAGGTCTCAGTGAGCTCAGTCTGAGCTGTGTTCTTATGCAGTTAATAAAAGTTATGTCCCTTCTCGCAAAACAATCTGCCATCTGGGTGCTTACTAATATATTACACAGCTGGATGCCATACGTTGTGAAAACCTAGCCATTCTTCTAACTGGTTGTAATAGGTTGTTTTATCAACAGTCCCTCCAGTGTGCAGGGAATTCTGTGAGGTGACTAGAGCATTTTGCCAGGGACCTTATTGGTTAATGACTTTGGTTTCTATTTTTGAACTTATTTGCTCTGATGCCCTTTTCTGTTGTCTGTATAGTTTACAGTAGGATCTCTGTCTGCATAAACATAATGTTAAACCTCAGCATTGACGTGGAACTTTTCTTTAGTTGTAGGCTGTCTTCCCTAGTCTCATGCAAATAAAGCTGGGGTAAGATACCAATAAAAGATACCCTGTAGCGTACACAACTCACAGTCCTTCCCAGGAGAAAGAGAAGAAAGTTCAAATCAGCCAGAGTGCACTGGTGAAGGAGCCTCATTAGAAACATATTTACCTTCTAATGTCTTGTCAGGTAAAGTTGCATGAATCTCAAGGAGAAAAGATTCTGCTTAGTCTGTAGAAAATAAAACATTTGCTAACTTTTTGTTAAAGCCAAAAAGTTTCAGAAAGAGACACAGAAGCCAAAAAACAAAAGTGCCTGAGTTGAGTCTCTTGAGATACGATGGTAGGCTCCTTAAAGTGTTCCCACTAGTGCTGGTCTTAATCACAGTATAATGGTCATAAGGTTTGAAAAATGAGGGAAATCCTGTGGATTATGAGCTCCATGAGATATTGGTGTAGTGCTAGATGGATTCAAAGTGTATGTCTACACTACAGTGTAAGCCCATGCTTGAGCCCTGGCTCAGGCCTAATCCCTCTTGCATCTATGCTGCAATTACGCTAATCCACAGTTCAGACCCAGGGTCTCAGGAGGGTCCAAGCTCAAGTGAAACTAGGTCCTAGCCCTATTGCTTTGCAGTGGACACACAGCTCTGCTTGACTCGGTCCTGGGAGTCAGCCAGAAGTATGCCACAATTGCATGAGACAACTTTCGTAGTCCTCTGTCCCAACAATCTGTAATCCACTCTATTGAAAATGGAAGCCCCCCCCGACCCCTTTGCCAGTAGCAGCAGCTCAGGTCAGCATTGTCCCATTATCTTCTGATCTCTGTTCTGAAAGCACACTATTAGAGAGCCTCCTGGGTTTGCAATAGATAGCAAACCAATCAAGCAAAGCTAGCTGCTGCCTGGTAATGGGTAGGGCAGGCAGTAAAATTTTCCCACAGTGCACCACTCTCCTAGGCTAGAGTGGCCGCATTTCGTGGGTGGGTAGTTGGCACTAGGGCTTCTGGGATATGGCTACTTTGATTTGGGTCTCTGCACTGTAGTGTGGATGCCAGACCTCTAGGTTTGAGCATGGGTTAGAAAAGCCTTAACAAATGGTTAAAATACAATGTAGATGCCCAAGTCCAGGGTTCCCTAACATGGGTCAGCTGACTCAAGTCCCACTAATCCTGGGTTTACATTGAATACCCAAATGGAAACTCTGGATTTCAATTTCAAGCATCCCAGAATTCAGAGAGGCATGGGAACGGAACAAAGGAAGAGCCACACTGGATCAGACCAGTTGTCTGTCTAATTCTGTATCCTGTCTCTGACAGTGACTAGTACCTGCTGCTTCAGAAGAAGTTGTAAGAAACCCTGGATTAGGCAGCTATGGGATAACCTGCACCAGCAAAGGTTTCCAACCAACCCCCAGTAGTTAGGGATGGGTTTATACTATAAAGCATAAAGGTCTATATTGTTGTATGGATTTGGGGTTATTGTTTTGGGCCATCTATTTTAATAACAGACTTATAGCCAATGCTCGCTATTCCATTATTATTGTTAACTTTAATGATTCTTAAATACAGTTTAATATTCTCACATATACATAAACACACTCAAACTCACAACTACCAGGACTGTTCTGTGAAAATTATACTATACGTCTCTTGACAGCCATATCAAGTGATCTCTATATCTCACCGTCTCAGCAGTTCTTTTATGAACGAGCAACAAATAGGGTAGTAGCTTATGACAACGGGAGCAGGGAAAAGGGAGATAAGAAATAGGGATCTTACAACTGCTGGTATTTTTGAAGCTATATTTTTCTAGAGAATAAATTTATTGAAAATTGTATAGGCCACATTTTTAAAATCTGGCATGTGGGAAAGTGTCATTATTTCTTTATGAAAACTCAATGAGACAATCCATTCATATCTCCTGAATACACCTTCAGTACTTGAGTTTAATCAGTCATGTACACTACTTTGTATATATAATCCAAATAGAGCACGTCAGATATAGCAATAATCCTAAATGATACACAGTATGAGAGACAAAGGCAGAAATTATTCAAAGTGTTTTGTTCCTTACCTAATGATCATTTTTTATGGGAGAATCTACAACCTCTCAGTTCTAAATAGCACCAAAGATTATATTTCACAGGCAATGTCAAAGTGAGTATTGTAACTGCTAGCCTGCAAAATTTGTCCTAGCCTGATGGAGTGGCAAGTCTCTACCTTCATTAGTTATAACTGCATTACTATTAACGGATGTACATTCTGTACCATAAGCTAGCTAAAATAATATTTCATCTTCTCTGAGTCCTTTATGTGTGCAAAGAGGAAGGTAGGATTTGTGAGATTATCCAATACCCTATTTAAATTTAGAACATTTTAAAAACAGTTTCCAACATTTTGCAAAGCTCTGAGCAGACATTACTGGGTTTGTGCTATCTGATATGATGAATTATTAGAGTGAAGTTAGAAATCTATGTTTACCTCTACTTCATTTTTTCCCATTCAGAGAGATGATAAACTAAAACTTAAATTAAGATCTTTAAACTCAAAGGGAAAAGTACATAGATTTTGGGAGCGGGGGGTGAGGGAGGGATGACAAAATATTTAAATGTTCTTGGCAATGATACAGGGTAATTAAAACCATATCTATCATTATGATAAACTTATTTAAAACACAGGATTTTTTCTGTTCTGAAAGACAGTAAAAACAAAACAGCAGTTTCCAGTAGTGGCACTAGACAGTAGGTAAGGCTCTATTATATATTCCATTTTAATATGTGTTTTACAAAGGATAAAAATTGCTGAAAGCTGTGACTTTGCTTAGAAGGTCTCAGAAATAAAACTTCTCTCTTGGGCTGAAGCTCAACATACAAAACAGAATATGTGTTTCCAGCACAGAAGGGCTCATCCTCAGCTGGTGTAAGTTGTCATAGCTCAATTGATTTCAGTCGATCAACAAATCAATTTTAAATTCCTCTGCCTTATGAATATCCTTAGGAGTATCACAAGGTGCCCGCATTCTGTCACTCTCACGTACATGTGGGAGTGGTAACTTTTTGTGAATGCTCCAGAAAAAAATAAACAAAAGGAAAAAAGAAGAGTCAAGAAAGCTGGCCCACGTTAAATAGTTTTCATCCAGGATACCACGAAAAGGTATTTCAGTTTCATTAAGATTGTTTCTGCCTGTCTATCGTATGTGCAGTTGTAGGACAAGGGAAGTAAAAAGAAGAGGAATATGAAGGCTTAGCTTTGAGTTTAGTTTTTGACCTGCAGTATACAAGGTGGTATCACATTAATACCATATGTCTGTCATCCTTTCACTGCTTTAAAAAAAATCTGCAAAGTGTCTAAAATAGCAGTAAAAAAATGTAGGGTTGATATTGCTTGATTTTTGGTAAAGATGGAATGAGTTTAGTGGCAATATGCATACCAAAGTGAATACTGAAAAATACAGCGCTTTTTGTTTCTGCAAAAACAACAAGGAGTCCTTGTGGCACCTGAGAGACTAACAAATTTATTTGGGCATAAGCTTTCGTGGGCTAGAAACCACTTCATTCTTTTTTTAAAAAAGGTACAAAGCTTAGAGTATTGGAGCAGTTGCTACCCTATATATGAAAGCAGAGAAGATACAGATATATTGCGTAGAAGCTTTGCTAATAAATAGGTAAAAATGAGATCTCAGTGATATGATATTTGCGGGAAAGAAACTTGCTGTATCATGACCTTGCTGCCAGCAGATACATTGTTCATGCCTGAATGGAGTTTCTGACAAAATCAGCATGTAATCACAAACGTTTTATGAAAAGTTCAGAGGAAGAAGATACAGTCACAATGAGTTTGACAGGGTCACTTTGAAAATGCACTCAGAATGCACTCTTGCATACCTGCCATACGAATGCTGTTCAATCAAAGGCATTTTCAAAAGATGACTCAGTCACTAGATGTATAGTAATATCTTTGGAACCCATTTCCTTGGAAGCTTAACAAGACACAATCTAAGGATAGATGTTCTTGCTCAGAGGCATATTCTGCAGTGTTATATATGCTATTTCTCATCAAAATTGAATAATTAAGTTGCTTTAACATTAACATTTATTCATGGATTTCTTCAATCTTCAGGGTCACTATTAAGCATGTGCCTCTATATGGAATTGTTGAGTGGACTGGAGGGGAAAGAGAGAGAGAGAGACATAGTTCTAAGATTGAATTTGGTAAAAAAAATCTGTAGCTACCTTCCCGGTCATTTCTAGTAGGTTATTATGTTTCTTACCTGGTCAGATATGGAACAAATAGACACTAACAGATGGAAGTATGGCTGCTGGCTAGGATGAAATTGGGTCCTGAACCTGTCAAATAGCCAATTTACCTCCTCCTGAACAAAATAAGGAAAGCAGCAACATCTTGATAATGAATAGACACCCAACCTGTGATAAAGAACTGCTCCTCTTTGCAAAAAGAAAAGGAGTACTAGTGGCACCTTAGAGACTAACCAAGAGAAAGCTTATGCTCAGATAAATTGGTTAGTCTCTAAGGTGCCACTAGTACTCCTTTTCTTTTTGCGAATACAGACTAACACGGCTGCTACTCTGAAACCTGCTCCTCTTTGGTGTTCATTCCAGGGGACTTCACAGTTTGTTTATTACTGTATGTGTTGTGGATTCATATGCAGTCACTAATGACTGAAAGTGGTTACGAATGATTGCAGTCACTTATGAATGCAGTCACTAATGATTGAAAATGTCCACTGCCTATGAGAAATGAATTAATAATCCCAGTCCATTTCTGATAGGTCCCGACATCACAAAGCCATCATCACAGCTGGCACTTCTAGGCACCTTTCTTGGTAGTCTCTAGCAGTGAAGGAAAAGGTTGAAGGTGACTGGAGGAGAATGAGATCCTTCCTTCTTACCCTCTTAATGCAGCAGCATGAAGCAAGCTAGCGCTGCTGCTGCTGCTCATGTGCTGTGCTCATTTATAAGATTTTGATCTCCGGTGCTATTTATATGGCACTACCCTGAAGCATCCAAACTTCCACATGCAATTTTAAAGTAGAAAGGGATTTCTTAAACAATCCTTTTCTCACAGCAAATCAAAGCAAATTTTGTCATCAAAGGCCCTGATCTTGCAACACTTACACACATGCTTAACTTTAACTACATGCGCAGGTGCTTGGAGGATTGGGCCCCACAATGTGATAAGTCTTATGAATTGCTGTCAAGCCAGCACTGATTGACTACATGGTAATTGGAACCAAAATAGCCAAAATTGGTTGTAATGCACACATTTCTCATTCTGGTGCAAGTCTGTGAGCAGACGCTCATATTTCAGGGTAATTGTGCCCTATTTCAATATAACTTAAGTCAGTTACAAATCAACACACTTGCATCAAAATAACTGAAGATGTGATTTGCAACTGATTTAGTTATTTCAGTCCCAGTTACCACACAGACAAGTTTTTGGAAAGGAGTTCTGTTCAGTCTTTAAAGGCCCAAACTGGCAATGCACCTGTGTACCTCCCACAAGATTTTGATGGTCCTCAGTGTATTGGCTTCATTGAGCACCACTGATTTAATATCTAAATGTTGTTCTTTTTTTACTATTAGATTTCAATGTGCCCTTTTTGCAGGATTAAAATACTCAGCATTTACACTGCTCAGCAAACACCAGCAGACTCCCTCTGTGCTTCCTATTTATGCTCACCCACTAACTAATTAATACCAATAAGCTACACACTTTCAGTGGCTTTACCCTCACACCACTGTATTCTATTCTGTCTTTCAATGCATACACTACATTTTACACAACTTGATGGAGTTCTGTTTTTGTTATTTTAATGAATAAATCCAATACTGTAAAGTTCACACTACTGCTTACAGGACAGGGGAAAAATATTTTTAACCACTCCAAAAAAGGCTTCTATAACTTTGACAAAAGCCATCTTATCTCAGCAAAGCCAGCCTCCTTTCTCCTGGCATTTTTGCAGCGATACACAGAATAGTTATTAGACAGATAATTGCTATCATGTTATGGTAAACATAATTTCTCAGAGCTTGCTTTGGAGTTGAGCCCACTGAAAAAGCAGCACAAGTGTATCCACAAGTAAAATTTTTCTCCAAGATATTTATTTGAATGGGAAACTTAGGGCAAATCCTGCCCCTCACTGTGGAATGCTCTAAGTACAATAGAAAGGCTGTGATGGGTTCTCAAAGAGGGACTCTATGCCCTTTTACGCCACAGGGCAAGTTATTGCCACTGCAGAATGGGAAGGAGAGCATTGGTAGTGTGTGTGCAAAGCCACTGAGGTCCATAACTGTGCAGTTTTTAACTACCATAGCCACACCACTACTAAAGATGATAGTCTGCAGTAGTGCCTGCCTCCACCCTAAGGCTGGGGAGGGACATGATTTCTGTCCACGCTGCTCCCTGTGGAGAGTCCCTGTAGAAAGCCTATTTACTCTGGCTGTGCATAAGAATCTAAGATTTGGACTTTAGAGAGCAGATTGTGATTGGAGGTTGGAGATGTTGCAACTAGCATTTAGTATAAAATTTGGGTTTTTGCCATGGTTGGTTCTTTTATGGTGATGGTGATGAGGTTGTGCAGTTTTTGTGGCAAGTTCTTGGGCAGTGTCCAAGCAGTATGTCTACACTGCATTGTAAACCCATGTCTGTGGGACCCAGACTTGTGAACTTGGTGTTTCCAACCCCATGTTTGAGCCTTCACACTGCATTGTAAATTTGGGTTTACAGTTGCTGGACCGAGGTCTTGCAGCTGTGCTAACTAATTCATACTGCACTACGCTGACCTTCAGACTCTGAACTGTGGCTTGAGCTGTGTCCCCACAGCAAAATGACAGGACTTGGACCCTAGTTTCAGCAGAACTTGGGCTCTGACTCCCCCCGGCCCATAGGATTCCTGGGACCCAGGTCATGGGTGCTTGGTGACTCAAGTCAGACTGATTTGTGTGTGGACGGAAGGGAGGCTTGGGCTCAAAATTGTGTCAGAGCCTGGCCTTAGAGTGCAGTGTAGATGTACCCCCCAAATCCTTTAGAAGGCAGAGGAAGCCAAACAGATGGTTGGAAAATTGTTCCCAGAGAGTAGTTATCAGTGGTTCACAGTCATGCTGGAAGGTCATAACGAGTGGTGTCCCACAGGGATCGGTTCTGGGTACGGTTCTGTTCAATATCTTCATCAATGATTTAGATACTAGCATAGAGAGTACACTTATAAAGTTTGCAAACGATACCAAGCTGGGAGGGTTGCAAGTGTTTTGGAGGATAGGATTAAAATTCAAAATGATCTGGACAAACTGGAGAAATGGTCTGAAGTAAATAGGATGAAATTCAATAAGGACAAATGCAAAGTACTCCACTTAGGAAGGAACAATCAGTTGCACACGTACAAAATGAGAAATGGCTGCCTAGGAAGGAGTACTGCGGAAAGGGATCTGGGGTCAGAGTGGATCACAAGCTAAATATGAGTCAAGAGTGTAACGCTGTTGCAAAAAGATCAAAAATCATTCTAGGATGTGTTAGCAGGAGTATTGTAAGCAAGACACGAGAAGTAAGTCTTCCGCTCTATTCCGTGCTGATTAGGCCTCAACTGGAGTAGTGTGTTCAGTTCTGGGTGCCACATTTCAGGAAAGATGTGGACAAATTGGAGAATTGGAGTTCAAATTGGAGTTCAACCTGTGGAACTCCTTGCCTGAGGAGGTTGTGAAGGCTAGGACTATATAACAGGGTTTAAAAGAGAACTGGATAAATTCATGGAAGTTAAGTCCATTAATGGCTATTAGCCAGGATGAGTAAGAAATGGTGTCCCTAGCCTCTGTTTGTCACAGGGTGGAGATGGATGGCAGGAGAGAGATCACTAGATCATTACCTGTAAGGTTCACTCCCTGTGGGGTACCTGGCATTGGCCACTGTTGGTAGACAGGATACTGGGTTGGATGGACCTTTGGTGTGACCCAGAATGGCCATTCTTATGTTGTTCTTATGTTCTAAAGTCCAGAGAAGAGCAACAAAAATGATTAAAGGTCTAGAAAACATGACCTATGAGGGAAGATTGAAAAAAATTGGGTTTGTTTAGTCTGGAGAAGAGAAGACTGAGAGTGGACATAACAGTTTTCAAGAACATAAAAGGTTGTTACAAGGAGGAGGGAGAAAAAATGTTGTTCTTAACCTCTGAGGATAGGATAAGATGCAATGGGCTTAAATTGCAGCAAGGGCGGTTTAGGTTGGACATTAGGAAAAACTTCCTAACTGTCAGAGTAGTTAAGTACTGAAATAAATTGCTTAGGGAGGTGGTGGAATCTCCATCACTGGGGATTTTTAAGAGCAGGTTGGACAAACACCTGTCAGGGATGGTCTAGATAATACTTAGTCCTGCCTTGAGTGCAGGGGACTGGACTAGATAACCTCTCAAAGTCCCTTCCAGTCCTATGATTGCATGATTCTAATTCCAAAATACAGTATGTGCATTGTTGACCTTGAGAACTGCAAGACTTCCGGAGAACTAAAAATATGTTATCCTCAGCTATTTCGGCTTTGTAGTGTATTTATTAAAGGATAGTTTCAATGCATGTAGATAAATCTTATGGACATTGATGAATGATCTATATTATAGGAACAATCGTGATAGATAATTCTATATTATTACCACATATCAGTATGTGGTCATGATAATCACAAAAAAAAATCTTTATTTCTGCGATAGCGGATGCATTCCTGTTTCACTTTAGATCTCCTCACCTACATTGTGCTCACTAATTCATTTCTGACAGGACTATTGCTCTTTGCAATTCTGGCTAACTTTCAACCAACTGCCTTTTTACTAATGAAGGAGTATGTGAAACTGTAGAGCAGGGAGGCTGGGTGTTCTGGGTCCAGTTCTCAAATCTACCACTGATTTACTGGACTTTAGGCCAGGATTTCAAAACCAAATACAGACTGTGGATGCCTCAGTTCTGGGAACCGATTGTCAGAGGCTGGATGCTGTGCTCTTTCTAATGTGTGTAAACAAAGACTAAAAAGGAAATTTTAAAAGTAGCAGATTCCCAATTTTTGTTTATACATATCAAGCTGATATACCATACTGTTTTAACTTGTTATTCTGCAGGTTTTCTTAAACTTTTTTTCCCCAAAAAGAACTATAGTTGAATTTCACTTTGCAGTTAACTTCTAACTAGAATTCTTATTTACAAATTATTATTAATTCAATATCAGCATTGCAACATGCACCATTCAGTTGCTTTTAAGCCTTAATTAAAATACACAATCCCACTAATTAATTATAGCAATGCTTGCACAGAGAATACTCCCTACTGGCTGTCTCAAAGCTTTTTTTTAACTAATTAATTAGCAAATCTCTCTTCAGTCCTACATTATTTTCAGTTTTAGTGGCAGTCTAACTTAATAGTCCTTCACCTTTATCTTGCAGCTCCTACAATACCATCAGAATTACTTTTTTCTCTAAAAGTTTGAATGAAGTTATATGCTCCTATTGACTGTATTGTTTTGAATATTTGATCTTCAAGTGTCCGTTTCTACTATATTTTTCTTCAAATTTCCCAGGATACAAGTTTTGCTTACAAGCACTTTGACCACATGTTCAAACGATTGCAAGATTGAATACAATATATGACACTTCTGCTGTTCTTTACTTACAAAAACATTATCCACATCAGAGTATACCCAAAGGTTATCCAAAAAGCCTCAGAAGTTGAAGTGCTGAAATTAATAATTTTTATGATATGTAAGAAGTTATATTTGACAGATTCAAAATAACATAAAGAGTGGGCTTTTCTATAAATCACATTGTATAAAATGGAATGAAATACATGTGACTTCACATTATATCTATTGCTATAGTTAAGATTATGTATGACTTGCTACTTTATCTACTTTTTAAAGTAGTGGGTAGGTAGCTTTTTTCTTTGTATCTCAAGAATACAACAACAGTGATTTCACATGTTGTGAAAAAAGGAAAAACAGCAACACAAAATCTATTCACCTATACGTCCCTTATTGTCCAAACAGAAATCAGACTACGAGACTTTAGTTTGCAATGTACAAAGGAGACTTCATCACCATGCAAAGGAACAAATCAATAGAGATGTGAAGTCTCTGAGTTTATATAGGATCATAAAACGTTTTGCAGATATCTGTTTAAAGGATTATTTTCCAAAAGTTCAGATGACACAGATAATGTCTGAAGCACTCATTAACGAGCATTTGGTCCAATGGGAGAAACATTTTTTAAGTGTTAGTCGTGTTATATTCTTTCATACCCACGTGTAACAAAATTCCATTATATTTCTACGTTGCTTGTACAATGTGGAATTAAGATGGTGGCACGAAAGCTAGTTGTATAGCTAGACATACAGCACTACTCAGCCTACCAAGTATAGGATGAAATGAGGCATACAATAGAAAACAATGCAGGAGTTACAGACTGAGGTGGGATCCATTCCTTTTAAATTAATTCTATCTGCTATAAGCTCAGTTTCGTGAGTCCCCATTTCTGCCATTAATAATATACAAGTAATAAATGTTCAAAGACACATCTGAATCAAACCCTATTATCCAAATGTTTAAAATCAGGGCTGTTTGGAATCTGAATCTGGATCAGAAATTTTCATATTTTTTCTACATAATAGGCTTAATCATAACAGATCTGAATACTACTATGCTTCAGCAATTTCAAAATCAAGATCTGATTCCCAAAGGTGCAGCTTGAGTCCATCCCAAAAGAACAAAGATGGTCTCCTTTAGTACAATCAGGATGCGTACTTGGTAGCAGTGATTGCAACTCAGTGAGAAGAGTACTCCCAAATAACAGTGATGCATACCAACGATTTATTGATGTTCAGGTGCCCTTGTTTAGTCTGTCTGTCTGCTCTTCTGACAACAGTTTTAGGCATCTCCATATCTGTGACTCATGCAGAAAGTATATGAATTACTTTGTTGACCATTCCCAGCATGCTCTTCCCACTAATGGTCTATCTTAGGTACTTATACAGCTCCCAACACCATAGTATTTACACAATCTTTAATGTATTTACCCTCACAACATTCCAAGGAGGTAGGGCAGTGCTATTTGTCCTAATTTACAGATAAGGAAGTAAAGCATAGATAAAGTGACTTGTCCACGTCATACAGGAAGTCTGTAGCAGAGTAGATAATTGCACCCACTTTCTGAGTCTCAGGCTAGTGCCCTAATCATTGGACCATCCTTCCTCTTTGTTGCTATATGTGTGATTTTCTTACAGCTGTCCCTAGATGAAAATCATGCTCAGCCCAGTAGTGCTTCCTCCAAAAATCATGCACTTGTCCAGTAACATGATAGTCTCACCGTATCTCTGAGAATTGGAAATTCCCTTTACTGGGGTGAAAGACAAGCCTCCATGGAAGCCAAATTAGGAGGTTTCTATTGTCTTAAGGCTCATATCATTCTGTCACCCTCTGGAAGGTTACATATTATTACAGACATTTAAGCAGGCCTGGTTCCATGTGGACAGAGGCATGCATGGACACTAACTTACACGGTACACCTTCTCCAGTACATTCCTATACTGATAAGCAAGCCAACTGCCTCATTTTCCAAAGGTGTGAGATTCACTGCCAAACAATTCACAGGACCAGACAATCACTGGTTTTAGCTTTGCCACATTGTTCTGGAAGCTAGTGCTTTCAGTTGTAATAGGGAGAGAAAATAACAGGGCTGACCATTAGGTGATACTGTGTAGTAAAGAACTTTTCTTTTCATTGAGCTTTAGAATGTAGGCCAAATCTTCAGAGGTAGGGTTGCACCTAGAAGCAGGTATTTTCACACACAAATTTGGTAATTGTGTGTGTCACATAAGCCCTGCCAAACACAATTATGGTAATTTGCACATGCAAGTGTGAGGTTTGTGGGTGTAACTTAGGGGCACACAGCTTTGAAAATGTGACCCTCTGTATTTGATGGTACCCACTTTAAAAAAAGAAATCTCAACTCAAGGGGACAGGAGGGAGGGAATATGTAGGTGTGTAAATATTCTGCATTCCGGGAATTTTTTGTTCTGTGTACTATACCTACAAGCTGCAGTATCTTACTTGTAAAATATGAAAATTGTAAAATGTATCTGTTAGGATATAGATATTCAGGCCTGTCTGTAAAGGCCTATACTCTAAGAATTTAGGTGTATTCTTATCACTTAGCTAGTTATAGAGGTATAAAAGAAAGAATCAAAATCACTGTCTACTGGTGTAAGGGCCTTCTCTTACTGTGACAGTCTGAGGCCCTCTTCTTAGGCTAAGGCCTTTGGCTAAGCAGCAGAGGCAGCCATAAACTGGAAAGCGAACGGTCACATCCTCACATTCCAAACTAGTCACGCTGAAATAAGGCAATCTGGGGCTGTTAGAAAGGTGATCTGATCTATCACCTCCAGAGAAAGGGAAGTGCCTAGAAGATGTAAAAGACATTTAGTTTGATAGCATCCTGTCTGGCATAATTCACTTATCAATAGCTGGGTTGTGAAATCCTCATTTCTGTCTTGTTCTATCACTGTAGTCTCCATTTCCCTATTGTTTGTCTGTATAATCTCTGTCTGGTTCTGTGACGGATTCTGTCTGCTGTATAATTAAGTTTGCTGGGTGTAAACTAATAAAGGTGGTGGGATATAATTGGTTAAATAATCATGTTACAATATGTTAGGATTGGTTAGTTAAATTTCAGTAAAATGGTTGATTAAGGTATAGCTAAGCAAAACTCAAGTTTTACTATATAGTCTGCAGCAGTCAATCAGGAAGTAAGGGGGGCGGGAAATGGGAACAGGGAATGGGGGTGGGGAAATTGAAATCATGTTTTGCTAAGGGGGGAATGGGACCAGGGACACAGGTAAGGCTCTGTGGTGTCAGAGTTGGGAAAGGGGACACTGAGGAAGGAAACTGGAATCATGCTTGCTGGAAGTTCATCCCAATAAACATTGAATTGTTTGCACCTTTGGACTTCGGGTATTGTTGCTCTCTGTTCATGCAAGAAGGACCAGGGAAGTAAGCGGGTGCTAACAATACCTTATGTGATGTAATTATTAAATTCCTCAGAAAAAGCATAGCAATTTTAAGCTATGAGAAACTAGATGATTTTTAATTATAGTAAGATAATCAACTAATCTTTTTCATGACAAATCAAAGCAAGTGCCTGGCACTAGGCAAATATTGTATTTTCTTTTTAATAATTTTGTTCAAAACAATGTGTGTCTTCCTGTAGACATACAGACATTCTGATGTGATTTTCCCCACTCTCTCCTGCATTTATCTTTGACATTTGATTTCCAGATGGGTGAGTGATGCTTTATTTCTGAAGATGAATTCATTTCTGCAAACCAAGGAAGCTGCTGGTTAGCGTTGAATTGCTTTGCTATTTCTATATATTAACTGATTATTTAATGTATGAGGGCTCATTCAGCACTTTAGGTCTCAACACCTCTTTCTTATTTGACTTATTTTGAACTGTTGTTAGTGAAGTAATTCATTGACAGCATTGTCACTATAGTTACCACTAAAGTAAGTGCGAAAAAAAGTTTAAATAAAAAATAAAGTAAAAAATATCATTAGTCTAAGGCATTAGGACACTGAGGCATAGCCAAGTGAAGTCTGAAAGAGGGGGAAATATGAAGATTTGCTACCTTGTAAGACAGTAGCAAATGTGCCTGGTTCGTATTTGATGGGTATGACACTTACATGAATGTTTGTGCTTGTATTGACAAAAGTAGCCGGGGCTATAGATTGGTAATTATTTTTGAATGGTTTATAAAAGTCGTGAAATTCAGAAGAAAGAATACAAACATTCAAAGGATTTTAACAAAGGTGCTTTTTATGTTAAATTACAATTTTGCATCAGCCATGGTAGTAACTCAGTTGACTTAAGCAAAATAATTTGCAATGCAGTAGGCTGAATAAACCAAAGAGCTGTCAGGAAAAAAAATTCTGTTTTAAACAAACAGACAGGAAACAAATGACTACAGTGATAGGAAACTTGGCAATTTCATTCTGCAGGGCTTCTTTAATCAGTGGGCCAAATTCAGCTCTGATGTAAATGGGTGTGACTCTGTTGATTGCAGTGTTGCACCTGCTTCCATGAGAGCTGAGTTCTCTCCATTCCCTAAGGTGACAACCCATGTTTGTTCTCCTCCTTCATTCCTCATGATTTTAAAATAAACAAAGGCTGTTAAGGCACTATGCTATATACAATGTATGTATAATAGTGTCAAAAGCATCCTTTGGTCCCATTTATTACTCAAATTTGTCCATTCTGTTTTTCATTTAATGTACTGTCTAATTTAGGCACTTTTGAGTTCTTATTTTACTGTGAAAAAAGCTTTGGTGTTTAAAATCATTTCATTGTCAGTCACAACTGCATCAAATAATTAGAGAACAAACATGTTAAAGAAAGAGTGAAAGAAGGAGTATTCAGTGTTATCTAACACTTAAGATGTTTACCGTGGAATAATCAGCTAGCATTCTTTCATAGATGTAAAAATGTATGAAAATCTTGACAATTATTTATTTAATTTTGGTTCTCCAGTAATATGCCGTATGTCTGTAACAGTGCAGTTTGAATAGTTTGTCAGTATAATATTAAGTGATTAGCAGATACCATATCTAAGGTAGTTAATACTGTAGCTATATTGTTCTTCTGGATAATGTTATACAGTATTGCAGTAACATTATCCAAAGGTAGCTCCTCCTTAGCTTCATGGATAATTCACCAGACTATCTCTAGTCTAGATAAATCAAAAATATGCTCACAGCATACTGAATATTCACAGTATACCAATGACATAAAATGTAAAAGGTGGAATGAATTAAAGTAAAATGAAAAAAATACTCATATTATTTACAGAGGGCTTGTTTTTAGAAATGGATGTTTGCTTTATAGTTGTATGATCCTTTGGGCTCCAGTAGGATCAGATAAGGACAGGGCCGGCTCCAGCGTTTTTGCCTCCCCAAGCGGCAAAAAAAACAAAACAAAAAACCTTGCCGCCAAACACGGAGGCGGAGTGATGGTGCGGCTGCTGAATTGCTGCCGGCGGCCGAAGAAGAGTCGCGTACCCACCGCCGAATTGCCGCCAAGCGCAAAACGCGCTCTCAAGAGTGGCCGCCCCAGAACCCGACATTCTGCCTTTACATTTGCCGCCCCAGGCACCTGCTTGGTTCGCTGGTGCCTGGAGCCGGCCCTGGATAAGGATTACACATGCTGCATGAAAGTTGGTGTGGAATTCCAAAATGGAGTGGAAAATAGATACACACTGCACTAAGAACTGAGTCGTGGAAATATAAACACCAGGAAACAATGCTGCAGATGTATTCTGGATTCACAAACTTTGGCCAGCACAGTAGGACTTTCCTTTAGAAATCTTTTCAGTCTCCATTTTTTGCCATCAGTTCATCTTTTCCATCCCATCTTCTTCTGTTCATGCAGGATTTCCCCGTGAAGCATAGTGTTCAGTGGGTGGATGATAGTGCTCACCCTCTTTTAAAACATTTTGAGATCTGCACATGAAAACATGATAAACATGATAAAGTTCCCCAAGTTACTTTGACTGAGAGGGCAGCAGGATTCGAGTCTCTGCCACAATGCCTCCAGTTAGAATCCCTCCTGTCAATGAGCCTAAATATCTTTTGGTTGTTAACATTAATAAATAAATAATCTATTCTGTGAATCTATGTAATCTTGTTTCTCTTAGCATCACAGTTTTGTAGGCATAAGCTATTACTGTGCTATGTTACATATGTCAATTGACATTTTTAAAAATCTGTTTAGTAAAAATAAATAAATAAAACCTTTCATTATTTTTAAATAGTTCCTATCAGCAAAATGCTTTCACTTTTTATCCCTTTTTTATCCAAGATACGTTTTAGCCTTTAGCCTTCAGCTAAGTGCTCTGTTAATTAATGTTTAACACTGAAGACTGTAGGCAAGCAGAGTTGCTTATTTGCATTTTCTGAGCATATTTTTTATGTCTAAGAGATGACAAGCAAATATATGCATGTATTCCTATATTCTCTCTCTCTCCTCCCTCTGCAGAAAAATGTCTTTGTTCTTCTTTACCCTCCTGGATGTTTTACCCCATCTCCTTGGAAATTTTCTCAGCATGATTGTTGTAACTTAGACTAAGCTTCCGGAAATAGGCCACATATTTACAGGAAGCAAAACAGAGAACAGTAATAAAGACACATAAGAAAGGGCTAATCTAGCATGCTTTATGTGAAGAAGCTCTTCATTTTTCTTTTTCATAGTTTGTGAGCATGTTCTCACAGTGCTGTTAGACCACAAGTGAGTAACATTAGTTGTCCAATTTGAAACATAACAAACAATGTCAGTGTTCCAGCTTTTATTATATCATTACCTACTTAGCTAACCTACTTATGTGCCTTTGATGATGCAATAGTATTAGGACAGCAAGTGATACTATACTTGTGCAGTGATGCAGTGATGTTAAATATATTGGAGTCTGTTCTGCTACTGAAGTACATGCCTAACTCCTAACAATTGGTTGTCTACTTAGAGGAAAGGTCCCAAGATTCAGCTTTCAATATGGATTTAGACTGTGAGCTCTTCTTGACCTAGACTATGCTTTTACTTGCTATACACAGCCATGAACACCTGTAGTACTATATTAAAGTGTTAAATATAACATTAGCCAGAAAATATAGTTAAGTTAGAACAGCTGTCCATCTATTTCAGTGTAAGTGCTTTTGTCCAATCAAGTAAGGTTTTAAATGAGTCTGTAATTTTTTTAAGCCCCACTGACATTTGTAAAATGAACCATACTAAGAAAATAGTACATCTTTTGATTTTTAACATGCATCCTTTCTCCATGTCAACTGTAAATTACACCGCTTTGAAATATTATTAGAAGGAGGGTATTGTTATTAAAATATTTATTAACCCTCTCTTTAGAGTACTGCCAAGATATTTCATGTTTCAGAGTAACAGCCATGTTAGTCTGTATTCGCAAAAAGAAAAGGAGTACTTGTGGCACCTTAGAGACTAACCAATTTATTTGAGCACGAAAGCTTATGCTCAAATAAATTGGTTAGTCTCCAAGGTGCCACAAGTACTCCTTTTCTTTTCAAGATATTTCATGCATGGGATATGGGTGTCTACTGTCCTTAGTTGCTTAAACAAATTTATTTAGGCAGCCCCGATGAAGATCCAGTAGTTCATATACAATAATTTGGCACTTTTCAAAATAGTGCGTATTATTTATTGTCAATATTTATTTATTATTAATAGTTTGTACTGCAGTAGGGCCTAGTCAGGGCTCAGTTGTGCTAGGAGCTATGCACACACACAAAGAAAAAGCAATCCCTTTACCCCAACATCACTCCACCCAGTCATGTACCTTCTCTGCAAACAGCCATGCCAGTAAGAGGGTGTAAAACATCACTGTAGCGTCCACATTAAATCTTTCTCATGTTGCCATACAATTATATTTTGAAAAACATTTTAGTGACATATTCTTTAGAATCCATTACTCAATGGCTGTATGTTGAGAGCTCATACATCAAGTTTCACCTTCTTTTATGGCACAGTTATCAACCCCTTTGAAAATAGTGATTGGTACTGAAAATGCTGATAACCTTTTAACTGTAATGTCACCAGGACCAGCAAGGTGCTACAAGACTGAAAAGCTGTTGCAGTCTCTGGCTACAATAGAGGTGACAGTGAAGGAGTCAGTCAGTTAACTCACCCCTGAATTATGAGGCCAAAAACCACAATATTAGCAAGGCAGAACATGACAGAGACACAGGTTGGGAAAATATGGCTCTTCCCCGTGCTAGAAATGTTTAATTGTAATTGTGTA
Source organism: Natator depressus (assembly GCF_965152275.1). Classification (NCBI taxonomy): domain Eukaryota; kingdom Metazoa; phylum Chordata; order Testudines; family Cheloniidae; genus Natator; species Natator depressus. The sequence goes on along the minus strand of NC_134242.1, from coordinate 68,277,741 downwards.
AAAATAAATTCAGTAGTAACCAGGGCATTAATTTGTGGTAAACAAAGTTACAGCTCAGACAACTGCTCAGATTTGTATTTTGTGCTGACAGGAATCAGATACCCTGACATTCTGTATGATACGCAGGCATTTCTAAACAATCTATATTATGATATCAAACCACAGTACTGTCAAAATATCACAGTGTTCAAAATTCTGTTGTTTATAAACAGTGAGTTGGAAAAAAATTAAAACTCCAAATGCTTGTCTGATTGTTAATGCTACAGTGAAGATGAGTTATGTAGATATTGCTGATAGGATGAGTGCCTCTTATATGAGAATTTGACATTCTCTTTAATACTAACTTCATGTTGGTGACATGACATGAAGCTGGGATAATGTCCGTACAGCACTTGGAAGGCACAAAGTGCTAAATAAGTGTATTATAAGTTAATGCCATAACAGAAAACCAATGATGTGCAAGTATTGCAAGGCATCACAATCCGTAGCCACATACAGAACCCAATCCTGAAACAAGAACTGAACTTTAAGCACCTGAGTCCCGTTCGCTTCACTGGGATTATTCGTGCTTAAAGTTAAGTATGTATGTATTTGCAGGATTGGAGCCATCTATCCCTTAAAACTGGTACATTTTTTTCAAATGGAAAAAAATATCTGTCAACATTTTCCGTTTTCCAAAAAAAAAAAAAAATTCCCCAAAGAACATTTTATGTATTCATTTTATTTATTTGTTTTTGAATACATTTCAAAGGAACTTTAAATAGAAAAAAATGGCCTTTTGATTGTTTTGTGATTTAAAAAAAATCAAGTGTTTTTGTATTATTTTTCCTTACTGACTGTTTTGATGGGTGGGATTATTTTCAAAACTGAACCATTTTATGTTTGAAAATCCCTGATTAAACTGGCTATCTATAATATTATAGGAACCAAGGACATCAGCTAAATGACAAAATTGGCATCAGGAATAGAACAGTTACCTTTAGGCCCAAAGAACACAGCCCTGTTATAACTATCAAATGAGTAAAGGAGAATTTCCATCAAGTATCAGAGTGAAATCCTAGTCCCACTGAAGTAAGTGTAGCCAGGATTTCACCCCAAAAGTATTAGCAGTCTCCATCTCTTTGAGCTGTAAAAGGACGGCACAATCAAACAGATCTATCTGTAGAAGGGAGCAGTCTGAGCAGAGATCAGGCAGTCAAAACTTGTGAGTTCTATTTGTCACTCTGTCACAATTTTCTGTGTTGATTTTGGCATTTAACCTCTCTGTGCCTCAGTTTATACGCTTGTAAATTAGGTACAAATGTACCCAACTCAGAGGAATGTTGTGAAGCATAACTTAATAATAATACTTAGTACGCGTATAGTGCTGTGCACTTGTTTTTATTAGTAGATAAGTAGATCAGTAAATTAATGTTTGTAGAGTGTTTTGAAGACTCAACATCCTTTTCCTCCTTCACTGCTGAGCCATGGCGAGCACACATACAAGCCACTACATCACAGCAAGAATCTTAATGAAGAGCTAAGCATACAGTCAGATACTATATAGTATGCTCTTTTGATCGTGTATGTCAGTGTGGTTACAAAAACACCCAGCACATACTATGTTTCCGTGCTGGTTTTTGCTGAGGATGCATCTCTATGCCTTTACATTAATGAAGGGGTTAATTATACCAGCTAGAATTAACAGTATTGTATCTGAGTGTATTAAAGTGTCCTACAAATACAGGAAAAATATGTGATAGTATTTGAAAGCACAGCTGCTTATAACACATTCTAGATCAATGAAGATTTAGCTCTCACTTCTTTACGATCATAAGAGTCCAGTGGAGGTAAAACAGGCTTTCAGTTACTTTCTTCCCATACCTACAACCAGCTTCTTAATAAACAACTTGGCAGTAGAAAGGGTTAATCAACTGAACTATCAACAACATTCTTAAATTTATAGGTTACATTTATTACAAAAAAAAATTTTTTTAAAAACAAAGTTATCAAAATTCATTTTTCTGTCAACAGAGCAAAATTTGAAATATGTAAAACTCCTTATTATCTCATAAAATGTGGATCTTAAAACCTGCCTGTCAGGCTGCCTATTGAATTAGCAAATACAAAAGCTGAGCATTTTGATGGATGCTGGCTTGCCAAAGAGGCAGCCAAGAGGATTTGGGTAGCTTTATTAAAGCTGGGTTGTACGGCAAGGCTAAGTATTAATTCTTAATATGGTCGAACACAAGGTCGGAGCACGTCTGCTGAGACTGCCTTTTCCTCTTGTTAGATTACCAGATGAGAGCTTACTGTCAGAATGCAGAACAGAGGTTTAGAGGTAAAATACTAACTAGATTCTAAAGGAAAAAGAGTCTTCATTTTTACCCATGTGACTACTCTGAAAAGAGGGGGAAGGGGAAATCAAAGGAAATGTAGCACATGTAAGTAAAATATAAGAGATGTAGGAAAATGGTTTTCATAGATTACAAGGCCAGAAGGGACCGTAATGATCTAGTCTGACTTCCTGTGTCACTCAGGCCATATAACTTGCCCCCCAAAATTCCTAGAGTATATCTTTTAGAAATGGGTAAAATCTGTCCTTTTAAAACACCATTTTGGGTTTGAATTTTCAAAATTGACCAATCTTAAGAATTGCCTACATTCAAATCATGCCTGGGGCACTAAAGCCACTAGTCACAGAAAAAAAATAGCACCACAGTTGACAGGTTTGCTGATAGCCTTAGCAGAGAGGCCAAAAGCTGAATGGGCATGGAGCTGGAATTCTCACCCCTAGAAAAGACGTTCTGGGTCAGCTCTTGTCGTCTTTGCCGTATACCTGTTAAGTGAATGTAAAATAGAGAATCTAGAGGACTGTCAACCTGCATTTTTCAACCAGCACTAACCTTTAAAGAATCATTGTTTCTATTTTTTTTACACTGCATATGTAAAATTTGTGCATCCAGAAAAGGGCATAGGTCATGGAAACAATAGTCAAATGCAAATTTACTGTACTTGAGAATGAAAAATTGAGCAATGAGTCTGACATATTATTTCAAGAAGAAATAATTGAAAGAATCCATTTCAACCTTTATTTACACCTCATTAGCACATTTGCTCCAAAACTATACTAATAAATATGAACAGTCTTTCCAAAAAGTGCGCTATAAGTGTGCTTTGGCAGTCCCTAGCAAGAGAAAGGGTGCAGTTCCCCTCTCCTGCCGCTGACTGGCTTTGTAAAACAAATATGAGGAGTCCCTCTCCTGACTGGAGGATTTATGCTGTTCTGCAGAGGTTCTCAAATTGTGGCCTGCGGACCACCAGTGGTCCGTGAGCTCCATCCAGGTGGTCTGCAGATAATTCGCTCTAAGGTGTGCACCTGGGTGGCCGCACATGAGGGAATGAAGGGCCACCCACCTAATTAGTGGAACTGCGCAGGCGTGGCTCCACTTATTAGGTGCCTGGACCCTGGAGAAGACACACATGTAAGGTGACGTGTGGCCTTGGGGGGAATAGGCGGCAGTGGGGTGAGAAGAGGGGGTGGGGGGAATTTGAGATGTGCAGTGCTGTGGCAGCCAGAGAAAGAGGCGACTTTCCCCAGCTCCAGGGCTGCGGCTGCCGGGGGAGACGGCCCTCCTTCCCAGCCTCAGCTCTGTGCCTGCTGTGGCGGGGGAGAGAGGGCACATCCATCGCATTAGAAAGATAAGACTACAGATATTAAAACATGAGTTGGGTGTTTTTATTTGTAGAACAAAAAACATTAATTATTATTGGTTTTTTTTTTTAATATAGTGCTTTTAGCCTAAGCGCTTTACAATAGTTAGCTAATGATACAAACAACATTTGGAAAGATCATTTAGTGGTCTGCCGAGACCCTCAGCAATTTTCAAGTGGTCCACGAAAAAGAAAGTTTGAGAACCACTGCTCTACTGCTTATTTGATTGGCTGTTTGCCCTCCCTGTTGAGGCATAAATCAGCTACAGGGTTAGAGAAGGCATCCTTGTTCTTCAACAGCAAAAGGGGATCTTCCCACCTACTTGCTCTCTTGGCAATGACTTTGATTGTTTTCATAGTCTGCCAGACACTTGGCAGAACAAATAAAAGGCAAAGTTGTAGCCCCCAAAGAGTTTACCATCTGATACCTGATTCTTCAGTGAATACCATGTGGATAGGCACCTATTGCAGAATTGGTGTCTACCTGTGTTTTGTGCCTTATGGCAGTACATTTGGGTTAATGAAGTGCCGGCTTCTTGCCACGCTTCAGGCATATTGGCATTTTTTGGCTTTCCCTTGAGCTAGCTAGTGGGATGACCAAGAGGAACATGGATTATGTATCTGGCTAGGAAACATTGTTAGAGGTGTGGGGATTTTCTTTTAGAGTGTCTTGACATTTGTCACAACTTTATGGGGACAGCACTGCATATTTTGTATCACAGGTGCATGTTGGCTTAATGCATACCTGCACATAGGGATGCAAGGGAGTGGGCCAAAAAATACAGTGAGTGGTAGATTCTGGGGAGGGCCTTTCTAAACGAGCATAGATTAGACATGCTCCTCATTCATGCCCAGATTTTTGCACTAGGAAATAGGTTGCTGTGTGGATTTGTTAGTCTCTAAGGTGCCACAAGTCCTCCTTTTCTTCTTTTGAACCCACTGGCTTGTGTCGTTATTTAAGCAGTTTACTTCATTGTACTAGTGGGAACTCTGGGTTAATAAGTGTTGGATCTCCAGTTTTGTACTTAAACTATAAACTGTATGTAGCTGACCTTAGATGACATTTCAGAAGCAGTGCCAATATGTTGGAGCACAGCGAAGAGGAAATTAACAAACAAGCAGTATTATCTAACATTTAAGAACCATTTAGCCCATGTAGTTCACTCAAGTTTTTTGCATGTGCAACAAGCATATGAGTCTGACAGGCTTTAACTGTACAAGATAAGAAAAGCAGCCCTATGATAGGGAAGACTAAACACTAAAAAACAGCCAGGAATATTAACAGCTAATTGCTTTAAATTCTGTGCAGCTGCAAATGAAATACAGCGAGAAACATCTGCAAGCCATATTTCATTGGAGTCTGTGGACAGCAGGAGCATAACACTGGAAATCAATTGCATAAAATTGAAAAGTGGTTAAACAAACAAAAAGGAGCTTGAACACTTCCTAGCTCTATGGCTCCAATTTTTTTTTTTTTTTTTAACAAGGAAATGCATGTGTTTACTCAACTTGCACAAATCACAGTTAGGTTTAAAAATGTGTCTTTACCCTTTCTTGCATTACTTTTCCAATGAACAATTTTTTGCTTGTGCAAATAGCAGGCCCACTGCAAATACATAAGGCAAGAGCAAAATTCTGATTTCTGAGTACATTTTTTCTTAAAATGCATCTTTAAGTGTCAGTAACATGATCCTTCTGTCAACAGAGGACTTGATATTTCAGCTTAGAGATATAGCACTGTAGTCAGTTTTCTACTTCCATATAATCCTGTTGTTAGGTCTTAAACTGAAGTGCATCACTCACAAGCTACAGAACACTCACCAGATTAGTGATATAGGGTCTGAGTCTTCTTGCACAGTTACAAAAGATTCACATTGGTATGAACTTCAGAGGCACCATTCCCAATTTATAAGTGACGTTAGAATTACACCCATGGTGCTTCCCATAACAAAATTTTGGTTAGCCGAAGAGGGAATGTGACTCTGTGACGCCCCCCAGAATGTCCCTTCTGTTATGCTGACTGATCAAAAATAGAAAACTTTTCCGCAAAACACCGGAGTCAGAAAAATGTCAGCATGTGATTATCCAATATAAAAGGTTGGTAAATACAGCAGGGTTTAGGTTATTATAGGTTGGTATATACAGTATAATATAGTATTTATATCTGTTTAGAGGAAGAGGTAAAACAAATGAGTGTCTTCACAAGCTACAGTATGTTTCATCAAGGCCCCATTTGAAAGTTATTCATAATGCCCACCAGTGACACAATCTAAAAACAATACTTTATACTTTTCATCTCCGAGTTCTACACAAGGACATGTAAGAAGTATTTCTTTTTTACCTATGAGGAAAAGAGAGATGTTGGTGTCTCCAAGATCACACAGACAGGTAGGTGCAGAGTTAGGGACAGGAACACTCAGTCCTTTGCTAGACAGGCTACCGGAATATGAGAAGTCATAAGTAGTTACCATTTTTCTCACACTTACTATATTTGGGCTCTTCTTAATCTGGACACATTCATAATCAGTGAAGCTAGTGTGTATATTCATGAACTGTCTATCTATCAGGATTTTATATTGCCATTCATCAGAATAGTGTCTAAACACCTTCTACATAAAATAAGTAGCAATCGTGAAATCCCTAGTGGACTTCATGGAGTCTCTGCCATCTCTCCATTTACAGAATAAAAACTCTGCTTGGGGTAGGGGTTTTGGTTTTGATATTTTAGATTTTCTTAAATTCCTTTGTTGTCAGTTGATAGGGATTTATTTGGCAAGAAGGGGTATCTGCATTGGGTGTCACTCTCCATATTTTAGTGCAAAATAGTAACACATATTGACTAACAACTTTTTGGAACCAAACCCTTTTCCTTTCTTCTCCCAAATAGGTTAAGTTTATAGAATTACCCATATACAGTAACTCCTCGCCTAATGTTGTAGCTATGTTCCTGAAAAATGTGACTTTAAGCGAGACAATGCTAAGCAAATCCAATTTCCCCATAAGAATTAATGTAAATAGTGGGGGATTAGGTTCCAGGGACATTTTTTTCACCAGACAAAAGACTATATATATATATATACACCCACACACAGTATAAGTTTTAAACAAACAATTTAATACTGGTACACAGCAATGATGACTGTGAAGCTTGGTTGAGGTGGTGAAGTCAGAGGGTGGGATATTTCCCAGGGAATTCCTTACTGCTAATTGATGAACTAGCGATCGGCTGAGCCCTCAAGGGTTAACATATTGTTGTTAATGTAGCCTCATACTCCACAAGTCAGCACGAATGGAGGGAGGAGAGACAGCATGGCAGACAGAGACACACACCTTGTGTGAGAGAGAGAGATGCGCATTGCCTCTTTAAGTATGCTGACCCTACTCTAAGTACACTGCCTTTTTAAATAGATCAGCAAGTTGAGACAGCAGCTCCTGCCAGCAAGCACCCTCTGTCCTGAGCCCTGTCGTGTGTTCCCCCGCTCTTTGGAAATGGGGTAAGAGGGGTGCAGGAGCAAGGGGGAGGTGGACACCCTGACATTAGTCCCCCTCTTCCCCCCTTCCCACCTTGCACAGCAAGCAGGAGGCTCTGGAGAGCAGCTCCAAGGCAGAGGGCAGGAGCAGCACATGGTAGTAGGAGGAAGGACAGCTGAACTGCAGGCCATTGACAGCCTGCTGGGCGACTGCCGCACCGGGAACTTAGGGAAGCGGGGAGCTGATAGGGGGGCTGCCAGTCCACCCTGGATCCAAGCCCCCACCAGCTAGCTGCAAAGGGCTGCTCTTCCTGCAAGCAGTGGACAAAGCAGGCGGCTGCCAAACGATGTTATAAGTGAGTGTGACTGTTCTTAATGTTTCCTCTGAATATGTAGGGGTGCCTCAGTTTCCCCTATGCATTTCTTAAGTCTCTAGGTGGTGGGATAAGGGGTTGTAATTGTTGCAGAGCAAAGGGCCAGTGTATATAAATGGCCAACACTCTGTCTCCTAGCAACTGATGGCCTGGGCCCTTCCCCCCTGCAAGGTGACAGCTAAATGGGTTGGAGAACAAAGGAATCAGGTGACCTCCTGGCCCAGGAAAGGGACAAACCTAGAGGAGGAGGGGGTGGAGAGTGAGTCAGTTGGGGGCTGGCTGGGGATGTGCAGTGAAGTACAGACGTGGTTGTCTGGCTCACTGCCCCTCAAAATGGACCCGGCTGAGGGGTCCTGTTCTCTGTACTTCTGTTTTAGAGGTAAGCTCTGTTTTAGACTGTGTTCCTGTCTTCTAATAAACCTCTGTTTTACTGGCTGGCTAAGAGTCACATCTGACTGCGAAGTTGGGGTGCAGGAGTCTCTGGCTTCCCCAGGACCCCGCCTTGGTGGAGTCGCTGTGGGAAGTGCACAGAGGGGCAGAGTATGCTGAATGCTCTGAGGTCAGACCCAGCTGGGAAAGTGGAAGCTAGGTGGAAGCTATATGAGCTTTTTGCCCTGAAGACAATCTGCTCAGGGCAGAGGAGACTCCCCCAGAGTCCTGACTGGCTTCGTAGGGAGCAGTTTCAGAGCATCGCCCGGGGACTCTGTGACAGGGAGCATTGCACAACTTTAAACGAGCATATTCCCTAATTGATCAGCAACATAATAACGAAACAACATTAACTGGGATGACTTTAAGTGAGGAGTTACTGTAGTTTCAATTTAAAAAAAAATGGTGATTAGTTTAAAATGGATCCCACTTATATAATCACCATTAGTTAAAAAGACATAGGTATAGACACATCAACACATTTTAAAATCATTCTTGATAGGGCTGTCAAGCGATTAAAAAAATTAATCGCAATTAATCGCACGATTAAAAAAATTAATCATGATTAATCGCACTGTTAAACAATAATAGAATAGAATTTATTTAAAATATTTTTGGATGTTTACTACATTTTCAAATATATTAATTTCACTTACAACACAATACAAAGTGTACAATGCTCATTTTATATTTATTTTTATTACAAATATTTGCGCTGTAAAAAACAAAAACAAATATTTTTCAATTCACCTCATACAAGTACTGTAGTGCAATCTCTTTATCATGAAAGTTGGACTTAGCAAGGTAGAATTATGTACAAAAAACTGCATTCAAAAATAAAACAATGTAAAACTTTAGCGCCTACAAGTCCATTCAGTCCTACTTCTTGGTCAGCCAGTCACTCAGACAAACATGGCTGGTTACAATTTGCAGGAGATAATGCTGCCTGCTTCTTGTTTACAATGTCACTTGAAAGTGAGAATGGGCATTCACATGACACTGTTGTAGCTGGCATTGCAAGATATTTATGTGCTAAATGTGCTAAAGATTCAAATGTCCCTTCATACTTCAACCACCATTCCAGAGGACATGCTTCCTTGGGAATGATGGGTTCTGCCTGATAATGATCCAAAGCAGTGCAGACTGACACATGTTCATTTTCATCATCTGAGTCAGATGCCACCAGCAGAAGGTTGATTTTCTTTTTTGGTGGTTTGGGTTCTGTAGTTTCTGCATCGGAGTGTTGCTCTTTTAAAACTTCTAAAAGCATGCTCCACACCTTGTCCCTCTCAGATTTTGGAAGGCACTTCAGATTCTTAAACCTTGGGTCAAGTGCTGTAGCTGTTTTTAAAAATCTGTACCTTCTTTGCGTTTTGTCAAATCTGGTGTGAAAGTGTTCTTAAAATGAACATGTGCTACGTCATCATCTGAGACTGCTATAACATGAAATATATGCAGAATGCGGGTAAAACAGAGCAGGAAACATACAATTCTCCTCCCAAGGAGTACAGTCACCAATTTAATTGATGCATTATTATTTTAATGAGCATCATCAGCATGGAAGCATGTCCTCTGGAATGGTGGCCGAAACATGAAGGGGCATACGAATGTTTAACGTATCTGGCATGTAAATACCTTGTAACGCCAGCTACAAAAGTGCCATTTGAATGCCTGTTCTCACTTTTAGGTGACATTGTAAATAAGAAGTAGGCAGCAGTGCCTCCCATCAATGTAACATACTTGTTTGTCATAGTGATTGGCAGAATAAGAAGTAGGACTGAGTGGACTTGTAGGCTCTAAATTTTTACACTGTTTTGTTTTTGAGTGCAGTTATGTAACCAAAAAAAATCTGCATTTGTAAGTTACACTTGCACGATAAAGAGAGTGCACTTCAGCACTTGTATGAGGTGAGCTGAAAAATACTATTGCTTTTTTTTATCATTTATACAGTGCATATATTTGTAATCAAAAATAATATTATAAAGTGAGCGCTGTGCACTTTGTATTCTGTATTGTAATTGAAATCAATATTGAAAATGTAGAAAAACATCCAAAAATGTTTAATAAATTTCAATTGGTATTCTATTGTTATAAGTGCGATTAATCACGATTACTTTTTTTGAGTTAAACATGTGAGTTAACTATGATTAATTGACAGCCCTAATTCACATAAAAAGTTGGATTCCAGTTTTTAATCTCTCAACACATTTTTAATACATCCGGGGACTTTGGGTTTCTTATGGAAATTATTTTGAACTGAATCTAAAATTCTGTTTACTGTGATTTGCATTAGGAAAATATTAATTGTATTCAGTATGTATACAGTTTTCAAAAACTTAAGTGTTTTTAGTCCTGCAGTATTCCAAATGTTCTCAGTTTGGTAATATAATGAATAATACTGGAACTAAAACATTTCTTATTTCTTTTTAACAGTATCAGTCATTGTAGTTCCCAGTGATGTACCGGTATTTTATTTTCCGAATATTTAGAAAACAGTTACTCTGTTCGCAGCTTTATATTATGAACTGGAATGCTGCTGTTATGCCTAATAATATTAGCAAGCTAATGAAGTGTTTACACTGACATGTACATTTTAACCTTTAATAAATATACTGTAGAAGAGTTCAATTATTGCACAATTAACCTTGAATGCTGAGGAATAGTTAGAGAGAAATCTGATGTCTGTATTAATATGCAGAGTGATTTTCCCATTAGACTACTCCACTCTGGTCTGTTAGGAGATGAATTAAAGCTATGTTAGTTTGTCTGAACTGTCTGTTTAGTTGCGGAAATGGACTAAATGGCTTTTATGTATTCTTACTTTATCTTCGGATTGGGCTCAGGTAGGGCACTATAGAGCCACTTTACTCAAGTGGGAGTAGTTAGAGGAGTCTGCCCACTGTTACAGCCCTTCGGGGGATGTGGCATGCTTCCTAAATGCAGCTGATGTGGAAGATGGTGGCATGACCTTATACCCTCCCTGCCCCCATCAGTGTGACTAGAAGGAGCAGTCCACATGCTCATGAGAGTGTATGGACTATGATTTTGCCTGGCTCTGAGTGGGAGCTACAAGGAGTGCTGCTTGCACTTTTATGCAATGGCATGTCTAATCTAGCCCATGAGGTGACCACTGTCAATTGCCTTGTGATTAGGGCCCTATGTAAATCATGATTTTGGTGCAAAGAAATCATGAAAATACCCACAAATCATGATTTTAAAAAAATCTTTTAAAAATAGATATAATAAAGTATTTCATATAAAAATCACTTTAGGAAACTACAGCTCAGCTGTTATGTGCCTGTGTGTACCATTCTTCTGCGTGTGGAAGAATAGATTTCTGTGAGTATGTACAGAAGAGAGAGGTATATAAGGATCTTTACATGCTATCTAGGTGGGTTGTCAAATTAATTCTGTTTATATGCCGTGAAGTAAAATACTTGGCCCTTTATACTGTTGTGAATTTCTAAAAAAAAAGAAAAATAATTAAAAAAAATTGTGATTTACCCAGGACTTACGTCTGACCCAATGCATAGACTGTCTTATAGTGTACTAATGGTGAACTGACAGTGAAGTTAATATTTTAATAGAAAATCTACATCAATATAAATGCTAGTTTGAAAGGTGAAGTTTGCCATGTCTAGATTCTGGTCTTAACTAAATCATCAGCTGGGAGAAGAGCAAGCAATTCTAGATCTAGGTGCTTCTTTTACAGAGCCGATGTGCAAATATAAATAAATATGGAACAAAATATGGAAATTCTAGTTTATGAAAGGTCCTTGACCTGAAAGCCTTATTCACACGGGTCTCGGCAAGACTGGGCTCTCTGGCTGGAATGCTGATTATCCTTGAGTGGGCACTGAGAGCAGGGTGAGTTGCACAAGAAAATGAATGTTACTCATGTTTGCTGTTGTCCAAAACCTGTAAATTAGTTATAAACGCAAAGTCCTATCCTAACACTTCATGCTTTGGGTTAAATATGCTTTCTGATGTCTATATTAAATTATATGTTTTCTATGGACTATTTACTTGAATTTCTGGGTTTGTTTCATTACATTTTATTGCAGCATTTCTTGCATTTGCATTAGTCAGTTACTGAATCTTGAACCCCTTAGCTTAATCTTCCCGTTTATTATTTTTACTTCTATAGGTCATGGCCCCACTGTGTAATTTTTGTTTCATCATACTGTATCCCATTTATTTTCTTGCATTCTAAAGTGCTGGATCTGTTTACAGCCTGCTAGTTTATTACCAGGGGTCATTAGTACAAATGAACACAGGATACTGTTTGAAATTGGGGCCTTAGAAAGTTGTCACTGTACGGAAATTATTTTAATTTTTTTTTTCTGACTGATTGTCAGAGTCAGAGTGTCTGAAAGGTGCCAGATTGACAGTACAAGAGACTGATGTCCTTGAGTACAGCACAGGCACTGGGCAATACTGTCCAATCAATGTATTCTGGAGGAGCCATGTCTGACAGGCTGAGAGGGGAGTTCATTCTGCATGGCCCATTCAGTCATTGGCCTATCTGCCAGCCATGGTGCCAATTAGTGGCAATTGTGATGGTGATTTTTGATGTGGAGTCTAAAGGATTTATAACTGTGCTGGAGCTGTCATATGTAGAGTGACTAGAATTAAAAAAAAAATAAAAAGATGCAGCTCATCCCTTCAACAGAAGCTCATTAGACTTTCCTATGTGATCTGCTATCTATCTTCTGAACTAAAATGGGGTTTGCATTCAAAAGAAGAGGGACTTACCTGAAAGCATGAGTGAGCATTTTGCCATTCAAATAAAATAAAACAAACAAATGTGCATTTCATCTATCCTCAGAATCTTAATTTCAAATTCGCTTAAAAATAAAAAATAGGAAAGAAATAAAAGACAAGAAGAATATATGTTGCATACATAAATAACCATGCTTCAAATCTGCTAGTGTCCCTCAGGAGCAATGTTATCAACAAATAAAATGGAAAAAATATTGTGTATTTCTCCATGCATAGCATTACTGTGACTGAGCTGCACGCACTAAATGGCTTAAAACACAAGGGGCCTGATTTATGGATGCTTTATGTTAATACTTTTACCATAAATAGCACAATTAAAGCAATTTATGTTGACAAGCCAACACAAAAATACAGGAAAATGTATTAATTGTATTTAGCACCGTGAAATGGTTGATTTACATACAACATATTAATTATATAGTGCACAGTGATGGGCTCATCCATTTGTGGACTTTGAATTTTCATCCAAAACTTCTTTCTTTGCACTTTTTAGCTGCCTAGAAAAAAAATGAAGGGAACCATGCTTAATTATCTTTTCAAATATTTTTTTCATTTTTCTTACTAATTGGTTCTGAGCCTCTGCGTGACTACTGGAAGGATTAGGGACTACTTACATTTTTATAGAAAAATAATAAGACAATGTTTGGTATATTAATAGCATAAATTATTATTTTGGCAGTTTTTACATACGAGCACCAGTCTTAGCAATAATGATGTCCCCATGCTACTCCTTCCCATCTACCAGAATATCTCATGTCATGGAGTCTGAATTTCCTGTTGAATTTTTTTCTTTTGATGAGTGACAAATTCTGCCCCTTCTCTTCTGCAGTCGTGGAAAGTTCCAGTTACAGTGGATCATGTGTGTGCAGATACACTGTGCAAGAACAACCATTTTCAGGGAGTAAGAGAAGGAAATCCTGCTCAATGACATCCCGATATAGCGTGGTTTAGGGTAGGGCCCTGCAACATGATCGAAGCTCGATAGAACTCAACTACAAGTATTGGGTGGGAGAACAGTTGGACCCTCTCAAGCTTGAGTCTGGTTCAGGTCCTGGATGGGCCTAAAAATTAGGCCAGAGCATACCACTAGTTTAGGGATGGGTACCAGGCCCAGAAGTGGTATGATGAACTCCTTGTGAAGACTGTTGCAATCTCAAGGCTGTAATAGCAGCCAAGGCCTGGGAGGGAGGATTTTATTTAGCTTCATCCTCAATGGAACCTCCATGTGCCATACCCGGCAATTCAGCATTGGCACCAGGGATCAGATTTAGTCCTGTATCATGTTTTCCATTGAAACAGATGCTCTTATTTGGAAGCTTGTTTCGTGCTTTGCATTTCTGGCACCAAATTAGGTTTTATTAATTATTGGTGGTTCAATCAAATTTGAAATGTAAATAAAATAAAATAATAATAATTAATAATTAGTGCTTACATAGCATGCTATATAGCACTATATGTTTTCCAAGTATTATAGGAACTAATTAATCCTCACACACACCCTGTGAGACAGGCACTGTAAGCGTCATTATCACCCTTTTACACTTGTTGAAGCTAAGGCAAAGAGGTTTGCCCTAGTCATGTGCTGGTTGACTAATACAAAAAATAATTTGGGAATAAAAACAGTGAGTTTGGTTTGATCTTAGTTGTTTGTAAACATTCAAATGGTGATTTTTAAGTTATTCATTAAACTGTTTGGAAATCCCCAAAATAACAAAAATGTTCACATTTATTATGCATTTGAAAATTCCGATCACAGGTTCATTATGGATCATTCCTCATTTAGTATTAGTTAACTGCCATTTAAAAAGTATTAGTCAAACAGTCAAGATGCAGAACCTATACCATGTAATTTAAATGGTCTGTTGCACACCATGAAAAGTGATTCGAATAGACAAATTAGCTGCTCATGAACAATCCATATAATAAAATTTGTTTGCATAAGCTTGTCATCTAATACATATAGTAAACATGTTCTCAGAGATCAGGACCAGATTGTGGATGCTTTGCAAAGAGAAAGTGGCTAAATTTGCAATGAATAATTTGCCCATCACTGTCCAAGGCTATGCAATGAGCCTGTAACATAGAGCATAGTATGGCAACTAGTGGCTTATAAGTTGCCACATAGTGGGGCAACTAGTACTAGTCGGGCTGAGTTGGGTTGTTTCATGGTACTGGAAAATGAAATCTCTCCCTTCCGGAGGTAAGAAATACAAAACCAAAAAGCAATATGTGAAAGACAGGCTACCAGTCTAAACTAAGAGAATATTTATATCAAGCTAAAAAGGTGCTGGACTTGAATCATAGTCTTATTTTTCCTCTGAAATACACAATCCCTAGTGCACATTATGAAACAATATTCAGAAATCAATTATGTCCCCCTTTTTTGCCACAAAGTTTCTACTCATTAATATAAAAATGGACAAAAGAAATCTGTTCAGGGCAGCAGTTTTCAGCCAAGAGTGAATTTTTACTGCCAAATTTATAAACCCCTTAAAAGCAGAGGATTATAATGGAAATGCTGACAAACCCTTAACTCTACTGCTAGGAACTGCACCAGTGTAATTAAAAGGCCATCTGATAGTTTACTAAAGTTTTAGTATTGCTTTATTTCATGGCGTTAATAATTATAACAGCAAATGCCTTTGTTTACATTAGAAGCAGTTCTAGGACAGGACCAAGCAGATATCTAAAGTTATTCCCCAAATGTGTACATATTGCAGTTTTATATACTTATTCATATTTATATACTTAAAGTATATATTCCTCTGCTGTTGAATAATAAGAAAATAACTGCAAGTACAGATTTATGGTAAAAACATCCTTGTGTGTGTGTATGCTTCCTGCGATAATTTAACCTGCTTTTTTCTGTCTTAGCATTATAATTTTATTTTAATTATCACTAAAGACATACAAAAACACTTTGTTCTCATTGGTATGGGCAATTTGTTTCTACCATACAGAGATTTGTACAGAAACTGGCAAAATACATAATGAGGTATAGACACGTCTGTAGATACACTTTGTTTGTGTATATAGTCCATGTATAGGCAATACCTATGTGATCAAGTATATTTATTTTTGTTCGTCTTAACAGCACTCTGCTTCTCTGGGACTACCAATTAACATATAAAATCTCTGAGTAGCTTTCACATGTTAAAAACACCACTAACAATAACCTGTTCAACGTCACGCTGGCAGTAATGGTAACATTCATTACTGGGCCAGTAATAGGTTTAAGGTTCAATATCAAGTAAACCATCAGAGGGAGAAACAAATATGTGCTTTATATTACCTGAGAGCTGAGAGTCCCTCCTTTTTCAGTGGATTACAATTTGTGTTTCTAACCCTGGTAGATCAGGGAAAATCTAACCCTAAAAAAAAAAGAAACATAATTTTACAGAAATAAACTATTTTAAATTATATAGAGGCTTCCAGAATGTTTTTTTCCCCTTTATCCACCTGTGCCCATCTCCCTCCAGCTTTCGTCTCACTCTGAATATTGGACTCATGATACTCAAGCAGCTGTGTGTGGCAGGCAGAGGGATACAAGCAATAAGGTTGGAGTTTGGGGTTTTTTCAGAATTCTAATTGTTTTATTGTCTTTTTCTGAAAAAATATTTGGCATGAACATAGAAGCAAAACAAAATACACAATTATTTGGTGTGTCTCTTAAAGGTTTCCTTGGCACTCGATTAGGATGAACTATCTAACTCATTCATGGTTTTGCTTCTCATAAATAATACATCCATGTCAATCTCATGTAATCTATAAAGATATATTAATGGGATTATAGGACAAAATCTTGCTGACTAGATTCATGTGAGCAATACCAGTAACTTCAATGGGATTATTCATGAGAACCAGGGAAGCGTGGTTTCACACAGAGATCACGATTTCAGTGGCAGTCATGTCCGCTATATTGTTAGAGATATGTATGGCATTTCAAATGCCTAGGACAGTGGTTCTCACACTTTTTTTTTTTCACAGACCATTTGAAAATTGCTGAGGGTCTCAGCGGACCATTAAATGATCTTTCCAAATGTTGTTTGTATCTTTAGCCAACTATTGTAAAGTGCTTTGGATAAAAGCGCTATATATAAAAAAACCCTTAACAATAATTAACATTTATTTGTTCTACAAATAAAAGCACCCAACTCATATTTTAATATCAGTAGTCTTACCTTTCTAATGCGATAGATATGCCCACTCTTCCCTGCCACGGCAGCCCCCGAGCTGGGGTTGGGAAGGAGGGCAGTCTCTCCCCGGCTGCCACAGCCCTGGAACTGGGGAAAGTCACCTCTTTCTCTGGCCGCCGCAGGCCTGCACATCCCAAATTCCCCCCAACCCCTCTTCTCACCCCACTGCCCCCTCCCACCTATCCCCTATTCCCCCCAAGGCTACCACCTCATCTTTCATATGCGTCTTCTCCAGGGTCCAGGCATCTAATTAGTGGAGCCACGCTTGCATGGCTCCACTAATTAGGTGGGTGGCCCTTCATTCTCTCGTGTGTGACTGCCCAGGCGTGCACCTTAGAGGGAACTATCCACAGACCACCTGAATGGAGCTCGCAGACCACTGGTGGTCCATGGACCACAGTTTGAGAACCTCTGGTCTAAGGAGTTTAAATTAGTATGTGATGCTTATCTCTAAATTTTGATTTTTTTTCCTATAGCATGACTCATATTTTAATGTTCAATATCATTGTAAGACACCAAGAAGGCAAAGGAGGTCATTTAAAAATAATAATTTAAACTGGTCAGTAAAAGGTGTAAATATTACTAGAAACAGTAGAGTTCTGGACAGTATTTGGGATGGCAAATTAGCCCCTCATATTTTTAAAATCTCAGGTTTTGAAACAGTATGTTTTTGAGGTGTGTATAAATGTGAATAAGTAAAAATCTGAATTTTGAAATAGCTATGGACTCTTAGATAACATTAAATGCATTAACCTCTTAGATATTACGTGTTTGAATTCAGTGGAACTACTCACATTCTTAATTTAAGCATGTGTTTACAGGATCAGAAGCATACTTTGTAAATTCTTTGGGAACAGACATGAGGTTTTTTATATATATATTGGCCTAATCCTTACACAAATAGTGCCTTCAACCTCCAAGAGATACTCATCCGAGTTCGCTTTTTCAGGATACGGTTTTATGTTTATGAAACATAAATGTTCATTGCTTATACACATTTTGCTTTAATGATAACATCATCTTATATACATAATATGTTGATTTATTGGTTAATGATGGAAGCTAGTATACTTATTTTAATTGTATTATACCATTGGCTGAATACATTAAATGCCTCACAGTTGTCTTTCCATAGCTAGTTTTCATTTTGGACAAACTATTAACATTTAATCTGTCAAAACAAGACTTGGATATTAAAAATGAGCAAGACAAATGAGGACAATTCACACTTTGTTTAATGCTATATTGTTTCAACAAAGAATATAGCCATGAATTCATGGACAATAAGTATTCTATCTTTGGAACTAGAAGAGCTGGAAACTTTTAATGATTACTCACATCTTGCAGAACACAGGAAAATCTGCAGGAAGGTCCTAAATCCATAGATGCCAAATTGCTTTTTGCCCTCATATCTCCTAGCTCCATCATTGTGTAAGGGGACTTTTGTCCCCTTACTAAAACTCCATGGGGGTGTTTTGGTTGACAAGCTCCCAGTACCAAAAGAAAGGGGAAGGGTCAATGGGAAATCAGGACCCTGAGACTGACAGTCCCCAGGAACAACAGGGAGAGGCCAAGGCTCCAGGTCAGGCTGATTGACAGGGCAGGCAGGCTAATCAGGGAGTCATGAGGCCGGGGGGTCCTGTCCTCTGTGTGAGCCTGAATTGCCTGGGTCAGACAGAGTGGGGCTGAGCTAAGGAGAAAGCAGGGGCCAAGCTGAGCTGGAGAGCAGAGCTGTGCCAGATCCAGAGGGACCAGAAAAGCAGCCCAGGAAGCAGGTCAATGCTGGGAGCAGAGTCACAGAAGCAACCTGCAGAACAGAGCTGTCCTGGGAGGTGAGCTGCAGAAACTAGAGCCAGAGGGGCCAGAGAAGCAGCCCAGGAAGCTGGAGGCAGAGCAGCAGCCGTGCTGAGGCAGAGTGGAGCTGGGGCTGGGGCTGGGGCTGGGGCTGGAGCAGTCTGGAGCTGGGGCTGGTGAGCAGCTGGGGAGAGTGAGGGGGACCCTGGGCAGCGGACCCAGCACAGGGAGACACCCCCAGCCAAGATGCCTGGCAGGCTAGAATTGGAGGAGGATCGTAACCCTGACGGGGCGGAGGCAACACTGGGAAGAAGGGTCCTGCCACCTAGAGCCTGAGGGCGTGTGGCCACCTCCAGAGCAAGTGTCCGACTCGCAATATTCCTGCAGCACAGCCAGGGCCTGAGAAGGGGCTTGGGACTTGTGAGGAACAGACTGAACTTCCCTTACATTCCAGAGACGCTGGTTGTGATGTCCCCATGCCACGGGGTGCCGTGTTTTCCTTTAACCTTTCCCATTGTTTCCTTATTGTTTTTAATTGATTGCTTTTTACTAAATTGTATTTGCTTTGAATGATAAGTGGGTCATGGAAGTGTCCAGTGCAGAGAGAGCATCCCGGAGTGGGGACACCGTAGCCCAGGGGCAGGCAAACTTTTTGGCCTGAGGGCCACATTGGGTTTCTGGAATTATATGGAGGGCCGATTAGCGGAGGCTGTGCCTCCCCAAACAGCCAGGCATGGCCCGGCCCCCACCCTCTATCGACCCCCTCCCCGGCTTCTTGCCCCCTGATGCCCCCCCCCGAGACTCCTGCCCTATCCAATCCCCTCCTCCCCCACCCCCCGTTCTCTGATGGCCCTCCGGGACCCCTACCCCATCGACCCCTCCCTGTTCCCTGACCATCCCTTGAGCAC
Organism: Natator depressus; assembly: GCF_965152275.1. Taxonomy (NCBI): domain Eukaryota; kingdom Metazoa; phylum Chordata; order Testudines; family Cheloniidae; genus Natator; species Natator depressus. The sequence goes on along the minus strand of NC_134242.1, from coordinate 68,258,095 downwards.
TGCCCTTGACTGCCCCCCGCTGCCCCATCCAACCCCTCCTCTCATTCCAGACTGCCCCCCCAGGACTCCTGCCCCCATTCAACCACCCCATCTCCCTGACCGCCCCCGGAACCCCTGCCCCTGACTGCTCCCCCCTCACTGCCCCATTCAACCACCCCCTCCTTCCTGACTGCCCCCCTGAAATCCCTGCCCCCATTCAACCCGCCTGTTCCCCGCCCTCTGACCGCCTATCCACACCCCTGCCCCTGACCACCACCCCAATCTCCCCTGCCCTCTATCCAATGCCCCCCCCCCGCTCCCTGCCCCTTTACTGCGCTGTCTGGAGCACCGGTGGCTGCGGTGCTACAGCTGCGCTGCCTAGAGCACCAGGACAGGCAGCCGTGCCGCCCAGCTGGAGCCAGCCACACCACCACGCAGCACAGAGCACCGGGTCAGGCCATGGCTCTGCAAGAGCCCTGCCGCCCAGAGCATTGCGCCAGCGGCACAGTGAGCTGAGGCTGCGGGGGAGGGGGAACAGCAGGGGAGGGGATGGGGACTAGCCTCCCGGGCCAGGAGCTCAGGGGACAGGCAGGGGAGGCCCCGCGGGCCGTAGTTTGCCCATCTCTGCCGTAGCCCTTGCTTGAAGTGACCACAACAAGGTTGGGGGTCGAGCCCCCCCGAATCCTGGGCCAGCCTTGTTGGGGTTACGAGGACTCTGCCACACAGGAGGGTGGAAGGGGAGCCCTAGAGGTCAGGCAAGCCTGTGGGAGTGGGAGCGAGCACTCAGATCCTTTCGCTAACCCACTTCACCGGGGTAGTGTATAAGCCAGGAAAGTTCCCCACAATAGTGAGACCATTCCCCTGCTTACAATTGTATTAGGGCCCCTCCATAATATTAAAATAATGTTATGCCATGGAAAATGAATACAATTGGGATTCATATTCAAGATTCCAGAATCTGGTGACGTCCCTGGAACTGAAAGAGTATCAGAAGTAACCCCTCTGACCTATGTGTTTGCGGTGTAGAATGTCAATATCCACATATTCCTGACCCTCACAGGGATTTGGCATTATGTGACACTCTGAATAAAACATAGCTCTTTAGAGCAGAAACTCTTTCTGTTGTGTTTTGGAAAGTGCTAGGCTTATTGAGAATGGTACCAGAAATAGATCATAATAATAATTGTTCAAGCAGTCATGTTATTAATGTTGTGAATTTATATAATCTATTCTAATGGGAGCTAAAGAAAGAGATCACACTCTAAATTCACAGGATATTCACCAATCCTTTGAAAGCAAGCAAGGATAAACACTAACTGAATGCAGAGTACTGTTGATTGAGTTGGGAATATATAATAATTACAGAGTAATCCAAATAGAAAAGTTTTAAAATCCTGTCCTTTCCATTTGAGAACACTGAGGTTTATTTTGCCCTGACATCTTTATAGTATCTCAGTGACTTTCTGTATCTCACCTGTCAAAGATTTTCATAGATTTAAAAATCTGTCCTCTGTTCCACAAATTAAATGTCACTGTTAGTTTACCTCATGAAAAATGAAGTATATTTGAGTGTTGCAGTCATGCTATATATATAAACAGTTCACCTTTCACTTTGTTTCTGTGCAGGAGAAACTGACTGATATTTGATTTTTAGTGAGACTTGTTTTCTCTATTGAGTTTTACAGGTCAGTACTGTGGTAATCCACGCTTTCTTCACTGACAATACCGGGTTCACATAATGCATTTGAAAAATGCAATGATCTACATCTATGCCCTTCATTTTTGGAGAAGTCGTGTGAGATAGGAAGCTTGCAACCAGTGCACATGTGAGCTAGACCTATAGTAATCATTAAATATTTCCTGCCAATCAATGTATATGCAACACGTACCTCTGGCCAGCTTGTACATTTAGCTAAACTAAAGCACACAAGTCAGTATCAATATACCAGTAGTTATTGTAACTACTTATTGTATCAGTATTTATGCATAAGTGTTGAAATAGATTTGTCAGGCTCATTTCTACTTGGAGGATATTTTAGTGACCAGAAATCCTTAGGGCCTGATTCTTGTGTCCATTCTGGCTACTGTGCATGGAAGTGGTGCAGAGCAGCCAGAAACCAGCCTAACCAGAACTCTGGAGACTTAAGCTGGTATAAAGGAGACTCTCCAACTGGAGCAAGGCTATGCCAGCCTCTCTATAGTCCCTGAAACACAGGGTGCTTACAGCAAGAGAGTAGCTGGACAAGGTATTACTAAGCCCTGGTGATCGTGGCTGCTTGTTTAACCTCTTGAAGACATGGACAGCCTGAATCTGGAAGTAATGTGTTCTTTTGTGTACTTCATTGTACTCTGTCATTTCTGCACATTCTTCTGAAGTATCAGTATTGGGCAGTATGAGATGATGGTCACTGGTCATGATGAAGCACAGAATTACTGAATTGGCATCCCAGGCCAATATGCACAAATCATTGTTCCCAGCATTAGAATCATAGAAGATTAGGGTTGGAAGACACATCAGGAGGTCATCTAGTCCAACCCCCTGCTCAAAGCAGGACCAACACCAACTAAATCATACCATTCAGGGCTTTGTCAAGCCAGGCCTTAAAAACCTGTAAGGGTAGAGATTCCACCACCTGTCTAGGTAACCCATTCTAGTACTTCACCACCCTCCTAGTGAAATAGTTTGTCCTAATATCCAACCTAGACTTTCCCCACTGCAACTTGAGACCATTGCTCCTTGTTCTGTCATCTGCCACCACTGAGAACAGCCGAGCTCCATCCTCTTTGGAACCCCCCTTCAGGTACTTGAAGGCTGCTATGAAATCTCCCCCACTCTTCTCTTCTGCAGACTAAACAAGCCCAGTTCCCTCAGCCTCTCCTTGTAAGTCTTGTGCCCTAGCTCCCTGATCATTTTCACTGCCCTCCACTGGACTCTCTCCAATTTGTCCACATCCTTTCTGTAGGGCGGGGGTGGGGGGCAAAACTGGATGCAATACTCCAGATATGGCCTCACCTGTGCCAAATAGAGGGGAATAATCACTTCCTTCGATCTGCTGGCAATGCTCCTACTAATGCAGCCCAATATGCTGTTAGCCTTCTTGGCAACAAGGGCACACTGCTAACTCATACCCAACTTTGAGGATTGTATTTCCTCAAATGATTTTCAGAATCTTAGAAATGCCCATCCTGCTTTGGTCTTTAAGAGTTATTTGATAGAAAGTATACACCATTTTAGCTGACAGATGTTATTACTTGTCTATAGTCTTTGTTTTTATCTAATACCTTTGTACTGCACAGGCATTTTCATATCACAACTTATCTTATTTAATTGAAGTTATTTTAGCCTATTGTACTACACTGATAAGATTATTCTTATCTCAGTATTTCACACTGTTACATAATCCCACCCTAGTACATGTACACACATATACCTGTCTCAGTCTCTCATGGAAGTGTGTAAGTCACTATAAATGAACTGGGTTTTATTTTTAAAATTCATCCATTTCTATTTTAGGAAGGAGCATAACATAAACAGTCTCCCATTAAATTATGGCCAGGTATACCACCCAGAATACATTGTTCTGGCAAGATCATGCTTCGCTGAAGCAGCTACCTCAGGTAGCCAAAATTGCCATGCCCTATCATGTACAATGAAAAGAGATGCACTGGCACATGTAGAGATTGTATCTCCTTGAGGTTACTATAACTTTATTGTGATAACCCCCCAAATGCACCTGGTGCTGTCCAAAACCATAAGCTAGGCCATGGTCCCAAAGAGCTTCCAATCTAAAAAGGCAAAACAAACAAACAAATGGTCTGAAAACACGCAAGCTAACTAACTCTCTGCCTGACCACTAGGATTTTCCCCATTTAAAAAAAAAACATTAACCATTAACCTTTGTCTGTTTTGTTCTTTCCTCTGCCTCTTCTCTGGATTGATTTTCTTTTAGTTTGCAAAATGTAGCTCCTCAACCACTACACAATTATCTGTCCTGTTAATGTCATATCTGAGTACCTTGCAGTCTTTAATGTGTTTGTCCTCATAACACTCCTGTGAAGTAGGAGAGTGCTGTTATCCCCAATTTTTCAGACTGGGGAACTGAGGCACAGAGAGAGAGAGACTAAGCCCAAGGTTACACAGGAAGTCTATGGGAGAGCAGCAAATTGAACCCATATCTCCTGAGCTTGCTGCTTAGCTCTTTAACCACTGGACAGTCTGTGTTCCCAGCTGCCCATGGAACCATCCCAACTACTACATTCTTTCTTTGCCCATTTAAAGCCAGACCAAAACCACTGAAGTTCCTGCCAATGCCAAAGAACTGCCCTACCCCATAACACCCAATCTAACATTTACCAACACAGCAACCCCCAATCCTTTTCCTAGTCTCCCTCCATTTAGTCAACAGAAATGAAGAGATCTATTTCTGATATGAAGCAAAAAGAAAAGGAGGACTTGTGGCACCTTAGAGACACCTAACACCTAACAAGTCTCTAAGGTGCCACAAGTCCTCCTTTTCTTTTTGCGGATACAGACTAACACGGCTGCTACTCTGAATCCTGGTATGAAGAGAGATTGAAAAGACTGGAACTAATTGTCTTAGAGAAGTAATCATGTCCCCTGTTGTTAGTCACAAGAACAAGAGGAGCTGGCAAAAATCAAACCTTACAACAGGAATATTTTTTCACACACAAAGCACAATTAATGTGTGGAACTCATTGGCACAAGATAGAATAGAGGTGAAGAGCTTGGCTGGTTTCAAAAAAGGACTGGACATTTATATGGATTAAAAAATATCCTGAGTCGAAATAATAAGTATTTAAAAATAAGTAAGAATATTGGAAGAGTGGAAACTCCTGATGCTTCGGGGTATAATCCAACTTGGGATCCACTATGACCATTTGTATGAGGATATCATAAAAACAATGCGTGACATGAGGGAAACAGCTTGCCTTTTGGGGTTTCTGATCCACTTGGCTTCCCTGGGTGGAGGAAGGTTGGTCAACTGGGGCTATGAAATGAACTATAAAATAAAATAAAAAAGCAATTAAAATATAATAACTTGAATCTGAAATAAGAGACAACCACAAATACTAGAACTAGGGGAATGTTGGCCTAAGGTCATGCTATCCCCCCTGTCCCCCACCAAAAAATCAGTCATTTGTCCACATTAGTGACCAGTGTTCTGAAACCACCGGCATCTCCTGTTTTCCATGTTTGCGCTCATTAAATTAAAAATGTCTGGACTGAGATCCTCAGTCAAGTTTCAGATGGCAGTGACCTTTTACCTCAAATTATACATCCCTCACAAGTAAAGGATTGTAATGGAAATTCTGACAAACTCTATTGGAGTACTCTGCACTACTATATTTCAAAGGCCATCTGATAATCCACGAAAGTTTTTAGCATTGCTTTGTTTCATGTAATTAATAGTTATAACAGAAAATGACCTTGTTTACATTAAAAATAGGACTGACAGGACTGATGAGCAGATGTCTCAAGTTATTCCCGAAATGTGTTCATATTGCAGTTATCCAAATAGTGTCATCATAAATGTCAGTGTGACCTGGATTGTTGAGCAAAATAGTAAGACTATTTTGCACTTTCAGTTGAAAAGGCGTATGTGTAATTTTACAGGAACTTGAAGGAGTACACTAGAAAGCATTTTTAAATGGAGAAATAACAGGATCCTGTCTGGTTCCTATAAGAGACGCTATTCGGTGCTGGGTCGCTTTAAGTGGAGGAAATGTTCATTAAATGATGCATGCACATGCACACAGACACAAGCATTCAAAGAATGATAAAATGGAGTTTCCTCACTCTAGACACTTTATAGCCCCTCCTTTTAGGACCACTTTGCAGCACATATGGTGTGTAAAATCACCCACTCTTTGGAGACACCTATGCTGCATGAATACAAGTGGTAAGTTAACAGAGTTTCAGCCTTAACTCTGAACATCCGGCCTTAAGAGTTTAAATCAAAGATTTTACAGTATCTATTGTGTGAATGTAGTTTTCTGTGCTATTTTGTCTATTTTTTTTTTTACAAAAATTTACGAATTCAAAAGGCTATCTCACAGAACTGTATATAACAGCATGATAGATCATATCATGTATACATGCTGGTCTTAGACAGCCTTAAGATGCACTATTTACTAGGTAGGTCATAACAGCTTGTTTGGAGCTGAGATACTCTAGTACAATTACCTACCTTGAAACTTTTTTAAATGTGAAATATTAACTCAGTAGGATGAAGTTGGATTGTATAAATATATATTTAGGGATAAAGTCGCATCACAATAGATGCTGATTTAGATTCTTAAAACTCCCATTAGTAGGAAAAGGAAGTAGATTAATAAAACCTTGTCTGACACGGATAAAAGCATCCTTGGTGTAAAGATAGTAATTACGCATTAATAAAAATATATTGCGGAACTTGTATAGCAACCAATACTCAAAGCTGAATGTCTCAACTATCTTATGTAAAATAAAATAAATAAATAAAAACCAAAAGCAATTTAAACACATTATGGACTAATCACTTGCCAAAATATATTCCCCACTGCAGATTATCTTGATTTGCACTGTGTGAGTGCATAAAAGTGTGTCAGATATGTAAATATTTAATTGCTAAAAAAAATCCTTAAATTGAGAAATCAGTTGGGTCTAATGTGTGGCTGCAAGTCTGCAAATAACAGAGTGCACATCAATTGCTACACTGGCATTGAACCTCACATCCCTCCTCCCCCTCGAACTTCACTGGTACTCTGCCTGGCACAACAATCTGCTCATGTGTTATCAGTTGTGTAATTGGAGCCTTAATTTGTGGGTGTTTTATTTAAAGTGGTAAATAAGAGCAAAGTAGGGTTTTTTTCCATTTCTGTGTGCATGTAGGGGCTTCTGTTGAAATCAGTGGTACTCCTGTGCAGTATCACAGCATAATTTGAAAGTAGACATGTAGCTGTCTGCCAAGTCCATGTACACAAAAAGTGAACCTAGAGTAAGAGGCAATGCTGTGCACTTAGGGTCTGGTCCAGTGCCCATTGAAGTCAATAGAAGTCTTTCCATTGACTTCAGTAGGTGCTAGATTGGACCCATAAGCAAGCTCAAGAAAGTCATATGGACTACTCACAGGAGTGAGGGTTTGAAGGATCAGGTTCTTAATTTGTACAGCACAGTTAATGCACCCAAAAACGTTTTGGAGTTCAGATTCAATAGAAATACTGACTCCATTTGGCAATACTGGCACTACCAGCCTTTGTGGCAGTACAATACAGATGATACTAAAACCCCCATTCACACTCTTAGATGAATTGCAGTACTGCTTAGAGGCTTCAGCCCCATTGTGCTAGACCCTGTGCAGACACATAACAAAAAGATGGTCTCCGCTCCAAATTGCTTATAACATATTTCTAATGTGGCAGTTTTCTTCTTTTACTTGTTATCCATCTGTTCTGCTTTGTTTAGTATACCAGGCAACCAAAAATACTCCTTGGACAGGGGAACAAGAGTTAGCCCTAAAATACAATCACATTGTCATTTTATTTTACAGTGGTAACATTTCTTCTTTCAATGCATTTTGTCCCTGAAAGAAATTTGAGTTCAAAAAGGCTTACAACCTGGGAAAGATGCTACACAAAGAAATATAAAATTCTAAAAAGAAAACCTCGCTTCAGAGTGCACTCATCTGTAAGTGCTCTTGCTGCTTCTTTCATACTTATGTTGAAATTGATGTAGGCCATGGAACCCTTCAAAACCATTTAGCCATTGGCGGCACCAAAAATAATTTAATTATGGCTACTGAAGTGTATGATTTGAGAGTACAGAATACAAAGGTGTTGTTTGTTTTGATGCTGTGAGAAGATTCCTGTTTCATTGCAGAATTATTTTCTTTTGTATTCATGCTTAATTTTCTACTTTTCAGAACAAAGTGATAATAGGAATGCTTTTGTGCTTGAAGGCATAGAACTCAGAGTCAGGAGACCTTGGTTCTATTTTCATTTCTGTCTGAGATTTCCTGTGGGACCTTGGAGAGGTCAATTAGCCCCAAATTTTTGCAGGTGATCAGTGATTTTGGGAGCCTCAATTTTGGAATCAAATAGAGAAATCTGAGGCCAATTCCAACAGGTATTCGACACAAATCGGGTACAAGCATCAGTTGCCTTATGTGTAAGATAAGGATCATGCCTACTTCACTGGGTCTTGTCAAGATAAATATGTAAAGTTAGTAAAGCATGTTAAAATTCTTTGGATGGAAGCTGCTGTATAAACATACAAGCATAAATTATTGGGCTAGGTACCTTCTTTTTGCTATGTGTTTGTACAGGTCCTTGCACGGGCGGGGGCCTTGATCCTGACTGGCATCCCTTGGTGCCATTCTAATGCAGATAAATAATAATACTATCATTTATTATTATTTTAATTTACAAATGTACTGTTGCTTTAGAAAAAAATAACTGTATTAACTGTATGGTTGTCAATGGTTTGTTTTAAAGATAGAAGTGTATATTTTAAGTGTGAGTATTTTCACTGAAGAAAAATATTGCTGCTGCTGTTGATTATCGAGTGCATGAGAGAAGCAGCTAAAGAAGCACATCCCCATCTGTGAGGAAGCTCTAACTGAAGTCAATGAAGTTCATGGAAGGAGAAAGTGTTCGGTTTAGTTTAAAAAAAAACCTGATATACAGAAAAAAGAATCTGAGGGTTTTTCAAAATGTCCTTTTGTGTGTATATACTACATTATGTTTTAAAACTTTTGGGAGTTTTATTTATTTCATATTTTTGTACCTCATCGTAAATGGGACTCTTTTTAGTAAGAAGTTTGCCATCCTTTTCCATATATACAGAATTCCAGTCTCAAAAAAAAAAATATTACCTCACTCCTTGAGTCTGTAGCAGTTCTTTTTATAATAACTGTGAAATTCCTCTGGAGAAAAAGAATCTCTTGCCTTTGAAACAATGATTTCAAGTCACCTGGGGCTGTGTGTTCAGATGAGTCATTTATTTGTGTAGCATTGTTCCTTTGTCTGTTTCGTTTGTTACTGTTAGTAGAACCCTCTAAAGACACATTTATTGTCTCTTTAGAGCATTATATTGTATTGATATTTTGTAATAGTTGTATGAAATCAGGACTGAAAAGATGATAGTCTGAGGGAGAAAGACAAACTTACCTGAGTATTGTGGTCAATAACAAATGGTTCTCCAGAATGAGAATCTATCTGCCAATTTAAATTCTTTATATTGATTTTACAAACTAGTTGATGAAGAAAAATGGCTAGACATCACAGAAAACTTTTGAAAACTGTGTATCTATTTTGGACTAATCACTTCACACCCAAGAAGAGGGAGATAGCATTTATTAAAAGCAGTCTATTTTTATGTAAAGGATTAATTATAGTCTGAAAGGTAAAGCATTTTGTTAAGTTAACACACTAGCCATTCATTCATACGTACAGCATATTTCTCCACGTTACTCTGTCACTGTGATTGTTAGAACATGATGTACCTTTTAAAATATTTTTTTTACATCTACCTATTTTTTTCCACTTTCTTGGACGCCTCCTGAGTTAACAAGACATATCAAAATTAAAACAGCAGCAAGAAAATCATTTACCAAGGTGAAGCTGAGAAAAGCAAAAGTGACAGCAGTTATAGGAAGAAGCATTGGCTCTTGAAGTTAAGCTGCTCTGTCACATTCCATCAGCTGGACCATTATCTGGCACAGGAGGGCTATAATAAATTGTCAGATTTGCTTCTTAGCCAAAATGATGGAATGGAAATTGTGCTGCGTATCTTAGGGTAGGAGAAAAACAAACAAACAAACAAAAGCATGCATATGAGGAAATCAGCTACAAGACCTGCTATGATACATAAACCTGATTTCTGTAATGTAGTTCTTAGAAAAGCTCACAAGATAGAAGCTGGGAGATAGACATTTTGCCACAATCTTTTTTCAAGGAAAACAAGAGAATAAAAGATCAGGCAAAAGGAGTCACTAACAAAAGTGAAACCAACAAAATGGGTTCTACTTAGACTTCTCTTTCTCTTCTTCAGTAAAAATTAGAATGAATGAGCATGCATTAGATCTGATCACTGTCTTTTGGATATCAGTGTCTGGTACTGTAGTACTCTCACTAAGCAAACTGTTACAAATATTCAGCATCATGATCCTCTAAGAACCAGGAGAATTATCTATTCCCTACCTTGTTTGCCTGGGGGTCAAAGGGTGTTGTGTGGCTAGCGGAGGACACATGAATGTACATGGAAATACTTTGTGGGGATTAAATGGTCTGTATTTAGAAAGCAGCTGCTGAACATATAGCTGCAGTATGTATATCAGATAAAAATACACAGTCTTTTCATAAGTGTTATTTTTCTCAGTAGAAATATAATGCGAGTGTATATACACAAACAAATAAGTTAATTGATTAAGAATGTTTTAGACTCAACTACCTAAATAAGAACATAAGAATGGCCATACTGGATCAGACCAATGGTCCATCAGGCCCAGTGTCTTCTGACAGTGGCCAATGCCAGATGCTTCAGAGTGAATGAACAAAACAGGGCAATTATCAAGTGATCCATCCCCTGTCATCCAGTCCCAACATCCGGCAGTCAGAGGCTTAGGGATACCAAAGCATGGAGTTACATTCCTGACCATTTTGGCTAACAGCCATTGATGGACCTATCCTGCATGAACGTATCTAATTCTTTTTTGAACCCAGTTATACTTTTGGCATTCACAACATCCCCAGGCTATGAATTCCACAGGTTGACTGTGCATTATCCGAAGTACTTCCTTTTTTTTGTTTTAAACCTGTTGCCTATTAATTTCCTTGGGTGACCTTTCTTGGGTTTTATGAAGGGGTAAATAACTCTCCCTTATTCACTTTCTCCACACCATTCATGATTTTATAGACCTCTATCATATCCCCTCCAAGCTAAACAGTACCAGTCTTTTTAATCTCTCCTCATACGGAAGTTGTTCCATACCCTTAATCATTTTTGTTGCCTTTCTCTGTATCTTTTCCATTTCTAATGTATCTTTTTTGAGATGGGGCGACCAGAACTCCATGTCATTTTCAAGATGTGGGCATACCATGGATTTATATAGTGGCATTATGCAATTTACTGTCTTATTATCCATCCCTTTCCTAATGATTCATAACATTCTGTTAGCTTTTTTGACTGCTGCTGCACATTGAGCAGGTGTTTTCAGAGAACTATCCACCTTGATTCCAAGATCTTTTTCTTGAGTGGTAACAGTTAATTTAGTCTTCATCATTTTGTATGTATAGTTGGGATTCTGTTTTCCAATATGCATTACTTTGCATTTATCAACATTTCCTTTAATCTGCCATATTGTTGCCCAGTCACCTAGTTTTGTGAGATCCATTTGTAACTCTTCGTAGTGTGCTTTGGATTTAGCTATCTTGAGTAATTTTTTATCATCTGCAAACTTTGCCACCTCACCATTTACCCTTTTTTCAGATCATTCATGAATATGTTGGACAGCACTGGTCCCCCCAAACCTGGGGGGGGGACTCTGCTATTTATCTCTCTCCATTCTGAAAGCTGATCATTTATTCCTACCCTTTTTTCCTGTATTTTAACCAGTACCGATACATGAGAGACCTTCCCTCTTATCCCATGACTGCTTACTTTGCGTAAGAGCCTTTGGTAAGGGACCTTGTCAAAGGCTTTCTGAAAGTCCAGGTACCCTATATTTATTGGATCACCCTTGTCCACGTTTGTTAACCCCTCAAATAATTCTAGTAGATTGGTGAGGCATAATTTCCCTGTGCAAAAGAAGCGTTGACTCTTTTCCAACATATTATGTTCATCTATGTGTCTGATAAGTCTGTTATGTACTAGTTTCAAGCAGTTTGTCTGGTACGGAGGTTAGACTTACCGGCCTGTAATTGCCAGGATCACCTCTGGAGCCTTTAAAAAAAAAATTGTGGTCACACTAGCTATCCTCCAGTCATCTGGTACAGAAACTGATTTAAGTGATCAGTTACATATCACAGCTTATAGTTCCGCAATTTCATATTTGAGTTTCTTAAGAACGCTTGGGTGAATACTATCTGGTCTTGGTGACTTATTACTGTTTAATGTATCAGTTGGTTCCAAAGCCTCCTCTATTGTCACCTCAATCTGGGACAGTTCCTCAGATTTGTCACCTAAAAAGAATGGCTCAGGTGTAGGAATATTCCTCACATCCTTTGCAGTGAAGACCAATGCAAAGAATTTATTTAGCTTCTCCGCAATGGCCTTTCCTTGAGTGTTCCTGTAGCACGTTGGTCATCCAGTGGCTCCACTGATTGTTTGGCAGGCTTCCTACTTCTGAGGTACTTAAAAAAATGGTGTTAGTTTTTAAGTCTTTTTATTTGCTCTTCAAATCCTTTTTTGGCCTGCCTAATTATACTTTTACACTTGACTTGCCAGAGTTTGTGCTCCTTTATATTTTCTTAAGTAGGATTTGACTTCCTGTTTTTAAAGGATGCCTTTTTGCTTCTAACCACCTCTTTTATTCTGTTGTTAAGCCATCCTGGCATTTTTTGGTCCTCTTACTATTCTTTTTAATTTGAGCCTATATTGTAGTGTTTTTAAAAGTTTCTATGCAGCTTGCAGACATTTCACTCTTGTGACTGTCCTTTTAATGTCTGTTTAACTAGCTCTCTCATTTTTTGTAGTTCCCATTCTGAAGTTAAATGCTACTGGTGAGGGCTTCTTTGGTATTTTGTCCCATCCCCAAGGATGTTAAATTTAATTCCATTATGGTCACTGTTACTGAGCAGATCAGCTATATTCGCCTCTCAGACCAGATCTTCTGCTCCACTTAGGACAAAATCAAGAATTGCCTCTCCCCTTTTGGGTTCCAGGACTAACTGCTGCGAGAAGCAGTCATTAATGGTGTCTAGAAACTTTATTTCTGCAACCCATCCTCAGGTGACATGTATCCAGTCAACATGGAGATAGTTGAAATCCCCCATTATTACTGCGTTTTCTGTTTTTATAGCCTCTGTAATCTCCCTGAGCATTTCACAATCAACAATCCTGGTCAGGTGGTTGGTAGTATATTCTTACTGCTATTCTCTTAGTCAAGCATGTAATTTCTTTTCATTTAACTGAAGCACAAAATAGAAATGTAGGTTAACAAGAGTAGTAACCAATATACCTTATCAGTTATTTTGTGCATTCAGTAGTCAAACTATGGATAACATTGTAGGGACCTAATATAGAATCAGAATTTTCTGAAATATTTGCAAGGTAGGAGTGAATCTTTATACTGCACTTCCAATCCATTCAAATATAGCTGATTGAGAATATTCTGTAAATTAGAAGATATCACACACAGGCATCAGTTAAATCAACTGGGGCCTTGTCCTTCCTCTGAATCTCCCATATTGCAACAGTCTGGTCAGTTGCCATTTGCGAATTTTTCATTAGCTCCAGAGTCGTATATGGGTTGTATAAAAACTCACTTCTCAAGAATGTGTTTTAGTGAGGGTTGGGCATCCAGGACAGTGAAATCAAGTATATACACCAAGAGTGATTTATAAAACCTATGTACTGTCTTCAGAACTCTTGTTATGAATCTTTGAGAAAATACCAGGAAATTTAGGTCAGAGCAGGAATCAGGTCAAATGGTGGGAGCAGGAATTGAAGCCAGGAATCAGAGCCAAGGGTCAGAACCAGGTACGGTGACCAGATAGCAAGTGTGAAAAATCAGAACGGGGTGGGGGGTAATAGGCAGCTCTATATAAGACAAAGCCCCAAATATCGGGACTGTCCCTATAAAATCAGGACATCTGGTCACCTTAGAACCCGGTTACTTGGAGTCAGGGAAAGCAGGTGCAGGGCAGGGTCTAGGCTGGAGCAAGGCTGGGTGCAGGGCTTGGAGTAAGGTAAGCACAGGGAGGCAGAGAATCTGCAGACATGTGCATTGAGCAGCCACTGAGCCACTACAGCTGCTGGTCTTAAGACCCCACTCAGGTGGTTTTGCTGTGGCCCAGGTGCACGCATTGGCTGCTTGACAACTGGACAGGGTCAGCTGCAGGCCCTCTGCATGAAAGGTGCAAACATCACAACAGGTAATAAAAATGAAGTCCTGTTAGAAATTGAGGTGGCAATTTTGGTGCAGGATCAATTATTGATTAAAGAGTACTGAGCCCCGGAGACTAGACAGTAGTCATCTTAGAGTATGTTTACATTTAAAACACTACAGCAGCACAGCTGCAGCACTGTAGCGCTTCAGCACAGATACTCACTACAACAACAAGAGGGCTTTTCCTGTCACTGTAATTGATCCAGCATCCCAAGAGGATTCTTCCGTCAGTTTAGAACTGTCCACACAAGGGGTTCGGTTGGCATAGCTATATCTCTGAAGAATGTGGATTTTTCATACTCCTGTGAGACATAGCTATGCCCGTGTAATTTCCCAGCGTAGACCAGCCCTTAGAGTTCTCAAGGAACTTAGTTACATGGCCAAGTTAATAGTATGTGTTAAAATTAACAATAGCACCAGAAGAAAGAAGGGTAGCAAATGTTGTATCTCTCTTTTTTAAAAGCGCAAGGATTGATCCTGGGAAATTACAGGCCAGTGAGTTTTATTTCAGTACCATGAAAACTAGTTGAAATAATAATTGAAAGAATTATAAAACACATGGATAAAGATGATAGGATATATGTAAAAGCCAGCTCAGCTTCTATAAAGGAAAATCATGTTTCTCTGATTTGTTAGTTCCTTGAACATATTAATGAAATATTGGATAAACTAGAACCAGCTGACATTCATTTGGTCCCCAAAAAGCTTTTGACAAAGTCCCAGACAAGAGACTAATAAAGAAACTAAGTGGTCATGTAGTGCAAATTATGTATAGTCTTGGATTAGAAACTGGCTAACAGACAGAAAATAAAGAGCAGGAATAAATGGGCAATTTTCAACATGGTGAAAAAGTAAAAGTGGTTTGCTCCAAGGTTCTGTTTAATATATTTGTTAATGATATAAAAAGGAACTAGCAAGCAGGTTGTGAAATATGCAGATGACACATAGTTATGTAGCTTGCTCTGGACCAGAGGTTCTCAAGCTGTGGTCCATGGACCACCTATGGTCTGTGAGCTCCATTCAGGTGGTCCATGGATAGTTCCCTGGGTGGCCGCACATGAGAGAATAAAGGGCCACCCACCTAATTAGTGGAGCCGCACAGGCGTGGCTCCACTAATTAGGTGCCTGGACCCTGGAGAAGACGCACATGTATGGTGAGGTGGTGGCCTTGGGAGGAAAAAGGGAGTAGGTGGGAGGGGGCAGTGGGGTGAGAAGAGGGGGTGGGGGGAATTTGGGATGTGCAGGGCTGTGGTGGCCAGAGAAAGAGGCGACTTTTCCCAGCCCCAGCTCTGTGGCTGCTGAGGTGGGGGAGAGAGGGAGAGACCCCCCCACTGCTTCCCAGACCCACATTGTGGGCTGCCACGGCAGGGGAGAGAGGGCACATCCATCACATTAGAAAGGTAAGACTTTGATATTAAAATATGAGTTGTGTGCTTTTATTTATAGAACAAAAAAAGTTAAAAGTTTTTTTATATAGTGCTTTTATCCAAAACACTTTACATTAGTTAGCTAAAGGTACAAACAACATTTGGAAAAATCATTAAGTGGTCTACCGAGACCCTCAGCAATTTTCAAGTGGTCTGTGAAAAAAAAAGTTTGAGAGCCACTGGTTTAGACTACAGAAGAATGAGGAAGTTCAGAGGTCCTAACAAACCTAGGTGAATGTGCAGCAAAATGGTAATTTGTTGTTGATAAATAGTAAACTTAGTGTTGATAAATGCAAGGTAATGCACATTTGAAAGAATAATTTGACTACTTATGCACTTTCCTGGGTACTAAATGAACTGTAACCATTCAGGAAAATAACCAAATATAAGCTTATACAGCTCACTGAAAACCTCAGGTCAGTATGCAGCACTAGTCAAAAATGCAAGCAAAACATGAAGGTACATGAGTAATCAGAAAGAAAATAATACTAAACATATCATAATGCCTTTGTATAAATCAATGCTATGCTCCCACCTGGAATACTGTGTTCAGTAGGTCACCCTATCTCAAAATGGAAATAACAGAAATAATAGGCTATCTAGAGACATGCCTCAAAAATGATTAGCAGTATGGCAAGACATTCTTAGAGGAGAGATTGAAAAGACTGGGACTCTAGGCTTAGAAAAGAGATGAATGAACTGAGACTTTTGATCTCTGAAGAATAGGTTACTGTTTGCAAAGATGTCTCAAAATAGGTATTTGTTGAATACTCCTGGGGTCATTGGCGTATGTTCTGTTGTTTTTTGAGTCACAGTCAGAGATAGGTTACCAGACCAGATGAACAAGTAGTCAGCTCCAGTATGGCAATTCCTGCTTTGTTGTGAGTGAAGATAAGGGAGGAGATTAAAAGTAAAACTGAAAAATTGTGAGTGCAAATTGTGATTATATAAAACTCTAGTGGATTGACGGTGTGGTTTTCACATCACATTTGCAACACTCACACTCCCTGCAATCTCAGATTTGAATCCTGTAAGGATTAAATGAGCCTTCACTCTTCTCTGGTAGATAAGATGAGTTCTGTGTAATTTGCGGTTGGTTTGTCCTTCAGATGAGACTTGAAAACCAAAATTCTTTCTGCTGTGGGTAGACACTACAGCTCTTATGGCACTATTTGTAAGAGTTGGTTTCCTTCTTGAGTGGAATGCGCTGTCCTGGTTTTGCTTTTCACTACCATACCTTATTCCTGGGTGGCACCATTTCACTAGCACTATACATTTGACATGAAAGACAGTTTACAAAAGTAAAATTTTGTTTATACCTGCTATTTGACATTCATTGGAGGATAGCTATTTAGTATGGTACTTGGGGAAATGTAGCAAATGTCATTAACAACAGTGCATATTCATCACAGTAACAGGTGCCATAACACCTTGTCATTGTGTCTCAAACATGATTTGTATGGACCACTTCTGTGGTGGAGAGGGTTCTTCAGTACCCAGGCCATTCAATCATTGGCTTTCGTGGGGAGTCTCAAATGTGGCAGTAGTGGCTTTAGAAAAGGAAAAATATTTCATCCTCATTAGATTTTTTTCCCCAAAGTTCCTGTTATTTGTGAAAGTAACTTTAAGGGACAGTATTTCAAAATAACATGAGCAGTGTTTTATTCTTTGAGGGACAAATAACTGTTTTGATCATATCCATGATTTAACCAAAACTGAGGTATATTTCCATAGTTCAAGAACATGTGCTTTAAGTATTCTATAAAATGGATGCTGTTACCATAGAATTTTGGTACCTTTGACCTGAGCACATAACTCTGCTCTGTGGCTAGAGCAATGGCCACAAATCTTTACAAGCCCTTAGAATGCTTATCAGCTGTGAAACAGATTTCACGTACCATCTGCTGTGTGAAGGACACATTAAAGTAGTCCTCCATTTCTCTAAAGCATCAGTACATTGATGCAAATCCCTATTCTCTTACCTGTACTTTTGAAAGTGATGGAGTGATACCACCTGCACAGTTCATTGAGTTGTATCTGAACTGTGCAATCTTCCTCACAGGAAGAATAGATAGATACATCTCCCTGAAATGTAGCCTACCCAGATGCATACAACGTTTTCCGTTGCAGTAAACTAGCCAACTGGTTAACATAGACCGTTATTTTGCCCATTACAGTCATCCATATTAATTTTTATTTTAAAAAAATCCATTAGTGTTCTCAATAATATTTTACAAATACTGTTTAAATGTCCTGAAGGAGCTAAGCTTATAACATTCAGTGTGGAGTTGAGATCAGTTCCTCAGAAGAACTCCTTTGTTAACCGGCATCACTGAAGTTACTCTGTTGGAAGTGTGTTTGAACAATGACACAAAATATAAAGAAAAATGTTTAAAGAGGTCAGTGGTTTAGTTCACATTACCCAACCAAACTAATAAGCCTGCTTAAACCAGATCTAGAGATTTTCAGCACAAACTGATTTATGCACAGAAATGACATTTTGGAGGAAAAAATAGCAGCTTGGTTCTTATGCTGGGGTATTTATGTGCATTATTTCTGTTATTTAACATTTACAGATAGTTCCAGAGGTGTGCATTGCGTTTTACAGTGGAATAAAGACATGGTCGCTGATGCAAGTAGTTTACTTAAAATTATGCATACACAGCGGGAACAATGATGATAATCTGTGTAATTAATTTAAATTTAGTACAGTATTGAAGGAATAAAATTATTGTGATTTGTAAAAGAGAGAGTCAGACAGCAAAAATCCAAAAAACCCTCACCCTTTACCTATAAATATCACTAGAACAATTGAGCTATATATTGAAAACATCAGATAAGTAGAAAAAGTCTTGATTTGCTGTTATTCTGAGACATAACACTACATGACACCTGGATAAGAACCTGGTTGGATCTAGTGAATGTAAGCAGTAACTCAGATATAAAAATTTTTATATAGTTGTACGTGTCCACATGGCATCAGTATTTGTGCTGGGACTTGTTTCTCATAGAAGAGCTGTGTGGTTTAAAGTAAAATATTGCCACAAATTAGAAATGCCCTTGATTTTTATTTGTCCCAGTCGGTCCTGCTGCTAGATGAGAAATATTAACACTTCCAACATAAGAAAAATCCAACTCAAGGATTTTATTTTATGTGTCTTGTTATTAATACGTACATTACAAACTTGCCTTTTATTCTGGCTGCTGGTTTGCGTGAATTTGAATGTCTTACATTGAAACGATCTTTCAAAATCAAGGATAAAAAACTCCAGAAAGCCACAGTCAAATAGGTCTAAACGAAATGATAACTACATCTGCAGCAAGAAAGTCTGAGCATGCCTCTGACTGAAACAGTGAAGTTTAATTGTTTAAAGTTTTCTTTTCTATTTCCCCGTTGCAGCTCAGAGCTGTTCATATCAAATAATAAAAGCAAACAAGTAGGTAAGAGGATGAAGCAAACAAGACACATTTTTTAAAAAGTTTTTGCTGTGGGGCTTTCATGTCCTCAACACTGATGCCCTAGGCATAATTCTATTCGTTTGTTGAGAGTGATTCCCTAAACTGCAATAGAAACCATATCTTACCACCTAAGAGTCAGTGCTAGTCATTCTGGGAAGCACAGAAGGAGGCCTTGCAGGAAACATTCCTTTCATTTGTTTGCCCTGGCTCCGTTTCTCCTTATCCTACTATTCTAAGACTGCTTTATTATTCATTCTTGCCATTATTCGGACCATAAATTTGCCTTAAAGGGACTTAGTGACTTCACAAATATCAGATTTTAAACTGTCCTGCATTTTAAAAAATTGTAATATGCAAAGTGGAAAAAATGACGTTTACTATCTCATTTGTACAGTTAATTATGCTTGATCTATTCCAAATTTTAAAGCAAAATATTCTCTAGCCAAACCAGTGTTTTGCTAAGAGCAGTTGGATCAAATGTATCTGTTACAAATACAATGGCAACATTAATAAGAAGTTAAAACCAACACAGTCATGGTTTTTTATTGTTAAAGTTCATTCAGGATTTGATCCAAAGTCCATTGACATCAACTGACTTCTTGATCAAAGGATCAGACCCTTGTTCTGTAAATGAAATCTGTATGGTGGGGAAGACGATTCAAGCAAGACAATGTATGTATACTATACAAGTTTAGTAGGAAAATTCAGCATAATCATTGTTAAGTCTTTATGGCTAGAGATACTATCTTATACCTCAGGCATGCTTTCTCCATATAGTACCCAGAATACTGGCCTGGTGTTTGATTTTTGTGATTTGAAAACAGGAGCAAAATTAGAGAAATAATAGATTAATCTCTTCTTGGCTGTGTAAACATAATTCTACATATTGAATTGAGGGGTTGCTAATCCCTCACATGTTTCTTCCAATTAAATTGCAGAGCTTTAAATACTTTCAATCACAGGAGGCTGAAGAAGCATGTGTGTGTGTGCATGAAAGGGAAGGAGGGTGATAATCCTAAATTAAAGTAATTGTATTTGGAGGGAAAGTAGGCAGCAAACAGAAGTCCTGAAGTGGGGGACTTTAGAAAATAAAAGAATTCTGCAAAATGTTCTGACCCCCTAAGGAGCTGAAGAAATAAAATTGGGATTTTCAGGTTGATTAGGGTTTGGTTTATGAGCTGCTTTTTGTTAAGAGGAGTGGAACAGGAGGAGGAGAAAAGGATTTAACTTGTAAGGGTGAAAAAATCTTGTAGAAATTGCCTTCATGTTCTTGGAGGTTTTAAAAAAAAGCTGACAGAACTCTTTTGAGACCACCCCCTTCCAACCTCTTCAAAACAAACCCAAGGCCATGATTAGTACTAAGTTTATTGCAGCCAGACAATCTAAAGGCAGAGTGGAAGATTAATTTAATATGTTTTTATTCTCAAATCTATATCCTAATGTTGAGGCAAATGTCAGGTATGCATTAGTATATGGCCTTTATGCTCTTTACAGACACATTGAGAGATATGGAAAGAAATCCCCCTTTCCATGTGCATGTAGGGGGCCCTCTGCATAGATTCTGTTACCGCAGGGAAGGCAGGATTTGGGAAAATTCTGTGTGGCTTGGAATCCATAAGAACATAAAGTGGCCATACTGGGTCAAACCAATGGTCCATCTAGCTCAGTGTCCTGTCTTCCAACAGTGGCCAGTGCCAGATGCTTTAGAGGAAATTAACAGAACAGGCAATCAAGTGATCCATCCAGTCATCCACTCCTAGCTTCTGGCAAACAGAGGCTAAGGACACTCAGAGCATGCTGTTGCATCCCTAGCAATTCTGTTGATAGACCTACCTTCCAGGAACTTATCCAGCACTGTAAGGAAAAAGGGGTAAACAGAAGTAAGGCCAGATGTTCCACCACTCTGAATCGTCTGATCTTTCCTTTCCCCCCTACCATGGAGGAAAATGGTGAGGGCCTTGGGGTATTTAGGATAGAGCAGGTATGATGATGAGGCTCTGTTTCTGCTCTCTCACTTATATGGAAGGATTTCTTTCTCCATGTGTGTCCTATGGAATTCTCCTGTTCTCGGCCCACTTGCTAGGGTTGAATGACCATGCAAGTTTTTGGTCCTTGGTTAGAAACAGGGTGTCAGGGTTCCTTCCCCACTCTGAACACTAGGGTACAGATGTGGGGACCTGAATGAAAACCTCCTAAGCTTACTTTTACCCGCTGAGGTTAAAACTTCCCCAAGGTACAAACTATTTTACCCTTTGCCCTTGGACTTCCACGGCCACCACCAAACGTCTAACACCGGTATTATTATTATTAGGAAAGAGTTCATTTGGAAACATCTTTCCCCCCCAAATCTTACCCCCTTTTTCTGGGGAAGGTTTGATAAAAATCCTCACCAATTTGCATAGGTGAACACACACCCAAACCCTTGAATCTTAAGAACAATGAAAAAAAAGCATTCAGTTTCTTAAAAGAAGAATTTTAATAGAAGAAAACGTAAAAAAGAATCACCTCTGTAAAATCAGGATGGTAAATACCTTACAGGGTAATTAGATTCAAAATATAGAGAATCCCTCTAGGCAAAACCTTAAGTTACAAAAAGACACAAAAACAGGAATATCCATTCCATTCAGCACAGCTTATTATCTCAGCCATTTAAACAAACAGAATTTAACACGTCTCTAGCTAGATTACTTACTAAGTTCTAAGACTCCATTCCTGTTCTGTCCCCTGCAAAAGCATCACACAGACAGACCCAGACCCTTTGTTTCTCCCCCCCTCCAGCTTTGAAAGTATCTTGTCTCCTCATTGGTCATTGTGGTCAGGTGCCAACGAGGTTATCCTATATTCTTAACCCTTTACAGGTGAAAGGGTTTTTCCTCTGGTCAGGAGGGATTTTAAAGGTGTTTACCCTTCCCTTTATATTTATGACACAGGGGAAATCTTAAACTTGAGAACTCTCTCCCTTTCTGTCCGACTTACTGTTCGCGATTCAAGGAATTGGCAGCAGAAAGCAAGAGCTGGAAAGTCTATAATTCCAGTTCTCCAAGCACATGCTTTAACAGGGCCTTGGTGACATCTGAACATAGATCCTAGAATTGAAAATAAAATGTATAAAAAAAACTCAGTGATTCTTTGGGCAAAGGCACTAACAGGTTAAGAGAAATATTCTCATGCTTTGTATTTAATGATTAGTGTATTCAGATTTGTTAGGTAATTGAAAGGGACTATTGTGGAACATGGTTTTGAACTGAGCCATTAAAGGAGCTTTGCAGTTTGCATGTATTGAGTCAGACATTGAAAATTCAGGGAGCAGACTGTTGAATCCCTGGTGATGATACCTGCATGTAAAGCTGTTCACACAGGCACTCCTCTTTTTCCCCCACTAATTTTGAACCAAGGCAACAAATCTTAGGAGCATCGACCCTTACTGAAAATGCCTTTCTTTCATTTTGTGTAAAAATCTAGTTTTTGAAGAGACTACATTAGGGCACCAGAAGCTTTAGGTGCCCAAATCCACCTTAAGATGGATTAGAACACTTTGCAGGTTCATAAAAAACTTGCATAATTTTTTATTTTCAAAATTAATTCTAAATGAACTCCAAATGTTTCTATTAATATAGAGACAAGGCAGGTGAGGTAATAACGTTTATTGGACCAGCATGTGTTGGTGGAAGATACCAACTTTTGAGCTTCATAGAGCGCTTTTTCTGGTCTGGAAAAATGCCTGTGAACAATTTTCACAAAAGGATCACTCCATATCTGACCAATCAGTCCTCATCCTCAAAGGAAACCTTCAGAAGACGAGCTTGAGAACTTAAATCCATAACTCTGCTAGACAATAAAAATCATGGTCTCAATGTAGACACTAGTTTTGTGGGTCTGTAATGGGGTCAGCACTCACCTCTTGCAAGCGCCCCCTTTCTCTGGCTGATAGTGCTTCATACAGTTCTTTTTCATGGGGCAGCATCCACCTCTCATGGATGGCCCCCTTTTCTTGGTTGGGTGTGAGCCAGCTTTTAATTTTAGTTGTTATATTGGGGTGGCACGCTCCTCTCGCGAGTGCCACACCAGCTGATGGTTCTCTCGGCGGGTCTTCAGCAACTCAGCCCTCTGGCTGAGCCACATACACTGTCCCCCCATTCCAGGATATACAATCCTAAGTTCTTATCATGGCCCTGGTATGGGGCTGTAGCTCTTAGGCTTCTTCCCAGAGGCACGGCCTTCTTCAGCCACCCAGCCGGGGCCCATTCTCGGTACCTTCAGCTGATGCTTTTCATCAGCCCTCCCTGGGCTCAGTCTGCAACCAGAACAGCAGGGCCCATCTCGATATCCTCGTCTGGTCTGGCCAGGCTCTGTGCTTAGCCTGCCCACACTGACCTTTTGATGGTCCTGCTGCTCATCCAGCCAGCCAGGCTCTTTGGCAGCCTTCCCTGGGCTCAGCTCTGCCTGATGAGCTCTCTTCAGTGATCTTTCCACAGTCCTGCTGCTCGTCCGTCCAACCAGCCAGGCACTCGGTCCTCCCTCATTGAGCTCCAGACAGCAACTGAACTTCTCTGCTGTTTGTCTTCTATAGGGCTCTTCTGGCCCCAGATTGGCTGCTCCCCCTTCTCCACAGCCACTCTAGGCTGCCTGGAAGACTTCTCGCTGCTCTATTCTGGGACAGGGTGATGCAGGACTGTGAGGCCTCCAGCAGGGCCTAGTCCGCCCTGCCACAGGCTCTTTACAACTATTTGCAATCTACGAAACCTCTTTTGTTTATGACTGCAGAGGTATTACTTGCCCACTTCCTTTTAAGTTGTTTCTTGCAATGTGTATTAACCCTTTATGCTTAACAGTCTGTCCTAGCTTTTATTTAGATGTGACACCTCTTCCTCTGGTTACCTCTTCCAGACCTGAAGAAGAGCTCTGCAAAGCTCGAAAATTTTTCTCTTCCACCAACGAGAGTTGATCCAATAAAAGGTATTACCTGACCCACCTTGTCTTTCTCATATCCTGAGACCAACATGGCTAAAACAATACTGCAAACAATGGAATATATAAATGTTGTGATTTACAGGTTAATTGCTAGCATGATCTGTACCAAGAGTATTTGATTAAATTATCTAATTTATAGTCATGTAGCTTGAATGCCTAGTACTAAATTGGAGGCACAAATCTCCCCCTTTCCCCGCACCCCCACACAACAACAATGAAGATTTTCTTTGTTTTTGTTTCTCAATATGGCTACTCACTCATTATAATAAATTCATCTCTTAGTCTGTTTTCCTAATGAACTGCTCTTACCTCATAGAAAACTGGAAAAAAAATGTAGAAACAAAGCACAAGACTTACTGTTGTGGTTACTTCTTATTTCAAAAAGAATTACATAGACTATATTGATTTAAATAAGATCTTAGTTTCTGAACAGTTCCTGACATCCTGCAGCTTAGCATTTGTAGTAATAAACTCTGTCTCTGTAACAACATAAACATTTCTCAACGGCAACAACTGTAGTGGCACAAATGGAGGATAATAGACCAAATTCAGCCCTCTGATATGTGAACACAGTTCCCATTGAAGTCAATGGGAGATGCTCTCGTGTACTGAGAGCTGAAGGTGACTTTACGGTCAGACTTCAAGTGAGGAATAATCAGTGGGATCAATGTTTCCACCCCCAAAGTTTCCCATAAAGCATATGCAGGTCTTGAAGAACCAGTTTTTCAAAAGATTTTCTTAAAGGTGCCAGGCAATATTTCAAGTTGCATCCATTACTTATGCAAATTATTTTTGACATTCACAATATGTTAAGGATGTTTTTGTAACAGTTTGTGAGGTACACCCAAAAATATATTATATTGCAACAGCAGAGATTTTTTTTTCCATTTTACCCTTTGTCACTAAAGCAGGTGGAAATCTGTTTAGAAGGTTTGCTCTGATTGTTTCAGTGGAAAGAAGAATCATACGTAAATAATTTTATGAATGTGGCCCCAATTCAGTAAGGTATTTAGGCCTTTGCATAACTTTAAGCCCGAGAGTAGTCCCATTGACCTTGTGTGCTTAAATTATGCCTGGGCCTTGCTGAAAAACTATGCATGCTGAATTAGGTCTTCTCTGCTATTAAAGTAATCAGGAAATGACAAATTACGCCAAATGAGAACACTAATAAGGAGGAAGAAATCTAAATTTTACCATATGCTCTGGGATTTTAGAGTTATCTTTATGGCAAGGAGCCCCTCCAAAAGTGATGCCAATTTCAATCTTTAAAGAGATAAATCAATCTGAAATCATGTATTCATCTGACAAAATTGCACATGGCACATTCCACATGATTTAGTTAAGTTACTGAAATAATCAAGTTTAATCCAATACAAGTTAGAGCTCCAGGAGGTGTAATTTCACAGTGCTATCTGCATGGTAATTCTCATTATCCTGCTGCTGAAGTCATCTTCCCCTTCCAACCATCTCACACTCCTCACTGAGCCTATTTATTTTACTGGATTATAGTCAAGCTACAGGTCCTCAGCTTCATGACCCTACATAACCTCAACCTCACCTGCATCTCTGATGTCATTTTCTCCTCCATAGGCAGACTGGCTTGGACATAAGCTGACATACTATAATGCAAACAGAGACTGCAAAGAACAGTGCATCTGCTTCCTCTCTAGCACACGTATCCACCCAACCTACCCATCAGCAACTGCCTGTAGCAAAAATCCACAACAGCCAGATACAGGACACTAGACGGGGGGGCTCTGAGTTACTACAGAGAAATATTTCCCGGGTCTTGTCCACATGCTCGGGTTTAACTCATTGCTATATTTGTGGTTGGGAAGGAATTTTCCCCTAGCTCAAATTAGCAGAGACTCTGGGTTTTTTTTGCCTTCCTCTGTAGCATGGGGCACAGGTTACTTGCAGGCTTAAACAAGTGTAAATAGCAAATTCTCTGTAACTTGAAGTCTTTAAACCATGATTTGAGGACTTCAGTAACTCAGCCAGAGGTTATGGGTGGGTGGGTGAGGTTCTGTGACCTGTATTGTCCAGGAGATCAGACTAAACGATCACGATGGTCCCTTCTGACCTTAAAGTCTATGAGGATTTCACCATCAACTCATTAAAGAAGCATGCAACTCACCGCCTCTCGGAGGGTCAGGGGGTTATTTTATATAATTATCACAATGATTTTTGTGCCCAAATTATTTCTCTAAATGTCTGCCACATGTTGCAACATGGTTTCTCTTCTGTGCTTAATTTCTTCTCCTCCAAAGGCTGGGCTGATGTGTTTTGGAACACAAGCTACAAAATAGGGAAATTAAATTGTAATATACATGTAATTTACAGTGACTAGGATCTGAACCTAAATTTTCTCATACTTCAGGATGGGTTTGGATCCGGGATTTGGGCTCATTGTTATGGTACTTTTTGTGACTGCAAAGCTGCTGCTACCACCATGGTAGTGCTGTGCATGTGTTTTCAGCTAGCTGTGATGCTAATGCTCAGGGCAGGAGTCACGTTCACGGCCTCCATACCTGTACACACATTCCCTAACTGTCTCAACACTCAGGGAGGGGCAACCCTTTATGAATTTTTAAGAGTCTCCTCCCTGCAAAGGAAAAAAAGGAGCCCAAGGAGGATAAGCCTGTACTATTACTTCCCAAACCTCCAGCATCATAGTGCTCATGAGTCACCCAACTCTTCTTCAAGATCTCACCCTGGAAACAGCATGCATATAGGGACCTGGAACATGGCGATTAGCTACTTTGATTCTAGTGCAGCATACTGGAATCACAGATGGCTCACAGAGTTTAGGGTTTAGCAGCATTGTGACTGTCACAGTAGTGCCATGATTTTGTCGTTTCCTCATTGTGATTAACTATACTTTACAATAAGCCAACTCCCCTTTTTAAAGTGAAACAGAACTGGAGGACTGTACATTAGCAGTCTCTTTTATACCATTTCCAGATCATTCATACAGGCTTTATATTCCAGTCCGTTTGATCCAAGTAGGATAAATGTTAAAGCATTTTGAGTCTCCCTTTTGCTCTGTAACCTCCAAGTCCATGTTCTACTTTTAGAACCCTGAACACAGGTAATTCCGGCTTGCTAAAGGGTGAACTCATTTTTATTTCCCGTGATGGGAGTTCATTCATGTGTTCTCCTGTAATGTTATGTCTTCAAAGAGATTGCACTGAGTGTCTTGAAGTTCAAACACATGAATTTACTCTTTTTGCTGCAGTATTAATTAGTGCAAACATGGATCTGTTCCAAGTGTCCAAACATTGCAGTGGAGAAAGTGGAAATTCACTACTGGCTTGCGAAACCAAGCTGTAGTCTGATATGTTAGGCTGAAGGAAGTATAGATTGGATATTAGAGCAGAGGACTGGATTGGGAATTTTGGACAATTCCACTTCTTCACCATTTTTACCTTGGGAACATCACTAAACCTGTCTATGTCTTATTTATAAAATGGCTGTCACACTACTTGCATTCTTCCAAGGGGTGTATGGCTTAATTTGTACATGTGAGTAATATGCTTTGACATAACAAAAGATACTTTAGTATATAATACAGTATTGTCCCCCTGTATGAGAACAGCTCATATTTGTGGTAATGTTTTATAAAAGTAAATAAAATATTGCTTTACTTTAAGGTTCCCAAAAGTGTGAAGCAGGGAAAAATATTGAAGAGATGGATTTGGTCTAAGAAAATAAAAGGTAGTTGAAGGGAGAGGTTTCCAAAATGATAAACACGGATGAGTTTGCTGTTCTTTTTCATGTAGGAAAGTGAGACACCCATTTTTGTGCTCTTGGGTGGTTAGTTCATGCTAGATGCATTTGAGTTAGGGTTTCCAACACTGATTCCGATTTAGTCCATGGTTGTGAATATTACTCTAACAGCAGAACACAGCTGTGCTTCCCTGCAGTGAAATGATAATCACAGTCTACTGCAGCTATCATTTAATGCTGCAGCCACCCCTCTGGCATGCCAGGTTAATTCTATTTCACCGTTATTTATTGATGTTCATACATTTTGATGAAGGACAATAGCCGTGGCAGGATGATAATAAACAGTAATTGACTCGTTGATCAATCTCCTGGCATAGTCAAACGACAATAAGATGGGCGTTGGAGCAATAGAATTGAATTGATAAAGACAAATCTTAGAGTTCACGGGGCTGATGAGCCAAACTATATTAATAATATTTTATTTTCAGCACTCTTTTTCTCTGTTTTATTTGTGTGTCTTTTTTGGTGAATAAAGAATAAAAAGAGCTTTGAAAATTTAATCTCAATTTGTATTTGCTATGTCCTTGTCTGGTAACTTTTTAAAGGCTTCCTTAATTGTGTGTGCCTTATAAGTGAGTTAAACTGTTTGCTGTTAAAAATCCTTATTTGAGCATGCGAACAAGCATCTATTTGTATAAACACCTTAGCTGAATTGAACATACAAACAGATTAAGAGCACAGTTTTCCAGTTTGTGTGTCAAGTGTGAGTTTTTTGCATGCACAATGGGTCATGCACAAATGGGTTTTTTGAAGACATTTCTCCTCTGTGATAATTAAACATACACACGATATGTGATTACGGATATTTCAGGTGCAGTTATGGAAGGCCTTTGAAAGTGTTTCCATGTGTCTCCAAATGCTCCCTTTTATAGTCTTATCATGCTTCACCATGATAATAGCTTGCATACATTCCTTCTATTTGTTAGTTTCTTCCTTTCTCTGTAAGCATTCTGTAAGACAGTAACTTACACAGCAGAGAATAGTTATCTGTGCAAGGAAAGAGAATGCTATTCAGGGTCATTCTGTTTGAGCTGAGATGGTGAAGAACTAGCCCCTAATCAAGCAGCGACTGTTCACTTTTCTCTTGTAGGCTTTGTAAGCAAAAGTCAGAGTTCAGCACAGTATTGTAAAGTTCTTCCTATAAGGATTTAGAAGGATGATGGGGCTAAAGGGTTCTTCTCCAGGGCTCCCACTGTTCAGAATATAGTCGTATCTTCTGGAAGACAGATAAAGCAATTAACTCTGCTTACATTAACTGAAATGTCATCATGCAGTTGCAAATTGAACACTCTTGCATGACTTTTTCCTAAAAAACAAACAAACAAAACACCAAAAAACTGTAGCACTGAACATTAGGAATTCACAGATCAAATGGTACTGTAATCCATAATAGAAAACAGGCTTGATACAAGATCTGGCCTTATTTGATTAGTTCAATTACACCTCTGCAATCATTTGCCCCAGTGGCAGACCATGCCAACAGTAAGAAGACTAAGGAAATGCAGCTATTCTCCTGAGAATTTTTAATTATTTTGGAGTAGCTAAAACAGTTCAAGCAAGGCAAGAAATCTTTTTAATATAATCCATTTGTAATTCACTTTCTCCTTACTGACTTAAACCAGAAGTATACATTTAGAGGAGAAACAGATTTTCACTCACCACAAGGGCTGTTAAAAAAGGGTAACCTATAACTGTGAGTATATCAAATCAAATCAGCGACACTGCTATAGGTACCCGCATGGCCCCACAGTATGCCAACATTTTTATGGCTGACTTAGAACAACGCTTCCTCAGATGTCGTCCCCTAATGCCTCTACTCTACTTGCGCTACATTGATGATATCTTAATCATCTGGACCCATGGAAAAGAAGCCCTTGAGGAATTCCACCATGATTTCAACAATTTCCATCCCATCATCAGGCTCAGCCTGGACAGGTCCACACAAGAGATCCACTTCCTGGACACTAAGGTGCTTATAAGTGATGGTCACATAAACACCACCCTATACCGGAAACCTACTGACCGCTATACCTACCTACATGCCTCCAGCTTTCATCCAGACCACACCACACGATCCATTGTCTACAGCCAAGCTCTACGATACAACCGCATTTGCTCCAACCCCTCAGAGACAAACGCCTACAAGATCTCTATCAAGCATTCTTACAACTACAATACCCACCTGCTGAAGTGAAGAAACAGATTGACAGAGCCAGAAGAGTGCCCAGAAGTTACCTATCACGGGACAGGCCCTACAAAGAAAATAACAGAACGCCACTAGCCATCACCTTCAGCCCCCAACTAAAACCTCTCCAACGCATCATCAAAGATCTACAACCTATCCTGAAGGACGACCCATCACTCTCACAGATCTTGGGAGACAGGCCAGTCCTTGCTTACAGACAACCGCCGAACCTGAAGCAAATACTCTCCAGCAACCACACACCACACAACAGAACTACTAACCCAGGAACCTATCCTTGCAACAAAGCCCGTTGCCAACTGTGTCCACATATCTATTCAGGGGACACCATCATAGGACTTAATCACATCAGCCACACTATCAGAGGCTCGATCACCTGCACATCTACCAATGTGATATATGCCATCATGTGCCAGCAATGCCCCTCTGCCATGTACATTGGCCAAACTGGACAGTCTCTATGTAAAAGAATAAATGGACACAAATCAGACATCAAGAATTATAACATTCAAAAACCAGTTGGAGAACACTTCAGTCTCTTTGGTCACTCGATTAGAGACCTAAAAGTGGCAATTCTTCAACAGAAAAACTTCAAAAACAGACTCCAGCGAGAGACTGCTGAATTGGAATTAATTTGCAAACTGGATACAATTAACTTAGGCTTGAATAGAGACTGGGAGTGGATGGGTCATTACACAAAGTAAAACTATTTCCCCATGTTTATTCCCCCCCCCCCCAGCACTGTTCCTCAGATGTTCTTGTCAACTGCTGGAAATGGCCCACCTTGATTATCACTACAAAAGGTCCCCCCCTCCCCCGCTCTCCTGCTGGTAATAGCTCACCTTACCTGATCACTCTGGTTACAGTGTGTATGGTAACACCCATTGTTTCATGTTCTCTATGTATATAAATCTCCCCACTGTATTTTCCACTGAATGCATCCGATGAAATGAGCTGTAGCTCACGAAAGCTTATGCTGAAATAAATTTGTTCGTCTCTAAGGTGCCACAAGTACTCCTTTTCTTTTTGAGGATACAGACTAACACGGCTGCTACTCTGAAACCTGTGAGTATAAGATTTTTCTGCAGAATTTGGGATCTATCCAAAAACCCGTAGCAGTCTTTGTTTGGAAATTATTAATTCTTGTTTAAAAACTTGAAGTAGACACAGAATGAACCAAAATCACATGGTTCAATGTAAAGATGCAACCTTAAGGCCCAATGTCAATATCTGTTTTATAGTAGTTGTCCATTATAAACTAGTTGCTCATTATAATGTCAGCAGTGCTGTAAAGTGTTGAACCAATGGAAACCTGTCAGGCAGGCAACTCTCTTTGCTGGGCAGACCAGGAGTATGTTTGACCCACAGACTTCAAATCATAATTGAATCATAATCTCATAGATTCATAGATATTTAGGTCAGAAGGGACCGTTATGATCATCTAGTCTGACCTCCTGCACAACGCAGGCCACAGAATTTCACCCACCACTCTTACAAAAAAAAACCTCACACCTATATCTGTGCTATTGAAGTACTCAAATCGTAGTTTAAAGACTTCAAGGAGCAGAGAATCCTCCAGCAAGTGACCCGTGCCCCATGCTACAGAGGAAGGTGAAAAACCTCCAGGGCCTCTTCCAATCTGCCCTGGAGGAAAATTCCTTCCTGACCCCAAATATGGCAATCAGCTAAACCCTGAGCATATGGGCAAGATTCATCAGCCAGATACTACAGAAAATTCTTTCCTGGGTAACTCAGATCTCACCCCATCTAATAGCCCATCACAGTCCATTGGGTCTATTTACCATGAATATTTAATTACCAAAACCATGTTATCCCATCATACCATCTCCTCCATAAACTTATCGAGTTTAATCTTAAAGCCAGATAGATCTTTTGCCCCCACTGCTTCCCTTGGAAGGCTATTCCAAAACTCCACTCCTCTGATGGTTAAAAACCTTCGTCTAATTTCTAGTCTAAATTTCCTAGTGGCCAGTTTATATCCATTTGTTCTTGTGTCCACACTGGTACTGAGCTTAAATAATTCCTCTCCCTCTTTGGTATTTATCCCTCTGATATATTTATAGAGAGCAATCATATCTCCCCTCAACCTTCTTTTAGTTAGGCTAAACAAGCCAAGCTCCTTGAGTCTCCTTTCATAAGACAAGTTTTCCATTCCTCGGATCATCCTAGTAGCCCTTCTCTGTACCTGTTCCAGTTTGAATTCATCCTTCTTAAACATGGGAGACCAGAACTGCACACAGTGTTCCAGGTGAGGTCTCACCAGTGCCTTGTATAACTGTACTAAAACCTCCTTGTCCCTACTGGAAATACCTCTCCTGATGCATCCCAAGACCGCATTAGCTTTTTTCACAGCCATATCACGTTGGCAGCTCATAGTCATCCTATGATCAACCAATACTCCAAGGTCCTTTTCCTCCTCCGTTACTTCTAATTGATGCGTCCCTAGCTTATAACTAAAATTCTTGTTATTAATCCCTAAATGCATGACCTTACACTTCTCACTATTAAATTTCATCCTATTTCTATTACTCCAGTTTACAAGGTCATCCAGATCCTCCTGTAGGGTATCCCTGTCCTTCGCTGTATTGGCAATACCTCCCAGCTTTGTATCATCCGCAAACTTTATTAGCACGCTCCCACTTTTTATGCCAAGATCAGTAATAAAAAGATTGGTCCCAAAACCGATCCTTGAGGAACTCCACTGGTAACCTCCCTCCAGCCTGACAGTTCACCTTTCAGTAGGACCCGTTGTAGTCTCCCCTTTAACCAATTCCTTATCCACCTTTCTATTTTCCTATTGATCCCCATCTTATCCAATTTAACTAATAATTCCCCATGTGGCACGGTATCAAATGCCTTACTAAAATCTAGGTAAATTAGATCCACTGCGTTTCCTTTGTCTAAAAAATCTGTTACTTTCTCAAAGAAGGAGATCAGGTTGGTTTGGCACGATCTACCTTTTGTAAAACCATGTTGTATTTTGTCCCATTTACCATTGACTTCAATGTTCTTAACTACCTTCTCCTTCAAAATTTTTTCCAAGACCTTGCATACTACAGATGTCAAACTAACAGGTCTATAATTACCCGGATCACGTTTTTTCCCTTTCTTAAAAATAGGAACTATGTTAGCAATTCTCCAATCATACAGTACAACCCCTGAGTTTACAGATTCATTAAAAATTCTTGCTAACGGGCTTGCAATTTCATGTGCCAATTCCTTTAATATTCTTGGATGAAGATTATCTGGGCCCTCCGATTTTAGTCCCATTAAGATGTTTGAGTTTCGCTTCTACCTCAAATATGGTAATGTCTACCTCCATATCCTCATTCCCATTTGTCATGCTGCCATTATCCCTAAGATCCTCATTAGCCTCATTAAAGACTGAGGCAAAGTATTTGTTTAGATATTGGGCCATGCCTAGATTATCCTTGACCTCCACTCCATCCTCAGTGTTTAGCAGTCCCACTTCTTTCTTTGTTTTCTTCTTATTTATATGACTATAGAACCTTTTACTATTGGTTTTAATTCCCTTTGCAAGGTCCAACTCTACTTGACTTTTAGCCTGTCTCACTTTATCCCTACATGTTCTGACCTCAATAAGGTAGCTTTCCTTGCTGATCCCTCCCTTCTTCCACTCCCCATAATGCTTTCTGCTTTTTCTTAATCACCTCTCTGAGATGCTTGCTCATCCAGCTTGGTCTACAACTCCTGCCTATGAATTTTTTCCCCTTACTTGGGATGCAGGCTTCCGATAGCTTCTGCAGCTTTGATTTAAAATAATCCCAGGCCTCCTCTACCTTTAGATCCATAAATTCTTCAGTCCAATCCACTTCTCTAACTAATTTCCTTAATTTTTGAAAGTCAGCCCTTTTGAAATCAAAAACCCTAGCTGCAGATTTATTTTTATTAATCCTTCCGTTCAGTGACATATGTTAATTAGAAGCCCCATAAAACTCCAGTATATAGGACAATGAAATACAAAGGAAAAGGAATCTTTGAGTCAAAGCCTTCTAAGGTTTCTGTAGTAGAAATCAGAAAAGCAAAACCATAACATTTCAGCCACTCAGCATTCCACAGATTAAGTAATGATCCATTTAGTTTTTCACAAAACAAAAAATCAATCATCTACCCAATTTTGAACCTATGTGCAATAATGCCCTATGTATCCAGTACATTGTAATTAAAGTACCAACATTCCAATGGAATGGGAAATTAGAGCCTTGCAAAAGTGCCAATGTATTGCGCTAGTGCACAGAAGTTGCAGTGGGGAACAATAGTGAAATCGTTAAATACTCTGTTTTAATTGGTGCCTGTATTGGAAATAGAATTTACACGAATGCACCCCTCAATTTTCACACATGTATAACACAGACAAATAAAACCACTAGACGATAATTACGTTATTTCTCCCTAGAGATAGTAAGAAAGAAAAAGTATGTTTATTTCTATTTTAAGTACTTGTGAGGTGTTCAGATGATAGCCATATAGGTAAATAGGTAGTTAGATAGAAGCTAAACATTAGACAAATGCACAGTACCATGTAGTATGTAAATACTAATAATATACTGTTATTCACTACTAACAACAGCAGTGTATCAACCTGACATCAGTTGTTTATGAAAGATAGACACAGAGAATGCCCTAGTCCCTAATTCTTACTGGCAGCATTCTGTACTTTGTTAGCAGGGAGCAATGGAAGAGTTTATTTAGGACAGTGATGTTCTCCTCAGTTGTATTTTAAATAGCAGCCTGGAAAAACTCCGGTGAAGAAGAACTTAAGTGCATGTTAAGAAAATGTTTAGGTACCTCCCAGGTGATAGATGTGCTGAAGAGATCTCTAAAGTGCAGCAGGCCTCTCAAAAGTGGATGATTAATACTGTTCAAAGTTGTTTTTTAAATCACTGGCCCAGCTTTAATAAAGTATCCCTTTCTGCATCCACAGTTTAAATCATTTGGCCATCTAGGTACCTGATTTAGTTATCTAAATTATCTTAATTACATGCATCCTTTGTGCCCATAAGCATAAGAAGAAAGGAAGACCAGGTTGTGAAAGTCTGCTACCTGACATTATTCAGTAAAATTCAAGTTAGTGTAATTAATTACTCAGTAACTTGAGACAGCTATATTATTAATCACTACTGGATATCTTGACACAGAAAGCACAGAAGACCCGATATTAGCAACATTCTCTTTTTTGTTGTTGCTTGATTGATATAATACAGCTAAACTCCAATTACTGATATTATTAGGCCACAGCTAAAAAGTGATTGCAGCTCTATGAATGTCTAGATAGCAATCTTTGCAGTACTCTGTGGTGTGTTTTTGTGAGAATAAAATTTGTACATCAAGATAGTTGCCATGGTTTCCACATGCATCCTAGTAAGATTGTGGGAGAAGCGTGATTTGTTATGTTAATGCTAAACTGCATTAAGAATCTTAATATTCACAGGTGACTTGTGATCTTCAAATGAACAAGCTTTTCTCTTTAGAAATGAGTCTAAAATTGTGATCTTTTGGGGCTAAAGTTGATGTGCAATCCTAGTACCTTGGACAATGCTAAGATTCTGCATACAGCTATAGTAGAGCTTCATGTTTTGCTGTTTATTGAGAGACTTTTCCCTTTGAAATGATCTTCCCAGATCTTTGATACTATCACAGATACTACAGACTACCAAGATAAAGTATAACTGGGTAAAGGGTAAATACATGCATGTCAATAACTTGTATCTCCTTATTGTGCAGAATAATGGTGAAAGAAATGTTTTATTGTGGGTAACTTACTCGTCTGATAGTGAGCAATTCTGTGCTCTTTTTATTTCCATCTCACTCTTATGGCTGGCCAGTGCCTAGAGTGGTAAGGAAATTGGCATGTTCAGCTCCTGAGGGGGTGTGTGTTTCAACTTCAACAATAACCCTTCTGGCTGAGTGAGAAGCGGCAGTGAAGGCTCTAAAGTGAATCTTTAAAGTCATCCTCAGCTGGAAGAAGGTGCTTGGCCTGAAGGGTGTTGGGGGCAGCAGGGACATAAAGAAAACAAATGGAGAGATCCAGTCAGGATGCACAGGACTGCTCAAAAGAGGGGGAAGGGTTTTGCTATTTTGCTATTGCTATTTTGCTATTGGAGGTTTATTTTGCTATTTTTAAAATTGGTTTTCCCTCTTTGATTTACTTTAAATTCTGTCTTCATTCTAAATAAGAGGGGTTGCCACTTAATTTCATCTAATTAAAGTTTTTAGATCCATTCTCCATTAGCAATATTGTACATGTAATATCAGCATCTTACCTTTGCTGTGAACTCTAATGGATTAATCATTTATATTACATGGTCTAATTACTTCAGTTCAACTCTTATTTACTTTTGACTTCTAAGTGACTTTATGAATGCTATTATTTCATTGTAGTAGCCCTTGAGAACAAGCAATTACTGTGATAAAGCACTTAAACATAGCAAATACTCTGGCAACACATCGAAATAACTGCAGGAGACATTGGTAAAATGTACAACTTTGCATAAAGAATTTTATCTTTTTTGCAGGTTTTAGTTTAGATGGCTCAATGATTCAATAAACTGTAGCAGTTGTGTGGTATATAGACAATGTTTCTCTATCAGTGTTGCCAACTCTCATGGTTTTACTGTGAGTTTTGTAATATTTGGCATTTTTCTGAAAGTCCCATCTCCTGGCATCATGTTGTTTTGCTAGAATTTCAGCTTTCTTTTTTAAAAAGTAAGTTTCTAGCCCCCATGATTGCAGAGAACAGCTTGAAAACATTAATCCTAAAGGCTCAATGAACAGAAGAATCCAAAATATTATTATTTTTTAAACTCATAATTTTTAAAGCAAATCTCTTGATTTTTTGGGCCTGACTCATGATTCTTGAGAGCCTGTGGTGTACTTCAATACTGATTTCTTCACTCAAATATCCAGTCACATCTAACTGCCCACTTGTGACTTGGTAGGAGAAAGTTGTTCCTCTCAGCTGACCTCATCCCCATTATGTTTTATAGGGTTTCTTTCTTTAGGCTGGCTTTCCCTCACTGTTGAAAAGCCACATCCAATGTCATATCAGGCATAAGTGGATGCAGCTCCATGGAACATCATCAAAAGAGTACACTTTTCTCATAATTGTTCTTTATTTTCATTTTGCCTCATTATAAATAAGACACCTAATTGCTTGGGCCAGGACACCAGGTAGTGTGCCTTGGACTATAGTGTGCCAATTACACAAAATGAATAGTGAGGAGTAGTACAGAGCTGCACTGGCCCAGAGAAAGGCTCTGGAGGAAGAATGTCTTCCTGTTCTGCCGATCATGCAGCCTCTTTGCACCCACTATATAACCCTTGGTGGGATACAGTTTATTTATCTTCCCCACCAACCCTCCCACATTCCCTGCCCAGTGGGTACTAGGAGGTCTTACCTCTTTTCCAGCTCCTCTGTCCTGCCATGTGCCCTCAGGAGCAGTCCTTGCCTGGCCCTTAGATGGACTGTGCAGGGGGTGGAATAACCTTTTTATGCCCTCCCCAGGTTCACCATGCATGTAAAAATGAGGCAGAATCTGGCCTTTAAATTCAATAATTTAAACAAAAGTGTTCACAGTGGAGAGAGATAAATAGCAGGTACTAGGGACCTGTACTGGGACCAGTGCTGTTCAACATATTCATAAATTATCTGGAAAAAGGGATAAACAGTGAGGTGGCGAAGTTATACAAATTAATTAGGTCCAAAGGTGACTGCAGTGAGTTCCACAGGGATCTCACACAACTGGCTGACAGGACAAGAAAATGGCAGGTGAAATTCAATGTTGATAAATATAAAGTAATGCATATTGGAAAACAATCCCAACTATACACACAAAATGATGGAGACTAAATTAACTTTTATCACTCAAGAAAGATCTTGGAATCACTGTGGATAGTTCTCTCAAAACATCTGCTCAATGTGCAGCAGCAGTCAAAAAAGCAAACAGAACGTTAAGAACCATTAGGAAAGGAATAGATACTAAGGCAGTAAATATTTTAATGCCATTATATAAATCCATGGTACACCCACACCTTGAATACTATGTGTAGTTCTCATCACCCCATCTCAGAAAAGATAGATTAGAAATGGAAAAGGTACAGAGAAGGGCAACAAAAATGATTAGGATATGGAACAGCTTCCATATGTGGAAAGATTAAAACACTGGAACTATTCATTTTAGAAAATAAATGATTGGGGGGGGATATGGTAGAAGTCTATAAAATCATGAATGGTGTGGAGAAAGTGAATATTTACTCCCTTCACATAACACAAGAATCAGGGGTCACCCAATTAAATTAATAGGCAGCGGGTTTAAAAGAAACCTAAGGAAGTACTTCTTTACACAATGCACAGTCAACCTGTGGAATTTATTGCCGGGGATGTGGGAAGGCTGAAAGTATAACTGGGTTCAAAAAAGAATTAGGTAAATTCATGCAGGATATTAGCCAAGATGGTCAGGAATGCAAACCCATGCTTTGGGTGTTCCTAAACCTCTGACTGCCAGAAGCTGGGACTGGATGACAGGAATGGATCACTTGATAAATTGTCCTGTTCTGTTTATTCCCTCTGAAGCATTTGGCACTGGCCACTATCAGAATACAGGATACTGGGCCACATGGACCATTGGTAATATTAAGATTTTGTCATAGTTATTTTTAGTAAAAGTCACTTCGGGGTGGGGGGCGGGATTCCAGCGCCCAGTGCTGCTGCGATTGAGAGCTCCTGGGACCCCCTGATGTCAGCAGTAGCTGGGAGCTCCACGGTCCCCCCACTGCCCATGGTGGCCCCCTGCAGTGGCAGGGAGCTGTGCCCCTCCCCACCCCCAGTGGGTCTCCAGGACCAGTGTGTCCAGAACCAGTGTCTCCAAGCTCTGGGTCCCCGACCCACCTTCAACTGCTGAGAGCTGTGGGGGCCCCCCGCTGGCCACAGTGGCTCGGAGCTCTTGGGCTGGTGACTCGGAGCTCTGGGTCCCTCCACAGCAGCTGTGAGCTGCCAGGGCCGCTGAGAGCTCCAGCCCTGCCGCCCCGTGGCTGAAGCGAAAAATATCATGGATTCCGACGACCATAATCTTAGCTTTAACCTTTGGTCAACCCAGAATGGCCATCCATATGTTCTTATTATTTCTAACTACAGTTATTCATGCCCATAAAATAGCACCCATAGTTGAATGCATGTGCAGCATTGAAGACCATTTTAATTAGCCCTTTATGTCCATGATCATCTTTTATATGTGCATTTATCACTCCACTAAAAGTACATGCTTTTCATTTGGAGGGTGGAGCATTAAACCACTTTTTTTGGCAGCTACTCATTAAAACCTCCCCTACAATATATTTTGCTAAGTCATTTATGATCTTTGGATGAAGGGCATTTCAGAAGTGCAAAGTGCTGTTATTATTTTTTCTTCTCTAAGAAGCACCTCGTTGATCCATCAGCAATCACAGAGACGAACTCATGATCTCATTTCTCTAATCCAGAGTGGGAAGGACATGAAAGCCAGCTGCCAAAGCAACGTGGCTTTAGAAGTTGGAATTTGCAGGGCTATTTGGATCAGGACCTATCTCATCTAAAGGAAAATCACAAAGTATCACTTCATTCTGAAAGCTAACAATTAACTAATACTGCCGTGAGTAATTTTCTACAACCTCCATTTTGGACAGTTAATGATTAAAAAGCAGAAAGAAATGCCAACTAGCAAAATTGCTTTTGTTCATACATATTGAAACCATATAGCATTTCAGTGCTGGCTAGGCGATTAGATTTTACCATCCTTATGCTGAGTCACCCCGTTGACAAAAATGAGGCTGTTCACAGAGAAATATACTGTATGTTATTAGAAAGGGTGGGAGGATCTGGCCCCAAGAGTTTACAAGACACAATTATTTGTATTACTGTAATACTTAAAGGCCTTAACCTGGCCAGGGCTCCATTGTTACAGATGCCTTACAGATGTATTGCCAAGCAGTCTCAGTTAAGATTATATAGGATTTGGTAAAATAGCCATATTGCTACAGATTAATCTAGGTAAACTAAGTCATGCCACATATCCTCATCATGTTGTTGTTATGATTTACCCTCAGTGCTTGCCTTTCCCCCCCTCTTCACCTGACTAAACAATTGACATTAGTGAAAATAAGCTCATGAAAGGGAGGGTATTGAAGGTACAGCTGTAAATAATTGACAGCTAAATAATCAGAACAACTTTGATGAGTTATAGATGTATAATAAATTGTCTGCATTTTGGCTGTAAGCTTTCTTCCCTTATCTCCCATCCCCTCCTAACAGGAATTTAAATTTGCACACACGAAGCACAAGTGAATTTTGAAAGATACAAAATTCTTCTAGAAGTTTGCTTTGGACCAATAACATGATCATGCTAAGTGAATTACTCTATAAATCTCAATGGAATAAAATATGGAGGGAGCTGTACTGTACATGTTACATTTTCTTTGATCCTTGAGTCCCACTTCACCTACCAGCCAGCATAGTGATTTCAGAAATTCAAACACTGCCATTACTTTACTTCAGTTAGGTATTTCCTGTCCTCTAAGTAGAACCTTAAAATTGAGGCATGTGACTGCCTTCCCCCACCTCTAAAGTAGTACCAGTAAGGGGAATGAAAACAATGCATCAGAAGCTTAAAATGGTTTAAAGGATTCATATAGAGAAGTCCCACTTTAAACAATGACTATTGAGTTGAAAATCAGTGGGACTTAGTCTCGTAAGTGCCTGAGACTAGTCTACACTAATCAAGGTTTGCCTGAATTGTTAGCAAACTCTCATAGTATAGATGCAGCTCATAATGGCAAAAAACTGCTGATGATCTGTTTTATGTACTAAATGGGCTACATTTTGGCTTTTCACTCATAGTGGCTGTACTAGCAAAAGCATTTCTCAACTACAACTACAGTAGGCGCACTAAGGCTTTTGCTGGAATAGATTTTTTTTTAAATTAATACCCCTAAGGAACGTTACTATACAGATACAAGTTTCCAATGTACTTGGCCTAAGTCACTTTTGAAAATGTGACATGGGCTCCTAAGTCACTTAGATGCATTTGAAAATTTTATTCTATATAATAAGTTTTCTTCCCAAGTACTTGTCTAAGCAAGGCTGAGGAGCAACATTCTTCTATATGGGGATGTGTTTCCTTTAGAGATTCAGTAATTGCTCAGGGTTCTCCTCTCACAAAACCAAAATCCCTTATTTAGTTTGGGTTTTCAAGTAAAAGGTATTTCTTCCCTCATTCTTCATGTTAATACCCAGTTGAGTATGTTTCCTTACCATTGTAAGGATATTGAAAATTATTAAGAACAACCATACAACCCTCAAGGCAATTTTCCTTTGGTAACTTATTTTGCCAGATCGCTGCACTTTTGTGTGATCATTTCTCTTCCCCCATCCTATTAAGGGTGCAGGGGAAATAAGAATTTTTCTTTCGGGGATTTTCAGCTCCTTATCCTGAGCTCCTTTAGCTAAAGGAGCTTACTGATTCCTTCTAGAGAATCCTTAATACTGCAGGCTTTTCCTCCGCCAAAGAGAATAATTGCTACAGACACTCTTGGGGGAATAGTGTCTTTTAGGTAATCTCGGCCTCTTGACAATCAAAGAGCTCTTTCACAACTCATATCATAACCTATGTCTCCTGGAGAAACCTTCAAGTTCTTGGGTCTGATCATGCCAGGTGCTTGGGTCCTTCAGATTATACTGGCTCATTGACAGTCAAATGTGCTCAGCACTTGAAAGGCTCAAGGGCTTAAAATAGAAGCTAGGAATGCAGCAGAGCCAGAAATTTGCCCCTGTATTGTAGAATTCATAAATATTTCTTTTAGGATGATGCAGTCATGTTCAGTGTAGAGAAAGTTTGAAGTGGACGTTTTTAAAGAGACAAAGTCCAACGGAACTGGACGTTCAGATCCATAAAGAATTGGCTTGTTCATTTAATTAGAGTGATTTGCAATAATCAAT
Organism: Natator depressus; assembly: GCF_965152275.1. Classification (NCBI taxonomy): domain Eukaryota; kingdom Metazoa; phylum Chordata; order Testudines; family Cheloniidae; genus Natator; species Natator depressus. The sequence continues at coordinate 68,216,149 of NC_134242.1, read as the reverse complement.
TGATTCAATTATTGCTTAGCCCACACTAAGCTTTCCAATGACGGAGAGAGAAGCTGGTGAACCTACTTTGGAATGGTTTCTGCTTCTCATCTGCTGAAAGCTTAGGATCAAATTTTGTCCTCACACACCTACAAACTGATGGTGACCTATAGGAGGATTCTAAGAGAGTGAGAGTGGAAAAGGTTACTAGATCCCTTCAGTTTTTTTTTCCAGAGAATTTTCTCATTTCTGAAGTTTTTTCTTCAGAGTTTGTATATTTAAGGAAAAGCCACCTTCTTTGAGGTGATCTTTTAATTCCTGCTATTCAACATGTAAGTACTCCTCTAGGGAAGAAAACAAAAGGATAGCTGGAATTTTCAAGAACTGTCTCTGACTATAGCTAATGTAAAAATCTACTACCTCTGGAAATAAGAATAAAACATTTAATGCCAGGGGGCAAAATAGCATCAGACAATTGGATTCTGTCTGCCATTTCAAAAGAGGTTCTAATTTATTTCTGGCATGTGGTTTCCTCCTATTCAAAACATAAAACCTCTCAAGTGCCAGAAATCTACAAAGTTCAATGGAATTATAATAAAAGGAATTCAGGATCTACTTTAAAAATGCAATAAATAAAGTGCCTTTTCACTCTCAAGAGAGCCTTCTTTCCAGCTAATTCAGAGTGCACAAGAAAAATGAAGGCTTTCCCTCAGTCCTGAATTTCATGTTTCTGAACAAGGCTAGTTATCATAAAGAATTCAAAAACCCATAAGAAGGCAATTTTTATCTTTACAACCAAGAGGTTTGCTTAGATCTGGTCCATATGTATGTGCATTTCCTGATTTCTAATTTGGAACACCAGAAATTAATCGCAGTGGCTGTATACTGAAAATAGACTAGCTGAAAGTCCTATTTGTAAAATACGCTCTTCTGAGTGTTTACTATATGCATAAGTGCAGCAGTAAATCACCTTCCTATGCAGCCACTTCAGTATTTTTCCAGTTCTATAGGGAAATCAGACTCAAGGGCTTTTGAGCTGTTTAAAACACATCAAGACTACAGATGTAAATTGCTCAGTGAATGGAATCCTCTCTGAAACAAAAGATGGTGAAAAGTCACCTAATTTTCTGCCGTCCCTTCAGTAATCCTTCAAAGAAAAAAACACCTAACTTTCTTCTGGGGGATTCCTAGTCATCATATATAAATGCAAGATCTCTCTAACAGGCTAGGATATATAGTTTTCCAGGTGTCTGCATCGTAAGTGCACTTCATATCACTTTACTGGAACTAATTGTCCTCAGACTAATCTTTCTTCATTTTCTTCTGTACTGATGACTTTAGAAAATGTAGGAGGATTCTGGTAAATTAATAAACTGACTTCATAAGATCAAGACCTCTAGAAAGAGACTTGCAAGATTTGGGTCACAGCCAAGGGAGCTTGTAAGATTTGGATCAGTACCAAAGAAACAGAATTTTCTTAGCAGATCTTCTTAGCTTACAGCACGAAACTAATCACTGCCCAACATCATTTTCGGTGAATGCAGATTTTACTTTGAGATCACAAGATGATGATGCTATCGAGGCAGATGGAAAGGAAAGTTGTTGGGAAATATGGGCCCAAAGGAATTTTCTACACATTTTAAATCTTACTTTTGCTAAAATAACTATCTATCCTTCCCAACTAACTAATTCTCTTAAACTCCATAAATTAGTAAAAAAATTCTTAGTAAAAAATGTTGGTTAAGAGAGCTCTAGCAAGTATAATCCCAGTTTGGAAAATCTATTTATAGTGATATAGTAAGTAGGACAACAAAGTGCCTTAAGGAGTATTGAGAAGATGGCTTTTGGTGCTGAAAGCACAAATGTAAGGAAATTAGATATTATGAGGGATAATTAAGGATATACCCTCCTTAAACATTTCTATTGACTCCATCTACTGTTTTTTAAAAGGAATGGGGAGTGATTTGATTTATTGTTAATACAGTTATGGTGAAACCTTTTGATTCTTGCGTTCTCTATTGAGAGGATAGATTATATTAGTGTCTGAATGATTTTTTAGTTTAGGAATTCAAATGAGAACACTAAGAATGCAGTTGATGGTGGTCTTGAGTTTTCATTCCATAAGAGAAGGCCTTATCATATTTGCGAGCTTCCATTAATATTCTTCATCAAAGTATCAGTCAAATAATAAACTTTTCGCTCCAAACCTGAGGGTTCAGTTTCTGTTCAAAAGGTGCCACCCCAGCCTTTTCTTTTAAATATTCTGGCAGGGTTATCTGTTAGAGGGACGGGGGAACCTGCATGCTTGGGCCAGTTACACTTTTTTTCCTCTTTAACGTATAAGTAAGAGGATAGTCTTCATGAGCAAGGTGTTCCGTCTTTCTTTCCCAAACATGAGCTTGTGATTTTTGTAGTCTTTCTAAATAGATTATTCTTAATCTACAACATGCTAAATCCGGAAGAACTCCATTAGAAAAGCATTGGTAACATACACAGGTAGAGCAAATGTAACAGGGTTACCTATTTCTTTCCACAGCTAGATTTAGAGAGGCTCTATCTAATCCACTATCATCTGATTACTTTTTCAACTGAAAATGTATCCTACTCACATAAACATATTTTATTATAGTTATACTCAGCACTCATCCAAAGACAGCAGGGTGCATAGCAAATAATCATTGTTCCTCTTTTACAGATGAGAATATTGAGACATAGTAGGTTAAGTGATTCACCCAAGACTACACAGTGAGACATTGACAAATCTGGAAATAGAACACTTCTAAAAGGGTAAACATTGTTAATGGTTGCATATTCTAGTGGGTTTCTAAGCAGCACATTTTGAGGCAGATGTGTGTATGAGGCATTATAAGCTACTGTATAAAGTGGTGTTGAGATTTGCACTTCAGACTGTATTTCTGCTATTTCACACACTCGAGTAATTGAGCTTAGTTCAAAACAAACAATCATTCTTAACAGCAAAGCTATATCTTTTTTATTTATGCAGAAGAAATAATTTTACAAATGATTCCTTTTACAAATTTTTTGTCGATAGGCTGACTGGGAATCCAAAACAATGACTGGATAGCTATATAACCACAGTCACTACAAACTCAAAATTCTATTCTCACATATTCTCATAGAAGTTCAGATTTAGGCAATTTTGCAAAGTTTGTCAATGAAACACAGTTATTCTGTTTATCTGCCATAACCTAATTCACTTCTGTAAAGAAAAGCCAGCTAATCTGTCAAGCTCCAACTGCTGCTTCCATTCTTTGAAGATGTTCACCTTGGCTTCTTGAATCCCCATCTTGGCTCTTCCGACGTACTCTTTATCGTCCCAGATGATGGGCATCTTCACTCTCCAACCTCACACTTGACCTTTTCCCCAACCAGGCACCTGCCCATCTATAAAGCTGAGCCACAGAGACTCGATTTAACAAACCTGTTAAGTTTCCTGGAGCGGGTCTCCTCTCTGATGAAAGAGAAGGTTCAGCTGAGAGCAGAGCAAGCCCTCAAGGAAAATATGGAGACTGAAACACACAGAATATTTTGCAAGAAGCAAGGTCTTTGAGGAACAGGGAGCTTGCAGCAGAGACAGTCTCTTAGAGGAGAAAACTGGCAGTGGAGGAAAGGTAATAAAGGAGGCAGTTTTATGACAACTTCTTCTAACATTTTCTATAGCATTCCTTTTATTTTTTGTACTTCCAATGCCCTTTAACTCACACATTGATCATCTGGGCTTTTTCGTCTATATAACTGTAGCATTTTCTCCAGTTGTGCAGGGTCTTTTTTTCCAACTGCAGTTGAACTGGGTGGACTTACAGTAGGTTTCATATATCTTGATATGTGAAAGTGACTAACAGATTGTAGTGCAGTCAGCACAATTCATTGGGTTCAAAGACGACCCTGCAGAATTGGGAGCATGCTTCCATCTAAAAAATATAGATTGCTGGAACTGAGTAGAGCATCTCATCAGAACTCTCTTCACTGGGCCCAGTGTTGGGTTAGCCCAGAGTCAACTTATTGAGCCAAAATACAAAACTAACTTGTCAGCAGGTTTTGTAATACTCTGTAAAGTGCAGACAAACAATATAGGCCTCTGTCTCAGAACTTATCAACCAGGCACCTTCCAAAACTGGTAGGTTAAATCTGATATTTATTAATCTTAAATCTTCAGTAAGTGTTCCAACTTGAAAGTGTATTTTCTCTCCAACAAATCTTTAAGCTTGTGGCTGATGGCAAGCAAAATATAGTAGTGGTAATTCTTGTTCTACACATTAGTGACACGGGAATTAAATGTCAGCATCCAATTTCTTTACTAATCACTATTGTGCTTCTACAGTGGGCAGTGTCACTGCCTTTAACTGTCACTGGCATTCCCAAGGAATAAATGGGTGGGGGAGAATTCTAATTGTTCAAAAAGTAAAGCTGAGTGGAAACTGGCAAGTTTGCTTTGTCTGTGTTTGTGAGATTGCCCCTCTCCTGGTCCAAGCCAGGTGCTCAGTGTAATCCTTGTTTGTGCTTTGCATTCAGATGAACTCCATCTCAAAGCAAAATCAGAAGATCAGGGATGAAGTTCTGGGTTTGCCATAGACTTCCTCCATAACATTGGGCAAGCCACTAAATTTTATTGGGTTTCAATTTTCAACTTGTAATTGGGATGATAATGATACTCCCTTTCCCCCATCCTTTGTCTGATTGCCAATTAAACTTCTGTACTGGTACTCTTATTATATCTCTGTGTTTTGCCTACCACACTGGGACCTGGTTTTGGTTGGTGCTGCCATAATAATAGTAAAAATAGTAATGAATAAAAACCAAGTCAAAACCATCTGTGTTTTTATAAGAAACCATCTGAAATCACAGATTCACATGATTTAGTTTGGGGGGGTCTGCCCTCTTCCCCATCCTTGATGCAGTCTCCATAGCTAACACTGTCCCTTTCTGACAGCCCTCAAAATCTATAGCATATCCTTCCAAATTAAAGGAGAATTGTGAGGTGAGGTGTCATTCATTTTAAAGTCCAGGATTGGTATTTTGACCCCACTGAAATCAATGAGAGTTTTGCCACTGACTTCAATGGGGATGGGATTTGATCCTGGATTTTAAAGCATGGCCATCAATTTGCATCTACAGTTTATAAGCAGAAGACATTTGCACCTGCAATGATATGCTCCCACTACTTAGTTAAATATCTAAGTAGATGGCTGTGATTGCAAATTACCTAGTTAGAAATACTTTACTCTTTATGCTGCAAAATCCTGAGAGTTAATTAAGAGTAAGCTGAAAATTTGGTCTGTAATATTCACCTATTTTGGTAAATACTTTCTAGTATTTTGTTGTTGTTTAGAGTAGCAGTGCATTCCTCTGATCACTTGTGCTGACATTTATCATCCTATAGTCTCCATTGACACTATTAGTAGTTGTCATAACGTAGTGTCTATTAAATTGAAATATATTGAAATTATCTGTGGATCTGTTAAAAGGTCCAGTGAACTCAATGTAAAGACTTTCATAGGAGGTGGATCAGGCCTTTATAACCTTTATATATTTACAACTCTAGTCCCTTTTTAAAAAATGTAATGTAGTGCAGGCATTTTGTAAAACTATGCCTCTGGTAATATATCCATTATGACTGGAATCTTTTTAGTGGATTTGTTTTTTTGTTGGACATGAGCTAACAACATTTGGCAACTACTGACAACTTTCCAAATTATCTTTCACTGTTAGATATAATAGAACTAAGCTTATCCATTTTCATATTAAAGGACTTCCATTGTTGGCACAGTATCTGTCCAAAATGAAATTAACTTATAATTGACCTTGTTTTCACTTTGGCATTCTTTTGATTCTTGCTTAGGGAGCATAACTTTCTGCAAGTATTGCGTTTGTAACTTACTTGGAGAGACACAAACTACAAGGAACCCCATGCAATACAATAGTAAACAGTGGCTTTTTTATATGGCGATTTTAGGACATAACTTCAGCAAAATGTATAATTTACGTATTCTGTTCTTAACTTTTTAGGACTGAGTAGAAGCATATTTCTAATGGTGAAGTTTTCAAAGGGATCAGAGATGTTTTTAGTAACATTTTGCAGCTACATAACAATCACAGCATTATTCTAGTTATGTTCTGGAAATGTTATGTTTCCATTGTAATTAGTAGTACTTTATGTGGAGTGCATCCTCTTCAGCCAGTCAACTCCAGATTTTTCAGTTAAGACTTCCCCAACCCGCAAACTCTTTTTAATAAAGGCTGCTTGGTTCATCATATCTCACCTTGAATTGCAGACCTTACAAAGTTGAAATTGTTTTAGTCTGCGCTTACAAAATTCTAGTGAGGAAATACCACCAGTGACTGTTGCTGCCATGAGCTCAGAACTGCTAAGATGCCTTGATAAACTGATAGGCAAGTGAGCATACGAGGGGAGAGAGGATTAGTGATAGAAGGATTAGGGTCTATAATAAAACACTATGAACTAGCAGCAAGCCTTTCTGTAAAAATGTTGCTTGAGGCTCTTGTTTGTTATTTGGAAAAATTCTATTTAAATGCAGATTAGACTTTCCACCTAGGAGTACAACCTGGGTGTTTTTTGTTTTTTTTGTGTGTGTGTGTGTTTTAATTTCTTCATGAACTTTGCTAGTTACTTTGCTTATGCTGTTACCGGGATTAAAAATGCATGTTGCAGTGTCATGAATTTTAGTAGCTTTCAACAATTGCTTAATTTTAAAGCATATTTTGTTTAATCAGTGCAAGTCCACCACATTCACTTGTCATAGGAAGTAAACTCCAGCTGATCATTTGTTGTGTTTTGTAATTGGTCACTTATTATACTGAAGGAGTTATCACCCTCACTCTATTCCTTTCATGTCTATAAAAACAGCAGTGAAACAGGACTGTGCTTTGTACCTTTTCTGAAATGGAATCCTTGTTCATTGCCTATATAAGAAATTAATTATTTGTAGGCCCTGTGTGTTCTGATGAAAATGCCATTTCATCTTCCCTTTAGGGAGAAGAAGGAAATTAAAGCAACTGTTTCAATCAGTTGTAGCAGATTTGTGAAAAGTGATCTGAAATTATCTGAAGTCTCGTCACTTAAAACAGACTCCATAATTCCCAAGTAGTTCCAGGCAAGAGAATCCTTGTCATGAATAGTATTCCTCCCCCCCCCCCCCGCAATACAGGTTTATATTCTGCAACCGATATCAGTAAAATACACTAAAGGAAGCATCCCAGTCCCTTCCCATGAGTTTATTTTTTAATCTGTCCTTCTGGCATCTTGTCACTAGCAACTGCAGTGACACTTGCTGATCTTGTCAGAACTGTGATAACATGATGTGCATCCCCAAAATGAATTTCAGTTAATCCCAGTCATCTCTGTTGAAACACATGCCAAACTCAATACTGCAATGTCAGTGCTTTCTTCTCACCTATTTTTCCTTTCGTCCCAAGATGCTTTGTGAAGTATTCACCTTGGTTGGTGACACAAGTGCTATACAATGAATGGCATAAACTATCATTGGGATTTATGTACCAAAGCACAAAAAATCTAAATATATCTCAGACTCTGGGATCTTGACATATTATTAGAGAAGTTTTAAAAAAAAAGTTGGACTATGGGATTATTTTGATAAATATATAGCAGTCTGGACTAATTGTAATGCTAATTTTAGATGTTTTGTGTCCGATCGCTAATAGAAGGAAAAGGGCTGATTTGGTGGCTTGTATTTCAAGTTTACACTTTAAGAAGTGTCCACTTTATTCACTGATATGGTCACTATTTTGCATAATTAGTGCTTTAATTAATTATTGTTCATTCATCTTCGCTCTTCTCTTCTGAAAACAGTAATCCATTCTTCTTGTATACTTTTTACCACAATAATTCTTCATAAGACATATCAGGCAACCTTGAAACTTCTCTAATTAAAAAGAAGAAGAAGAAATCCAATACCAAAATTAAAATTGAGCTAGCACTCCCTAGACCTAAGCATCAGCTCTGAGGCTCACACTTCAGTATTAGCATGCTCATAAAGGCTTGGATGATCAAGAATCAAATGTGAGAGAAAAGGTAGGTGAGGTAATATGTTCCATCGGATCAAGTTCTGTTACAGAAGCTCTTTCTCTGGTCTGGAGGAAAAAACCAGTGTGCAAGCTAGTGTTGCCAGTTTTGGCTGGACGTATTCCTGGAGGTTTCAACACATGACATAATCTTTAATTAAAGATTAATCTTTAATTCCTGGGGAGTCCAGGACAATCCTGGAGGGTTGGCAGGCATAGTCCAATCTAAATACAAGATGGGACAGATTGTTAAAGAGAAGGGGTTCACACATACTGTAGGAGACTACTTCAAATGAAGTGGACAATGAAGGATTAGCAGGCAGTAGGGTGTTACAAATTCTTGTAATAAGCCATAAAACCAGCGTCTCTGTTAAGATCATATTTTTTTAGTGTCCAGAAGAGTTATGAATTTACATTCCCATGCTCATCTTTTGAAGGTTTCCTTTGATGGCAGGGACTGAGGCTATGTCCACATAGGGATAAAAGCCCTGCAGCATAGCCCTGGCTGGTCTGAGTCAGCTGATTTGGCCTCATGGGGTTCGAGCTGTGGGGACCTTGCAGGGTCCCAAAGCTGGTCTTCAGCCTGAGCCCGAACATCTACACCGCAATTTAACAGCCCCATCAGCCAGCTGGCATGAGTCAGCCACAGGTTTTTAATTGCAGTGTAGACATATCCTCATTCAACACTGCAAACAAGAATACAACTTGGCATCCCTATTATGTTAGTTAAGCTTTTCTGTGAATTGGAAAAAATAAAATGAGTGAAGCCACTAGCTTCATGCTAACTTTGTTTTGGACACTTCATGATTCTCTGTTCTGATTATTCAGATGGACTAGCTAATATAGTAACTACCAAAGAGAAAGGTGATCTCTCAAGAAGAGATGGAACATTAGACCAAAGGATTTACATGCAAGTGCATGCTCTTAAAAAGTTAACAGGGACTCCAATGAAACACTAAAACCCTGAAAGCTTCAAAACTGTTTTGGACCTGAGTAGGATCAATAAAACTTTAGATGGCAACGCTCCTTCATGATCATTGTACGCCCCATATGGCAAGCAAATAATTTCCCCTCCTCAATTTCGGTTGCAAACACAGAAAGTGAGGAGGTGATCCTTGTGAAAAATATGTCTGCAGGATTGGGGATATAATGACCATTACATAAATGGTAAACGATGGGAGTAGAAAATAGTGAACTATTACTTGTCAGCAAAGTAGGATCTAAACAAATCATGACCTCACGTAGCATTGGCACTGAAGTAGATATAATCTTAACATTCAAATTCAATGGCAGTTATTACAATGGCTTAGCTAAGCTTTTTAATTTTTATGTATCTTTTCATGTGTATTCATATTGCAAATTGGATTGTGCCTAGAATTCGTAGGTTTTAGAGGTTTTTCCAGCATGCCATTATTTGAATGAAATAGAAATATGCTTACCATTACAATGTTTTAGGTTGTATCCAGGTGCACCAGCAGGGATTGTTGTGCTGTGATAGCATTTTGATGACATCCCAAATTTGTTATCAACATAGCTAAATGCAAATAACATTTGTCCTTGCAGTTCCCATTAGTTTGCAGGACCAGCAAAAGTTATGCTAGCTATGTTGAATTTAACAGGCATCCTCAATGGGTTGTTTGCTGGATGAAATGTGCAGATATGCTTATTATGAATCTATGAGAGTTCTCAAACTTGGTTGTATTTAAAACTCTTTAGACAAATGGCCTCCCTAATTCTTTCTTAAAACTCAAATTGGAAAATACACTTCACTGAACAAATTTCTACCAGGGTCTGCAAATTGCTTACAGCAAAGCAACCAAGCAACCATCCTGGGAACCAGACAGCCTCATTTCATCACAGTAACAGGGATGGTGTTGAACAGTGGTTGGTGAACACCTGCAGGGTCTGCTTACAAGTGCTGGCATGAGAACTGCAGGCCATCTGGATTTGAATCTCCTCCTCTCAACCTTACATTCTCTCCTCTCAAGGAAGGAAGGAGAGAGTTGTGCCTGTCTCTTTCTCATGCCATCCTTTTCACTCCCTTGGACTCCAGGGGGCATGGATATCCACTTCCTAATGTTCATTTATTAGTTTGGCTTGTGAGTGAGAGACAGTAGAAAGAAGTGGACTTTGCAGAGGAGGAAGTAGGAAAGCAGGGAGACTGTATGCCCTGCAGAATTAGGAATGACATTCTAGAAGCAAGAGGTATCATAGAGGTGAAGTGCACTGCAGCTTTTAGGAGAAGGATAGGAAAGTGATACATATCTTGTATCTGAGCAGGGAAATGATCAGATACATGGGACAAGATCAAAGCAGGGACACAGCTATGTAGAACATTGAAGGCAAGGGCAAACTGTTCGATTGTTATGTGGAAGGAGATTTGGATCCAGTGAAAAAACCATAAGAGAGCATGTGACAAGGTGAGACACCAGAAAGATCAGCAGTGGGGTTGGATGATGGTTAAACTGGAAGGGGGAAGTTGCAGCAGTCTTATGAGGAAAGCTATGAAGCATGGAATGACTGTTTCTTTTTCTGATCAAGAAAATGTTGTTATATTCTAGCTAAGTTGTGTGACAAAAGACACAAATTGGTGACAGGTATCAGATCACTTTTTGAACATTTGATTTTAATGGCTCACCTCTGCGTCCAAGTAGCAGATACAGGCTTAGGTGATGTGTGCAGGCAGATAGTTATTTTGCAGGACATCCACTGATGTATGAAAAAGAAGTCTGAATATTGCAGAGTAGAGTTGCTGAAATGGGAATTCTGTCAAATATAGATGATATTTCCTTCTCCCTTTCTGAAGGACAAGGAGGAGGAAATTGACAGAATATGGTGTATGAGCCCAGAGCTTCATGACTAACAGCGTATTTTAGCATACAACATGCAGTATGTTTTTATTTCCCATTTGTAACATTGAATTGAGTTTCTGTTTATACCTTATGTTCAGTCTTACTAACTGCATGTCAGTTTGTACCCATCTACCTTGTCATCACCCATATCTTACACCCAGCCACACAATTTCCTCTGTTCTTAGAATGCATTTGAAAGAGAAACATATTTGTACATTGGATAAGCTAATTTCTGTCTGTTCCCACCCAGGTGCACATACACACACTTTTGCTTTCTCTCTCCCTTCACCATCAATGCCTGCCCTAGCTAATCATTGTAACATTAATAGTTTGGGGTCAAAGTCTGAATTGTTGCATTAGGTGGTGTAGGTTAGACCTCTTCCTCTCCTCTCTCCTATTTAGACTTCCCTCGGCCTATTTTCATCTATTCTGCCATTTGGAGGGGAGTCTGTGTTGGTCTGAATTACATGCAGAGGAGCAGCAAGGTGTAAACTGAAAGTAGCCCCAACCTACTTTACCTTACACTTTCCAGCACCTTGTTGTTTATGTGACAGCAACCTAATGCTTTCAGACATGGGTAGAGCAACTGTAAGTTGTTTCAGGGGAGCAAGAGTAAATATAATGGAGTCTAAATTACTTTATGCAACAGTTTGGAATTTGGCCCTTCATCTTCTGTTGTCTATATCAAAGTAATCTGTAAGAGTGTCTGTACTATTTATGAGGAGGGAGCAGTGATCAGATAGGCAGAACAGATTACTCACTACTGTAATATACTTCCCTTTCTTCAGAATTACCTTTCTCCCCTTTAAAAGCCATATTTGTATGTAGCCTGACTTCAGGGATAGGTGAGCACAGCTTATCAGGCCTTCACAACCATTGACTGAATAGACTCTTCCGATTAAGATGGTCCCCATTATCTCAGAAAAGGACACTTAGGTTGTGAAAGTAGATTTTACTCACTCAAATTGAATTGGATTAATCCATATGTGATTTTCAGAGCTACTTTCAGTGCTTGCATCTGTGGATTGTGTATGATTAAAAGAGGAATCCACTGATGATTTATATAGGTAATCAGGCACCTAGTTCCAAAAGAGATTGTTTTTTCAATTGAGACATTTTCAACTGCATTCTAATCTGGTTCACAAAGGGGGAAAAAGCTGGTTTCAAACAAGTTCATTAAAATTAGAGGATTTCCAAGAAATTAGGATATTGGTTTACTAACTAGAACTTTATTAAGTAATTGAATTTAATTAAGTTAAGATGGGTAATATCTTCAGAAATACTCCAGGGCTTGATACCACTATCAAATAATTTACTCTAGGCCTATTTTATGACCTTGTATTAAAATAATTCATTAACTCTTTATAGTAGTGGGATTGTTGAAAGAGTGGATTGGTCTTCTGGAATAATGTACAAGTTTAATAATGACTGTGAAAAGCTAGTTGTTAGCATGTCACTTACAAATGGACAGATGCTCAAAATCAATAAATTCTATTGATTATTTTAGCACTTGAGGCTGACTTTAATTTACCCCAAACTCAGTATAGAATCTAAGTGGCATCTGCCTTGTTTTACCTGACAGTAGAATGAACAAAAATATTTTTCTCAAAAATAATGTACATATGTAATCAGCAAATAGCAGAAATTATTAAGTATGGGTTAAAATTCTGTTTTAAATTCTATTTTGAATCTTCAGTGATAGTCTGCCTGTGGAATTCTCTTTATGTCATTGGACGAAACGCACTTGTAGAACACCCTAAGATAAAAAGTATTACCATAGATCTTTTATTAATAAATATGTGCAGAACATATCACAGCTTCCCAGTGTTTGACAGGACACACTAACATTGCCCCATCATTGTAGATTATCAGTACAGAACAGAATTAGTTAGTAGGAGGCAGTTTTGCTGTGCGACATCCCTAATACAGTATCTATGGCATGGAACTTTCCCAGGCCTTCCCATTCACAATTCACATTGCTGCTTTCTCATGAACATCAGCTTCTGGGTAGGAAATCCAGTAGGAATATTAAAAATGAGTTGATTCCTATAGAGTAGTGACGTATAGGTGGTCATTTGGACTAAAACTGAGTATTACTTGCTGGGAGCTGTAGTTTCTTTTGGGACACAGTGTAATCTAAAGGAGTACACAGTCAATGGGTCAAAGTTTGGATGACCCTGATCTACATAATTAGTGACTAGCATTCAGCTCTAATGCTCTCACCTCTGGTCTAAGAGCTTTAGAAACTGTCACTGTGAGAATGTCATAGAATTCTCTGACTTTCCCTTTGTTGAAAGCATTAGCATTTTAGGGACACTTTGTCCCCTTGATGGATATGTACCATCATCTAACCCTATACTTTCTGAGCTATTGCAGTCATCTTCCTTAGACTTATAAAAAGAACGTGGAATAGCCATGCTCAGCCAATTTATTTTTGTTACAGTAGTTTACAGACAAGGGGAGGAGGGCTTGTTTGCCTGGGATTGTTGTTCTGTAGTTTAGTTTCCAACATATTCCTCCTTAGGACCCCATTGTGCCAGGTATGCACAGAACTCTTTGGGGGATGGGGAAAAATCCCTCACAGAGGACCCAAGAATTCAGGAATAATGTGGATGTTTACCACATGCTCCTTTAGCCTGTGGGGACAGGGCCATGGCTCTGCCTCCTCCCAACTTCATTTGGGGGTGACTGGTGCCCCAAGGTGTTCTAGGAGGGAGTAATCCCTATCACCTTATGACATTTTGAGGATCACCTAGACCAATAAGTGGTTCTGTCATCACCTGCCATGCCCTGTAACTTTGGCTGCCGTTTTGCTGTGCAGTGATGGTTCAATTCCCTGACACCAGTAGCCTGCCTAAGGTCTCCCCCTGGCTTCCACCAGCCTAGTCACACCTTGCAGGGTGACACCAACAACCTTTCCCATCCCAAGGGTCCCCAAATCCATCCACTCCGAGTTTTTAACTACAGGACACCTGGACTTTTCCAAACTGGTTTGTCACCCCTGAAGATGTGAAAACAGCCCCAGACACCAATTTACTGTGGCGCACACCCTCCAAACAGTTTACACAGCAAAGACCTGCTTGGGGTAAAGGTAAACAGTTTATGTAGTAGAAAAATCACAGATTCAAAGATGAAACAGTAAGGAAAAGCAACCATATGCAAGTAACACAAACATAAAGATGCAGGCTCAGGCTTTACACTGTTAAACTAGATAAACTCATTTTTCTAACACAAGTTACCTATTGCCTCTGAAAAGTTTCCCAGCATACTGGCTACCATAAAGGACATCTAGTGTCTCATGGACAGCTCCCACCAAGTAACTGCCCCCAGTTTCTGGATGAAACCCTCAGTTTTAAGCCTCATTTTTAAAAGGGCTTTTTCCTCTTCTTTTTCTTTTCTCTTATGTCATGGTGACACATGGTTATTCAGGGAGGGGAAATTCTAGCTGGGATGTCTCAGTGTCTTTTTATTAACTCGAATGACCCATCGTTTGTCTTTTCCTGGGTTGTTCAAGGGTGGGTGCTTGGAGCGAGTCTCCTTTGGTTGGGGAGGCAGCTCCTCCTTCCTGACTGCACAACAAATTATGAGCACAGCTTACTATATACACAGAAACATAAATTCATAACTGCAGTCTGTATACATATCTCGTAATGGCTATTGAGTTCCGAACATTACCAACTTTCATAAAAGACTTTACTGAATATACTTTTATAGTTCAATAACACAGTATGCAATCAGCTGGTTTAACTGCTTATTTTGCGGGGGTTCAAACCTCCTGTTCTCCCCTTGAGGTGTCTGAATCCTGACTGTCACAGCCCTCCCAGCACAGGGTCTGGTGTTTTTGTCTGGCCATTGTGTGGGGTACACAAAGCTGGAGAACGGCACTTCTGCTAGGACCAGATAGCTTATTTCAGTTTAATACTGAAAAAAACAGATCTTTTATGGCCCTGATCACTATACCATTTGAGGCCTCACCAACATTAATGTATTTAGCCTCACAGTGACACTGTATTACTAACTGCATTTTGCATAGGGGAAGGGAGGAAGGAACAGAGAGATTAAGTGACTTTCCCAAGGTCATACTGGCAGTTTGTAGCAGACCCCAGTCCAGCACCTTGAACACGCTGCTATATTTTTCTGATAACACTAACTTTACTGACACTACTTAATTTGCAAAGAAAAAATGGGGCACTATGCTAATTGAAAAAATATGTGAATGGGAGCATTGGCGGCCCAGATATAATTAGAGGAGAGTTGTAGTGTGGTATAATTAATTGAACTGCAGTGGTTCTTATTGATTAGTTACACTGACTATGTCTGAAAGCACAGTTGACTGGCATTTATGTTTGACTGCAAATGGTATTATGAGACGGGCCACTTGCCTGTATTCTCACCATGTTCTCTGTAGAAATAGAATGAGTGACATTCACCCCTGTGTAAAGGGCCAGAAGAAGCTGATATATCACTTAAATCCCACGAAGCAGGCTTTATACTGGCACTTTGTGCAGGATCAAATTTCACCCACAGTGATACAGACAAGATGGCATATGTGAAAACTGACCACCAGATGGTACACTCTTTTAGCGCCAGATCCTAAGAGGTACTGTGCACCAAGAAATCCCATTAGCTTCAGCTGGCAGTGTCCAGCAGCTTTACCATTGAATCTCAGGTGAAGAACATTAATACAAGATATTGGAAACCAACCTTAGGAAGGGCTTAGCTTTCTTAATTTCTTTGTTTTAAGTGCTTTGGAGAAGACTTTCCATACAGTGAATGATAATGCATGTTCTGTAGGTGGTATTATGAGTTATGGACACCAAATGTTCTTGGAGTTGTATGTTTGAACTGTTATGGCTACATCTAAATTAGATTACATTTTGGTGCCAGGCATTGTATCTTATATATTTGTACAACACTGTCATAGTTTCAGAGCTCAAAGTAAAGTGGTGCAGAGATCATCCTTGAAAGGAATGGTAATGGGGTACAGAGATTTTCGGTCACCAGTTCAAGTCTAGTTTCAACTCAGGAGTGAGCACAAGTAATTACCATTTACAGACTTATGCACGTTAAGTAGTTCCATTGAGGTCAGTAAAACTGTGGACTATGTGAAATGGGCTTCAGTGACTTTCCTTCCACACCCCAACAGTGACCCAAACCTGAATCAATATTTATCTCTCCTGTAGCTATGACACCTGTCACAAGTGCATTTTATAAAGCCACATTGTTGTGTATTTCAACAATTTCATGCCACAGCCGGACATTTGCAGCGTTTAAGCACTTACAACAATGGCTGAAGTAAAGTTAGATTTTGGTGAAATTAAAATGTACTATAAAACCTTGTTATTTCATAAACTAACAAAATCATTTAAACAAAAATTAGGTGGAAACAGATTTATTTATTTAGCAATAAAAAGTTATCATAAAAATATATTTTTAAACCTATAAATTGTATAACCGCTCATTATGAGGGATGTGAAAAAAAGTTGAAACTACGACTTCATTTCAAAACATGTTCTTTATATTTAACTGACAAACATTCTAAAGTAAAAATCAACAGAAAGCTCAGAAATACGTATTTATAATCATTTGTTGTCAAAACACATTGTATTAGCTCTAATTACTGGACTATTATTAGTAGGGAAACTGGTAGTGCCACACTTCCCTTTATCAGACCCCGTTTACAGTTTGCCAAACATCAACAGTTTGGGCTAAAATTTTCCACCCTCAGGCTCAAGAGTGGACACTAATTGTGTGTTCCATCTTTTTTGGGTGCCCGCGTAAGACACCTGGCATCAGATTTACAGAATTGTTGAGCGCTCACAATTGCAACTGATGTAGATTGGACCTGTGCTTTGATTTTATATAAAGTGCTATAAAAATGCTGAGGAAAATTAGTGGACGCTTTTGACAACTTGGCTTTAATCTATCTGTCCCTCAATTCCCCAATGGGAATTTCACCGGGATAAAAAATATAAATCCATTAATGTTTGTGAAGTACTCAGATATGATGATGACAGCATCTTAAAAATATCCAGGAGGAAATTAATAGTTCTGTATTTGGTGCAGGATTTGGATGGTATTCTTTAAATAAGGGTCTGTGGCCACATACTAATGTTCACAGAAAAAGAGAAATATTGAATAATTATCCATTCACTGAGTGAGGCAGAGGTCAGATGGAAAAAAAAGTATGTAATGAAAGACTGAATCATAATGCATACATACAGAGTGGTTGAATCAGGTTTCACTCGCATTTCCTAACTTTTGAGTGCTTGGCGGTATAACTTTAAAAAAATATATATAGTGTTTTATAATGTATGGTATATACTAAGCAGTTTTACAGAGCATTTACATAATGGCTTTATGTCAGTGGATTTCTTATGGTTTCAAGGTGTCCTTAACATACAGTAGAAAAGAAGTGGTTAAAACTCGTAAGTGTATTTCCTGAGAATGCATTCAGAAGTGCAACAACAGAATAATGGCAGTATCATGCTTTGGATATCAATTAATCAAATGCAGAATTCCATTCCTCTTTGGCCTGCCATTGAAAACACAAAATAGAATTGTACAGAGGGAACTGAACAGATAGAACCTGCATATTTAAATATTTAGGGTCTGATCATCCCCTAATACCTGTGCAAAGGACTTGGCCAGGGTCAGGAAGTGAACTCCCTATTTCCTGAACAGTCTGGCACAGGTTCTGGTCTCCTTCTATCTTTGTTCAGGGGCTGAACATAACCCTGAGACTGCAATCACCCTCACAAAATGCCACAAAAAGAGATGGGGATCAGGGCGAGTACCTGAAATTGTATGTGTAAAAAGAATTTTATAAAACTAGTGTGGATCCCAGAGAAGTGTCTGTGTCATTCATCATTTCAGTTGCCCCAGAATTTGGGAGACTATTTGGCATTTACACACTAGCCTCTGGTCGTGGAGTTCGGAGGAGGGAACCCCACCCTCCAATCCTCCAGTCAGATCTGATCTTGAGACCAGAATTTGGTCCACAATGTGGTTATTCAAGTGTTTGCAGGTTTTACACCAAATCTCTACAATTAATGTTACAATTACTGCAGTACCCAGTACCTGTCAGTAACAGGAAACTTTCCAATTCTACAATATAATAGAGTTATAATGGCAAAAACAATGGGACAATTTACCATTATAGTAGTACATAATAGCACATTATAAATGCTGTTGTACACTTCTGCTCCTGAGACTCAAATAATCTGTATATTCCTAGAAAGTGTGATATAATACTTGGAGCTGCCAGTTTCCTAGAACTCTATTAGTCACCATTTTAGAAATTATAATCACAGTAAGTATGTTGTGAGCGAAAAAATATCCAGTGACGTTGCTTTATGTAGCTTTAAGGTGAAGCCCTTTGCTAAATATACGTATTGATTAACAGTTTTTGATTCTGAGTGGATCAATAACATTTCTGAAAAACTTTGATAGTCACTATCAAACCTTTTAGTATGTTGAGTTGCCGCTGCACACCTTGTACTTTCTGCAATATGCAAATGAGGTAGAGAAAAATCTTTAATGATTATTGCTGCCTCGAGGCAGCCAGGAGAGTGAGGCGTAAGGATCTGGGAGTGTAAAAAGAAATGGAAGCAGTGTCAGTAACCCTCCATATTTTGGGCCATAAATTCTGGGTTTTTTTCTTCCCCCAGCCTTTAATTTCCTTTTCTGCAGCGGTTCTCGTCATTACATTTTTGTCTTCCAACTTTCAAACAGCCCAGTTGGTGGGAGGCTTCTTCTCAGCCATAATAAATTATTCTCTTTCAGAATCCCAATTTGCCTTTTCATGTCTGATCATTTTGGATGAATACATTCTGCTAACATGGACTTGAATGAAAGCAATAGGCTATAATGAATTAACTATAAGGATATTAATGGCATTTTTAAGGGCAGATAGATTAATTAAGGGATAAATAGGTGGAGAGGTGCAATACCAGGCACGTGAACACTGCTAATAAGCTTCATGCTGGTAGTTTTCTTCTTAGGCTCAATATTATTTAATTAAATACTACAGACAGAATTGGCAAATTGTCATAACAGGTATAAATTCTTCTTTCCCTCCCATCACCCTTAAAAGTGGTCGCATTTGTGCCATAGAAGTGTAAAGGGTTTCTCAGAGATTTAGTTACTCACATTCTTCACACACTATGGTGTGCCAAGCACAGTGAAAGCTTTCTACATTCGCCATAGTAGCACTTAGCCCAGATTTGTAGGTTGTACTTTCTCTAGGGCTCATGTAAAACAATAAACCAGTCATGCCCTCCTGGATCTGCAGTCTCTAACAAGTTGTATGGCTTTGTTTTAAGATCTAAACTTTCACTTCTGGTGGGAACCATTCTGAGATCATTTCAGTTGGGTGTGCAGATGTTTGAATAATGTATGCCTGTGATGGCCAGAATATCCCAAAGACCGTGGCACCCAGATTTTCATAAGAGCTCTGCAGCTTCAGACATGAAAGGCCATTTTTTCAAAAGAGCTGGGTGCTGAGCTCTCTCTTATAATGGAAGTTGAGCTCTTTTGAAGTATGTCCTCAAATGGAGGTGCTGTAAGGTAATTTTTTGGTGTTAGAAAATATCCAGTATTTATTTTAGGTGGGCCCCATTGCCGTATTTTCTGAGCACCTCACAGTCTTCAATTTATTTACCCTCCCAACACTCTTGTGAGGTGGGGAAGTACCTTTACCCCATTTTACAAGTGGAGAACTGAGGCATAGCTAAACTAAGTGACTTGCCCATGGTCACACAGGAGATCCAGAGTCAATTTCTTTCTTGCCACAGGTTTCCTAAGTATAAGGCTATTGCCTTATCTTAACTCTCTCTGTACTTCTACTGTCAGCCCCAAGCATAAATCCATAAACAAGGGGGAAAGAA
The DNA here is from genome assembly GCF_965152275.1 of Natator depressus. NCBI lineage: Eukaryota > Metazoa > Chordata > Testudines > Cheloniidae > Natator > Natator depressus. The sequence goes on along the minus strand of NC_134242.1, from coordinate 68,196,369 downwards.
ATTATCAAGCAAACTAACCTGGCCATTAGATTGACTTTTTTTGGTTTAGAATTCAGGAGTTTATTTGCAATAACTCTTGATTTTATGAGAGTTGAGAGCAGTATATTAATGGGTACATCCCTGCATAATGGACATAGGCAGCAGAGAACAACTGTCAAATACAATTGAGAAATGGCTGATTGAGGCATATATTCCAAAACAGGGAACAGAAGTGATAAATTGCTGAACACTCTGAATGCTGATTACCAGCCTCTTTTTACACATTATTATGTTAGATTTTCTTAGAATAAGTATGAAAATTTGTCTACAATGAAATTAAATCTGTGATTTCAATGCATAGGGTTTTTTTCAATATAATCATATGAACAGTCATCAAGAGAAATAAAAGTTAAATTTTAACAAAGACAATTAGGGTCTATTAAATATATGTCTGGAAATCTGGAAAATAATTTTATATTGTGCTTTGCAAGGAAGATCTGTTCAAAACTATGAAATTGGAAGCTCCAAAGTTACACTGCGGCTCCTGGGGATTCTCAGTTTATGTAGATAATGTGCTGTGGAAAGGAAGAAATTTCTATATTCAAATTAAAAAATATATTCTTTAAAGAACAGTTGTAAACCATTCTGTTTTTAAGCACTGATGTATATTTTCTTGGAGAATTGGGTCTGTTTTTAATCTTTCTTTCCCACCCCAACAATTTGTGCTTGAAACCATTTCCATGTAAAGACAGAACCCTTTTGTTAGTCACAAAGGTTGAAATTCACCCCCGTATCAAAAGCCAGCACAAAGCCTTCAAAATAATCTTAAATGGAATTTAAGTGGCATAGACTTGTGCCCCCTTAAGGTCATCATACTATAGTCTTCTGAGGATATGTGGTACCCAATGTACATCTAACAAAAGTAGCAGATCAACAAAGTGATATACTCTCTATTCTACATTATTTTACATCTTTTGCTTAGCTGTTGTACTGAAAAATATATATATCAGTGTCAAGTATCATCCAGGCATAAAGGATTCACAGTTGCCCAGGAACTAAAAAGCTTGTTATTCTTAGATTGAAAAAGGCACAGCCACCATTAGCATCATACTCACCGTGGTTTAAATGAGGTGGATTTCTCTTTACTTACTTTTATTTTTGAGAAATGAAGAGAGTTTTACAGGCAAGCTGGGACAGGATGTTACATTTGGTTTAAAAGAAACCAGATGCAAATGAAAACTAAACAGAGTGGATTTTGCAAAAGTGTGTAGTTTCTGGTGAGGTAGAACAGAGAAAAGGAGGGAAGTTGTGGCATTTGTTCATTAATGTCTTGCAGACAAAAATACTTACACGGACAAACTTCTTAGTAGTTGGAAGAGTGGCATAAAAAAGGAAAGAAGCAACATCCAGGCACAAATTGGACACAGATGAATGTCTGAAGTGATGAGAGTTGCATTAGCAGTACACTCTCAGAGTCAGAGCGCATTTTTCCAAGGTGCCAGCGGTGCCTAGCGAGCATAAAGGAGATAGTAAAACCGTGTCACAGTAGGTGATGTTCTGGTCTTATGAGAATGTGAATGTATGTAAGTGAATGAATGAATTAAGCTCCAATTGGCCATTCTGTTCCTTCTTTCAAATGCATATTCTGAATGTAGCATTGAACTATTGTTCAAAAATACTGTATGTTACTACAAATCGTTCAGATAAACACTGCATCACAGTTATGTCTGATTGACACACAATGAAATCTGGATTATGCTGTTTTAAATCATCACCCATTTAAGATAATTTTCTTTATCAAATAGGATAAAAATGACTGTAATTCAAAACATTTTACCTCAAATTGATGAGAAAATTGTAGCGCTCCTATTATTTCCATTTGTCAGTTTGACTAGACCTCTTTTTTTTAAACACTAAATTGATGCCTCACAAGACATTTCATTTCACATTTAGTTTTTTCTGTGGTGTCACTATCTTAATAATGAAAACATAAGCTATGGATTTGCCTCTCTTATTCTTGATATGCAAGTCTGTGTCATACACTGAAATATATTTACCTTAAATTTCATGAAGTTTTACACTAACTTCAGAAAATATTAATAGATTTGGAAGGGGTTTTTTGTACTAAGGAGTAATTTAGACTTCTGGTTGTTAGGTTTGTACTGGGGTCCCTTTCATATGGGATGGTGAGATAAATGTGTAAGATCTGTACAACACAAAGAGGAATTTTCAAGTTCTAGCCTGATTTAGATAAAGCTCCAATTACAGTGATTTTCATGCACATGAAATCTCAGTCTCATTTTTTCCCCATTGTAATGTCATAGTGTGGCATTCACTAGATTTTCCTCCAAGCTGAATTCCTTGTGGATAAATCTGAAAATAAATATTTCCTTTGGGGGGGAAGATAGAGTGTCTTGTCCCTTCTTCCTTCTTTAGACATTTTACTTCATGGGCAGAAAGATCTCTTGGTAATTCTTTAAAGTAATTGTACAGTAAATTCTGAAATAGTCAGTTAGGTACTTAAAGTAGCTATACTGGGTATTTCTCACAGAATTGATATAATGAGAATCAGAACAGTATTAAAAAAACAAATCTCTTCACAATTGGCTTTGTTGCCACCCTGTGTTTGTAGGCACTCCCTGCTTTTAATATACATCAGATACATTGAGTTGATTTTTTTCTGAGCCAAGTGATATTGATAAAACTTCTAAGTAGTTATATATCTCTTTATATATTCAAAGCACTTGTAAATATTAACTGAACAGTCATAGGGAGACATACATGTTACCTCTATTTTCCACAGATTGGGGAATTGAGGCATAGAGATGAAGTGATTTGCCCAAGGCTACAGGAAGAATCAGTGTCGAAGTCAGGATAAGAATTCAGGAGTTCCTGGGTCCAAGACCATACTTTTTAAAAAATATTATCAGGAGACACTAAATTAGTAGCAACCTGTGTTAATATATGATTTTATCATCATATCCAATGCTATTGCAACATATCATTTGTAGGTTAGTGTTCTCTTTGTATACCTATTTGTGAAAATTGCATCTCAATGAATAGAAGCTCTTGTGTACATCAGATTATATCTTTAAAAGTTGGCTTTATGTATACAATTGTTTGGAGCTCATTTCTCTTGACTGATTCTATGTGGTGAAAAATTGGACTCCTACACATGTTAAAAGTGGCTTTATAAAAGTGAAATAGACATAATTTACTGTTGGGAACAATTAATAGTGTAGTATTACTGTTACTATTATTTTGTTTTTGCAAAACCCATAAGAAGCTCATGACTTTAGGTGACTCTAATTGGCTACTTATACTGATGTGATAAGTGTACTTGTGTTCTATTTAATTCCCAGATTTCTGAAAGTTATTTTTAAGTCAGACTGTAATCAATCTCAAATGCAAGAGAATGCCAACTTGTATCACTGACATAAAGAGACCATATAACTCAGTTAGGTATCATATTCACACACTCATTAAAGAGAGCTGTAATGCACTACAACTGCAAAGCATAATTTATTTCTTACTGGGGGGTACAATTTCATCAGCAGAAAGCTTTAACTAGTACATATGTATAGGGTAGATTTAAAGTGATTATGGAAATGTCACTGCAGGACAATACACCATTAGTAGTCCCTCATACACTGTTTGCTGTCCCCTTATGTTTATTGATAATTAAGAAGCAGATTGGGATGTCGTGTTAAGAATGAGTGCAAAATGTCCTTTTTATCCTCTGCAATGAATATGGTCTTTTTGTACCATCCAATGATTGTTCTATTTGCGTTGATGACAAATGACATCTTTCTCCTTGTAATGTGCCTGCAGGGTTAAATGACTTTATTATTATTAATGAGTCATTGCTCCAGCTGCCCAGAAACAGAGGAAATAGAAAACATAAGAGACTTAAGTCTAAGTAATTACAAATGTAATTATTACCTTTCAAATTCCATTTATGCAGCGATAAGAAAGTTGTTAATCAAACACTGCCCTTTCTCTGAATTCCATGTTTTCCTTTCCTTTAATGAAAGGAAGAGCAGATTTAAAATGCAGCTGAGGGTATGCTTTGGCAATTTGACAAAGTGGTAATGGCAGAACACTAGTGTTGAGAACTGGTTACAAACCTTTCCCTAGTGATCAAGAATTCTGTGGTTCAAAGGGTTTTCCAAGTGACAAACCCATCCCTGTGTCAGCCATATGGAGGAAAGTCTCACACTGGTAGGGGGGGAAAAAGCTGGGAAGGGAGGTGGTTTGTCCTGCTGTGAGACACACTGTATGCCAAGGTCTTGTTCTGCCACTCTCTCTTTCCAGCCAAGGTTGTACAACATGATTAAGCAGACTAATAAGAACAACAGAATTGAAACTCCACCAACCAGTTCAGGAAAATTAAATTGTGCTTTTTTATTAATAAATTTGATCTGTTGACCCCCACATATTAGGCTAATTGTGATCTTTTTTTATTGGATTTTCAAGGTTTATGCTGCAATTTAGGGTTTGTACTTCTATGGCAATGATGTGGCATCGCAGAGAATATGAAAATGTGCTAGATTAAGTTAGCTCTTGTTTCTTCTGCTATGTGCTCATTTTGATGCATAGCAAAATTTTTAGGAGGTATGGTGTGCCAATAATGTTTCTTAGTAATGACTGATGGTCATAATATATCAGGTATTTGGTTGAAATTAAGACTTTTTCTATAGTTATTTGATTTTAAATTGCTCAGTAGGTTTCTTAGGACTTCAGTCTCAGTAATATGGTATGTGTGGAGCTGATCAGAAAAAGGAATGTCTGTCCTGCAGGAAATTCTGACATTTTGAAATTGGTTTTCCTTCTGAATCAGAACGAAAAATGGAAATTTCAAAATTTCTTGTGAAACAGAAGTTTAAAAAAACAAATGTTGAAACAGTTTGTTTTGATAATGCTGAATAATATCATTTTGATAAGGCAAAAATGTTTCATTTTGATAATGTTGAAACAAATGATATAGACAAAATATTCAGTATAATAAATATAATTTGTAAAATGTCAAAGGCAAAAAATCAAACATTTCTACATAATTAAATCGAGTTTCTCTGCCAAAATATTAATTGAAAGCAACGCCTGCCCACAAAACATTCAGATTTTGATGAAAACAGCATTTTCCTACAGAAAACTGTTCTGTGAAAAAATGTTAACCAGCTCTATGTACATGCTTATTTGAATGTGCATGCTTACAAGGTGCCAATAAAAGGTAATATCCAGGTGATACCCACCCAAACTCTAAGTGCTTTCAAGATACTTTCAAGATTTAAATAAAACACATAAGGAAAATTGGTGAATTGAACTTCACATCCACACCTCTCTTTCACTTTAACTTCTGTAATTGGTTTATAATGTCTTTCATTGTAACACTGGTATTGGTTCTTGCCCAGCTGAGAGGGTTATGAGCCAAGTAGTAAGTTCTAGCCATTCAGGTAGTTGAGAGTACTTATATATCCAAGACAGAGCACTCACAAGGATTGTGCTGCTGGAGGTGGTTTCTCTAGGATCTACTGGTAGCCACTTCCAGTAATTGAAAGTCTCATGGCATTTTTCATAACAACAGTGTGTCTAAATGAGTTTCCTGGACCAGTGTTAATTATATGTAATTGCTCTACCTCCTGTGCCTTTGGTCAGATGAGGTTTTCTTCATTGCTATCGAGAATTACACTCTATAGGGTGTTTTTCTGCTTATAAAGAGCAACCACATGACAACGTAGAGGAAGTAGCTACAGTTCAGTGATGTCACACTGTCTCAAACATGTGCATACACATACATTTATATGTTGTTTCCATTGTTTCACTTTGCAAGCTAAAGTTAATACAGAATGCAACTGCCAAAATATTAAGAGGTGCTGTGTGCAAAGAGCACATTATCTGAGTGTTCTGTATTGACTTTTGGGTACTGTGACAGGGCGAGTCTCACCACTGTGGTGCCTCCTGCCAGCTGTTATGGGAATTAGGTCTGCTCAGGGCGCCCTCCTCTGATGTTGCCTCCCCACCATCACTTTTGTTCCAGGACCTGTGCCACTCCCAGGAGTACAGCATCCTCTTCAGTGACACCGCCTTCCAGCTGTGCCACACCCTGTGTTCCCCCCTTTCAGGGAACCTGCAATCTCTGTCCACCCACTCCTTCGCTGGCAACTGTGTCCATTGTCTGGGAACCACTTTCCAGGCAGCTCCAGCACCCTCTTCTGCCCTTACCTCAGGGTCTCATCCTGCAGGCCCTACCAGCCAGCCAGGAGCTCTCTCTAGCTCCCCGGGTCCCTGCTTGCAGTACTGCTCTGTCCAAGGTGCTGGCGCTCCTTCCTCCTGTTAGGATCCTCGTCTTGCCCCTTCAAGCTCCAGTCAGCTACTGATCTCTGCCCTGCCCTGCAGCTCTTCTTATATGGGCCTGCAGGGCACTGATCCGCTCAGCCCTTCTCTGATTGGTTGCCTCCTATGCAGCCTCTTTAGGGCTCTGTTAATCCCTTAGAGCCCAGTGTGGGGCAGGCGCCCCATCACGGTTCAGTTTAAGGTGCCCCACTCTTGCCCTTATTATGGTGGAGCCCATATTTGTTCATCTTTAGGGAATGCTGAAGAATACTTATTTTTTAAATCAGATATTTAGAGATGGTGTGAGTTAGGTTATGTGAAATGGATTATTCTAGGAAGATTTAATTTATTTTTATGGGAAACAAATTTGCTATAGGTAGCTTGTATAGGTTGTTAATATGTATTTAATTCATTTTACCCTTGGTTTGTATATTTAAATATTGTAAAAATGCCAGGAGCCGTTGGAATTGGCTCTTTAAAAAAATCAAGCTAAATACATTAATAAAACTGATTATTTTCCTAGATCTTATGATTAATAAAGAAAATACAAATTTAATATAATAGCAATATAACATCTATATGAAGGTTTTTAGAATATTATTATAGCTGTCCCAGTGTTTGTGGTTAGAGCAACATCTGATTTCAGACTGCTTTCTGGATGATAGTATGCATCCAAATGAAACTATAATTTCAAAGCATTCTCTCCCAGCCCTGGCTGAAAACTCAAAGGCAGAATGTAGCTTTTTTGGCAGCAGACTTTCATTGTTCCGTCTTGAATATTAGGTCTTAATGAAAATATCTTAGCCATGGGTAGATGCCGAAATGCATTGCTATGGTGTAGTTAAAGATAATTAAGGCTATTTTTAAAGAGATAATTCAATTAAAATTAATTTAATACAATATTAATACACATTTCACTGTGTGTTTTATATTCTTTTTTTTAAAAGAAGACAGTAGTGTTTAGTAATGTTTAGTGCCAAGTTTTGCACTTTTATGTACGTGCAACTGTCAGGAAAGGCAGCAGAAACAGTATGAGCACATTTTAGGGCCGAATTGGGCCTTTCTTGTTCTAAATGTATCCCTTCAAGTTGCATACATGCCATTTGTCAGTTGATTGCATGTGGGATTTCAAAATAAATTTAATTGTTTTCCTTTCTTTAAACATATTGGCAGGGCCATAGATGGCTCAAGGGGGTGGCAATGAATAGCAAGTCCCTACATCTAATTCACCATTTGGAATGATGCCCAAGTAATTAGAAACAAAGTTCCCAGTCCTGCAGTCTGCCTTGGCAGACCCCACTTAGGTCGATAAAGCTCCATACAGATGCAAGGGTCTGCCTATGCAGAGCTGATAGGAGTACTGGGGACAAAGTTATCCATGGCAATTATCATCTGGGTAGTGACCTACCAGTTTGTAAAACAAATTAGTGGTCTCAGTCTACTTCCAATTTGACAGATGTCCACATTATAGAACTATCTGACTCAGTTGGCTCTTACACTGAGCACCACAGCTCTCTGATGTGCTGAATTGTGCATGACTCTGTATTTCAGCTGACTCGAAATGTTTCTGTTGCACTGCCAAGTCTGGGCAATGTTCTGAGAGAAGGGAACTCACTATATATATATATATATATATATACACACCAGAGAATAAGAGATTGTGCACTGAGCTATGGGCCAAGAGGTCAGCTCACCTTTACTGACTTCTGTTTATAATATCTCTATACATCACAATCCTTATTACTGAGCAAGGTCCTGTAGCCCCTTGTGGTACACTGTAAAAGAAGAGGACACCTCTGTCCATATCCCATTTATCGGAGACCCTGAATTTAGCCTCCAGAAATACCTTACACTTAGCAAAACCTCCCTCCAGAGGCTGTAGGATTTTTCTCGTTGTCTATATGAAATTCTTCCATTCAACAGTAGCAATCTTAAAGAGATTTTTTTAAAAAGAGAGGAGATGCTTTGCATTGCATTCCTTATCAGGATACTTTACGAAGCCCAGTGAGGACAGTTCCTCCTCAAAATCAGTTTCTAGCCATCCTGTGGCCTCATTTCAGTCATCACCAGTGGAGAGTTCGAAGGTTGAATTGTATGGTGACCACTGGGATCTTAGAGGTTGTTCTTGCAGTCCAGGCTTAGTGCAGTCTGCATTATTGCTGCTTGTGCTGTACCGAGTCTATGGGATTATAGAGGCCCTCATTTTCCAGGACTGCCTGTGACAGGTTCAGTCACAGAGACTCCCCTCGAGACTGTCACCCGATGAGCTGGGATACCACAGAGAACAACACTCCTGCCAGACTAGGCGCCCCTCCACTCCTGTCTTGATGAGTTAGACACTCCAGTCAGCTCCAGCACAGACCCAGAGGTTGGGCCATGCCTCTCTGCAGTTCACTGAAACTGAGATCCACTCAGCCCAGGGGCTTCTCAGTTAACAGAGACTTTCCCAGTGCCCAGTGTTCAGCCTTTCTGGGAGCCTGAACCCCAAATAAATCTGTTTTACTCTGTATAAAGCTTATACAAGGTAAATTCATAAATTGTTCGCCCTCTATATCACTGATAGAGAGATATGCACAGTTGTTTGCTCCTCCAGGTATTAATCGCTTACTCTGGGTTTATTAATAAACAAAAGTGATTTTATTAAGTATAAAAAGTAGGATTTAAGTGGTTTCAAGTAATAACAGACAGAACAAAGTAAGTTACCAAGCAAAATAAAGCAAAAACACGCAAGTCTAAGCCTAATACATTAAGAAACTGATTACAGGAAATATCTCACCCTCAGAGATGTTCCAATAAGCTTCTTTCACAAACTAGACTCCTTCCTATTCTGGGTCCAATCCTTTCCCCTGGTACAGTCCCTGTTAGTTCCAGCAGACATCTCAGGTGGTAAGCAGGGTTTTTCTCATGACTGGCAGCCCCTTTGTCCTGCTACACCCCCTTTTATAGCTTTGGAACAAGGCGGGAATCTTTTGTCTGTGCTTGTCCCCACCCCCACCTCAAAGGATTAAGATGGATTCCAGTATCATGTGACATGGTCACATGTCACTGTAAGACCCCTAGTCTCCATTCTTCCTAGGTTGGTCCACATTAGACAAGAAGTCTTGCAGGTAAATAAACCATTTACAACCAATTGTCTTAGTCAGTGGGAGCCATCAAGATTCTAAATCACCATTAATGGCCCACAGTTTGCATAATTACAATAGGACCTCAGAGCTATACTTCATATTTCTAGTTTTAGATACAAAAACAATACATGCATACAAATAGGAGGAATATATTTAGTAGGTTATAACCTTTGTTATGATACCTTACAAGAGACCTTTTGCATAAAGCATACTCCAGTTACATCATATTCACACTCATAAGCATATTTCCATAAAACATATGGAGTGCAATGTGACACTGCCATTAACAGCACTTAAAAATTACCGCTTGAAAAATGTTTAATTAGATTAGCTTTATTCTTTCCAGAATTGGGAGATCTGAGCTCTCTCACCCCTCACACATCTTCTTTCCTTTTTAAACTCAGCAAATGATCGACAAAGGGTGGGTGCATAGTTGTGTTCACACATGCACAGCACATTTGGAGGAGAACAAAATTATTCAGCCTGCAACCAGTTACCATGTGGTAACAGACACATTTACAGGGACATCTTAGATATAACATTCAATATTGCCTAGGCAAGAGAGGCTATAAAGATTTAAGGATTTGAGCTCTCTATATACCAGCTTCTTCCACCTCATATGGAGTATTCAGTAATTTCTAGTAAAATCCTGCAGCTATATAACAGTTTTGATACTTTTAAAGGGATCAAGAAATGATTTTACATACTTAACCCAGGTTTATATGCAGAAGATACAAAAAGCTGCACTGGGGATTATGCATTTACATTTTCTGAAGCAAACAGACTTCTTGAGAAGTAAAGGATATCCTTATCACTAAAACAACAATCCCATGCATTTTACATTTTATCACCTGTTTCTCAGTTTTTCCAGGGGAAAACTGCTGTGTTTTCAGTACAGCAGTAACCAGATTTAATCTGTAAACCACATTTTCCAAATAGTTGAAAAATAATTGAATATAAGTGATAATAAACTACATTTAATAGGATGCAAGAATTTATCTGAATTAAAATGAAATGTTTAGTAAAGGAATTTAAAAGTGGTTTTTACTCATAGTATTCAAGATTTCTTTTCTTTTGTCTCATCATTCTGCTTTTACCTTATCACAAGTTCATCTAAAATAATAATATTGACTAAAAATCCCCAGAAGACAAAAGATTCTCCTAAAGAATGTATTTAATGAAAGTACATACCATGTTGTACTACGTCTTGATTAAATAAATAATTGAACTTAAGTGAATACACATCAGTTTAATCGGTGGTAATTGATTCTTATATGCTTTCCTAATGAGGTACTTGAATAATTAGTGATGGTAGAAGTGAATATAGATACTTTTAAAAAATGTCCAGGGTTACCTTAAACTGGTTTAAGCAGTTTTATGTCAATTATCCCTTCTTTTGCAAAAAGAAAAGGAGTACTTGTGGCACCTTAGAGACTAACCAATTTATTTGAGCATAAGCTTTCGTGAGCTACAGCTCACTTCATCGGATGCATACTGTGGAAAATACAGAAGATGTTTTTATACACACAGACCATGAAAAAATACCTCCCCCCACCCCACTCTCCTGCTGGTAATAGCTTATCTAAAGTGATCACTCTCCTTACAATGTGTATGATAATCAAGGTGGGCCATTTCCAGCACAAATCCAGGGTTTAACAAGAACGTCTGGGGGGGGGGGGTAGGAAAAAACAAGGGGAAACAGGTTACCTTGCATAATGACTTAGGCTTGAATAGAGACTGGGGGGGCTAAGTTAATTGTATCCAATTTGCAAATGAATTCCAATTCAACAGTTTCTCGCTGGAGTCTGGATTTGAAGTTTTTTTTGTTGTAATATCGCAACTTTCATGTCTGTAATCGCGTGACCAGAGAGATTGAAGTGTTCTCCGACTGGTTTATGAATGTTATAATTCTTGACATCTGATTTGTGTCCATTTATTCTTTTACGTAGAGACTGTCCCGTTTGACCAATGTACATGGCAGAGGGGCATTGCCGGCACATGATGGCATATATCACACAGGTGGATGTGCAGGTGAACGAGCCTCTGATAGCCACACTATCAGAGGCTCGTTCACCTGCACATCCACCTGTGTGATATATGCCATCATGTGCCAGCAATGCCCCTCTGCCATGTACATTGGTCAAACGGGACAGTCTCTACGTAAAAGAATAAATGGACACAAATCAGATGTCAAGAATTATAACATTCATAAACCAGTCGGAGAACACTTCAATCTCTCTGGTCACGCGATTACAGACATGAAAGTTGCGATATTACAACAAAAAAAACTTCAAATCCAGACTCCAGCGAGAAACTGTTGAATTGGAATTCATTTGCAAATTGGATACAATTAACTTAGCCCCTCCCAGTCTCTATTCAAGCCTAAGTCATTATGCAAGGTAACCTGTTTCCCCTTGTTTTTTCCTACCCCCCCCAGACGTTCTTGTTAAACCCTGGATTTGTGCTGGAAATGGCCCACCTTGATTATCATACACATTGTAAGGAGAGTGATCACTTTAGATAAGCTATTACCAGCAGGAGAGTGGGTTTGCGTGTGTGTGTGTGTGGGAGGGGGGTGAGAAAACCTGGATTTGTGCTGGAAATGGCCCAACTTGATTATCATACACATTGTAAGGAGAGTGATCACTTTAGATAAGCTATTACCAGCAGGAGAGTGGGGTGGGGGGAGGTATTTTTTCATGCTTTGTGTGTATAAAAAGATCTTCTACGCTTTCCACAGTATGCATCCGATGAAGTGAGCTGTAGCTCACGAAAGCTTATGCTCAAATAAATTGGTTAGTCTCTAAGGTGCCACAAGTACTCCTTTTCTTTTTGCGAATACAGACTAACACGGCTATTACTCTGATCCCTTCTTTTGTTTCTGAAGTGCCACGTTTGCATGGGGCCACCTTTTCTGTTGCAGAGAACATATCTGACTGTGTTTTTGCTTATGAAAATAGGCATGCAGTTATTTCTGTTCCAAGCTCTTTTTTGTTAATCTGAATGATACTCCTTTGATATTTTCAAGCAGACTTCCTTTTCCAAGCAGGAATCTTTTCATACGGATCACTGCTAGTCATTTAAATCGTGTGGTTTATATGTTAATTGCACATCAGAACACCCCAGTGGGAACCACTGTCCCAGCAGGATTAGTCTCAGAAAAAACAGATTCTTGCCTTGTGTGTCTTCCTAGGGGAGAGATTTTTTTTTAAATCAGAGGGCCTTTTCCATGGCCAGTTCCAGTTTGGGGTGCTGCTGACCAAATCTGCACCAGCCAGTACAGATTGGTGCTTGCAGGTGACTTGCACTGCCGTCCTCTCCTCCCAAATATCAAAGTGGGCTTGCTCTGGGCAGCAGTCCCATTTCTGAAGTTCATGGCAGCGGAAGCTAGGAGGACCTTAGAGTAGTGTTTTCCAAATGTTTGAAAGCCATGTCCCACTTCAGGAAATTGACATTAAGCACACCTTTTTCCTCCTGAAATCCACCCACCATGTAGTGTTAGAGCCCTACATGTCTTTATTCATACATCTTCTTCTCTACCCCACACTTTGGGGAAAAAATTGATGGACTTGTATGATATTTCCTCTCCTTTCTGACATGCATTTATGAGCAGTGAAATAGCAAACAAAACTGACATTTAAAGTATCATCAGGTGAGTTAGCACCCACTGAAATTACTGTGATAGCTGTTTTCTCAGGCTCTCGCCAAACACAGGCAGATATCTACATATTGATTGCACTCGCTTCACATTTAGATTTTCTGTGCAACCATACCAGCTAGAGACTGACTGAAAACACAAAAGCTGAGACTCTAGAGAACAATTGGAAACTCTTTCCATGACCCAAAGATAGTTCTCTGCACTCCACACTTGGGAAACACAGCCTTAAAGTGAATCAGGCCCAAGAATATGTGGGCACTGAAGCAAGCACCTCCTTAGATGATTAGCTAAATCTATGTAATTGCACATGAAATTGAAACTTACAGTTTTGATTGTCCATGCTGTCCCATCAATGCTATTGGGGAAGAATTCTTAGCCTAAACTTTAGGGGAATCAGTTGATGAGGCAGTCAATCTCTGTTGATAATTATGTAAGCTGCTACAGCTTCACATTGAAGAGTTTATTCTCTTACTGCAAACAAGAGTTAAACCTTGAAAGATACAGAGTAAAGTTGTATAGACCAAAAGGCACAGCAAATCATCTGCAGTGTCACAAGTGCCCTGGACAAAAAAGTTAAAATGATATTTTCCATGGGCTAGCTGAAAAGTGGCAGCTGAAACCCTTTGCCCTACTGCATGTTTATACCTAGATGTTTGATTTAGTACCAAAAACTCTGCATCATTATAAGAGCTGGCTTTATATCATTCAGGCCACAGTCACCATTGTCTTCTCAGATGTGAAGGAAACTGTAAATTTCACTCTTTTGTCTTTGGTTAGTTCAACGGTTATTACTAGAGCATGAACCATCTATCTCACTGTAGCTTCACCTTATATCCTAAGTGATTCTGATTTAAATTTATAGTACATCTCAAATAAATGAACGCTTTATCAATAATTAACAAGGAGCAGTACAAAAGTGAGATGGCTAATGAAAGATTAAATAAAACATGTTATTTATACCTTAAATCTTATAAAGCACTAATATAGCCATTTATTCTAATCAATATACTTTAAATTCTAGGCTATTCATTACACTTTACATGTTTATATTAACATTGAAGAGTTAATCATAACTTTACAGTACTAAATAACTAAGTAATTTAAAGTTTAGCAATGGGGCTCTTTAGCAAAGTGTCATGTTTATAATTTGGAATAATTTACAACAAAATAAAACCCAGGGCACTAATTTAAATGTGAATATAGAGGCTGAGTGAGCTCAAGCAGGAAAGTTCAAGATTGCAGATGCTCCAGTATCATTCAGTCCAAGCTTATTAGTCTGGAAGTAAACCATCTTTTGTATACCTAGCTAATCACTTTTGCTGTCTTTCACTTGCACAAGAATTCCAAGAAAAAACATAGAAGTAAGTAGAAGAGATGCATTGTATTTCTGTGAATGCATAGCCTAATTCATCTCTGTATTGAGATGTTTACTTTAAGGGTATCTTTATTCTAAGACAGGGATTTTCAAACTGTATCATAGTGAGCCTCCCTGAGCTATGAGAAAATGATTGCAGTTCCCCATAGTTTACTAAAACAATATGGGAGCAGTGGAGAAGTAAAGGTGGTGATGGCCCACACCCAGCTCCCCACCCCTAACCCAACTCCCCTCCCCAACCCCTCGATTGTCCCCTACCCAGCTGCCCACAGGGAGATGTTCCTGCTGTCCTACTGACTGAGCTCGGATACCAGGGCCTGTTCATTTGCCCATATGGCCCACTCGATCCACCCATCAATGCTGCCAGCCGGCAGAGGACAGAACTGATGGGGCTGCAGCTGCACAAGTGGCTGCCTGGGGACACATTGCTCCCGGCAGCACAGCACAGCTGCCCCTGTACTGGGGAGTGGACACGGGTGTGCACAGCTCGAGCCCCAGCTCAGCTTAAGCCCATTTGAGTTTTTTGCTGGCCAAGGCAAAGTTTGGGGTGGCTTTAGCTGCCGCAAGCTCCCCCAGTGCCGCCCCTGGCTCCCACTGCCAGCCCGGAGTGTCAGGGCTCCAGCTATCCCCTTTATCCCCTCCCACCTGCCTCCCGGGTGTGCACGGCTGTTCTGCACAGGCCCCAGCCGCCCAGGGCTGACAGAGGGAGCTCTTTAAAAAAAAAAAGAGGCACACAGCTCGTGCCTCCCTTGACACATTCCCGTGCCTCCCTTGGGAGTCCCACCCCATAATTTGAGAACCACTAAGTCATTGTATATGCCCACTGGCAGAAATTTAGGCACCTACAGGACTTTACCAGAAAAACTCTATTCCCCTAAGTATTAAGGAGGGGTTTTGAGGATCTAAATTTTGGATTTAGGCACCAAATTGTCATTGAAAGTCAATGAACCTTTGGTGCTTAAGGCCCAGAACCTCAAAGGTGTTTAGGTTTCTAACTCCCATATAAATACCTAAATACCTTTGAGGATCTGGGTTTAAGTGCCTAAGACATTTTTGAAAAAGAGACTAGGGTCCTAAGTCAGTTAGGCATTGCAACACCTAAATACCTAAATTTGGGCCCTGACTTCCAAACAGTGTTAAACTCCTGTCTGCATTTTAGGTGCTTAAATATGATTACAAATCTGGCCCTGAATCCTGTAAAACAGATGTGAGCAGTATAGTCATTTAAATTATTGCCTACTATAAAATCCATTTTAATCTCAGTCATACTTTATATTAAGGCTCCATTTATAAAGAGCTAGTAAATGATTAATAGGTGTTTAATCAGTTGTTTCTTATAAGTACCCTGTTGGACTCTATAACTAGTGCTTATAACTAGCAATAATCCCTTCTAATGATGTACCGATAACCATCTAGTTCCACATGCTCCTTGTGTTTGTAACGTGCTTATAATCTACTGACATTTTGCATGTTAAGATTTCATTTATAAATAATATATACAATGTAACTGTACTCTTAAATGGACAATCCTGTATTACCTGTACACATTGACGACTAAAGGGACATTCTTATGTCGCCCCTCTCTCCGTCCAGGCAATGCCAAGCTTAGAAAGCATGAGGGTGAGCTGAAGAAACCCTGGAGCTGCAAGAGGAGACCAGGCGCACTAAGGGGCGAGGACAGATATCAGGCTGGGGGGGGGGAGGGGCTCAAAATTAATTCATTAGGAATTTTAGGGTCTGGGAAGAAGCTGGAAGCTTCGTCCCTGTAGACAGCCGTTTATAATTGTATCATTTGTAATTTGGTCTCAGTTGGGTCTTCCAGCAAGAACTCCTTTAGCAGAGACCAACATCACCTTGCTGTATAACGTTAGGCAACACTGTAATAATTGTACACGCTTTGGTGGGGGGGGCAGAGAAAGTTTGAAAATCAAAAGACCAATGAAAAGGACTGGTATAATCTTGGTATAAATACTCATTTTTTGGTGCCAATAATGTCATGATTTGGGGTTGAGAATAGAACAGTTACCAGACCCTGGATCAGCTCTTGGATCAGGGAACACTGGCATGTTGAAAAAATGTCCTGAGCCATCTAATAAATGGCCTGTGCTGCCCGGTTTGGTTTTTGTTTGTTTAGCCTGGCCTGAGGGTCGACTGGTCATTTTCAATATGTTTGGGAATTACTGTAGCAGTGTGCATGGCAGTATTTTCAAGCTTGTGTGGTTCATTAAGTAGACATTGAAAGCCTGCTTCTCAGTCACTGACGTTAATGAAAGTTGTGGGTACTCCGTACCTCTGGAAAAAATCAGTCCCAAGACTTGGATTATATTCTTGCATGCCCATGGTTACCTAATAGCATCCTGTCTGGGGCCCAGCAAGTCCGTCCTTGTCTTCTGTCAACCAAGGATAGGTACATTTCATTGGAGAACAAAGAGTTTCATCTAAACAAAATTTGACATGCATTAGAAACATCTGATGAGAACATAAATAAGGTTTTTGGTCACTGAGAACAAACTATTCAGTTACACCTTTCCAGTTTAAAGAGTCTACTCTCTTCTTCGTGAACAAGGGATTTATATATCAAGGTACACCTTAACAGTAAGAAAGAAAAAAATATTTGGTGGCACGATTTTTACCTCAAAACATCTTCCCTCCCTAACAGTGCAATCAACTGCCTGGCTGCTCCCATTAGCCCGGTCTCCGCATGTCCCTAACCCACAGACACAATCCAATACATTTATATTCTGCCCCAGGCTTCACTACCTTTGCAAGCATCCAGATTTAGCAAGGAGATGCAGGAGCCTGGGAGTGTCCTAAAAAGGTTTATGTTTTGAATATTTATTGGAGTTTTATTTCTGGCTTTGTCTTCATTGCAAAAATTGTGGGGTTATATCCTTGAAAATAGCTGTCTCAACGTAAAAACCTAATGGACACAAGGAGCTTTTAACCTCAATGAAGCTAGTCATGGTGATTCCTATAACTGCCACCTGAATTTCTGTTGAGCTACTACATCAAGGTAAAACTACCCAGGCCTTGTCTTCGCTAGGATTTTACGTTAAGAAGCCTACTTAAGTTAGCTATCTCGGTGTAAAACCACTTTTTTTTTTTCCAGTGAAGACGTAGCCTCTACTTAAATTTCAAAACAGGAATGCATTCATAGAAAATGGAAGAGGGATAGAGCTGTCACCCTCCCGCAACCCTGCTGATGATCTACCCCTATTTTCTGAAATTTTTCGGGAGTTGAACTAAAGCATTCCCGTTACTTGAATGGGAGTTGTAGAGCTATATCCAAAGCAACTCCCCCAAACTGTAAGGGTATATTCTGTTTATAGGATTAAACAATTCAGTTTGAATTAAGTGCCTCACCTCAATTCTGCTCATTTTGAGAAATAATATTGAATTAAACTATTTTTCCTAGGTATCAAAATGTTGTGAAGGATTTCTCAGTTTCTGGTCAGGACTTAAAATGTCAGGAAACAATCCTTTTTCCCACTGGACTGAAATCTCCAGCCTAAGGCTGCAGGCTCAGAAGGTTCTGATAGCAGGTTCTGATAGCTCAGATAAGTATCTAAATTCTTCAGTGCACATGGATATTGAACCCAAACAGAACAGATGGTGGGTCTCCCATTGTTACTGTATGATTTTTTTCTTGGCCCAGTAGATAATGGGACTTGTATATCAGAGTGAAGAATTAAAGCAAGCTGCCTAGTGCTAGTGTATGCTTTAGTGGGTCTTAGAATAAAGCATTTCAAAGCGTGGAATAATCACTCTCTCTTATTTTTCTTCAATTTATTGAAACTTAAATATTCATAGCAATCTGCTCCCAAATGTATTTTATTATTAAAGCAAAAAGGTAGAGTATATTATAACAGCAATCATTTAGGATTTCTACATTAAAGCGTCTTGCTGCTGACCTCATTAAAGCAACTCAGCTTATACTAACAGACCATTTCAACTTTCTTTTCCCTCCCCCTTAATTTTTACTGTCACGTCTGGTCTCTTACATAGCTAAGGCTGCTAAAATATGTTACCCAAGTGGCTAGTTTTGGTCACCAGGGTAATTCTGGACGATAATTTCCCTACATTAGGGCTGCATTCCATCTTAGATTGAGTACCACCTCCTGCACAAAAGAAGAGAGATCCATTTCTTACTAGCTATTGGCCAACATGAGCAGTGTGAGGTTCTCATCAGCATCACTCTGGTGAGTTCCTGCTGAGCAGATAGCGCTAAAAGTGCTACTGGAGCTTTTTTTAATAAGAAATGCTTCAGTAGATGAGAGGCACTTCTTGCTGCTGACAGAATAGCATTGGCACCACAAGCTATGTATTCATGTATGGTCTGTGTTGTGAAAATATGAAAAATATCTCAGCGATGGCATAATTATGGGCAATTTTCTTAATTATGTGCTAATTGTTGCTTGCTTTGTAATGAAACAAGAGTGTGCTAAATGTAATGTTGGACGGTTCACATCCGGAATGTGTCATATTCAGGACTGGCTTTTTGTTAAGACTTCAACTAGATAACTTAGACTGCCTAAATATTTTAAGCTTTGTGTTTAACTTGTTTCCTAATTTGCCCTTTTAAAGACAGTTCTCTGTATGCACCAAAGCAAGCACAAAGCCAGCACTGATACAGTACATTTAAAGGTAGATTAGGTATGTCTATACATTTCTATCTACGGATATCCACATGCTCTGCGAACGTTAATGAATAAAGCCTCACGTGCCCGTGAGCTAGATAAGCATTCTTCCCCATGTTATACAGATGTGGAAACTGAGGCATAGGGATTTTCAGAAGAATTTAGCACATTGGGTGCTCAGCTTTTTGAAAACTCAGGCATCAAGTGTAGAAGCTGAGCATGTTTGAAAATCTGACCCCATGTAACTTGCTCAAGGGCACATAGAAAGTCTGTGGCACAGTGGTAACAGGAACCAGATGTCTTGACTGATTCTTACCCATATGACCTTCTTTCTCAGCATCAGGTGTTACAGAACTGACAGTATTCATAAACCATGTACAAACCTCAACAGTGAGAAACAGAAGTTCTAGATCACAGCCAAACCTAATGAGAATTAACAGTTGATAACAACACTTGCTTTCTAAAATGCTCTCAGAAAAGTGTTCTTCACAGTGGAATACAGAGAAGGCAGATTTGAAATAGCGGCGCTGAAATATACAGTTTTGTTGCACACATACAGATTTCATGTGTCTATGCCTCTTTGTGTCAATTTTGGGTGCTTGGGTTCCTTTATGTAGTGAGAGGAAAAGATCACATCTGTATGATTCTTTGTTCCAACCTGAGCAATTAATGCTTGGAGGAAAAGTAGTCAAACAACATTTATACTTACTGTATGTACCGTTCTGCTCTTTCTTTGGTAAAAAGCCTCTCTGCACATATTTTGAAAAGCAAATAAGGTTAAATGATCAGTTTTTGACTGAAGGCTAGCTACTGAAAATACTGGAATTTGAAACTTGGCTTTTACATATCTTTATTGAAAACTGCTTTGCCCTACAAATGATAAAGGCTGTGGAACAATGAAGGAAGCTTTTTAGCTATTGTGCTTCTAGTTAGCCTTGACTGCTCTGAGAAAACAGGAATTCATCTGGCAGAGTAGTCCTTTAAAAGCGTTCTTCATTCTGGGGCAGACAAATTAAATAAACATGATCCCCCTGTTAGTTGCCGAAAGCAATCTAAAGTTCAAATAAAAATGGTAAGTGTATTTTTGTGAATGAGTACAGTCCATTCTGTGAACTGAAAATGCTCTCTTTCTTTAGAGTGCAACTCACACTGTAAATGGGAAAGATGCAAGAGTTGGTGAGGGTACGTGAGTGCTCTAATATGGGGGTCCGTAAGGACGGATATATCAAAACCCAATCTGGGTCTACTTTTTCCCAGTATTGTTTATTATTATATGGGACTATTGAGAATATATCCTCCTCTTCCTGGTTTCAGGGAAAATAGCCACTAGATGAGAACCTGTGTTTCAACCCCTCACCTATCAATCATAGAAGGGGTTCAGGAAAATTCCGTCTCATCCTTAATCCAACAATGACTTGTCAGAGCTTTGTGAATAATGGATTTTTAGTTCACTGGCAGTTCTGAAAAAAAAAGTTTGACAAAAAATTTTGCCCAGCTCTGCCTGTCACAGGTATATACATGCACACGAATGTCACAGCCACTAGAGGGAAGCCAAGGGAGTGAATCCAGAAAGCACCATAGTCAGTCATGCTGCCTCTGGTAACCAGCCTCCTAAACTTTGAATTTCACACTTACCTTAGCTGTGCACCCTCTTTATTCCTCTCAATTCAACCAGCAACCCCCTTCTGAGATGAAAGAGCTCAATCTTATGGTGAGTGGGAAAATAACTGCATAATGACAATGATCTTTTTCTGCTCTAGATCAGTAACAATGATCCACAACCAGAATACTCAGAAATCAGTTGCAATGTTTATGTTTCCAGCTGGTACTCTTAGTATAATATTTCACCTGTGTGAAGCTCCTCTTTCCTATTAATAGGAAAGCATAAAAAATATAATAATACTGTATGACTAAATCCTAGTTTAGACATCAGTGAAACACCACTGCCAAACTGCTATTCAGGGAGGCCCCAAATGGCAAAGAAAAGAGAATGACAAAATAGAAGGAAAAAGGAGAATGAATTAGTCACAGAAAGAAAGAAAGATGCATAACACTGCTTGGAAAAAGCAGGTACAAAAAAGATGGTGCCTGGTGAATATTCATGCAGAATACTCACTATATTTCATTTTAGGTTCAGCCAAGAGCTGATGAATTATGTTCCAACAATGATTCTTATTTCATCGGGCTAAAAACATAATATTTCATACTGCTGTCTTTTCTCTTTCTTTCTTTTTTTTTTGCTCCTTACCAGACACAGACTGTTTTGCATCCCAATTATCCTTGCTAGCACATTTTATTGCTGAAGATCAGTTGTTGAGGTTTTCCAAGATCCCTTTACCTGTAGATCTTGGGGACCTTGCCTGTCTCACAACATATTCATTGTGACGTCCTGAATTATTTTTATTTCCTGCAACATACCCAGTCTCCTGAGGATGTCTGTCTCAGAGCTACACTGATGGTACTTCCCATATGCAGCCAATTTAGATTTAAAAAATTATTTTATCTTTTATCTTTCAGATCTTTGGCTCTTTTGAAGCAAGACAATTAGTTAAGGATCCTTATAAGCAATTTGTGTTTTTAAAATGAGCATGGTATACATTTATTTAACAAAGAGTTGACTACACTGTGAGGGACATTTACTCTAAAGTCAGACAGCCTGCAGAGAAAATGCATTATGGATGCTAATGCTATGAGACCCAGAGTGACTATGAGACCCAGGTCCAGCATTTGTAAAGCCAGGTTTACAATGCAGTGTGGATGCTCAAGCATAGGGGGACTTCAGCGAACCCGGCCAGAGACGTGGCTCAGCAGGTGAGGGTGCTCCCTGGGGCAGGACCCAGGGCAGTGGGGGGTGAAGAGAATGCTAAGCCCCTACCTGGAGTGCTGCTGTGAAGCCTGCAGGTTCGGAATGTGAACAGGCTGGATCGCTTCCAGAGCTTAGCTGAGGGGCGGAGAGGCTTCCCCATCCCAGCACTGTGCAGGGCTTTGGCACATGCAGGGCTCGACTCCTCCTGGCTAGCGGGTCTTGGGCTTTCCTGAGATGTCGGTCTAGCCATCACCAGCCGGAAAAGGGATGGGGATGGGGGTGGGGTGGGGCCCAGCTGGCCAGGACCTAGCATGCAGTGGGGGCTGCACTGATAGACCAGCAGGGGGTTCAGCTGTCCCCACACTCTGCATCTTCGTCCCGCCACAGCCTTACACACCCACCCTGGGCAGCTGGTGAGCAGGAATCTGGCCAGCAGCAGGACCCGCCAGTACTGATGGGGGAAGACACAAAATATGGGACAATTTGCCCATTTTTAAGAAAAAAGTTGGGACACCTACAGGAGGGCTTAAATATGGGACTGTCCCTTTAAAAACAGGACATCTGGTCACCCTATTCAAGCACAGTCTTGGAAACACTGAGTCCACAACCTTGGGTCCCACAGACCGAGGTTTAGTGTGCAGTGTAGACATACCCAAAGAGTTTACCATCTAGGGCAGTGGTTGGCAACCTGCGGCCCGCGGACTGCATGCAGCCCATCAGGGTAATCCACTGGCGGGCTGCGAAATATTTTGTTTACATTGACTGCCCACAGCTCCTTGTGGCCCTCCCTGCTTCCCGCAGCTCCCATTGGCCAGGAATGGCAAACCCCGCCCACTGGGAGCTGCAGACAGTCAATGTAAACAAACTGTTTCACGGCCTACCAGTGGATTACCTTGACGGGCCACTTGCTGCCCACAGGTTGCCCACCACTGATCTAGGACCTCACTCCTGCACACAAGATCAGAGCTGCACAGTTTGCAGTCTAAGAAATAACTGTATAGTATTTATGACTTATATTTAGATTTTGCCAGGATTCTTTTGTTAAATTTGTGCCTAAGCTGAAAATCAGAGAAATGTATTTGTCTGTTAAGAGAATGTATCTCTCCAAACATTTAAAGTGTGTTCAGAACCCAGTATTAATCTGGCAAAACATCCGTCTAACTGATCTGTCAAAATGGCTCTGAAAGTGGCCTATAGTCCACCATCACCTCATCTAGTGTCTTCTCTGGAAATCATTGCTGTCTGCCATTTACTTCTGTGCTTATTCCCTTCCAGACATTGAGATATCAGTACAGTTTAAGAACTATATCATCTTTTGTATACCGCCAAAAATCTTAAACAAATTGATTTCTTTAAGTAAGTATTCCTGTGTACATAGACACATGTCCATTTTAATTTAAAATGAGGGAATAAGCATAGGTGCTGGAATGTCAGAGGTTTCACTAATGCTTGAAAATGGTCAAATTCTACTTGTATTCACATTGGTATAAAACCAGAGTAACTCATTGAAGTCAATGACATATATGTGTCAGTGGACTTACCCCAGATTTACACACGTGTAAATGACTAGTGCACACATATAAGAACTTAAAGCAGACTTGACTACATATATCTTAGCAGATGTGTCTACTAAAAGTTACTGTCAGATGCTGGAAGGACTGGAATAATCCATCTATAATAACTTTTGTGTGTGGGTGCCTGGGCTTTAACACTTCAGTGACTCCTACATTCTACATTTATGCCTAGTACTATCCATCTAGCCCTTTACACAGCATACACTTTTAAAAGGTTAAAAAATGTATCCTTTTTTGGAAGGGCCTGCTTATTTAGTGATATGCAGCCAACACAATGTATCTTTCTTTAAAAGCCCTTCAGCTGTTTTGAGATGATTACTCAAACAGTGTTCACACACACACACAAACAAACCCCACATACATTCTGAAAGCACTTGCAGATAATGCACTGGTAAATCCAACTTAATATATCATTAAAAGTTTCATTATATAGCAAAGTTAACAGCCTTTCAATGTAATTGACCAGCATTATTTTAGGTACAGTATGTTACAGTTTATGTACTGTAAAAACTTGTCATGCAGTTTTAGTAACATATCTTTGAACAAATTAAAATGTCTATAATCCTTTTTTCAAGTGCATGAAACCTGCTATGTTTACACAAGTTATGGTGATTCAGCACCTCATACTTTAAAGAGGGCTACAGTTTCTCCTGCTATTACCCTCTGATTCGTCAAGGTTTCAAATATAAAAGGCATGGAGAAATCAATTCCCTTTATGATAACTGTTTCAGTGTCTTTCAGTCTTAAAACTCTCAAGCGCATCTTTGAATCGAATAGACTGTGCCCAGATTCATTTTACTTCGCCCTTTTTAAAAAGGGTCAAATGGAGTATATATTCAAAAGGGTCTTATTTTAACAACAGTAAATTCTGTACAAGCCAATTCTGTGCAAACTTTCTAGTGAATAGGGGGTTCATTTATTATAATCTTTACAGGTTGATTTATAATGCTGGTGATTAATGTTTTGTGTCCATGGAGGGAAAATAGAACTGTGAGAACTTTAATTATATGGATACAAGATGTGGTATAGTCTCTACAGTAAATATTATTGTTTCTTCGTATACCTGCTAATGAGCACTATGCCCCTTCACATATGCTTAGTTCCCTTGCAACCACGTATAAGCATTTGCAGGATTGGAGCCTGCATCAGTAGGCCTGAATCTGTTCTCAGCAGAATCTTTTGAACTCTAGATAATCTCTTGTCATTTTTCCCCCTCCCCAGCTATTGAAGTTAATCTCCAAAAAGCCCTTGCTGAAGCTTCCGAAACCTGCACACAAGAATGTCTTATCCTAGGCCATTCTGACAACTGCTGGATGCCACCTTCTTTGACACAGTACCAACAATCCAACCCTCCTTTGCCATCATTTGGCTTCCAGCAAGGATGGGGTCGAGGAACCAGACCCGAGGGAAGATACGCGCTTGGAAGGCCCATGCCGAAGGATGATACTGACAAAAGCCAAGGTGGTCCACAGCCCCAGTTCTACAACACCTGTGAAAGACATTGTACCAGTGAAGATCCAGTCAAGGTGATTCCCCTGGCAAACTTCACTCCATCGCAACAGGCACCAGCGTCTGGGAGTAACACCTTTATACATGAGCACCAGTTATAAAAGCATGTCTGTCAAAATCAGCTATTTCAGGCTTTAAAGTGTAAGTGTATATAGTCACAGCCTAACAGTTAACTTTACTGCATATACAAACCTGTTAGGCTTGTGAATATTTATGTAAATAGAATTCTGAATTGAATTTGAAGAGCTGAGTCCTTAGTACTCAATTAAAGGAAATTTACCATAATTGTTGGTCAAAAGTATACACAACAAACAAAACTCTGTTCATTTTATTTCCCCAAATGGGTCATTATAGCACAAATAATAACTTGTTAGGGCAGGGACCGTCTTCCTCTGTCTCATAATTTCCGAACACATTTTGGGCACTATCACAATCTATATAATAGACATATAGATGACTCTCAAATTCTCTTTTTTGTTTTATATGTACATTATATTTAACACATTCATCGGACACATTTCCATTTGTTCAACAGTCAATAGCAAATAGAGATCAAGTACGCAGTTTCTCAATCTATTACTTGAAATCAGTGATTAAATGAGTGATTTAATTCTTTGGATGCAAGGCACTTTTACAATATTTTATGTTTTCCATGACAGGGAAGAGAAGTGTGTTAAAAGTCTTCCTGATCCCTCTTGCTTTTCATTTTAAGGTTGTACTCACTCAGCTTACCTCTATTCGGATTTTGGGAAAAAATAGCTTAAATGAAGCATGAAACTGAATATTTTATTTGACCTTAATGTCCTGTTGCTAAATAGATACCTCTATAGTGCTGACTGGAATGCAATTTTACAAGGAGAGTTTCTTGCTTTCCAAGATTTGTTTTTCTAGACTAATGTAAGCTATGTCACAACCCATATTCCACCTGCCAGTTGTCAGCCATGAGTCTATCACTAATCATGTCTTTATCTTGCAAATTTCATATTGGTTAATGTCTTTGTGAATTGGGGATTACATAAACACAGAAGGAAACTGGGTAGATTTTACAGCTGATGCAGTACCGTGGCTGTAAACTACTGTTGTCTAGAGAATATTATGGTGATTTAAATGTTAATTTTACAGCTCTATAGTCAGTCACTGCAGGTTTTCAGTAAAAAATTAAATATAACCTTAGATAGTGCACACTAAACCTATTAGACTAAGGCGCTCTTGTCATTCTAGCTTAGTTTACTGAAGAAAATTACTGACATTACTCTGCAAAGAAAGAGGAAGCCAGGAGGTGAATGTTGGATGGATGTAATTATAAATACACCCCAATTATGCTATTCTACAGGAGCTCAAGGTGATGTACTGGAAAGATTAGGCAGTCTTGTCTGAACCTTGCGCTGGATGAGATACTCTTTACATAGCATAAAAGAAAGCTAGTAAATCCTATATTGGACACAAAGAAAATGTCTTTCTTAGATAAAAGAATTATGGTATTTTCCTCCTGGTATTTTGTTTCTATCCAGCCATTATGTCAAGAACGATACATACATTCCACTATCAAACAATTTTTCTTCAGAACAAAATCAGTTAAAATGCTACTTTAAATCAAGAGACAATCTAAGTTTGATGGGGGCGGGGGTGGGGGGGGGCGAGAGGGAATGTGTCACTACTTCCTGTGGATGGAATTCTGTGTAGGCTTCTTAATGTAACTTAAAATCTGTAATTTATAAACAAAAGTGTGTGTAAAAATGCTGTAATATAAGCTGCTTGTAAAATTTATAGAAATTCCAGGTGTTCAGGGTTCCAGTGAATGCTAAGACAGCTTCTCTTATGTGCCCAGCAGGTATAAGTAGCTTTATATATTGTTGTCCCCACTGTAAATCTATTCAAATCACATTTAGTTTTAATGTGCAAAATAAAATAAGCTTCTCTTCTAACCTATTGATAGGGTTTAATTAATGAAACCTCAGAATATCTAATGGTGTATTTTTCCTTTTTATATATATTTCTCAATAATGTTTAAGAAAGATGTGGCACACTGGCTTCCAGTTGCATGTAAATCCTGGAAAAAATGTTAATCCTCTGGATATTGACAGACAATAGCTGCTCACTTCTAGTTCAGGCATAAGTAAGAATTTGACAAATTAATCCAGACTTAATCTTTATAAAGGCTTCTATATTTCTTTATTGGAAAATTTGTGCTGGAAAACTCTCAAAAATAGTCCTTCCTGTAAGATTTCCAGTCAGGCTGGAATTACAAGAGAATGTTCTCTGGCACAGCATTTCACCGCTACAATTACTGCATGTAAGTTGGAAATCCATTGGCAGAATTTTTCCAAAATCAAAACAAAAATGACTTTCAGCTTTGGGTAATCCTTTTAGTCTATTTTTATTGTTGTTCATGTTGATTTTCTCCATACCGTATCCTCCCCACAAAAAATCACACCCTTTCTGTATGAAATGGTTTGATTGGATACCTGAACTCTCTATACCAGTGCTTCTGTGGCCTGGCACCGGTCCCTGAGATCTCCCAGACACGGTTTAGGAAGGCAGCAAGCTGGTCCCTGGTATCACAAAGATTGAGAAACACTGCTCTATACAACTCTGCTTTCTAAAGTATACTAATGTTTAGGAAACAGACTTGATCCTTACCCAGAGAACTTTAAGGGTAAATTTTCAGAGACCTAAAAGGTTCTCTATATGTAGTCATGCTGTGAAAAAAATGATTTTGATTTAGAGTCTCATTTTTCACCAAAACTAAGAAAGAAAACTTACAACGACAAATTTCTCAAGTGCCTTCAGTGAAGTACTCTGTTAAGATACAGTCCATCCTGTGAAGAAGTTTGAGCATTTCCAGGATTCCTGCTGCATCTAGTAGGACTTGAAATAGACAAAGATTCAAGTTTTAAAAGTCTTACTATTATTCCTCAAGCAACAGTCCAGTATAGAGACCCGCTGGCTTTAGTGGGGTGCTGTATCACAGAGGAGTCTACCCACACACAGATCAGTGCAGGATGAGATCCTGAAACCCGAGGCATCCTGCCCCACACAGAACTCCCCTGAAGGAAGTTTTCTGCACCCACAAGAACTCCCCTGAAAGAAGGGGGCTCCAGAAGGATCCATTTTCAACATCTATCCCCAAATCTGTAAGTCATTTCTTCATTGAAAGGTCTAAATTCCATTTGGATGGCTCTCTTGGCTGTTACTCTAAATTTATTTCAGACTTTGTTGATCATTTTAAGTGTGACGTTCAATTAAGTGCTACTACTTACAAAGAATTACACTTAAATTTCACTGTTTCTCCCAGAATTACAGCAAAAGCTAACTTAATATACTGTGGGTTGTTCCTGCCTAGTTATGAATTTGCATTACTCAGCCTTGAATGATTTGTTAATTTAAAAATGACCTATTTTGTGTTAGTTAGAAGGAAAAGATGCCTACCTGGAACAGCTTTGGCTAAATTTAGGATGACTGTGATTTCCTGTAAGTGTTTCAAAAGTTTTATGGTATATTGCTTAAGAAATTCCAGTATATGAATATAAAGGAGTCATGAGAGAAGTAAAACATTTTTCAGCATCGATAAAGATGCCATAAGAAATCAAGTAAAATGATGTTATGATGTAAATCAGTTATGTTATGACTTGCTTGTAACAAGCAATAACAACAGATTAATTAAAATTTATTTATATATTTTTTTTTGCTTGAAGCAACATTTTCCCAAAAGGCAAGAGGAAATGCCCTGTGTCAGTATCCAGAGGACTAATATCACTGGAGACTCTTTACACATCTTACATATAAACAATTTATCCAGACACAGACTGTACATTTTTTGTGTAATCTTATTTAGTCATTTAACTTATTTTACTTTATTTGTGTGAATTTGTGGAAAAGAAACAATCCTATATATGGTATACAGTACAATGGTAGTAAAATGGATAGATTTGTTTCATACAGTGTAACAATAAAAGAAAACCTTTGCCTTCTTCAAACTGAGTGTTGCACAGTCTTAACTGTTTTTTTTTTTTAAATCTGACAGAGGCACGGCTGGTGCATTTGTAAACATTTAATCCAAAAATGGTCCTTTAATCCAAAGGAAGGTCCTTTCTTCATTGTAAAGAAGTCAGGGAAAGGAGTTGTTTCCTTTTGTTTTTTAACAATATGCACAGACTTAGGACATGTCTACACTTTATGTCTCCAGTTTACTCCTTGTGTCAGCGGTGCACATCCTCCCCAGGAGCCCTTGCACCAATTGAACTAACAGTGTGGGGCATTGTGTTACGGCTTCTAAAAGCCAGCAACAGTTGATGTAAGCAACACAGTGTCTACATTGACATTGCATCAACCTAACTGCATCAACATTAACTCTGCGCCTCTCGTGGAGGTGGAGTTATTAAGTTGGTGCAGCGGAAACATTACATTGAAATTTTAGTGTAGACTCTTACAGAGTTAGGTCGACGTAAGCTGCCTTGCATCTGCCTAACTCTGCATTGTAGACCAGGGCTTAGCATTTTGAAGTAAAACGTGCAAACCAGACTTGAATGATGTACTTTAAAGAATGGTTCAAACATTCCTTTGTTTCACTCTATTGTAGTGTTATTCTGAACTGTAAATTTAATTCGGCCAAGAAAGAAAGAATAACAGTTATGCAATAGCATTGCATTTTCTGTTGCCTAGTGTTACAAAAAGGTCAAAATTTCATTTTCCTTCATGAAAGAAATCATGTCATTGTATGGCACTTTCCCCCTCAGACCCTCCCTCCCCCCCCCCGCCCCCCGCACCCAGCCTTTTTGGCAACAATCGTTTTGTATTCAAATTAGCATAGTTTGTCTAGAAAATATTATTCCTGTCATGGGAACAAACATTTTCTGGATTTGGGCAAGGAAGTAAACAACATTGCATGGCAATTACTGTGACAAAGATATTTGAAGCGGAGTCTTTAAAGGAAATCAGTTTTTGTAGCTTTTTTAAATCATTGCAATCAATAACCAATATTTACCAGGCTACATAGTCTTACCAGTCAGATTTAAAAAGAAGTTTTATTAATGAGTTAAAGGAACCCATCAGCTAGAAAACTGTTATTGCTGTGAGCCTAGGCACAGACCTGGTGGTCAATCCAATCTGAAAAAATCATTAAATCACAAAGAAGGCCATAACTCAAAAACATAATTCAATTTTGACCAAAATTAGCAGAAAGTCCTTGAATACAACTCATAATGCAACTATGTAACCAAACTAGTACTGTTTCCAAAAATATTTAGCCCCCAGGTGCTATGTTGCATGCATTTTCCCCATACTTTTTTGCTTTTGGTTAAAGCAAAAGTCGTTAGTAACACAAAGTATGAGCTTGTTTATAGCATGTAATACATCAACATATTTGTCATTATCTGTAGAATGGGCTGATTTGAGAATAGTTTTTCTGTCTGCTATTTTATGAATGTTGGCTACCACCTAGTGATTCCAGCACTGGCAACTGATGGGTAAAACATGATGAAATATTTTCAGGATACGTACAATTCTCTGGACTGACCTACCTTGTGTATGATGAAGCAATCTATTGCATAAGCATAAGTTGATTTAATGGAGTCAAAACAAATTTGACAAGGACCACCTTAAAATGGGAGGTATATGTCATGCAATGAATTTCATGAGTGATATAGGCCATGTGATACAGGAAAGTGGGTTTGCTGACATCGTTGTGGAAGTCAAGATCTGTGATGCTTCAGTCAACAGCCATGCTCTTAGAGGGAAAGCGTTAACAATAGTGTTACAATCAGGAAATGAATTGCTTGAAATGGATTGTACTTGGTGATTCCACGAGCAATGATCCCCCAGCAGATGAGAAGAGGTGCATATTGGAGAAAGCTCAAACATGCATTGAAGCATTTGATCGTGTGAAGAAGGCACACAGAGAAAACAGACTGGAAGCACAGAATGCTCTGGCAGACTTCCTGAACAGCACCCAATCACTCCTCGCCAGCTTATGGATACTTAGGCTACCCAAGGAAAAAAACTATCCAGCTACATAGTGTTCTCAGAACAAAAATGTAACAGATTTCTCCCAACTACTGATGATTACATAGCAGGTAAGAGAGACAATAACAATCCATGGAGCTAGAGACATTTGCACTGGTGATTACACTTGACTTCCAGTGTCATTGTGTGAATTATACTAAATGGGGTTGTGTAAATGTAGCAGAAGCCAGACTACTGGAGGAGGAGAAGCCAGATATATTATCATGTCCTAGTTCAGTGGTTCTCAAACTGTGGGTTGGTACCCAACAGTGGGTCACGCCCAGTGATGAGCTGCCAAAATCTTAACAACGGGTTCCCTCCTCACCTCACGAGGGGGTCATTGCCCCCCCCGGGACCCCTGCCCCATCCACCCTCCTCCCCTGTTCCCTGACTGCCCCCAGAACCGGGCAGGAGGGTCTCATGGGCCACCGTAGTGGGTGCCCACCCCTAAGAGCCAGAGGCACCTGCCGGGGGGCAAGGTGGGAAGTCCTGGAGATGCTTACCTGGGGCAGCTCCCAGGAAGCATCCGGCAGGTCCCTCTGGCTCCTAGGGGCGGGGGAGTGTAGCTAGGTGGGGGTGCAGGGGGAGTGGCTGCTCCCCCCAACTGATTACATCAAAAGTAGTGCCTTAGGCGCTGACTCTTTGGGTGCTCTGGGGCTGGAGCACCCACAGGGAAAATTTGGTGGGTGCAGAGCACCCACCAGCAGCTCCCTGCCCCGCACCCGGCCCCAGCTCACCTCCACTCCACCTCCTCCCCTGAACCCACTGCCCCACTCTGCTTCTCCGCCCCGCCCCCCGCCAGCTTCCTGCGAATCAGCTGTTCGGTGGGAAGCCTGGGAGGGCTGAGAAGCAGTCAGTGGCTTCCTGCTCAGGCAAGGAGGGTGGTGGAGGTGAGCTGGGGCGGGGAGGGGTTCCCCTGCCCCCCGCCCCGGGTTAGCCCTCCTCTCGCCCCCCCACCCCAGCTCACCTCCACCTCCCTGGGCCTGAGTGGGAAGCTGCAGCCTGCTTCTCAGCCTGCCCCAGCTTCCCGCGCAAACAGCTGATTCGCAGGAAGCCTGGGGGGCGGAGAAGCAGAGCTGGGCGGCACGTTCAGGGGATGGGGAGTAGGCGGAGCGGAGGTGAGCTGGGGCCGGGGGTGGGGTGGGGAGCTGCCGGTGGGTGCTCTGCACCCACCAAATTTTCCCCTTGGGTGCTCCAGGGCTGGAGCACCCATGGAGTCGGCGCCTAAAGCGCCACTTTTGGCCAGTTAAATTTAGAAGCCCTTTTAGAACCGGTTGTCCCTCATGGAACAACCGGTTCTAAAAGGGCTTCTAAATTTAACAACCAGTTCTAGCGAACCGGTGCAAACCGGCTCCAGCTCACCACTGGTCACACCCCTGTTTTAATGAGGTCGCCAGGGCTGGTGATAAACTTGCTGGGGCTGGGACTGAAGCCCAAGCCCCACTCGCCCAGACCGGTGCTGAAGTATGAGGGCTTTAGCCCTGGGTAATAGGTTACAGGTTACAGGTCCCCCACCTGGGGCTGAAGCCCGTGGGGTGGTGGGGCTTGGGCTTTGACCCTGCCCAGGGCAGCGGAGCTCAGGCAGGCTCAGACTTCAGTCCCCCATCCTGGGGTTGTGTAGTAATTTTTGTTGTCAGGAGGGGGGTCACAGTGCAATGACGTTTGAGAACCCCTGCCCTAGTGATAGGCAGGGAGTAGTATACTGGACTGCCCTACCCTTCAGCGGTTTATGCCATGACATGGCCATCAAACAATTGCTCAACAAGGACTGTGGGAAACATCAGTATATTTGCACAAAAGTAAAGGCTCTGACCAAGTATCATCTGACAACACATTTTAAGACAGCCGTAACAGCTATGACAAAAAAGATGTGTGGAATGCAGCCTTCATCAGCAGATTCCCCACAAAGACGCTACCACAAAGCTGTAGAAAAAACTACTGTCCAAGATACTATAAAAGTTGTGACTTAAAGAATGACAAATCCATTTTGCACTGAACCTGAAATAAACCCAGACAGCAGACAGCCATTTGTGACCATTGTAACATCTACTGTGTCCCCAACTGAAACTGCGGAAAGTTTGTGCATGATAAGAGAAAATGGCACGCAAGAAATGAAGCAATTTGTAACCAGTAGGCTGAAAAGGGGTGAGGTAGACCTCTTTGAGCCCATAAAAAGGCATAATCTTAAATCAATTACAACAAAACAATCAAACAAAAGAAGCAGACAACACAAGCAATAACTATTGCTCGTCAGATATTAAGCAAGCTGACAGCTATTGCCCAGTCCAGAGATGTAGGTATTCGGTGTCTGATGAAGTATGAGCTGGCACCTGTCACCACTTTCCCTCTCCAATTTGGATGGATCTCTAGGAAAGACCTAAAAGAGCAACACGCTGTCTTGGCTGGAGAAAAATCTGTCAGTGGTCAAGATACCAGCATCCGATGAGCCAACATTCACTATTATTGACCTCATGATGCTTCTACAGATGGTGTGCACTGTTACTGCCAAGTGCAAAACTTTTGCGGAGCTGCCTGCTCAGCTGCTGAACATTATCCTTGGATGCAAATGTCAGAACACTGGTATTGTTGGTGACAGTTATGTAAATGAAGAATCAATCAAATCAGGAGAAATAGCCTGCAGGGGAAATGTTCAGATTGAAGAAGTTTGGAACCCCACCATGTTAACACCATTACCAAAGCAATGCTTGAAGATGATAGCAAATTCAAAGAATAAATCGAACACTGCAAACGTTCTCCTTAGTGACGGGATCATGAAGCATAACCAGAGAGAGATTGTCACCCGGTCATGAGGTATACCTTGCTGCTGGATTTCATGACATTGCTTGAGCAGTGAAAGTAGGCACTGCAATACTACTACTTGAGGCAGATCATGAGAAAGCAGATTCACAAATGTTCTAGGATGTTGCTCATGCAAAGCAAACACGTGACGTAAACAGGGTGCTAATGTGGAGCTTGGACTCCGATGTGGCACCTACGCTCCCAAGTTCTTGTGCTATTGTTGGGATAGATGAATTCTATTTGAAAACTGGTGTTGGCCAAAAGAAGAGATTCATTCCTGTGCACAGAGTGGCTATGGAGTTAGGAATGGACATGTGTCTTATGCTGCCAAACATTCATGCTGCCAGTGGATGTGACGCTACTTCAGCTTCGGGGGTGTGAGAAAAAAGAGTTGGCTGAAGACAGCAGCTGAGCACCCAGAGAACTAGGTGGAGAAGGAATTTAGAGCTTTTCTTGCTCCCATCCGCCTCCTGAGCGACAGGAGTGTGGAGGAAGGGACGCTCTAGCATGTCTCTCTCACAGCCATTTGGACACCCCAATCCCCGATTTCAGGGCTTTGTGTCTATGGCTACAGTGAATCTGCTTATTCTCAATTCTCCACCCTGGTCTTGGGTGTGAGGCTATGGCCTGCACTGATGGTGTCTCTTATGCATTCCCCACCCTCTAAGTTTTTGCTCTAAAAGTTCTCTAGGCACCTATATTTTTGTCTTAAACTGCTACCTCAGTTTAAGCACCAGATGCCTATCTATCTATCTCATGCCAAAGCCCCAGCATGATCATCTATCAGGGGCAAATAGGCCTTGCCGTGCCTATCTTCCCTGTGGGACTTGTCTGGTTGATAGGCATGCTCCAAGGCCACCTAACTCCACACAAGGCAGCCAGGGAGGAGACAGTCTCCCATACAAGGTTTAGCTCAATGGTGAGGGTACTAGCCCCAAAGTCCTGAGGAGAGATCTGCCACCTCTCAGATGAGTGTGCTGAGAGGAGAAGTAGCTCTGTCTCATCTTCAGCCCAGTGGGTAGGGCACTCACCTTGGATGTGGTAGACTAATTGAGTTCCCTATTCTGCTAGCTGAGAAGGCTTCTGCCATCTTTCAAGTGAATGCCCTAAACTAGGGGATATTCTGATGGAGGTTGCTCTTCATCTCTTGTTGAAGCCGTTCCACTTTAATCAAATATTAATTTGAAAGAAAGAAAACACAGAGGTCATTTTATAGTCCAGTGGCTTGGGCACTTGCCACGGATGGGAGAGGTCGTTCAATCCTCCTTCAGTGTTGACAAGGGATTTGAACGGCAATCTCCTTACCTTTCAAATGAATGTCCTAGCAGCTGGCTGATGTGGGGCTCCCTCTCATTCTTTCTTCTTGAAGCTACTCCACTTTAATTAAACAGTAACTGGGCCAATGCAAACATGAGAAGCCCTCCATAGTTCGGTGGCTTGGATATTGAGCCTGGAGAGTAAAGATCCTGCTTCAGTCCCTGGGCTGTGAGGTAGCCTGATGCAGGTTTTCCTCCTGAAGCTGTTCCACTTTAATTAAATAGTAATTGGGCCAAAGCAAGAACCTGACGTGAGAAGTCCTCAATAGGCCAGTCGTTAGGGTATGACCCTGTGATGCTGGGCATGGTGGTTCAAGTCCTCCCTGCCCAGGCTCTGTAGGAAAAAGCATGCAAATACGAAGACAGCATCTCAAGCTTCACTTTTAAAATAAATTTTAATTGGGACACGTGAATCGTTTGTCTACAATGGTTAGGATACTCACCCAGGCTGAGAGAGACCCCCCAAGTCTTCATCCCTGCTCTGCGAAGGGATTGGTACAAGGCCTTCCCACCTTTCTGGGTAGTTAGAGATCCCTGTTCCAACCCCTTCTTGAACAGGCAGAACAGGCTTTTGAACCAAGACCCCCCTCTCCCCCCAAGCAAGTACCTTAATCACCAGACTAGAGAGTGAGTCTAACCCTTTTGCTGGCCCAGATAATACTAACAAAAGTGGAGCAGCTACACTAGTCAAGTCTGAGGGAGCCCCACCTCTCAGCTGTAGACCCCTTCATCCAATGATTAGAGCATTCAGCAGAGAGGGGGCGTATCCATGTTCAAACCCCTTCTCCTCAACAGGCAGAGGGAAAACATGAATCAGAGTCCTCCACATCATACCACTGGACTAATGGTCACATAGGACGCTTCTGCCTCCTTCCCCCTCTCCCTTCTGCTGTTTTGGGGTGTTAGGCAGGGCCCTCCCAATCTCCTAAGAACTGGTTTAGGTACCTAAAACACCTCACTCTAGTACCCAGGTTCCTGGCTGCAGATTGCAAGCAGAGATAGGCATCCAACTCCATGAAAAACAGGGCTTACCAACCCTCCCCTCTGCATCACTTAGGAAGCTCGCTGCGTTGTGGGCTGCCTTTTGTGGATCCCATTCATTGACGAGCGACTAAGTGCCTAATTCAGGCTTTGGGGATCCCATTAGTTTTCCAATTATTTTCTAGACATCTAAAAGTTAGGGATGGCAACACCGTGTATTGCCAACTGTAAGTCCCTATGTGGATCTGGGCCCCAGGGCTGAGACAGGGTAGACGTGTTCCATATCACTGGCAAAGACCACTGGGACTGTAAGAGAGCTGAGAATGGGTATACCATACGCATATAGCTCTGAGATCAGAGGAGAGGGGTTGCTAAGAGTGGGCATGCTCAGCTCATACCACAGACACATCACTAAGACCTAAAGAGCTGATAATGCACATGCTTTTTGAATGCCACAAGCACTGACATCAGGTGCGAAGTGAGTTTAGGCACCTAGAGGATTGAGCAGCAGTTCTGTGGATCACAGTGGTGCATAAAAATGGGACTTGTACCTAATGCCCTTTATGGATCTGGTTTTGTGTTCTCACAGTGTGCCCGTGACATGTATGGAGCACACGCATTCTGAGTTCATGCCCCAGCACAGAGATAGCGCTGATGCAATGCTGTCACCAACTAAAGCTCTGCTGGAGTTCCCTCAGTAATTTGTCCCATTGTAAAAACAGGTCAGGGAAAGGGGATGCTCCAGTCACCATCTGACCCCAAAATTGTACCCCAGACAATATTCTGGATCTTCATCTGGCATATCATGTCTCGTGCGAACCTGTCTCCATATTTGCATTTTAGAGCACTTTAAAATTAAACACAACTCATCTACTGGGAGGAGAAGGGAGCTGTATCTCAGGAGTCCCTTGACTATAACCCCAAATTTGCATCACAAATATTACCAAAAGCTTCTCCAAGCCAATCGGACTCTGCCTATGAACTTTTGAGTGCTTGGAAAGTTTACCTTTAAACACAAATGCTACCACATACTTTGTGTGTCTCGTGTGTCCATGTCTTGCTCACAGCAGCACCACTGTGCAGCACCAAAGTGAAAGGCAAATAATGCTTAGATTTTTTTTTAAGCTGTTGGTCAGCTCAGGGGAAGGCCAGTGACACACGTATGTGGATGCTGCTAATTTCCCCCGTATCTTTGTGCGAAAGAATAGTGATTTCTTCCTTTCCCAAGAACAAGCATGAAATATCAGCTGTGGTGTCAGTAACCTAACTGCATGCTGTGACTTGTAAGCCTACTCTCATTACCTATAGCATAAGCAGTTTTGAGGGCAAAGAGCAAAAACACTGAGACCTGGTCGCATTTCAAAAGCTGATACAACAGTCTAGGAGGTAGTGATGCCTCTGCCTTTTGATGGCTTTATAAATTAATTAGAACCACTACTTTGAATTCATGGCATGGACAGACCTGACCTAACCAGAGACTTAATGAAGAACCAACAAGTAGCTGAATCAAGCAGTATCACTAGCAAGATTTGAAGATAGGTAACGACAGCTTTTTCAGAGTCCGCACCCTAATTCTCACTGGTATTTTTATTATACTGTGATAAAGAAGCAATCATTGCTGCATAATGTGCACTACCCGTTGTTTGCTAAGAAGAACACCCCAAGTGAGAAACTGCCACCAACAATAGCCTCCTTCATGCAGCACTGGAAATGTGCAAATTATCAGCCATTCATATGGAATCATGCAACAGTTCACTTTCTTCAAGTGTCTCCTGTCATCAACAAATGAGTGATAGATAGCACGGAATATCCTAAAATGATGGTGCTGCCTGCCACCTGCTCCAGAAGCTATCCTCACCTTGGTGCAGTGTAGCTGTGCAACAAGGAGGTACAAATGCAACAGGGAAGATTTTATGTGCTCCAGTGCATGCAACTGTGACAGCGAGTGCAGCAACAGAGTATTTAACACATCAGACACAGATTCGGAGTGGGAGCTGAAACGTTTTGACTGCATGCAAATTACTGTGACTACTTTTGTGAGTATATATAGCTTGAAGTGGTGATGCATTAGACATGCAGTAGCTCATGGTTATATGTAGGTGTTACATAAGAGTACATAGTTAGACTTTGTTATTCACACAAAACCTTCTACTAAGAGTCATGACTGTCATCTAAGTAGTTTACATGTATTGTCACTGAATTTGATGATAGTAAGCAGATCATTACAGTTGTATCATGTATGCTTTACAGTTATGGCTTTATAACTTCATCAAAATAGCAGACAGAAAAACTCTTCTCAAATCAGTCTATGCTACAAACAATGACAAATATTTTGATGTATAACATGGTACAAACAAGCTCATACTGTTGTATGACTACAGACTTTTGCTTTAACCGAAGACGGAAAAGTAAAATTGCATAAAATATATCACTGTGGGCTAAATATTTTCCAAACTTTCCAAAACAGCAATATTTTGAGTCTATAATTGCATTATCAATTGTATTCAGAGACTTTCTGACAATTTTGGCCAAAATTAAATTATGTGTCTATGAGTTATGGCCATTTTTTGTGATTTAAGGATTTTTTTCTAATTGGATCCCCAATAATATTTAAACACTGTGTGATATAGAAAAACAGCACCACTTTACATCCTACCTGGTGGTGACCACCAGCTGTTCTAACGGGGTAGCAATGAAATTTTTCTAGCTGATGGGTTACCCCTTAGTGTCCAAATTGGGTCCACACTGGTAGACTAATAATGGAGGAGTTTGGTTTGTATAGAAACAAACAAAATAAAGTTGAAGGCAAAGATTTTATTTGGTAAATGTACGAAAAATGTGTATAACTTATGTCTACCCTAGTTCAGAGCGATAGTGAAAACCTTTTGTAAATATCTGAGTTTGTATTTTTGGGAAATTTCCCCATTCTGTAGTATACTACAGGATCTGAAAGTGAGCACTGTATATCTGTGTATTGAAACAGCCCTAACCACGCTTTAGAGATCATGGAGTTGGACACCATATGCCATAGTCCAACAGAATTTGAAGTCCAGTCAATCCACAGTAGTTCTGTTCCAGGTTCCGTACAGCATGTTGTCTTGTTAATTAAGATGCTTGTTAATAAACTAGATCACAAAACCAAAGGTTGCCTTTCTGGATTGTTTTATTTTTTAGGTTTCATGATTACCCTTTTAGGAACATGTGGGTTTTAAATAGTATTTCACCAATTAAAATAAAAACTCTCCTAAATTCTCTCCCTCCTCATCACCCCTGCAAATTCTTCATCTGTAAAGATATTTATAAATAAAAGTCAAGCAAGTGTGTAATTTCGTGTACAAATGTTCAACTTCATGCAGATGAGTAGTAGTCCCCTTGTAGTCAATGGAGCTACTCGTGTGCAAAGTTGAGTATTAGAGTTTATAGGATTGGGGTCAATATTAATTACATTACACACGCACAATTCTTCATCTGACATGCTTCTTTTTCACTGTAATTCATTTAAAAAAATTGCTTTTTTTTAAAGACCTAAAGGATAGCTTCTCAATTTGAGCATAAAGTGTTACTGAGCTAAGAAGAATATCCTCTCAGCTTGTGTACAAAGTGATGAAGCCACAATCAAATTGAAAAGCAAGAGACATCACTGCCCAATTTCCTACTTCAAAATGATTTAATATCCAGTTACAGTATTTTAAAAGATAGACCATAACATCTTATTCACTTGCAGATATTCTTAGAGGAAGTTGTGAGCATAGATTGTCTGCCTGCTCCACTCTCCGCTACCATCACAAATTTGCCATTTTGCCATCAAAACTATACCCACTACACTTCAGTATTTTCCATGGTCACATTGCCAATAAATTAATATCAAAGCAGGAGTTGGCTACCATACAATACTTGAAAACACATCTAACTCTCAACTTAAAAACCTGAAGGGATCCATCTAATGGAATTCAAAAGAGAAACTTTAAATGAAGGAGTTGATTATTTTGGCTCTAGACCAGAAGCCTCAAGTTCAAAGACCAGATGGACCTGGCAAGCAGTATATTAAATCAGAGAAGATGCATAATAAGGCAGTGCAGTACCCTATCTGGGATATCACAAGCCCTCATCACCTGATAAAGGGCCAAATTCTGGCCTTTTTCAATCAATATTGCAGAAATGTAAGTGGGGGTTGATGTCTTCTGCTTAAGCACATAGTAGGATTCTGAGAGAAGATTTTGAGGAGTGGTATGAAAGATGGGCAACATACCAGCTGCTGTAACCACTACCCTTTCCTCAGCTCCCACAGCGACGTCTTGCATGCATCCTCGCCACTGCTTGAAGAACATGGTCCAAACACAGCAAGAGATGTCAAGTAGCCAAGATGAAAGCTACACGAGAAGGAACCCCCAGCCCTTTCACACACTCAGATGATATAGACAAGAGTTTGCATCGCATTTGGCATACTGCAAGGAGTGGACTTTTCCAGAGTACAAAGTCTCAGTCATCCAAATGCCATTTTTGAACATGCTGGTTCAAATTCAGCCTGGAGTCTCTTTGCCAGCAGAAGTTTCAGATGTATTGAAGCTTATCAAGCCCTCAATGTACCTTAGAGCCCTTCCCCATGATAAAAAGGTCCTCCATTAGGGTCAATCCCCCCAGGTTACAAGGGGAATAGATGAAGCAGGGCAGCATAAATTTACACCTCACCGTGCAGTTTCAAGCCAGCCAGGCCCTTTATATTTGGGGAAGCTCTGACACACAGCAACAAAATCTTCAGGTGATGTTTTCTGAATCCCAATAAAGGGACACTAAGTAGCAGAACATCACCACCAGTTTGGTAATTACAGTGTAGCTCATAATGAAAACATCAGTCCCAGAACGGCTCTCCATGGAATGCTTTAATTCCCCAGGGTTAAGTCACAGTTCAGGGCAACTGCACAGGTCAAAGGGAGAGACAAGACAGAACTGAGGGATGAGGTGGAGGGGAGAGATCAAAGAAGTATCTTAGATGTCTGTATACTAATGCAAGAAGTATGGGGAATAAGCAGGAAGAACTAGAAATGCTAATCAATAAAGAACCTGTGACATAGTTAGCATCACAGAGACTTGGTGAGATAATACACATAACTGGAATATTGGTATAGAAGGTTACAGCTTGCTCAGGAAGGACAGGCAGGAAAAAAAGGGAGCAGGTGTTGCCTTATATATATAAAGTATACACTTGGACTGAGGTTGAGATGGAAAAAGGAAGCAGACTTGGATAAAAGGGGTAAAAAACAAGGGTGATGTCATGGTAGGTGATCTACTACAGACCACCTAATGAAGAGGAGGAGGTGGATGAGTTTTTTTTTTTTTTAACAACCAACAAAATCATCCAAAGCACAGGACTTGGTAGTGACGGGGGACTTCAACTACCCAGACATCTATTGGGAAAATAACACAGCAGGGTACAGATTATCCAATAAGTTGTTGGAATGTTCTGGAGGCATTTTTTTTATTTCAGAAGGTGGAGAAAGCCACTAAGGCAGAGACTGTTCTAGATTTGATTTTGACAAACAGAAAGACCTGGTGGAGAATTTGAAAGTGGAAGGCAGCTTGGGTGAAAGTGATCATGAAATGATAGAGTTCATGACTGTAAGTAATAGTAGGAGGGAAAGCAGCACAACAAGGAAAATGGATTTCAAGAAGGCAGACTTTAGCAAACCCAGTGAGTTGGTAGGTAAGATCCCTTGGCAAGCAAATCTAAAGGGAAAAACAGCTCAAGAGAGTGGGCAGTTTCTCAAAGAGAGATTATTAAGAGCACAAAAGCAAACTATCCCACTGCCCAGGAAAGATAGGAAGTATTGCAAGAGACCAATCTTGCTTAATCAGATCTTCAATGATCTGAAACTCAAAAAAGAATCCTATAAGAAGTGGAAACGAGGTGAAATGACAAAGGATGAATATAACACAAGTATGTAGGGACAAAATTAGAAAGGCCAAGGCACAAAAAGAGATTAAATTAGCTAGACACATA
Organism: Natator depressus; assembly: GCF_965152275.1. Taxonomy (NCBI): domain Eukaryota; kingdom Metazoa; phylum Chordata; order Testudines; family Cheloniidae; genus Natator; species Natator depressus. The sequence goes on along the minus strand of NC_134242.1, from coordinate 68,154,279 downwards.
AAGGGTAACAAGAAAACATCTACAAAAACATTAGAAGCAAGAGGAAGACCAAGGATAGAGTAGGCCCATTACTCAATGGGGGGGGGGGCAATAAAAGAAAATGTGGAAATTGCAGAAGTGCTAAGTGACCTTTTTGTTTCAGTTTTCACCAAAAAAGTTCAGTAGCAATTGCTCATCTACCTTAATGAATGAGTGAAAATGAGGTATGATCAGAGGCTAAAACAGGGAAAGAACAAGTTAAAAATTACTTAGACAAGCTAGATGTTTTCAAGTCACCAGGGCCTGATGAAATACATCCTAGAACACTCAAGGAGCTGACGGAGGAGATATCTGAGCTATTAGCGATTATCTTTGAAAAGTCATGGAAGACAAGTGAGATTCCAGAGGACTGGAAAAGGGCAAATGTAGTGCAAATCTATAAAAAGGGAAATAAAAACAACCTGGGGAATTATAGACCAGTCAGCTTAACTTCAGTACCCAGAAAGATAATGGAGCAAATAATTAAGCCATCAGTTTGGAAACACCTAGAAGATGTTAATAAGTTGATAAGTAAGAGTCAGCATGGATTTGTCAAGAACAAATCATGTCAAACCAACCTAGTAGCTTTCTTTGACAGGGTAACAAGCCTTATGGATGGGGGGAAGTGGTAGATGTAGTATATCTTGACTTTAATAAGGCTTTCGATATTATCTTGCATGACCCTGTCATAAACAAAGTAGTGAAATACAACCTAGATGGAGCTATGATAAGGTGGGTGAATAACTGGTTGGAAAACCATTCCCAGAGAGTAGTTATCAGTGGACCACAGTCAAGCTGGAAGGGCATATCAAATGGGGTCCCGCAGGGATCAGTTCTGGGTCCAGTTCTGTTCAATATCTTCATCAATGTTTTTGATAATGGCATAGACAGTACACTTATAAATGTTGCGAACAATAGCAAATACGTTGGACAATAGGATTAAAATTCAAAATGATCTGGACAAACTAGAGAAGTGGTCTGAAGTAAATAGGATGAAATTCAATGTGGACAAATGCAAAGTACTCCACTTAGGAAGGAAAAATCAGTTGCACACCTACAAAATGGGAAATGGCTGCCTAGGAAGGAGTACTGCAAAAACGGATCTGGGGCTCATAGTGGACCATAAGCTAAATATGAGTCAACAGTGTAACACTGTTGCAAAAAAAAGTGAACACATCATTATGGGATGTATTAGCAGGAGTGTTGTAAGCAAGACAAGAGAAGTAATTCTGCCACTCTACTCTGCACTGATTAGGCCTCAACTGAAGTATTGTGTCCCGTTCTGGGGGCCACATTTCAGGAAAGATGTGGACAAATTGGAAAAAGTCCAGAGAAGAGCAACAAAAATGATTAAAGGTCTAGAAAGCATGATCTAGGAGGAAAGATTGAAAAAAATGGGCTTGTTTAGTCTGGAGAAGAGGAGACTGAGGAGGGACATGATAACAGTTTGGAAGTACATAAAAGTTTGTTGGAGAGAGAAAAATTGTTCTTTTTAACCTGTGAGGATAGGACAATGGACTTAAATTGCAGTGACGACAGTTTAGGTTGGCCATTGGGCCAAGCTTCCTAACTGTCAGGGTAGTTAAGCACTGGAATAAATTGCCTAGGGAGGTTGTGAAATCTCCATCATTGGAGATTTTAAAGAGCAGTTAGACAAACACCTGTCATGCATGGTCTAGATAATATTTAGCCCTGCTTTGAGTGCAGGGGACTGGACTAAAAGATCTCTCGAGGTCCCTTCCAGTCTATGTTTCACCCCTCCAACCCCACATGGTCCACCAAAGACACCCACGCTAGGCTACAAGCTCCCCAGCCATCACTTCTCTTGGACAGAGACCCATGTTTCCTGATCAGGGTTATTCGAGGCTGCAAAGCTCTCAGATTACACTGTTATATTCCCAGAAAGCCAGACCACCTAAACAGGCTTGCTCTGGAGAGAGGCTATGAAGAGCTGTCATTGCCAGCAGTTACAAGCTGCCGCATAGCCCCTTCTAGGAAGCACATTTATTCTTAAGGTAAAAGCATTACAGAGAAAACATATTAAAAACCATAAGAGAACCTACACACATGCTAATATGTTTTCCAAAGATTCCCCCCTAACTACAACAAGGACTCTGGTAGGTGTCAGTCCTTCAACTCCCACAAAGGGGCTTTTCCATGATTATGAATTCAGAACAGCCTTAGCTCAGAACTAGTACCCTCATGAATAAGTTAGTCTTTCCTTTATACAGTTTGGACCTTTGATCTTGAGACTCTGGGAATACGTAATCAGCAGACTATGGTCCTCTCCTCAGGGCATACCTTCAAAAGTCTGGGTTTTTGCATAACTGGAAGTGGGAAATTTGCATTCACCTCCCCTAGAGACAAACCGTTTGTCCGCAAAGTCCATTCTTGTCAGGCACATTGTTCAGTGCAGTCCTTTGAAGTCCATAACATTTTCCAGGGTTCATATCACATCTTCCCCCAGAGAGGTTACCCACAAACCTGGCCCAGAATAATATGTAACCCTTGTATTTAATACAACAGATTCCAAAGACAAACTTAATTCAATAAGGTTTTTAAAGGATATTGCAGGTCACAACTGCATTTCATACCACAGCCAAGTATAATGTTTACCCATGCATGAACAAGGACACAGCACTCAGCAACAGGGTTTCCTGGCAATGGAAGAGCACTCAGGCATTGTTGGAATGGAAATTATGTCAAATATCAAGGAGATACCTGAATACCTGTCTGTGAAGTTTAGGTTGTAGGGTGGACTGTTCCTAAAACATACCTCAGAATTTAATGGGATGTCCTCGTCACTCAGAAAGGTTCATATAGAAGTACCTGTATAGAACCAAATTTCAAGTATTTCAAGTATTTCAAATTTCAAGTTTCAGGTAATAAGAGTACTATTAATCATGCTTATGCTTTGAGACTCCAGACCAGGAAAAAGACAATGTGCAATGTTGAAGGAGATCACAAAGCAACTAAATACAATAAAACTGTACTAAAAGGTGCCTTCAATTACCGCCACATAAACTGTTTTTTTTTAAATATCACAATAGGAAGAGGTTTAGAGAAGCAATTTTTCTATATTTTAAAATGATAACTTCTTGCAGCAGCTTATGGAGAGACCATATATCTTACCTGCACTTAGGGCCCCAGTAGGTTCCCATATTCAGATGCAAAGACTCTGGACAATGTTTTTGAGATGCTTGACTAAAAAGCACTATATAAGGGCAAAGATGGAAATAGCCCCTCTTTACAGTTAAGAAACTGAGGCCCAGAAACATTAAATAACATGCCCAAATCACACACAGCATGTGAAACGGAGACTGTTTTCTGACACTGCCTTCTGCCAGATCCACTACTCTGTCTTACTGGAACCAGAAGAATTAAACACTACATTCTTAGGCAACAATATTCTCTAATATTTAAACTGCAAGGGAGGATTGGAGAAAGTTAAGACATTGAAAAATCACCCAGCTGAGACAGAGATGGGCAGTTTAAAAGAGAAGTAATTAGGTCAATTATGATGATTAGCCACTAGACCAGTTAGTATCAGAAGTTTGACATAATAGCAAGGGCAAAATGCTCCAAAAATCACGGAGGCAAGAAAGTAACTTAAGGGTTTAAACTATAAGTTGTGGATCACAGGCTTCATTGCCACTTAAGACACCTGAGATACAGGAACTGCATAAAAACTAGTGAAGTCTGGCCTGTTTTCACGCTAAATTGCCATCTCATCTATCAACATAAGACCAGCAAGAATAGCTGAAGCATGAACAAAAAGAAGGATAGAAGGAAACAAGGGGCAGCGGCATCCAAAAAGAATAGATATGTTAAACATAATAATCACTACCCTGTTAACATCAGCTGCAGATGCCATTGTATTTCCAGTGCCCCCACAATTTAATATTCAGGAATATTAGGTGGGTGTGGAGTAGGGCACTGAGGGCTCTTTTGAGAGAACAGTATCTTTAGTATCAACTGTAATCAAAGGTATTGCATCCCATCCTCCTTTATGGTATGGCTGGCTAAATAATCAAATTCTGTATGGGTGGAAGCTGCCAAAGTGACAGCACCAGAAATTGAAGTCATCCATTATACAAAAAGCAGATTCACCAGTGCTAGCCTCAGCACGCCTCAACCTTCTAAGGGCTAGTTTCCCACACCCACTCAGCCCATGTATTCTTGGTCAAGCATGACAATGTTTGGTGGAGGGATGTCATAGTGATGTGGACATTTGTCCACTACAGTGGAGCTGAGAACATAGTTGCATTATTAATTATTATTATTATTATTAGTCACGTAACAGCCTTCTGCTGGTAATGAATCTTGTTCACTACTAACCAAGGCTGGATTTGAAACACAAGCCCTACTGAGAGATGTGCATGTGACCTGAACCCTAGACTTTCTTTATTCCTTTACTTCAAATTAATGTTTATGTCATGAAGACCATGTTATTTGGTGCTTTTATCTACTTATGATTCTGCCTTTACCCCTAGACAACAGTAGTAAATAGTATGATGTGGAAGCCTTTAAGGGTAAGATCCACGAAGGGACATAGGCAGCTAACTGCCATTTTAGGTACAAAAGTCCCTTTGTGGGGTGGGCCTTAAGCCACATCGCTCTCCTCTATATTTCCTATTGGCTAGCCTAGGTGGCTCCCTGTTCAGCTTCCTGGCTTCTGTGAATCTCCTTCTTCAGTATCTAACTCTCCCTGTGCAATGCATGAAGATTCCACTTTAGGCAAAATGCCTAAACTGTAGGCACTGCAACACTCAGCCTAAATCCCTTTGTGGAAGTAAGTCCCTATAATAATACAATATAATATGCATGCCCATCTAAACTACGTGATCAATGGATAATCAGGTGGCACTGAAGCACTGCACCAAACTTCTTCAGCTCTAAGCCATGAGCTCTAATGTGGTCTCTAGTAGATGCATAGTAAGTGCACACAAACAAATATATTCCAAAGCACTAGAATCGAGTTATTCATTGCAACTGCATCTGTTTTGCTAGCCAAACATTCATAGACCAGCTTTGATTTGCAGATGTGAGGGAGAAACAGATCCAGAGTAAAGAAATGGCTTAGGTGCTCGTAAGTTAAGCAAATGGGAAATAAAGTAAAGTACAGACTGAACAATGAAACAAGATTACATGGCTTGAAGATAAACAATGACTGTGTTGTATACTGAGGGATAGAAACACTCAAAAAGGGGAGGGGGGAAATCAGGAGTAAAGTAAAATGATCAGCTTCACCAAACTGTAAACAAAGATGCCGAACTGCAGTGAACAGTCATTGCAGGCTACCGTGTTAATTTGGTTAGTGAACAATATATACTTTGTGTGTGTGTGGGTTTGGTACAAAGACATCTATTGAAACAACAAACCTGTGATATCCTACATCTGGGAGTCCCTAGACAGCCACCACATCCTGCCTTCCACTCACTCTCTGCTTAAACCTGGTGGACTGAGAAACTAGTAGGACTATAGCCTCAGCCACGGCACCACCAACAGGAACCTTGACTGGAGGATAACTCGGCTCCACCAATTGGTCCAACTATCCTATTTAAGCCAGAAAGAGGTACAGGAAGTTTGAGCAACATGTGATGTCCTGTTGTGGCTGCCTTGGACTCTACTTGTGCCTGTCTCCTGCACCCAACCCTATTCCTAATTCCTGCTCTGTTCCTGCCTCCACTCCTGTTCTCACTGTGCTCCTGCTCCATGCTTGATGTTTGCCTCACCTCCAATCATCAGTTGCACATTCTGGCTCTAACTCCAACCTCCGACTTCTGACCCTGACTCTGGCTTGACCCTTGGCTCTGGCATTTGGTATCTGCCTTTGGGTCTGACCCTCAGCTTTGACTTCTGGTTCTGATTTTGGCTTGAGCCCTGGCTCTGGTATCTGGCAATTGATTTTGGTGCTGACTCTTGGCTTTTCTCCCCAACCTGGATGCCTGCTTCACCCACTAGCTATAACTGCTTCTCTGACTACTAGGCAGGACCGCCTACACCCCAGTCCATAACACAACCAAAGATTGTAATGAAATACCAGAGATTTCCAGAATATAGCTCTGCCTATTTAAAAAATCCCTACTTCGCTGTAGGCCTACAGGCTAAAGTCCTTTTTAATATCACAGAGTCTCTATAGAAAAGTCTTCTCTCTTCTCGCAGGGAAAGGGGGCATGACTTTAGATGTAAAACCTCCAGCTCAAGTATCAGTCTCACCATTTACAGGTAACGTCTGTGGCTTAAAATTCATTCCTGAGTTATGGAAATATGGAGGATCAATGTTATCGATGCTATTTCAAATTATCTTAACCACAGAGAGTACACAAATGCATAAAGGTTTTAAAATTTAAAAATTGGGACTTCTATCATTAGGAAACACAATAAGATACATAATCTACACACATTTACCATTCAACTGAATTTTTGTCCAATAGGCTTTTGCTTTCAAGATTGGTGCACCATGAATAAAAGATGTAAAGGTCAGCGTAACACTAAACTGACTTGTACAATTTTGTAAATGGGCACAAACTTGAAGTTGCCTATTCTTGCTGATGAGCATTTGTTTTAATTAAAAAAAAATGAGCCAGTTCTAGCAACTAAGACGTTTGGCACTGTGGCTGCCCAGTAATGTAGGAAGTCTAAATATGAGGCCTTGACATCTCAGAAGATTAGGAAGTCTGGGCTGACAGCTTCATAAAAAAAATGCGCTCAAGAAACTGGCAAAGAAAATAAGTCTCAGATATTCTAAACAAGTATTCTAATGCTGCAGAATAATCCACAGGGTCATATCTGAGGCTTATGTGCTGTATTACCTAGTCTAATTCATACAGCAGTGAACATTTTAAAGTAAGACAGTACATTAAGGTAGCCTTTTTATCTGAGCATCTTTCTCAATTACTGTACTTCAGTCTACTAAAATTTGTTCTAAAATCTTACCATTTTCGTATTTCAACCCATTGAATTGCAGAAGTGTTTTGCCAATGTAGAACTGCTAAATATTTACATAAAGAGAAATTAACTTCATGTTTATTTTTCTAACCCAAGGAGCTGTCATTCCAACATATCAAGAGCAATTCTAGAGGTCTAGTGTGGTCTTAATATTCATCAAAATATGCTATTAAAATTTGTGGAAGGAATCTAAAAAGTGAACAATGTTTGGGGCTTATGCTGTCAAATTGTGGTGAATTTGTAGGCAAAGGGGTCAGGAATATAAATGCCTTTTAGACTCTGTGCAGCAACGGGGAATTCAGACAGTCAGGCTTCGTGCTTTATGCTATCAGAACTCAGAGGAAACTGTAGTTGCGCATAAGTGCCAGCAATTACACTAAAGACAAACTTAGCCCAGAGGCCTAGAATAAAAACACACATCCAGCACATTCTTGTCCATTTAATATTGGAAATAAAAGGTCTCAGCAAGTATATTTCCAATTATAGTCAGTCACGTGGTGTTTAAATGTGGAACCACCAAACCATTTCTAAGCGGCATCTCCTTTAAGGCGTGACCCATATGCTCAGAAAATATCAAGCTTATGTCCTGTTTTCCACTCTCATCGGGTTTGTCTACAATTAACTTTTCAGGGTTTGTCTTGACTAGGAGATAAAGCTGCATTTTTAGAAGGTGTTAGCTAAGAGGTTCTGACACTCTTGTATAGCCAAGGCAATGAAGCCATTAACATATGCTCCGTGGATGGAGTCGAAGGCTATCTCATCTACACTGTAGTTTTGAACATGTTTGAGCCCTTCTTACAGCCCTTTAAATTCTAGTTGAGAAAAATCTTTAGCTGTGCCCCAATGTATTACCCAACACAAATGCAGCTAGAACACACCCATGAAACACAACTTTGCCCCAGGAACCTCCCAATGCCAACTGGCAAGAGTCATGGAAGGGTGGCATAGGGGTTACTGGGCTCTCCTGGATCTGGTATTTACATTCTAGTTCACCAAACTAGAGGTGCTGTTGCGAGGTGCTAATCAAAGCCTGTGTCACACTGGTCATCGTCATTGTCAAATGTATGGATGGATGTTGTGTAAGGAGTTATGTACATACATTGAAAATGATGTTCTTAAGGTCTGTGTCCGGGGACAAGTCACCAGGAAAGTTGGATAAACAGGTTTTCTTTCAGGCAAGAAGTGTTTATCTATCTACCTGCCTGTTTACATGTAAACTGATTATTGTGTGGTGCACATTGGGCCTTCCACTCTCCAGTCTTAATTGAATGTTAACTAAGGATTGAGAAGACTTCAAAGAGAAAAGTAGCAGGAAGAAATAAACCTTTTATTTCCAATATTCTTACTCACTCTCACTTGAATCTCTGGTCTTTGAAAATAAGCTTTTTCTTGTTTTCACTAGATATGCAAGTGGTGTGTGTTCAGCAGAGCTGTGTTCTGTGTTCAGCTACCTGAAGGGGGATCCAAAGGGGATGGAGCTGTTCTCAGCAGTGGCAGAGGACAGAACAAGGAGCGATGGTCTCAAGCTGCAATGGGAGAGGTCTAGGTTGGATATTAGGAAAAATTATTTCACTAGGAGGGTGGTGAAGTACTGGAATGGGTTACCTTAGGGAGATGGTGGAATCTCCATCTTTAGAGGTTTTAAAGGCACGGCTTGACAAAGGCCTGGCTGGGATGATTTAGTTGGGGTTGGCCTGCTTTGAGCAGGGGGTTGAACTAGATAACCTCCTGAAGTCTCTTCTAACCCTAATCTTCTATGGTAAGCTGTGGTGTTCCTTAGGGAACAGCCAGTCTGGTAATTCTCTCAGTGTTCAGCAGATAAGGGGCAGGACACTCTAGGGAATGCTCAGAGTTTGGTGTGTGTCTATTGCTAATCTGTAGAGAGAGAATGAGGCCTGCGGAGGCCTGGAAGGCAGTGCTTGTGTTGCCACAGGAGCTGACCCACAGTTGGCACAGATGAGAATTTTTCATGCAAGGACAGGTAGTGGAGAAGTGTCTCACAACCCTGGGTACCCCGGGGAACATAACAACCAGCTACAAGTGTTCATACCCTAGAAAAAAAAATTGTGTAATGTTTACAGTAGAATTCACACTGTTCATCTTCATTACTATGTGCTTGTTAACATGTGCTAAAATATGGCCAAAAGTTTAAGTGCAGACATAGCCATAGCAATCAGCATTAAACTGGATTGGCAAAAACAGGTCATATGGGTTCCAAGTAGCCATCATGTCAGCAAAAGCTGTTATACATTTGGTCAGGCTGGGCGAGACTGAAGAGTTAAATTTAATTGTCAAAACATACAGGTCTAAGAATGAGCTTCTTCAAGTACTAGGTGGCCAGTAGCAGTCCTGATGTTTTGACACATTTGCAGGGATCTCTAGTTTTAGTCCTGTTTGCACAATTTGTGCTTTTAATACCTGTAAAAGGAGGTTGGAGCTTTTGACAGGCATCTTGATTGATTTTCTATCCTAAGTCAGAAAAACGAAATACAAATTAACTACAGTAGTCTCATCCTTTTGAGCAACACAAATATTGAGATGCACAAGTTAAAACTTTTACTTCATTCTGGTATATGTAAGTGAATGGTCAGTTTTCTTAATTTGAATTGTCTCTATTTACAGTGCTTTGACAAACTACATATGACTAAGGCTTCAGCTGAATTCAGGAGACTGAAGCAAAGAGATTCCCTAGTGTAATCAGAATATCAACAGGATGTAGGCTGCAGGCAGCTTTATTTCCTAGCTATCAGTAATGCAGAGGTTGCTGCATATTTGCCTGGCTATGAAATCCCCAGTACAAAATTGGATAAAGAATGAATGAATACACTTGAATATATTGTATGATAATCAGGGGTGAGCTAAAATCCTAATTTGTGATGCCAAGGAGAAGGGGAAAGGAAAAGGATCATGGGAAAAACAAATAGGAATGAGCTAAAGTGAGATGGTTGCAGATCAAAAAGATTATTTCTTCTTAGGGGCATATGGCTAAGACAGAGTCAGAAACTAACTAGAAAGGCAGAGAGGGTGTGATTTGAGGCAGGTTCTAATGAGTTGTTACATTCGGGTAAATTTGAGAGACTTATCAGGGTGCTCTTAATGTAACTAGTGCTTCCTCAAAAAAAATTAGCCACAATGAACTAGGAATATCAGCTTCTAGAAATTATAAATTTGTTTTCATTTTATATATATATATATATAAATATTATCGTATTATAATCGTAGCTTGAGAGGAGAACAATGGGAACTGATTGTGAGAGGTTGACTAGCTGCTTGACCAACTCAGCTGAGAGCAGAATCTCTGCTTGCAAGGGAAAAAAAAGAAAGCAACACTGTTGCCATTGCTAACCTTTGCAAAACATTTTGGCTGGTGCACTGGTCGTGTTTTCCCTTTCGTGCCAGTCTCCTGTCAATGGCGTATTGGAAGGCTGATATATGATGTAGGTAAAAGAATACATTTTTCATTAAAGCCAAGTTGGCAAATATTTCTTCCCCCATGACAAGTTTTACTTAACAAGCACAAGAGCCAGCCACACACAAAAATGTGCGCCTGTAGAGTCAAACAGAATATATTTTCAAAAAGTAACAATGCAGGAACTACAGTTGTTTCCTTTCTGCCCCTGCCCTCTTGTTAAATGCTGAATTGACAACTAGCTTTATTTTCTGTGAAAAATCTTTCTGAAAGGGCACAGGAGCCAGATGTGCTTAGGAGTGTGCACCTGTAGAACAAAGGAACCAAACAAAAAAAAAGTTTCCCCTTGTGTAGAAGAAATTAAACAAAAGAGAGATGCTGGGAGCGGTTTGCTATACTGTAAAAACAAGTTGGCAAATAGTCTATATTTCATTAAAAGGGAATCACACACTGGGAAAGGAGTCTTAAATTTTAAAACAGTTAACCTGCTTGTAAAGTACTTGGCACTCTTGCGTCTGAGCAAGCCGTGCTCAGAACAAATCCTGGAAATAGATGTATCAAGGCACCTGCCAGAGCTATTTGGAGGGAAGTTTGCTCAGACACAGGCAATAAAGGGTGGTAGGAGTGAAAAAATGTGGATTTTCAAGATGTAAAGGGACTGGAAGGGTGGGTGATCTTCCTGACAGCTTCTTCTCTTTCTGTTTCATCTTGCACATCAGCCACCTCACAAAGTGTCACAGAACAAACAATACAGTTTATATACAGATAGGGATTCTCAAATCCACCTCTCCTACTGATTGCTTCCAGCCTGTCCAGACTCCTCCTCAATATCTCCTCATGGAAAACCATTCCTTTCCATAAACTAACTATTGCAAACCTGAACGTCTGGTCATTCCTCCTTAATCCTCTTGGCTCTTTTTTATGCCCAGGATTACCGTAAACTCTACTAAGCTCCCCATCTTCAACTACTCCTCTTCCTTATGTCCAAGGTCTTCCCAAGTCTTGTCACTCCTCCCTCTACATTTCTAAATCCACCTTCTTCACTGAATCCTCACTGCCAAAATCCTGGTTCATGTTACAGACCTTTTCATCTTGACTACTGTAACCTTGTCTTGCTCTAGCCTGAGTCACACTTCTTGCGTCTTCTCCAAACTATCCAACATTAAGCAGTTCCTGACATATACACTTCAAACTAACAGAGATATTTGCAAATACAGAGAAGGAACACTGCTACCTGTGGAAGTGCTACAGGGACTCACACCCCTAGCAAAGCTCTTTCTTTGCACAGCGACCTTTACAATACTACTAACATTACCATAGTAATAGACACAGGTAAAATTAAATGGAAAATAATATTTGACAAAAAAGGCACGTCTTTGGCAATATCCTGAGTTAGTTTATGGCAGCTGCAGTGCCTAAAGTGCAATTACTTCCATACATACCAGCAAACTTCAGTTTGTATACAGAATTCGTTGCTTTAGGATTTGCATTAAGCAATAACTATTTTTCATAGTGTTAAACTCAGTTAGAATGTTCCTCTCTTGCCAACGGCGTGCTGCAGTTTTCACTGAGTCTACCACCCAGTCAAATTGACAGTCACAGTTTGTGGCTATTGCTTTTGTCATTGATGTTTTGCATAAGTGCTGCAAAGCTTAAAAATCAATGATTACATTTTAGCTAAGAAGGGTCACACTACCCGCTAATTTGGAGAAGGCAGCTCAATATGGAGATGACCTGCAGTAAAACACTTCCCGATGACTTGTGAGCCAAGTTCCAGATTTAAAGAGACAGAGGGGTAGAACTATAAAGTTGAGTTCTCCATCACAGAAAGTAAAATGCCAAATGCTTAAGAAAATAAACAAACACTGAAAAATATATGATCAGATACAGCATGACTTTTGAGTGCTATTTCCATTCATGCATTCATGTACTGTCCACTCCTTCCCTTTGGCCTATTTCACTTGAAAACCATGAGAACTTAGAGGGAGCAAAAATTATGAATCTGTTTTAATCTGTTCCCTTTTCATGTCTGTATCTTCATGTTCTAGCCAGGTCTAATTTAGGGCTCAATCCTACAGAAGACCGGGGGGGGGGGGGGGGGGGGAAGAAACCCAGTAACAGTCTTTAAATATGTTAAGGGCTGTTATAAAGAGGATGACGATCGACTGTTCTCCATGTTCATTGAGAGCAGGACAAGAAATTAGCTTAATCTGCTACAAGGGAGATTTAGATTACATATTAGAGAAAAAAAACTAACTGTAAGGATAGTTAAGCACTGGAATAGGCCTACAAAGGGGATTGTGGAATTCCCATCATTGGCGGTTACTAAGAACAGCTTAGACAAACGCCTGTCAGAGGTAGTCTAGGTGTACTTAGTCCTGCCTCAGTGCAAGTGGATGGACTTTATGATCCTCTGAGTTCCCTTCCAGCCGTACATGTCTACGGTTCTATTATTCTCTCTCTTTGAGTACTGTTTTTCAATCAGTTGTGCATTCATTTGTCTTATAGTAATTTCATGTAGACCACATTTCCCTAGTTTCCTTATGAGAATGTTATGTGGGACAGTATCAAAAGCCTTACTTAATTAAAGATATAATGTCTACTGCTCCCTTCCTATCCACTAGGCCAGTAACCCTTTTAAAGAAGGGAATTAGGTTGGTCTGACGTGATTTGTTCTTGACAAATCCATGTTGGCTGCTACTTTCCATCCTATCCTCGAGGTGCTTACAAATTGTTTTATAATTTGTTGCAGTATCTTTTCAGGTATCTAAGTTAGGCTGAGTGGTCTATAATTCCCCAGGTTCTCTTTGTTCCTTATTTTAAAGCTAGATACTATGTTTGCCCTTCTCCCAGTCTTCTGAGATCTCTGAGTTAGTACCAAAGGAGTTAGCCCAGAGAAAAGTCAATACAAGAGGACAGTTATAGGTCATATAGTGGCAACTCAATGCACCAATAGTCAGAACGTTTCCCTCCTGTAATGGCACAGTTGTTTGTGTACCCAGTTAGACTAGCCAGGGTGAACTGGAACACAGCTGTCTGCCCTGGGAGTTGGAGCAGTCAGAGCTCCCTAAAATGGAGGGAGACTCAGAGGTTAGAACATTTATTCCTGGTAAGCGTCCGCGAAATCTTACCCTGAAAGCCTATGGTGACCTGAGAAATGTAATTGAAGAGCTGGGTGGCTCTCTTTTTCTGGCATGTCTGGTCATAATCGGTTAAAGGAAGCAATATTATTTTGGGGGAATTGAAATAGGATAATAAGAGATTTAAAGAAAATTACAATCCTTTAAGTGAGTGGTTTGTAAATTCAGCTCATAAATGGGATGGGCTGCATGTGTGCGACTGTCTCCATTGGAGAGGCCAGCAAAGGCCAGGCTTTAGCCATGAACTCTGGGTTATAAACTTCTGTGATTAAAAACACTCTTTATACTGTTTGTGGGAGTTTTTAGTATTGTGCTGCACTTTTTTTTAAAGTCACTTTTAAATGAAGAAGCTTTTATTGAATCTCAAAGAGATTCCCTCAGCCTCTCACAGTATCTTTAAAACTTAACTGTATTGCTCTAGCACATGCTCACCAATAAATCCAACCTCACAGAATAAAGCCCATTAGCTGGATGATTCCAATAGTGAAAATATCAACTGTGATGCCCACTGAGTACAATTGTACAGTTAACAGTGCTAACAACTAACTGAGATTAATGGTACAGTTCACCTCTCTTGAGAGCTATTGCTCTACTATGTCTGCAGAATCTTCAGAAGGATATCTTTACCACCAGAGGATATAAAAACTTTTTTCTTCTTTGAACAACAGCTTAAAATTCTGCAGAACTTATTAGAAATACCCATCCCTCCTTACACTGTGATGTAGAGCTCGCTTGCCAGGATGAATATTTCCAGTGGCCCTTCTAATTGTCTTTCTCTTTATTTACCCATTACTATTTTCACTCACTATTTGATAATCCAAAGAGGCTCAGTCTACTACTTCATACACAATATAAAAGGTTATTCACTGAGCATGTACTTGTCACAAAGAGCCTATGGAAAACGACCTCCCCTCTGCCATTTGTTTTTCATGTGTACTGAAACCATTGTTATAACTGTCTAGCTTTGTATAACCTGTTTAACCCAAGGTATTCACTCTCCCATGATTATCAGACTTGCATATTTTTTTTTCCTGAGGAATAGCAGTTACAATAGACCTCTTCAAATGACAGCTTAAGTGTCTCCATGGTTCCTTAATCTCTATTCACAAGCCTTGTCTCCCTGAAATTTTTTGTATTTGCTTTCTTTAAAAAGCTGCTTGTGAGAAAAGTAATACATTATTAATGCTACATATCATAAAATAAAATAAATACTCACTTTTTGCAGAATGTGATCCACTAATCAAGAGCAAATGAATGCATCTGAATTATTCAAAGAACCTCAACTAGTGCAAATTGTACTCAAATTGAATATTTTGAATATTCTATTCAAACTGCAACAAAAGGAATCCCTAGTCATATTAACCACTCCTTTTTCATTGAGGGTGTGGGGTTTCACACTGATGAGTGAATATTTCACATGCCTTCCAGGAGCAGGAAGCCCCAGAACAGGCTACTGGACTCTTATCTTTATGATCATGTAATGGCCTCTTAAAGGAGCAGGAGTCACATGCCGAGAATACTGACGTAAGGGACAGGCATCATCCTCAAGCCAGGCAGCCAGATACTATGCCAGTGCAATAGACCTTTATTCGAGTTGATGCAGAAGCTCTTATTCTCCATTGGCATGCCCCTTTAAAAGTCATGTAAAATGGGTGTCAATATGCGACCGTGCTGTGAGAGAGTGAATAATTCTGATTTGGTAGCTTTTGGTACGTCTGTGAGTGATAATACCCTGGGCAAGGCAGCAGAGAATCAGGACTTGGGAGTGTAATAAAAACATCTTCTGCATCCAGAGCTTGCTTCTGTGGCCTTTTCCTACACATTACCACCTATTTGCCTCAAGGAGTTTCCTGGTATAGCTCTGGGAATACCCTATATTCTAGCATCCGGTTTGGAATGTTGTTTTGGCACTCAGTTACCATAGTGCAGGATGTGGTACGAGAACCTAGACAGAACAATACAGAATTGTTCAGGGTTTCCTTCAGAGAACCAGAAGAGGATTTATTCTGGACTCTAGCTACATCCTTAAAGTGTACTTCTACATTCAGACTGACCTGACTCAGGAGAGTTGAAAGTCAGTTGACACAGGTAATGGTTATTGATTATAGGGAGCAGCATTGTTCAGTGAGTGGGGTCCTGGTCTAGGAGTCAGGGACCTAGGGTCTGTCCCTGGCTTTACCTTTGATCTGCTGTATAACTTTGGATAGTCAGTTTACCTTTCTGCCTTTGGATAGTCAGTTTCCCAGAGCAAAATGGGGAAAATTATACTTCCCTTTCTTTGGTACCTCACCCTAAATGCACTTTTCACAGAAAAATAAATAAAGGGTGGGTTATCACTATAAGTTTTCAGGAAAAAATGCAAAATATTTCTTGGTATTTACAAAATAATGCACTGTAGCCATATCTTCAGCCTTCAATAGGACTGGACATGTAGTGAGACGCAAGTTGCTTTGCACGACTCACAGACTTGAAGGTCAGAAGGGACCATCATGATCATCTAGTCTGACCTTCTGCACATTGCAGGCCACGGAACCTCACCCACCCACTTCTGTAGTAGACCGCCTAACCTCTCACTGAGTTACTGAAGTCCTCAAATCATGACTTAAAGAGTTTAAGTTACAGAGAATTCACCATTTACACTAGATTAAACCTTCAAGTGACCTATGCCCCATGCTGGAGGGTGAAAAACTCCAGTTACTACAGAGAAGATTTGTCTGTTCAGACTTGTAGACAAAGCTCCAAGGAACATATATTAGCAGTACAGGGCAGTCCCTTTTGAAGTCTGGAACCTTGAGAATATGCACAATGGGATTCATCCTTAAGAGTCACATCAGTCACTGCCATAATACAGGATGCACTTTCCACATAATGTGACTATTTTAGCATATTTTCCAACATATAAGAAGAGGGAAATTCTAGCCTGTTTACTAGGGAGCTATGGAGATGTTGAGGGCAGATCAAATGTTCCCCCATACAAGATATAGGGCAGAGTAACAGCATAGTCTGGTTACAGCTCACTATTTTAATTTCCTCAAAGGGCTGTAAAATCTAGTATATTTACTCATGCCCCGTGATATCTTAAAACTCTCCATCCACATACAGTCCCTCCTCTGTGTTCCCAAGAAGGTCCCCATTGTGAAGTTCAGCTGCATGGTATGTTGGAGACTGCAGAATTCACCTTCCCAATCATTGCATAGTAATTTCTGAGCCTTCTGAAGGTATGCAGAGAGTTTTGAAATTCGACCCTGTATAAGTGCTTCTTTATGTAGTGGACAGTTTACCAGGAATACAGGACTGATCCAATTTCTTCTCTGGCAGGCAAACACTAATGCCTTGTCTACACTACTGCTGAACTTGTTGTAAGATACGTTGCTCAGGAGTGTGAGAAAGCCACCTACCTGAGCGCCAGAAGTTACATTGACTTAGAGCATGTCCACACCGTGCTATGTTGGCGGGACACACACTCCTGCCAGTATAGCTTCTGCCTCTTGTTGAGGTGGAATAATTATGCAGCTGCGCCGATGTAGCGTGGTAGTGTAGATTTGCCCTAGGAACTTTTTGGACAGACTGCAATGTTTCATTGTTGCATGCTTTACAGGCATGTTGCACGTGAGACCTTCTTAGTGGTCAAAGGTTGGTATGCAAGCAAATATTTCATTTCCAGCTTATGATAACCAGAGATCTGCAGCCATGCCAAAAATGCCTGCTGTAACATGGTTTATTTTGTCAATTTACGTCACACAAAGCAAGTTTTACTCTACAGTTTTAAACAAGAAATTGTAAATATGTCTAGTTCCTGGGGAGGCTGTTAACCTCATTTATGTGGTTTCAGTTTGCAGAATAAAGAATATAAATTTTGAAAACTTGCCAATTACAGTGTAATGAAAATTTCAAGCTGAAGAGTGCATTGCTCTGATGGCAGCAAAGCCAAGGAGGCCTTAGGCACAGACCTGACTGGCAGCTTGATATTGTCCTGAACAATTTCTGCAGGTATTTTCTGGTATTTGTTTACCTCCTTAAAGGAGATTACTCCCCTTATATCTGCAAGCACCCAAGCTGCAGCCTTGCTCCCCCACTACTGAAAATTGTTCACATTACCCAATGCCTGCCTGCCCCAAATGGGTTCTCAAGCACTTGGGGATTTGATGCCCCACATAGGTGTCTATGTCTCAGATCATGCAAAAATAAATAAATAAATAAATAAATAAAAGCAGAGGGAGAAGGGAGACGGCTGACTTGGCATTAACCCATGCCCTACTGGCAGCCCATCTCCAGGATTGGTACTGAGCTGAGAAAGAGAGACTGTCCACGCACACACAAGAAATAGAGACTTAGCAACTCTGTCAGGGCAGGGTGAAAGGCAACACGGATCAGGAAAATGGGGGGCAGTGGCTCCCATGCTAGTCTTAAGGGGGTTCTAAGAAAAAAAAAGGGTCATGCACCACAGGTCAGATCAGCTCATCAGTAAGGATGAAGGAGCTATAACTACACCTACAATTTAATCACGCAGCTTACATGAACTTTCATATCACTGCACAGCTCCCTGCCCACCTACAGGAGTAGTGGATTGTGTGCCTGACCTGTACAGTACAAATGCCAAACAGCTATCTGAAAACTGGCCAACAAGCTAAGAATTCGACAGCTCTCCCAATACTTGCATGGGCTTTGAAGTTGCAGCCTCCGTCATGGAGGGTGATATTTCCCAAAGCTATATTTAGGGCCTTGATCCTGCTCCCAATGATCAAAGGCAACACTCCCACGGACTTGAGTGAGAGCAGGTTTGAGCCCTTCGGACCAGTTCCAATGCCCACGGAAGCCAACGGGATTCTTGCCACTAAATTCAATGGGCATCGGTTCAGACCAAATGAGCTTTGTGTTTTGTGGCAGAAGAGCAGCGACCAGGGAATTTCTCCTTCAGATGGAGTTATCCCAAGAAGAAAACTGCAAGATGGAGCAATGGGACTTTGCTGCTTCCATGGTCTACATTCCCAAAGGAACTGAAGGTCCCCCAATGTGCATATACGTTTCCTAGCTGTAATGAAAGAGTAACATAAAATAGGATTTCCATTAGCTATTATGTGCTGTGACCCTGGGGTAAACACCTTATCAGCTTGTGTGTCAAAAACCATATTGACAAAGCTGGAGCATGTTCAAGAAAAACAATCCTCTGTGCCCTGACTATATGCAAATTTCCTTCAGATATACATTTTAATTTAATTTGCATGATGTACAGACTGAACTTGTTCTATAATGTTTTCCTAAAATGTAAATAAGAGTCATTTTAATCTTAAAAATTGTATAGAAAAATATATTATCTTTGCTGAAGGGAAGTGATATACTGTGTGTATACAAGCACTCATTCTAGCATAGGCAGAGCAGCTCAAAGCAGAGTCAAAGAGAATATATTACACTGTTTGTCACATCTTCTATCCAATCTAATCTATTTTTGCATCAACATGTATTCATCATAAATCTAGTAAACACATTGCAATACACTGGAAGGGTAACCTTAGTACTGTCAGTAGATTTATACTTCAGTGAGACTGGATTTTAACAGCAGTATTACTTGCCTTTTCAGTCCCATGATAAAACTTTGCTGCAGTTTCAGAGAGAATTGTCTGGCAAAACCACCCCTTGTTTCAAAAATGGCAGAGGCTGGAACGAGTGAGATGACAGCATCCTGCAGTGCAAATTGAAGGTCAGACACATTTTTTTAATCCATATGATACTGTTTTTAATATATTTTTGAACAAAGCATAAATCCCCCCTTTTAAATCTTTTGCACTAATGCAAAATCTCTGTTGCTCTGGGGTGTGAGATTCGCATGAGCTAGGGCACTGATCCAAAACCCACTGAAGTCAATTGGAAGACTCCCATTGATGTCAATGGGCTTTGGATCAATCCCTAAATGAGTCAGGGCAGTTTCACAGCAATCAAAGATTAATAAGTGGCAGATTTGGTTTATAATTTAAGGGGGACCTGAAATTTTTTGCATGTCAAAACAGAGTATTTTTGTGTTAGTTACTGATAATGTTTTATTTTATATTTACTTCTGATAATCAGCCTCTCTCTCTCCTCTTCTCCTGTGTTTGTTTATACTATGTTCATCATATTGGTTGCTTTTACAGTTACTACAATATAAACCAGCTCTTTCTTTCAGGGCATGCACGCTTAATACTGAATCTTAAAAATAAACCCTTTCAGTGTATTTTATTTGCAGTACATTTTAACAGCAGATTACATCTGCACAAGCAACTTCTGAGTAAACATACTGATCCTTAAGCAAGTGTGTTTTCCTGGGACTGTTTTTTCAAAAACTGGGATTTAGCAACTGTTGGTTTAGTAATACTTCTAAAGTATGGACCTGGAAGGTGTACAGATCTAACTCTGATTGGTTATCAGATCATGCATTTGCCCATAGGCAAGGATCAATTTCCATGCTGATTTGGTACAACCCTTCTGATATGAAAGTCCCAGGAGACATCTAACACCTTCATATAAATAGATTTATTTTTATACGCCATGCTCTCTATAATATTGTATCAGAAATTTAGCATTGCAAAAAAGTTGGGGTTTACTGTCCTAATATCAGCATCCCTCAGTGTAGTGAGTCATAAGGTATAGCTGGCCAGCTGCACATACACAGTGAATCACGAGGCTGACATTAGCCTGACTTCACTGGTTTCTTTTCCCAGAGGTTTGAGATGGGCAGCTACTCTTTGTACCTGAGAGTTTTCATATGCCAAGTCCCACAAGAATTGACACTTTCCTCTCTATCCTACTTAACGTCTGTCAAACCACTAGTGGGAAATAGATGATGTTCCAGACTGAAATGCTAATGACACCTAACTATACACCTCGTGCATCAGGAGGAATCAAATCACCACCCAGCTGCCTGAATAGCTGAGAGAAATAACCTTGTGGGTGAAAGCAGTTGGTTTACTCCTTGTAGAAAGAGGGAAATACTTTGATCTGGTAGAAAGCAGAGCTCCTTCTTTTGGAGGCATGTGCCTTCCGTTTCCAAAAGGGCTGCCGTCTCAGGCTCTCTCTGCACTACCAGCTAGTGCTGGTAGTCTACCGCTCACGCATACACATTTGTGCTAGCTCACAATGAGCTATTATGAGTATCAGTTGCAGTGTTGCTGCGGTAGCATGGGTCGTGGCAGCAGAGGCAGGACTGGGTTGTGCGGTTTGTACTTGCCACAGCCCAGGCTTGCCTCTGCTGCCTCTACCAGTGTTACCATGGCTACACTGGCAGTGATACTCATAACAAGTATGTGAACATGAACAGAAGACTCACAGCCCTAGCTTGTAGAGTAGGCATAGTCCCAGACTCCTTTGGGACTTTTCTCTACATCTAGACACCCAAACATTTCCATCTTTTAATTAATAGGGAGACTTTGCCCTTCCTCTGAAAAGCAGACCTAGCCACAATATTCCTGCTTTGTCCCTCCTGCCTATCTTTAACTATGAGGCCATAAGCTTCTGCTGGCTCATTACAGAGTGTTGGCTCATTTCCTGATTGGGACATCACCTCACACTGAAGCTCTGTGTGGTCTCACTATTCGATTCTGGGTCTGCTTCACAGTCCTCACTGTCAATGCTCTCGATGGCAAGGGCCCGGCTACCTCAGGGACTTTCCTCAGCTTGTGGCAGGAAATGGGGGTAGGCTGTTTGTATGAGGGATCCTGTGCTACAGAACGCCTTCTGACTCATTAAAGTGACCATGTAATTGTTTCTAGAGGTAAACAATAATGAAGGAATGGAAAACCTGTAATACTACTTAGGAAGTTATTACAAACATTAGTGTAGATTTTTTTCGGACAAATTCCTTTTAAAATTTATTGCTTGGGCTATGACTATTTTTGAAACTATATTTCAGATATTTTCTCTAATGTTTCAGTATTTCACTTAATTGTACTGAAGAGGACCATGCTTTTCAGTGTTCCTAAACTGAGCTGTTAATCTTCCATGTCCAATTGTTTACATGTGCAAACTGGAATTTGTATGCAAATTGGATGTTTTAAGTGCCCCACTTGCAAATATTCATTTGTGCATGCACACTTGTACACACATTTATGAATATAAATTTGGTTGCTTGTGACTGAAAATCTGTCCCTAAAAACAACACTGTCAAATGACTAAGGGCTTGTCTACCCTGAGATAGCTGCGTCACTGCAAATCCCTAATGTAGATGTGAATGGTTCCACTACAGTGCAATTTGCATTGGTGCAATTTACCTTGATGTGAGACCAGATTAAATTGTAGTGGTCCAAATCAACTCTAATCAGAGGTTTTTACCTGTCCAGCTAAACGAGTGGCTAGAATAGCTGTGTAGACAAGGCTTAAGACAACAAGAGAACTTGACAAGTTAAATACTGCAAAGCCAAGATGATCTACCACATCTTTATTGTTAAAGAGGAAGGATAGCATCCAATAATAACATTTCCTGGCTGTGATTATTCAAAACTAAACACACAATGAGCAGCTTAGAAAATCATCAAATCACTGAAGATCCTTCCAAAAAGAGCCTGGAGACAATGGCACACAATTCGTAATAAAGCATCAAAAGTGGAGTGTGCTGAGACATGTCTTCTGGTGCTTCAGACTTGTTTGCATAAAAATTGCATCTTTGAGAAGCTCAGCATAAATCAGAATTAAAACTTTCATTCCAGCATGAAAGGAAGTAAACATGTTCTTGTTCATTCTCTCCCTGACAGAACAGCAAGCTAAACAGAACAGAACGAAAAAAACTAGTGTAATTAGTTTTGGTTGTGCCTATTGTAATGTACAGATTGCACATCTACACCTTTTGCAAATCATGTATCTTACTGCTTTACAACTAATTTCCTTTTCAAACTGTCTCTGGCATTAGGCATACTAGGGAACTGATTTTCTTGGTGCAGTGAGCAGTATTACAAACTCCAAGTGCTTAAAAATCATGAACCCGACCCCCCAAAAATCATGAGATGGGCTTTAAAATCGTTTAAAAAATTGGGGATGGGCATGGGGACTTGTCTTCTGGTTTCTGAGCCTTGAGGGTTCATATTTTCCAGATTTTCTCTGCCACAATAGTGAGCTGAAACTTAACTTAAAATAAAATGTTAAGTCTCTACATAGTCACATGACTCCAGGAGCTGGAACTTTAAGTAAACCCCCCCCCCCATCAGGAGAAACACTTAAATTTGAAGAATTGGCAACAGTGAGAGACTGCTCTGCACCATACTGCCACGATATTTTGGCCTAAAATCAATGTAAGTGGCTAAAGTGTAGACCACAGGTGAGGGCTGTTACACTACTCCCCATCCCAGTGGCAGCACAGCAGGGGAAAGGGTGTGGCTGGGCTGCCCCTTCATCACCTTAATGATCAACTGTGTTTAAAATTTTTGATGGTCACTGCAGCCAAGCATAAATTAGAGCACCCTTTAGGCTGTTCTAGCACAGGCATGGAAAGAGGCCGTGCACAGAGCTACAAGATTAGGACAGTGCAAACACAACATTTAAAGGAGGATTTGTATTTCCTGCTTGCCTCAGCCTAAGCTCTATGCAGATTATCTACACACCATGATGTGATCCTACATCTGAAAGTGGAAATATGCAGCTTCCAGGCACAAAGGAAATAATTGTTATCTGAAATGTTTCTTGAAGAGCTGCTGACACCAAATGGTGAATTATGGAAAAAATCTTCTTTGAGACAATTTTGCTACAATTTCAACTGTTTCTTTCATTTCATCAGGCCAAATCCTAACCCTGTTGCAGAGCCTAGTTTCAGATCTGTGCTTGTGGAATTATATACAGGCATCCTGGGCATCAAGGCCATATTTGGCAGTGACCATGAAACTGATTTGTGGCTGTCCAGCATACTCCTCCTGTAGATGGACTCTAATACCTCTTTTCATTGCCATATGGGACACTAAGTTTGGGTAGGGGTAATGCCAGAAAGGTGCCAATGCCCCCTAAAAAGTTCCTGCAGGTTGCCTAGTATTTCTTAATTCTTGTCAGAGCCTCCCTGGTTCTGTGGAATAATATCCCAGCGGGCTGGACAGAAATCAGGTTTTTTTCTGCATGAAATTTTGAACACTGTTCTTGTTTATATTTTTTTGACCGGGAAAAAAAATTGGTTTTTCCATGAGAAATTTTGAAATGTTTCAACATGAAAAAAAAGTCACTCAATTCAACATTCTGAAACAAGACAATATTTGTTTCAACAATTTTGTTTTGGTTTTTCAGTCTGAAACAAAGCAACATTAGGTCAAAATAAAAACAAATTGTCATTCCTAATTGACATAAAATGTCATGTTACTTCATTTCTTTAATTATGTCAATTTATCTTGGCTTTTGGGCTTATAAATCAGAACAATCTGAAAGTTTGTGTTTCATTTCAACTTAAAGACATGTGTCAAAAGGAACATTTTCATTTTGACATTTCCCACAGGAATTTTTTTTCTCTCATCAGACTTGACATTTTCCCCACAAAAGTTTTTAGTTTGATCAAAATTGTATTTTCAGTGAGAGAGAGCTTTCTTCTCAGAAAGTTTTTACTGGTGTAGTGTCCAGTTACTACTGATTTCTTAATATGAACTGCTGTTCTTGATATTACACTAAACACAATAATACAGAAAGTACAGCAGTAAACTAACAGAATCCATAATGGCCCATGTCACCCTGGAGGTAGCTATCTTTAGGGATGTTACATCAAGGATGAATTTGATCCAGTAGGTTAAATACAACTGCTGCTGTAGCTTTTATAGATTGCCGACTATAGCAAGCTACAGTATATTACTTCAACTTTTATAGATATTAGCTGCAACTAAAGTGGTGTGAAAGGCTTTAAAAGCATGAAGAAGAGCATACTGCAAGAGGTCTGCATCAATTTGTTTTGGGCATTTGTCTGCAAGCCACCGATTTAATCAGAAGTGAGAAGAACATGTCCAGTGGGGAAGCTGAGCTCAGCTCAAGCTCCTGCTTCCCTCCCCCGCCAACCCTTCAAGCATCATTTGGTAGATAGAAAATACCCTTGTGTAAAGGTTCGGACTCACCCGGCGGCGCCTCCTGCTGGTAGTCATCAGGAATTAGCTCATCCAGCCACTGGAGCACCCTCTACAGGCCGGTGATCCACCTTACCACTGGCCCCCGTGCCCCTCCCAGGACCCTGTGCCCCTTTCTCTGGGGTGCTGCCTCCTGGCAGTATCCCCACACTCTCAGGTTCTGGGTCGCCCCTCCCAGGGGAACCCCCACCCTCTAACCCCACCTCACCTCAGTCTGGGTTACTGCCAGTCCCCACTTAGCCCCTTGTATCACAGAATCATAGAATATCAGGGTTGGAAGGGACCTCAGGAGGTCATCTAGTCCAACCCCCTGCTCAAAGCAGGACCAATCCCCAATTAAATCATCCCAGCCAGGGCTTTGTCAAGCCTGACCTTAAAAACTTCTAAGGAAGGAGATTCTACCACCTCCCTAGGTAACGCATTCCAGTGTTTCACCACCCTCCTAGTGAAAAAGTTTTTCCTAATATCCAACCTAAACCTCCCCCACTGCAACTTGAGACCATTACACTCCTTGTCCTGTCATCTTCTACCACTGAGAATAGTCTAGAACCATCCTCTTTGGAACCCCCTTTCAGGTAGTTGAAAGCAGTTATCAAATCCCCCCTCATTCTTCTCTTCTGCAGACTAAACAATCCCAGTTCCCTCAGCCTCTCCTCATAAGTCATGTGTTCCAGACCCCTAATCATTTTTGTTGCCCTTCGCTGGACTCTCTCCAATTTATCCACATCCTTCTTGTAGTGTGGGGCCCAAAACTGGACACAGTACTCCAGATGAGGCCTCACCAGTGTCGAATAGAGGGGAACGATCACGTCCCTCGATCTGCTCGCTATGCCCCTACTTATACATCCCAAAATGCCATTGGCCTTCTTGGCAACAAGGGCACACTGCTGACTCATATCCAGCTTCTCGTCCACTGTAACCCCTAGGTCCTTTTCCGCAGAACTGCTGCCTAGCCATTCGGTCCCTAGTCTGTAGCTGTGCATTGGGTTCTTCTGTCCTAAGTGCAGGACCCTGCATTTATCCTTATTGAACCTCATCAGGTTTCTTTTGGCCCAATCCTCCAATTTGTCCAGGTCCCTCTGTATCCTATCTCTGCCCTCCAACGTATCTACCACTCCTCCCAGTTTAGTATCATCCGCAAATTTGCTGAGAGTGCAATCCACACCATCCTCCAGATCATTTATGAAGATATTGAACAAAACCGGCCCCAGGACCGACCCCTGGGGCACTCCACTTGACACCGGCTGCCAACTAGACATGGAGCCATTGATCACTACCCGTTGAGCCCGACAATCTAGCCAACTTTCTACCCACCTTATAGTACATTCATCCAGCCCATACTTCTTTAACTTGCTGACAAGAATACTGTGGGAGACAGTGTCAGAAGCTTTGCTAAAGTCAAGAAACAATACATCCACTGCTTTCCCTTCATCCACAGAATCAGTAATCTCATCATAGAAGGCGATTAGATTAGTCAGGCATGACCTTCCCTTGGTGAATCCATGCTGACTGTTCCTGATCACTTTACTCTCGTCTAAGTGCTTCAGGATTGATTCCTTGAGGACCTGCTCCATGATTTTTCCGGGGACTGAGGCTGACCGGCCTGTAGTTCCCAGGATCCTCCTTCTTCCCTTTTTTAAAGATTGGCACTACATTAGCCTTTTTCCAGTCATCTGGGACTTCCCCCGTTCGCCACGAGTTTTCAAAGATAATGGCCAATGGCTCTGCAATCACATCCGCCAATTCCTTTAGCACTCTCGGATGCAACTCGTCCGGCCCCATGGACTTGTGCACGTCCAGCTTTTCTAAATAGTCCCTAACCACCTCTTTCTCCACAGAGGGCTGGCCATCTACTCCCCATGTTGCGATGCCCAGCGCAGCAGTCTGGGAGCTGTCCTTGTTAGTGAAGACAGAGGCAAAAAAAGCATTGAGCACATTAGCTTTTTCCACATCCTCTGTCACTAGGTTGCCTCCCTCATTCAGTAAGGGGCCCACACTTTCCTTGGCTTTCTTCTTGTTGCCAACATACCTGAAGAAACCCTTCTTGTTACTCTTGACATCTCTTGCTAGCTGCAGCTCCAGGTGCGATTTGGCCCTCCTGATTTCATTCCTACATGCCCGAGCAATATTTTTATACTCTTCCCTGGTCATATGTCCAACCTTCCACTTCTTGTGAGCTTCTTTTTTATGTTTAAGATCCGCTAGGATTTCACCATTAAGCCAAGCTGGTCGCCTGCCATATTTACTATTCTTTCGACTCATCGGGATGGTTTGTCCCTGTAACCTCAACAGGGATTCCTTGAAATACAGCCAGCTCTCCTGGACTCCTTTCCCCTTCATGTTAGTCCCCCAGGGGATCTTACCCATCTGCTCCCTGAGGGAGTCAAAGTCTGCTTTCCTGAAGTCCAGGGTCCGTATCCTGCTGTTTACCTTTCTTCCTTGTGTCAGGATCCTGAACTCGACCATTTCATGGTCACTGCCTCCCAGATTCCCATCCACTTTTGCTTCCCCCACTAATTCTTCCCTGTTTGTGAGCAGGAGGTCAAGAAAAGCTCCCCCCCTAGTTGGCTCGTCTAGCACTTGCACCAGGAAATTGTCCCCTACGCTTTCCAAAAACTTCCTGGATTGTCTATGCACCGCTGTATTGCTCTCCCAGCAAATATCAGGAAAATTAAAGTCACCCATGTATCACCAAAGTATCGGGGGCAGACTGCTGTGTATACGCCACTCATCGCAGGCAAGGGGGTTTTGGACCTGCTGCCTCCACCTACCCATGGGCTGCCCCTCTGCAACCCTGCACCTATTTGGTCTGTAGTCAGGCCTGCAGCCTGAGGCTTTCCATGGTGGCGCTCCCAGATCCCCTGGCCCTTCCCCAGCCCTGCTCCAATCTGGGTGTCCTGCTCAGCACCTTGCAGCTAGGCCCTTCTCCCTCTACAGGCAGAAGGAGACGGACTGGGCACCTGGCTCACAGCCTCTTATGGGGCCAGCTGGGCCGGACTGAGCTGGCCACAGCTGTGGCTGCTCCCTTAATCAGCCTGGGCTTTCCCCCACAGCCTCAGCACTGTCAGGGCCGGAGCGGTGTTGTATCAACCAAGGCAAGGTACTAACGAGTGTCAACAGGACTTTATTTTCAAAGTGGAAACCTCTTTACCAAACTGCTGCTGTAGCTTTCTTCCAGCCACTCAACTCCTCCCCCCTCCTTCCTGTTTCCTGTCCTTTCAGACTCCCAACAGCCAGTGCTCCCAATTCTAATAATTACAAGTGTCCAGGTTCCTTCCCCACTCTGAACTCTAGGGTACAGATGTGGGGACCTGCATGAAAACCTCCTAAGCTTACTTTTACCAGCTTAGGTTAAAACTTCCCCAAGGTACAAATTAATTTTACCCTTTGCCCTTGGATTTCCACTGCCACCACCAAACTTTATCTGGGTTCCTGAAAAAATGGAGTTTGGACACGTCTTTCCCCCCAAAATCCTCCCAACCCTTGCACCCTACTTCCTGGGGAAGGTTTGGTAAAAATCCTCACCAGTTTGCATAGGTGACCACAGACCCAAACCCTTGGATCTTAGAACAATGAAAAAGCATTCAGTTTCCTTACAAGAAGACTTTTAATAGAAGTAAAAAGAAAAGAATCACCTCTGTAAAATCAGGATGGTGAATACCTTACAGGGTAATTAGATTCAAAACATAGAGAATCCCTCTAGGTAAAACCTTAAGTTACAAAAAAGACACACAGACAGGAATATTCATTCTATTCAGCACAGCTATTTTCTCAGCCATTTCAAGAAATCATAGTCTAACACATACCTCGCTAGATTACTTACTAAGTTCTAAGACTCCATTCCTGTTCTGTCTCCGGCAAAAGCAGCACACAGACAGACACAGACCGTTTGTTTTTCTCCCTCCTCCCAGCTTTTGAAAGTATCTTGTCTCCTCATTGGTCATTGTGGTCAGGTGCCAGCGAGGTTACCTTTAGCTTCTTAACCCTTTACAGGTAAGAGGATTTTTCCTCTGGCCAGGAGGGATTTTAAAGGGGTTTACTCTTCCCTTTATATTTATGACAACAAGCAACATCTAAACACCACATTCCCTCCTTTCTTAAGAAACTCTCCCAATTAAAATAAACATTATTGTTCTAACCACAGGAACAAATATGAAACAAGACACTATACTGTTGGCAGAAATATTACACTGAAAACACTGTAGATACTACATTACATAGTCTCTAGTCCAGACAGGTGGTTGTCTGGGTCTGACAGGCCGTCTTTCAAGCCCCAGTTCCAGTGCAATGTCTTGTTGTGTTGGTACTATGGTGAAGTCATCCAGTGCAGACTGGGTGTTGGCATAATCTCTTCTTGGTGCATAGGTAGGTGCAAGATAAGAAGCATTCCATACCCGCCCATCAGAAAGTCTGTGGGTGTCAGGTCCCTTCGTCTCTATGATTTTAAGAGGAACTGTGAATTTATGGTCCCCTTTGCATAAAATTCCAGGTTTTCGTATTCTAACGAAGGAACCACACTCAAACTTTGGTTCCTTAGCACCCCGCCGCTTGTCTGTGAAAGCCTTAGACTTTGCTTGGTTCTGTCCAGCTGTTTTTCTCACATCATCCTCGTTTGGGGCATCAGGTCGTGCCTTTAAGAATCCAGCAATATTCAGTTTAGTATTCATCTGTTTCCCATGCAGTAACTCTGTGGGTGATCTTTGCGTTGTGCCATGTCGTGTAGCTGGTATGCTTGCAAGAAATCAGTAGTGAAGGGTATCCACAATTGCCCTTCCAGTTTAGCCGTTTGCAAACTCTCTTTCAAACTTCTGTTACCCTTGGCTTGAGGGTAATGTAGGGATGACCTTCTGTGTAAAATGTTCCTCTCTGCTAGAAAAGTTTCAAACTCCAGGGAAGTAAATTGACTACCATTATCTGAAACCAGTTCTTTGGGGTTACCTTCCCTGCTAAAAACTGAAGAGAGGAACTTAATTACTGTAGCAGAAGAGATTTGCGATGTAAACTCTACCTCAGGCCATTTACTGAAATTGTCTATTAAAGTGATGGCATAACGGCAGTCAATTGGAGCAGTATCAAAGGGTCCTACAATGTCAATCACCACTTTTTCCCATGCAGATTCAGGAAGAGGAACAGGCTGTAATGGAGGGGTACATGTCACTGCTGTCTTATTATGCATTTGGCAAGTAACACAGTATTTTATGAGTGCTTCAGTTTGAGAGTCCATCCGTGGCCACCAATACAGATCCCACAGTTGTTGTTTGGTTCGTACAATTCCTTGATGATTATCGTGTGCAAGGTTTGTAAGTTTTGACTGTAATTCTTCTGGCACAAGGAGCTGGTGTGTACTTCATAGCACACAGCCATCAAACAAAGAAAGTTCATCCCAAACTCTAAAATAAGGCAGCAAAACTGGGTCAAGATTTTTAGGGTGACTGGGCCATCTCTCTGTCAGAAATTCCCATAGTTTTTGTTGAATTGGACATGCTGAACAAGCAGCTTGAAATTGTTCTCTTGTAACTGCAGTGATAGTGCTTGTAATAAGCGCAACCACTACATCCTCATCCTCCGGTGGACCATCTGGTGAAGGCAAAGGTAGGCGAGAAGGGCAATCAGCGACCACATTTTGGTTTCCAGGCTTATATTCCAGTTCACAATTGAAAGAGAGTAGTCTTGCAGACCATCAAGCAACACGGTATCCTGCTCTTCCCAGTCCTTTCATGGTGAGCAACGTCGTCAAAGGGCTGTGATCTGTGCGCAACTTGAACATGTGGCCCCACAGGTAAGTTCTCCATTTTTCAGTAGCCCAGAAACAAGCAAGTGCTTCTTTTTCGACTGTAGAATATTGTCTCTCAGCATTACTTAGTGTCCTTGAAGGAAATGCAACAGTCCTCTCTGTGTTGTCCTTATGCAGTTGTGTGAGGACAGCCCCACGTCCATAATCAGAAGCATCATTAGTTACAATTGTGGGCAATGCAGGACTGAATAGTGCAAGTACTGGACTATGTACAATCAAGTCTTTCACCGTTTCGAAACTAGCTTGTGCATCCATTGTCCACACTAAGATTGAACTTCTCCATAGTAATTCCCGTAACGGTTCAATGACAGAAGCATAATTGGGAATGAATTTTGCATACCAGGAGGTAAGACCCCAGAAGGAACATCAGGTTTGCAAATCTCTAGAGGAGGAGCATTTGAAATTGCCAGGATATGATCTGGATCAGGTTTTAGTCCAGCCTGTGAAATTGTATGCCCCAGAAAAGAGAGTTCAGTTTGTCTAAATTTGCATTTGGACCTATTGAGCCGGAGGTCTGCTGTGCTGATGCAGTTTAGTACAGACTGCAGGTTATTGTCATGCTCCTCAGAAGTATTTCCAAACATGGTAATATCATTCAGATAGCGCTGAACTCCATGTTGATTCTTCAGAATCAATGACATCATTTTTTGAAAGGCACTTGGGGCAGATGCGAGACCATATGGAACATGTTTAAAACCAAATAGTCCCTCATGTGTAATAAATGCTGTGCGGTCTCTGCTATCTTCCTGCAACATAACCTGGTGGTATGCACTTTGCAAATCAAGAGTAGAAAACATCTTTGCTCCATGGAGTTCTGCAAATACTTCTTCTATGTGAGGAAGAGGATGGCTGTCAATTACAATAGCTTTATTTGCTTTCCACCCTTCTTCTGTGTCACTACTATAGGTGAAACCCATTCCTAGGAGTCGATCTCTTCAATAATGTCCTTTTGAACAAGTTTTCTAAGATCCTCTGAAACAGCTTTCTTGACTGAAAATGATAAGCGCCATAACTTCTGCTGTACAGGCATCACATTATTCCACATTTTAATTTTATGCAGAAACCCATAAGCACACCTGAGTTTCTCCTCAACAGGTGTTGGGTCCCAGCTGAAACTGGTGTGTGTACCACAAGAGTGCTTTGCTGAGGAAGATCAATTCATCCATTAACTACCCTGAAATTTAAAAGCAGCCAACAAATCTCTGCCAAGGATAGGAGTGCCTTTGTGGACAATGTAGAACTCTGCAGTTACACAGCAATCACCAAATGTAACTTACTGGCAGGCAGCCATATACTAGAATATGTTTTTTCAAATAGCACACCAAGTGAAGTTTGGGTTCAGTTAGAGGCACATCTTTAAAGTAATGCAGATAGGTGGAATCAGGCAGTACAGATACTGCTGAGCCAGTGTCCAACATTAGCTGAATAGAGTGTGGTTTGCCTGAGGGTATGGTGGAAACGTTTACAGTGCACTTTATCTGTTCTGGAATATGTGCAGTAGTGATTTTGTCCACGCTCAGCACAGTAACATCTGGTATTGTAACTGCATGTACCTGTTGATTGAACTGGCTACTGCGACATACGTTAGCAAAATGTCCAATCTTTTTGCAATGATTGCACTGAGCTACTTTTGCTGGACATCCTGTGTAGCTTGCAAGGTGTTGTGGGGATCCACAGTGAAAACATGCTTTTACTGTCTTTTGAATTTGCTGATTTGGTGGTTTTTCATTAGTTTTCCTCTTGCAATTGTGTGTCTGCAGTGGTAATGAACTTTTCTGCAAAGGAGTCACAGCCTGTACTGTGCCTCCTGTATCCATGCTCATTATTTTGGGTTCAGGTGTAGCTGACTCAATCTGAGTAGCAATGGTTATTGCTTTTTCTGGTGTAAGTTGTGGTTCTAGAAGTAAGCGTTCTCTTACATGAAGCATGGTTGTTTTCTCAATGATCTGGTCTCTAATCATCTAATCTGCCATATTCCCAAAGTCAGAAATTACAATCAGACTCCTCGGGGAAGCAATATACTGCATTATAGTTTCCCCTAGTTTCTGCTCATGCTGGCGAAATCTGTAGCGATTAGCTACTACATTCACTTTTGGCACAAAAAAAATTCTTTAATGCAGTGAGTACAGTCTCATATTTATCATCTGCAAGGGGAAAAGTGTAAAATATACGCTGTCCTTCTGCTCCAAGGCAGTGGATTAGCAGAGCACTCTTTCTTACTTCAGAAATCTCTGTAGCACTGATTGCAAGCAGATAAGTCTCAAACATATGGATCCAGGTAGTAAAAGCAATTGGAGGCTCACCTGGGCTTTGCAGAAAGGGTGCAGGTGGGTTCAGAGGCAGAAGATCCATCCTCGTCGCCAAAATGTTGTATCAACCAAGGCAAGGTACTAACAAGATTCAACAGGACTTTATTTTCAAAGTGGAAACCTCTTTATCAAACTGCTGCTGCACCCTCTGTAGCTTTCTCCCAGCCTCTCAACTCCTCCCCCATCCTTACTGTTTCCTGTCTTTTCAGACTCCCAACAGCCAGTGCTCCCAATTCTAATAATTACAAGCAACATCTGAACACCACAAGCGGGTAACCACCCTGCTACACCTCACCTTTGTTCTCTGCCTAAAATCTCAGATGGTTTTGCAGCTGGGAACTACTCAGGTGACCTCTACCTCCCCACTCCTGCCTTGTTCACCCCAATCAACTTCCACAGGAAACAGCCCAGAGCCACTTCCTCACCACTGCTGATCTTTAAAAAAATGATTACCTCAACCAAGCATGTAGAAATGCAGCCACTCTCTCGGAGAACAAGAATCAAGATGGCTTCTTTTAACCCTCCTATCTGCATACAGTAGAACTCACCTGATCAGGAGGACTAGAACTAATATCACGGGGCATTTGTAACCAAGCACAACCAACCACTCCAGACTGAAATGTGAACATTTTGCAATGGGTTCGTGTGTTAGCAGGAAACTTTTAGTACATTTTTTCGGGGATGTGTGTGTCTGTGTCGGGGGGTAGATATTAGAGATTACATTGAAATACTCCAGAGGTATTTTTTTCTCCTCAGAGGCTTCCAATTCTCTTTTTTTTTTTTTTTTTGGGGGGGGGGAAGTGACAGAATCCATTTTACAGGGTTAAAAAAATGGACAACTACTTGTATACCAATGGCAACATATCCTGGGACATAAACAGGATCATATGATTAAAGTATGGGAATTCTCTCTCCTAAACCATGGTTAAAGTGATTACCCAGTAACTCTCCCCGTGGCGTTTACAAAGAAAAAATATTACTTGGCCTGTGAAGTAACGAGCAGGGAGCTCCTGCTAAGAGCAAGTGGGCATATTTTACACTGCTGCTGGTCAAATAGAAAAACTATTTTCATGAATAAAAGCAACCAATTTAGTGAACCACAAATGAACAGAGGCAGCAAAGTCCAATAAACAGAGAAATAGACTGGGTCTCAGGAAACCTGGATTGTATTCCCATCTCTGTAGCTGAACAGCTGTGTGACCATGGGCAAAAGGGACTTCTGTGCCTCCATTTCCCCTCACACCTCTGGACTGTCTCGTCTGTTTCAACTATAAGCTTCTGGGGGTAAGGGATGTCTATTACTTTGTGTTTGTGCTCTCAAAGTACTGATGTGGTACAAGTAGAATAGCCACTATTATATATCTATAAGAATGTTTACAAACAGTGAAAGTTTCAGATGTCAACCCAGAATGCTTATTTGTGTGAAATGTTGCACCTGTAGGGCACTGGTCACTGTTTGGTATTCTCCTGATTTAAAAGTTTGAGTCATCCAGTCAGGGAGCCGAAGCAGCACCACATAGCGACCAACCATTCAACACAAATAAGGTAGACCGTAATCAGCCTCAGAATTATTTTCTAAACTTCAGAGAAATCTTATGCATAACAGATACATACAGAGATGATCAGGATCCATTCATAGGCGATTTGCCAGCCAAAGAAGGGGCTAAGTTCATACAAAATAATATTTAAAAGGAGCAATGTGAGCAGCTCCCAAGCATATAATCCATTTCCTGAGTGCAGAGGGATGGGCCCTGGTGAACCTGAGCTCTTTCTTTTGTTGTCCCTGTTTAGTACGCAAAGCAAAACCATCTCATTTGGACTGTTTGCCAGTTTTCCAAAGAGGTGCAGTTCAGAGAGGTTTTGCCAGAAGCAAAAAACAGTTTTAGCCAGCCAAACGGCTATTTTGAAAACAACATTTGTGCACTGGAGCGGAGAGATGGAGCTAAAGGTGAAAGTGTACACTTCACTTGCTGCAATACATTTTAACCAGCTGAATCTTATCTACATGATCAGCATGCAGCATTCACACTGGGAAAGGCAGAGATTAGAGAGTTCATGCTGTCATCTCAGGGGCAGGAGACGTGGAGGAACAATTTATAAAACTCCCAGTAAGTTTACTCAGAAGTGATTAAGCATTTTCTGTTGATTAAGTTTGCAGTTTTTATTGCTCAAGGCAAAAAAATAAATTTAAAAACTTTGATTTGCTCATCTGGTGTACAAGGGAGAGAAAACACACACACACACACACAGGTTTCAGAGTAACAGCCGATGAAGTGAGCTGTAGCTCACGAAAGCTCATGCTCAAATAAATTGGTTAGTCTCTAAGGTGCCACAAGTACTCCTTTTCTTTTTACACACACACACACGTTACTCAACAAAACACGAAACCTGATAAAAAGAAAAAGAGTGGAGGATACCTGAGAAATTTCCTTTCTTCCAGGGTCTCACAGCAATGCCCACTAGTGGCTCCCAAGAGCCATACAGGAGATCACAGCCTCGCTCTTCTGTGGGCTAGAGCCCTGGAGCCTTAAACAATGAAACAGACATCTGCTCCAATCCCAAATTTTTCCTGTCTCTCTTTCTTCCAGAGCTGCTGCTTATGCTATGCCCATCCTTGAGCTTGTCCAGGAAACCCTTCTGGTGCTAGCCTTTCAGATCTTGAATACACTAGGATTTTAGCCACCAGAGAAACACCATTTGCAGAGCTGAGCTGAACTGACAGAATCTGTGGTCCTCTGTTAACAGAGAGAACCAAGATATGTTGTGGGAGGAACTTGATAAAGTGAGGGACAAGTGAGGTCATTCTCTAGTTTTCTGCACAAGACCTTGGAGTGTGATCTGAATGCTCCCAACAGAGTCTCAGCCCTCCCTGAAGTGCTGGTACAAATCACACTGCATCAGTGTCTGTCATGCTTACACTAGGGGTTTGCACCAACACATTTACACCCATATCTAAAATCCTGGTATAGATCCTTGTATATCCAGGCCCCTTTTACAGGGTTCCTCCCAAAGCCATTTTTAATGGGAAAAACCCAGAGCTCTCTGCCCTTTCACTGTCTCCCCCTTCAGTAGAGAAACCCACAACTTGTTCTTCACGATCATACCCTGCTCCCTGCCCAGCTCACCTCAGCAGTCAGACCCATCTTTGGTCTTACTTGCTCGCTGCATGAATAAAAAGAAGTCTGCCTTTATAGCTCTTCCTATCAGGCCTTCAGTTCCCATGTATCGTGGAAATTACTACCCACAGAATACCTCTGAACTGGGTGGAAATGAAGAACAGGGAAAAAGAACCAAGGGTCAGTCCACCTTATGACAAAGGCAGCTGAATAGAGAAGCTGACTCAACCATGAATTGTGCCTGGGGCCTATTTAATTTTACTACAATACAGTGTCTAAATGGCAGTTCTTAAGGTGGCCATTCTTGAGCCCCATTTTCAATATAAATGTCTCAATGGATACCTTTTCAGCTGTCACTTTGCATGCTCAGTTTTACCCAACAAGCACTTTTTCAAACATTGAAGTCATCAAGATATTTTGGATGGGGGGAAGAGGAAGAAGTAGTAACTTTTCAGACAAGAAATCTTTCAAGTACTGCTTCAAAACTGGATTAATCAGAAACAGACACGCTTTATGACTCCAAACACAGCATGCTCATACTGTAAGCATTAATGTGCTCTTTGCCTTCTTTGAAGGAAGAAGGTTTTGAAATTAACCCAGGGGCATTTTAAAAGGAGGTGTAAGAAATTTTCTGTTGTGAATATATAGTTATTTGAAGATCATCAGGAGAGTGGAGGGATGCTTGTTCACTGTTGCAAATTGTGTTTGTAGTTCTTCTAAGCATTACAGCTGGGGGATCATTGCTCAACACCACTCATTCCTGCACAAAAAGCTCTTGATTCAATGAAACACTTAAACATATACTTACGTGCTTTGTTGAATAGGGATGATTTAAATATGTATTTAAATGCATTAATGACTAAGGGTCTAATTGCCTTACTCCCTAACAGCAGCTCTGTGGACAGAGCACTGAAGTGGGACTCAAGAGACTGGCATTGTATTCCTAACTCCTGCTGGAAGATCTTGGACAAGTCTCTTCTGCTCTCTGTGCCTCAGTTTTCCCCTCTCTAAAATGGGGATAATGATACTGACCTCTTTGTAAAGAGTTTTGTAAAGAGCTACTGATGAAAAGGGCTATATAAATGGGAGGTGGTATTTTAGGGGGCAAAGTACACATCAAATGTACTTTCAAGAAAGCTCAACTCAGTAACATCTATTACCTTTTACTACAGCCTATTGTTGACTACTCCTTTACTTTTAAATCATATTTAATGAGATTTAAACTCACTTTCTCCTTCACTAAAGACCTAATCACAATATACAATTATCCTCAAAGTTGTTTTCCTTGCAATTCTAGTCAGTTTTTTCTTTAATGAACCACGGGATTTTGATGTGGTTGTTCTGCTTTTCTGTTCATTAATGTTCATTAATTATAACACTACCATTCTACTAGAAATTTATCAGGTAAATTGGAGTTCTCTTTTGTTTCCATCTTGGATGACTAGTTTTTGATTTGCAGTAGCTTGTCTATATTGCAGGTCTCTCTTTAAATTAGTTTCTTTAGGGCTATTAACTTCAATGAGATAATGGAATAGTAAACAAGGCGTCAGATTTTGAGACAATGTACCTGATTAGGACCATGAAGATTTTGCCTTCTATCCAGGTCTTCCCATAACAAGTTTTGTTACAACTTGCTGATTCAGAATTCACTCAATAAATGAATTGTTACGTGTATAAAGTAAGCCTGCTAGCTTTGCTTGCGTTATTCCCAAACTAAATTATTTTGGAATATAAACTGCTCACACTTCAGAGATGAAAGAAAAGGAGTACTTGTGGCACCTTAGAGACTAACCAATTTATTTGAGCATAAGCTTTTGTGAGCTACAGCTCACTTCATCAGATGCATACTGTGGAAAATACAGAAGATGTTTTTATACACACAGACCATGAAAAAATGGGTGTTTATCACTACAAAAGGTTTTCTCTCCCCCCACCCCACTCTCCTGCTCGTAATAGCTTATCTAAAGTGATCACTCTCCTTACAATGTGTATGATAATCAAGGTGGGCCATTTCCAGCACAAATCCAGGTTTTCACCCCCCCCCCACCACCCCACTCTCCTGTTGGTAATAGCTTATCTAAAGTGATCACTCTCCTTACAATGTGTATGATAATCAAGGGGGGACATTTCAAGCACAAATCCAGGGTTTAACAAGAACGTCTGAGGAACAGTGTGGGGGGCAGGAATAAACAAGGAGAAATAGGTTACTTTTTATAATGAATCAACCATTCCCAGTCTCTATTCAAGCCTAAGTTAATTGTATCCAATTTGCAAATTAATTCCAATTCAGCAGTCTCTCGTTGGAGTCTGTTTTTGAAGTTTTTTTGTTGAAGGATAGTCACTTTGAGATCAGAAATCGAGTGACCAGAGAGATTGAAGTGTTCTCCGACTGGTTTATGAATGTTATAATTCTTGACATCTGATTTGTGTCCATTTATTCTTTTACGTAGAGACTGTCCAGTTTGCCCAATGTACATGGCAGAGGGGCAAATTTACTTTGATTACAACTCCCAACAATTCTCCAAGATGTTCTAATAGAACTGACTAAGAGGAGGAATCTAATTTGTCCATCTATCTAAAAGAGCTAGCCAGCTGTGGAATATTAAATTACTCCTGCTGCTCAAGTGGTAGAGGTCTGTGTTAGTGATCCAAAGAGCCAGGTTTCAGGCCAGATGCTGACCTATGGGAAGGAAGGATAGTCCAGTGATTAGAGCATTAACCTGAGACTTCAGAAAGCAGAGTTCAATTCCTTGCTTCACTGCAAGTTTCCAGTGTGTCCTTGGGCGCATCAGTTATGCTTACTGGGTCAGATTTTATAATGGGAGTTAGGCATTCATATACCTTTAAAAATCTGGCCTTTGGTGCCTAAGTTCCTGTAACAAAATATACCCCTGTGTTCACACATGACACACTATTGTAATAATCTTTGTACAAGGTAAGGTATCATTTGAAAACTCATAATTTGCTGGTCAGTGTCGTCCTGAGAAAATGTGTGGCAACACTGTATGTGAAGTTATAGGATTCCCCTGTATGGTGTTATTAACACCTTCCAAACTCCACAGCCCAGCCCAGGCAGAAGTTGGCAAACACGTCTATCTAAACAAAGGGATGTGTGCTCTGCATAATTTGTATTTAAGCAGCAAACAGAGACATCAAGCACGAAGGGAAGACAAAGAAGTCCAAACATGAAAGAACCAGCAGGGAATATCCTTCCACATAGACTCTTTGGCTCCTGGTTCTCATCTGGAAATGTTTTTCAAGAGGGTGACTGAAACTACAAAAAGGAGGGACAAACACAACCCAAGGGATCCCCCCACCCTCTCCCTGCCCACCACATTCACTGCACCTGAAGAGACAAAGAAAGCATTCAATGGCTCTAGGGGAGGGGTTCTGACCTAAAGAGTTTGGTCAGCAAGACAGCCGAAATCATGTGGTGAGAAACTTTGCTTGAATCTGATACAATTTGTTAAGATAGGCTGTGGTAAGCATTTTATCTTTATTTTTCCTGTAACCATTTCTGACTTTTATGCCTCATTACTTGTACTCACTTAAAATCTCTCTTTGTAGTTGATAAACTTGTTTTATTGTTTTATCTAATCAAATGTGTTCAAGTTGAAATGTCTGGGCAACTCCAACTTGGGCAACAAGTCGTGTGCGTATTATTCCCTTAAAAGAATAACAGACT
This sequence comes from Natator depressus, assembly GCF_965152275.1. Lineage (NCBI taxonomy): Eukaryota > Metazoa > Chordata > Testudines > Cheloniidae > Natator > Natator depressus. The sequence continues at coordinate 68,114,809 of NC_134242.1, read as the reverse complement.
CAATATACTTGTACTGTCCAGGAGACCCCTGGGCAGTACAGGATTTACATTCCTGGGTGAAAATCTGAGGACTGGGAGTATGTTGCAGCCCCCTGTGGTAATTTTTATGGCTGGTAAGAGCCAAGGTGTGGCTGGCTGGCTGCAGCACACACAGAGGCATAGCTGGGAATGATTTACATGCTGGAGGCTGTTTGTGAGCAGCAAGGCATTGTAAAGGGCACCCCAGATTACATGGCAGGGACGACCCAGCTACTTATTAGTCTGGATTGTACCCTGGTATGTCACAGCTCCCCCTCAGTAAAATGGGGATAATAGTACTTCCCTACCACACAGGGGTGAGGTGAGGTCAAATTCATTAACGATTGTGAGATGCTCAGATACCATGGCAGCAAGGGTCATGTAAGTACCAAAGATAAATAGAATTCCATTGTTACCTATATATCTTCTTTAAAAAAAAGGCCTCGGTGTCTTCCTGGAAAGACCATATTCTATGCTCCTTCCTCCACAGTGTTTTTTCTTATGGGTTGATTTTTCTATGTGGGGAGGCTGCTTTGAAGAAAATGGCACATTGGTCCTTAGAAGAAATTGATTTTTACTTCTCAAATCTATTACCCTAAGCCTATCATAACTATGCTACTAGACTTGTTTAATAAAGTAGACTTATTGACTGTGGTTTAGTGGGGAAACTTTCTATAATACTAGGTCTTAGATATGAATCTGGGGAATATTTTGGTCTAGCAGCCTTGTTTAAATTAGAGTTATGTCCTCATGTTGTTTGCACCTTCTAGCATCCTTTCCATCTTAGTTCTTCAGCAACTCACCTGAATCTTCCTGTTAACCTAATGAGGATCCTTAAACTTTGTGTGTGCATGCACGTGTGTAATGTGTACACATGCATGTGTGTAATGCTCCAGGCCACCCACTCTTCCTTCCAAGTCAATAATTTGTTCCAGTAGCTTGTCAGATTAGACATCCATCGCCTTACTGGCTATTGGAGCACAGTCTGATTGCCAACTAATTTTTATCCTCCCTCCTCTTCCCATAGACTCCTCGGGTGGTGCATCTTCCTCACATTGCAGAGCAAGTGCCAGTTGGACAATCTGGCCTTTAGACAGTGGCCGACTTTTAAGGGCACACTTTCTAGCTTGTCAGAAGTCCTCTGCCAACAATGTATTATTGTGTTGCTGTTTTAAAACATTTTCCATACCTTCCGAAGAGTAACCTTAAAATTATTCTCCCTAAAATATTTCAAAACATTAAAATATTTTCAAATATACATTGCAAAGCTCTAGCAGGATTTTTCTTCTTGCTTCTTGTATCAAGTCACAGTCCCCACACTACGTAATAATTTTTATGAGTGCCTGTCCTCTTTCCAATTAAGGGTCAGTTGAAGCAGTGTCTTATTATATAAACAGAGATAAACAGATTAGTTAGATACAGCTGAGCATTTTCAGATAAAACTTATTAAATTAATGATGAACAATCAACAAAAAAAATCTAAGAAGGTTGACTTAAAATGTGTGATTTTTAAAACTGGGCTCCCAGTTTGCACCTACAACTAATTGTGATTTGTTAAATATTTTTCATCAAATAATTGGCACTACACTGTTAAAAGGATAACTAGTTTTAATAGGAGGTTAGGAACTCTCATTTGCAGAGATAGTCTCTGGATAATGAAAAGAAAATCCAAGACTGTAAAATTAATGAAGAAAAAAATCAGTAAGAAATCAATGACAAGTCAATGACAACTGAATGCAGTTCTTATAAATGTGACTGATAGTAAGAGCCGTCTGTGAAAGCCTCAACTAGAGAATTAATCTGAACTTTCTGAACTCTTCACTTTTATTTCTGCTCTTTTTCTTCATATATATCTTATTCCTGTCAGGAAAGTCTTTGGTCTTCCAACAGCATTAAAGAAGATTTTAAGAACTACAGAAAACTAGTAGCAATATATAGTAACTTCCCCAGTCTTTCATAGAGAAAACTTGATAGTGCCATCTGGAGTCCTGGGAAGATTAAACAATTTGTTCTAAAAATATAATAGTTTAAAATTTGTTTTGACTACATGTTTAAAGATATTTTCTTATACAGGTCATATTGTGATCCCAATTAAAACCAGTGTGAACAAATTGAGGGTACATAAGTGGAGTTCAGCAGAGACTTGATCTTTAGTTCATTGTTAAATTTTTTTGTTAGTATCTTATAGTAAAGCAATGTACATTTTACAGTAAATCAATGTCACCCTGCACAAATCATTTAGAGCCATCTGCATTACATTGCAGCACACTGTCTTAATGACTGGAGTATTGTGTTCAAACATATTGCTGTGGCAGGCATCTTTTCCCTGATTTCACTATGTGCAATATGTTTTCTGTCAGTATATCTACAGACAGAATATTTAAATCAATCATATACACATACTGAAAGAATCCATTCTTCCATTAGAAGAGGATAACAAGTAACATGGTTTAGACAACTGTCATTGCAAGAGGAGCTTGACTTTCAAAAGCGCGGAGCAGCCACAGCACCCACTGAAGTCAATGGGAGCTGCAGGATACTCAGAAGAAAGCAGAGCACCAATTAGCTGCATCATTACTTAGGGCTTGTCTACACAGGGAAAGAGACTGGCATAGCTATGATGATAGAATTCACTATGTGGACACACACTTTTGGGGTTTAGTACGTGCCTTTTTTCAGTTTAGCCTATGTCTTTTTGGAAGTGGTTTAAGCTCAACTCAAAAGGGACACACTAAATCCCACAGGCATAATGACAGTGGTATAATAATATTAGTATAACTATACTAGGCAGTTTCTCTGTGTAGGCAAGCCCTTGATCAAGTGCTTCAAAATTCGGGTTGATTTGCCTTGTTAGCAAGGCTCAAGGCACTATTAAGCATCAGTCGCAGGTTGTGAGGCAAGACTTTGAAATGACACAGCAAGTTCCAGCACAACAAAGAACTCCCCATCCCTGACCCTGACCCTCAAACTGTGTAAAAAAATTCAAAAGAGTCTAAGTGACTTAACAGCCTTATTCCCACCAAATGTCAATGTGCAGATTTAAGTAAGACCTGCTGCTACCAGCCCGCCTCCCTCCCCTTTCCCGGGGGCTCTAGCACAACTTAGAAAGCACTTTGCTCCATCTCTCAGCCTACTACTCCAAGTTAGAGCTAATCTTCTTTCCTTTCCCAGGAAATATGTGGGTGCAGCTAGGAGGGAGGGGAGAGTGTCCTTATGGTCAGGGCTGGGTGCCGGAAGTCTGGAGGAGGCATGGAGTAGGTGCCAGCACAGCAGAACTTCCTAAACTCTTCCTGACAGTTCCCTGAAAACTTGGGCCCTAAGCAGAGGAGACATGCCCCTGGCTGTGGAGTTCTAATGCTCACAGGCAGCCAGGCTGCCCTACTTCTACTCTCAGATAGCTCCTAATGTGCGTGGGGGGGAACTCCTTAGGAGCTGGAGAAGTCACATGTTCTGGACACTTTCTAAGCTTCAATGGAGCAGATGTTCAGCTCTGGTGGAGCTCCACTGGGCAAGCACCTTCTGCAAAACCTTCACGTGGATACCTTCATTTTCTTCCACAGTGTAGGGGACAAGAGACTCAGTGCGGTTCTCTGTGCATTCTTTCATTGAGAGGGGTGCATGCATGCATGCATACAGGGATTTGCATTTCTCTGCCTTGAAACTGGATAGACCCCTCCTCACATCAAAGGATCCACAATCAGTTGTAACTTACTGACTACAATTTCCTAGATCTCCCATGTGAACCATGTCCGAGGGTTGTTCTTTCCTTGGTCTCCAGCCACTAAATTCAAACAGTTCAATAGGAGCTGCTGCGTGCTCAGCATTTTTTAAAAATCAGCCCATATACTTAGAAATCTAAGTTTAGGCACCTGTTTTTAAAAATCTTAGCCAAAATACACTGAGTGGAAGATTGTATTGATTTATTGATGCAAGATACAAGATCGGGGGAGGGATAGCTCAGTGGTTTGCTAAACCCAGGGTTGTGAGTTCAATCTTTGCGGGGGCCATTTAGGGATCTGGGGTAAAATTGGGGATTGGTCCTGCTTTGAACAGGGGGTTGGACTAGATGACCTCCTGAGGTCCCTTCCCACCCTGATATTCTATGATAACACCATAATGAAATAGCTGAGCAGTTTCTAAACTGATTGGCCTAAATATTTGGGGTTTTTTTTGCCACAGGTAACCCAATTTAAAAGGCCAATTAATTAAAAAAATATTTAGATGGTTAAAGATTAAGTTTGGATTTTAGACAAACTCTAATACCTGAAATTACTTTTTTTTAAAGAAGGAGATAATCCACAAGTATTTAGTACCTCATTCTGTGAAGTGCTGATGTGTCCCTGGGAGTTACCTGAAGGCAGTGGGAGGTGTCAATATATTTTCAACATACCTCACTGAGAATGCACAGAAAACACAATTTCAGAGTTTGTATTGTGACAGCATTACAAGAGTCACATGACCAATATGATGTCACAACCATGGATCACTGGGAGAAAGTGCTTTAAATTCGCAGTACAGATTTTAAATTTTTACTATATAAATCTTCCCAAAGCTTGGCCTTCTATAGCATTTTACTGTGCTTGTGCAGCACTTAACTGCTACCAAATGAATGTAGGTGAATTTACTATAAGCCCTTTTCTGAAGAGAATACTCTGGGATTGTTCTCTCCTAAAACATTTCATTCTAAATAAACAAACAACATTTTTTCAAAACAATAACACTATTTGCCTAAAAAGCCTGATCTTTCATACTTTGCACACCCGAGTCAATGGTATTTGTGCAAGAATTGCAGGACTGGGACCCAAACACTAGTTTTCTTACAGCTGAAAACTGGAAATATCTGATATACTGCTACAAGTAAGTACAATAAGAGAAATAGTCTGAAGATCTGAATTTGAAAGAAGAAACCATCAATATATATTGTGAGAGCTCTAGGTAATTGAACTGGAACGCACTCAAGCCAATTTTGAAAGGCAGCTATCAGATTAATTCATTATTGTAAACTGTGCAAAACCATGTAACAGCCTCAATGAACAAGTACAATTCAAATTTCTATCTATCTAGATGCTATGGTTTCAGGGTTCCTGTGTGCGTGAGCAACTTTCCTATTAAAAAAAATGAGGAGTCCTTGTGGCACCTTAGAGACTAACAGATTTATTTGGGCATGAGTTTTTGTAGGCTAACACCCATGAAAGCTTATGCCCAAATAAATTTATTAGTCTCTAAGTTGCCACAAGGACTCCTCGTTGTTTTTGCTGATACAGACTAACACGGCTACCACTCTGAAACCTTTCCTATTAAAGTAACTAGCCTCTACCTGTACAACTCCAGCAGCGGGCTAATGAAAACAATGAAAACAAGCACAAATTTGATCATCACATAAGGTTATGGATGGTACACTGAAACATGTGCCATCTAAGACAAAGCCATGAGAGCTGGAACTTGGGGATGGCTGCATTCAATATGTATCAATCATATTTTATGGATAAAGACTTTGCTCTTCTGTTGTGACAGAAACTGCAAGTGATATTTGGAAAGCTGTCAAAATCACTGAAGTGTTTAGCAGTATTATCCCAAATATACTGAATACTCTTTCACACAGCAAACAGGCACCCTGAGGAATTCACAGCCAGAAGACATCACTGAGTCAAATCCCATGGCTGCATATTTAAACCAGCCCTGAATAATTTACTTTATTAGAAGAATAGGTGGAAGCTGACCTTCCACTATATAAAACCAAGAGGATTAGGCCTGTGCAACCAAAGGGTAGGAAACAAATATACAGTGAATTTTTCATTATTCCTGTGAATTAAATAGAATGATCTATTCTTAAAATCAAAGTTCATCTTCTTGGGTATTCATGACACATTATTTTGACAAATGGGAACTAATACTTTCAAGTACCCAAGAAATATAAGCTCACAATTTCCTCTGGACTACATATGAGGACCTTCATAAACATATTACTATAGGATGCTATGACACAGAGCCCCATTGGTGGTTCATTACTCTGTGTCAGCAACTCTTCTCAGGCCTGACATACTCAGTACACCTAACTCACTGTTGTCATGATATATACCCAAAAGGTGGCACATAATATATAATTGGAAAACTAATAACTCACTGATCACTAATATGTACGTAAACACACAAAGGACTTTATACATATGTGCTGCAAATGTGTTCTTAAAATGTATCTGGCGAGCAGTGCCTAACCCATGTCTGTTCTAGATCTAGTCAAAGGAATGGGTCTTCCTCCTGCTTGAATGTGTCTCTGATGTAAATTGGGCAAGGGGTGACCAAAGACAAAGAAAAGCACATTTACATGCTAGGTAAAAAAAAAAAACATTAGGAGAGCAACTGGGAAAAGATGGATACTTAATCTTAATGGGAGATGGAGACTGCCCCCCTAGGAAGCCTTCCTGCCTCTTGAAAAGCAGGGTCAAAGAACTTTGGGAAGACAGCAGGGCATCTACACCCACTCAGGAAAGAGAAGCTTGGGCTGGATTTCTTTTCAAAGAATAGTTTTAAAAGGTTTACTGGACTATAAAAAAAGGGGGCGATAACCCCAGAGTTATCCATCGCTTGGGGATTAAAGGAGCCAGAACTGTTGAAATCGGAGAACTTTGGGTCCTTCTACCAAGGGAGCTGCAGTCTCTGTGAACTGAATTTAGATGAGAAACCTGCTTAGGCAAAGATTGTAACTTGCTGAAATTAAATTTTAATATTAGAAGCGTATTTTTTACTTTTGTTTGTTTGTAACCCTTTCTATCTTTATTCCTTATACTTGGCATCACTTCATGCTATGTCCTTTTATTAAATAAACTTGTTTTACTTCTACTATAAACCAATGTAGTGCTGTGATTGAAATAAGAGTGTTTGTCAACCCCCTGTTAAATTAGTGAGCAGCAGTGTAATGTCTCTTTAAAGGAGCAATGCAACTGAATAACTTCTGTGAGTGTTCCAGGAGAGCACTTTGCAGGGAGATGTTTCCGGGGAACTCGGGAGTTGGGGTTTACAGTTTCTTACCTGTAAGGCAAGATCTGGACTGGCAGTGTCCTGAAGAGTTTCCTGGCAAGGCAGGCAAGCTGGTGGGTCAGGGAGCTGTCACACAGCATAGCAGTAGCAAAACTCTTACTTGCTGTGGCTGAGAGAGGTAATGCAGTAACTCACAATTCTGGGAATCGCAGAATATTGTCACATTGACAGATGATATTGGGGAAATTTGAATTGGGAGCGTGTTGGGGTCACTGTAGAAAAAGTAACTGGGTGGTGGAAGCCAGCATGTGATCTTCATGTTTTATGGCCAGCTGTTGTAAGCCACAGTGGAATAGCAATTAAGGCAGGGTTTGCAGGGCAGATGGAAACACAATCCCTTTATAGATCCGGGCTGAACACCGAAGCATCACAGAAGCATTCCCAGATCCACAGGCTATAGACAATTCAGGAAAGTTGCAACAACCCTAACCTGCTGTTGCTGATACACAAAGGTATTCCACAAAGTGCTGAATACTTCTAAGAAATGCTGAGTATGCTCAGCTCCCAATATCAATACTGGTTCAGAAAATATAAACTGTCTCAAAGTGGACACCGGCCATGTAATTAGTAAGGACCATAGTTGTCCTTTTCAGTGACCTAATGATGGTACGACTAACTACATTTAATTTAGGAACTAAATCTCATAACTGTAGGAAGTGACCCCACACCATTGTAGAAAATGAGAAGCAAGTGACAACAGCAACTATCTCATAACCTACAGTTATGAGATAGTACCATCATTTGGTCACCGAAAAGGACAGCTATTGTCCTTACTAATTACATGGTCAGTGTCCACTTCAAGACAGTTTATATTTTCTGAACTATTGTCAACTACTAACTAGTCAATATTTCTTCATATACCTCAACCAGATATGTCACTCTTAATTGACTCTTAAACCTCACAAAAGACTCAAGACCAAATTTGCAAAATAATCTAAATAATATAGACGTTTAAGTTCCGCGTACTTTCAATACCACAAATTTTACCTTAAATCTATACTTTAAAATGAAGCTTTTAGAATAGCAGGGATCATGTAGTAACTGCACCTTTAGGCTCTGGTAAATTCCACAGACAGAGTACAGAAGACTGAATCAAAGAATCAAATGGAGCTGGACACCAGGTATGACCAAGAACACCTTACTTTGGTATATGGACTCCAATACCATAGTATCAGAGTGCCTCACAGCCCTTCATGTATTTATTTTCACAACACCCTGTGAGACAGGGAAGTACTAACACCTCCATTTTACAAGTATGGAACTAAGGCATGGAGAGATTTAGGGCTTATCTAAATGGGACTTCTAGGAAAGTTAATCTGAATTAACTAAAGGTGTGAATTTGATGTGAATTAGTTAAGTGGCATTAAATCCCTGTGCGGATACTGTTATTCAGATTTAAAGTGGCCTTAATTTGGTTTATTTTAACTCACTTTGCTAACTTCTTGTTATTCTGATCTAATTAACTTAACTGGAGTTATTTAAATGCCATTACTGACTGGAGTATGGAGAGTATAATACTCACTTCAGCCTGATGTAGTATCTGGGACAAAGACTTCAAATTTGAATCAATGGTACAAACAGTCTGAAAAAATCCTAACCTTTTATGTAGTGAATTCACGCTCTGCAGAACAGATTGCTTTAAATCAAAACAGTTCTGCATCTCATCCTGAGGGATTTACAATGGTTGCAGCTCCAGCAGATGGCCTAGCTTTTGACAGCGGCCCTTTGTGGATAAAGAAGGTCTCCCTTCAACAGCCATAAAGGCTTATTTTTAGGCATCTTCAAAGTTCCACAGCTTTGCATATCTTTTCAATCCTTCTATGGGGCAAAATGGAGCAAGAAAACACAACTAATAAAAGGTGAGATGTCCCCATGTTTCTCTGTTCCAGCGCATGCATGTACTCCTTCCCCTCCCAGAGTCATTACCGCCAAATCCAAGCATTACAATATTATGAGTCAGGGCCACAAAAATCATGAGATCAGTTTAGAAAATCATGAGATTATTTTAGAAATAATAAATGTTGGGCTCCTTTTGTTTGGCTTCTGGTTTTAGAAACTTTAGGCTGCACTCAGTTCACATTTTCAAGCTTTACTCTGCAACCAAGAGGGCTATACACTCTTAAATTAAAGCTGAATTTCCCATATATTCAAATGACGCCAGGAGCTGGGTTTTAAAGACAAATACCAAAGATTCAGAGACATGATAACAATGGCAAGAATTGGTATCACTACATCCTGGTGGACTATGATTAGTCTGATTCTGCAGGAGCAGAGGTTAAGGTCCATATGTCTGCAAAAGGTCAAAGGATCGAGACCAATTAATGCCAATGATTCGAACCATGCAGTCCGCACACTCCTCGCTTCTGGTCTGCAGGACCATGAGTGTTTCATGTACCACATGCTGGGTAACAACATGAGAGCTGGGTTTCCATGTTTCTAAAACTAAACTGGTCTTTATTCAGAGAACTATTTGCAGAGATACTGCTACTGCAGCTAACATCCCAGCCATGTACATACCAGCTGACTTCTTGGTGCCTCCCCCGAACTCTTCCATCCAAATTCCAAGCAGATTGTTACAATGGAGATGCAAAGGAGCCAGAGATTGAGACCAAAAGGCACCAGAGGCAAAGGGTTCATGGGGATCCAGACCCCCCCACTCCCATTCAATCCCTCCAGATGTATACAAGGGCTTGCCTTTAACTCCACTACTATCCACTCTCTGTAACCATGATATCATCAGTAGCCATATTGCTGTTGGCTGCAGGGCTCCTCCTCTACTTTGTGATGCAGCAGAGGAAAGTATTAACTCTCAGTGTGTTCTGCTTTGTCTCAGCCTCTCTCTGGAGGAGGGGAGTGTGCCACTGAAATGTGAATACTTCCCCAGCCCTGCCTTGTTTTTTCTATATTGTCCAGTAGCCAGGCTGCTTTTTTATGGATGAGGTAAGAGGTCCTTGATAAAGGGTGAGTGCATTATTTTGCTAGATACTTTCCAACTTTCACATGGGCCTTGCTAGGTTTTTTTCTGCATAGATTCTAGCCCCAAATTTTCAAACCTAACTGCACAAAGTTAGAGTTTTAAATCCACATTTAGGCACACACAGATAAAGGGTCTGATTTTCAGCGGTTCTGAGAAACCATAAATCCCATTGAAGTTGACAACACAGAGAAGGTGCTAATATTTAACAGAAACAGTAGAGACCTTGATATTGACCATGGCCAAAGATATATAGACATAGGAGCTCTTCTGAGTATAACGACAACAAGGAGTCCGGTGGCACCTTAAAGACTAACGGATTTATTTGAGCATAAGCTTTCGTGGGTAAAACCCCCACTTCTTCAGATGCCACTTCTTCAGAAAGCTTATGCTCAAATAAATCTGTTAGTCTTTAAGGTGCCACCGGACTCCTTGTTGTTTTTGTGGATACAGACTAACATGGCTACCCCCTGATACTTCTGAGTATAGTAACCCAGATATCATTTTTCACCCCCAGATACCTGAGAAGTTTAAATACTGCTCTCTCAACCACAATGAAAAGGTCATTGAAGTCAATGGAAATTCCAACAATATTACCTTCCACTGACACATTACTTATTCATAGGTACTTGATACATCTCCAGTAATTTGTATGCTTGGGAATGGTAAGGAGGGCATTGCACAGATCTATTCTTCCTTTCTAAACTGACTTTCAAGGCTGGGACATGGCCCAGACAAAATGGTTGGGACACCACAGAAATTGTTAAGGGCTTTAGATTTAAACCTGGATTTAGGCATGGGGAAGTGTCTTTCATTTGATTTGGCCCTGTCACTGAACCCTGAGAATATCATCATTTCCAACCTCTGCCATTATCACCAAAAACAGAGAGGTCTTTCCATCTAGGTTTTTTAACATTTTGTACTGACTTAAATATATATTCAATGTAAAATACAAAAGAAAGTTAAAACTGTGGGGCCTATTAGGAAATGGATATTATAGGTTGTTGTATTCTTTCCCATGGAGCTTGGGGTGGCCACCTCAGAGACTTAGAAATATCCCCTCCCATTAACACTTCAATATAACATTGTCCTAGGTGGTTAGAACTACTCAAGTCAAGGAATCCCAGTGGTTCAGAGAGAATTTCATCAATGCTTGCACTCTAATTTCCAGCCTCCACACCAGGAAATCTAACCATGCATCTGGCCTGCTCATCAGGACTAACACATTGGCACATTTGGCAAAGGAGAGACGTTATTTCAGACAAAATTTGCCTCTTGTCAGTTCGGGATATCAAGATAGCCTAAGGTGGATGTCCCCAAAATGCCTCAGTGCCTCCAATTCTTTTCATGGTGTCCAAGTAAAGAACTTAATCTAATCTATCTATCTATCTCTCAGGCAACATCTTCCAAGCTGATCTTGAATTATTTATATCCTGAAATACAGGCACCCAGTGCTTCTGCTGCAGAGGGAGAGGAGTGGAGGAGGCTGACACGAAAGAGATACTTGAACCAATCTAGGCATTTTAGATTATTTGGCCCAAATGGGTGAGCATGACACAGCTCCACAATCCATTTCTCTGGAGGTGGCAGCATGGCTTTCATGAGGATCTGGAGGTGCCTTGACAGTGAGACAGCACCAAGCATGGTGGTATTGGGTTCAGGCAAAATACTGTCAGGTGTAGGGGCATGCTACTCATGAGAGAGTGGTGGAGTAGGGAAGATACATCATTTCAATCTCTCTAGGGTCTGCACAGGAAGGGAGAGGGCTGTTTGTGGATCCCACACAAATTTTATGTCCCTTAACCTTAGCGCAAAAAAAAGTTCAGAAAAAGGGTTGAGGTGGAAATTAGATTATAAACTTTTCAGGGCAGGAGCTATCTTTTTGTTAGGTTTCTACAGCACCAAGCCCAATGATTGATCCATGATTGGGGCCCCTAGGTGTTACCACAATACAAATAAATAATAAAGGCTGAATGAGCCCCTTTTTCTCATGTGTGCAAGACAACCCGGTAATAATGAGGAGTTGGTTTGCATGTGTATGAGTGTGTTGGGGTACCATTAAAAGCAACTACATATTGTGGCCCTAAAATTGAGACATCCCTCAAAATGCATTCACAGGAAAATTGCTAATTAAGTTTTTGTAACGTTTCCCAAAAAACCCTGGACTTTGAATGAAAAGCCCATGTTTAAAAAGGATAAGAAATGTTGACATTAAAGAATCAGAGCATGCTCTCTACACTCGCCTTCCCAAATAGACTAAGGGGATAACATGTACTGACTCATAACATTGAATTATAAAACTAAAAAAGGATTGCTAAATGGTAAAATTAAAAGCTTTGTTACTTATATTTTAGTGATTTTGTAATTACGGATAGTGAATGAGTACAGATGAGGTAATACTTAGGCCAAGGCCTTGGTGGCCTAAGTGTAGTTTTGCCAATTCTTTTACATAGAATTGCTGATCTGCTGAAAAGGATGTTATTGCTGAGAGAACAAAAGTAACATTGTGCTAGAAGTTTTGAGGTAAAAATACACAAGTCTGTACCAACAAAAAGCCCTTCTTTTGGGGAGGCTCCAGGGCATGGTGACGTAAAATCACATGACCCAGAAACTGTAAAACCAGTAGAAAAATGCAGAAGGTGCATAATTGAAGCATGTGCATGCATAATGTACAGGTTACCTAAAACCCGAGGGATTAATATGTTAAAAGCCAATTGGATAAAGATTACATAATCTGTAATGTAGAAATGTATTAAACATGTGCCCAAACTGGAGAACACTGGCCCAAAAACTGAATGATGGGACTGAAGGACCAGACCAAGGAATCAGACAGAGAAGACAGCAACTATCATGGAAGGTGGAAGGACTACCCAGAATGTGGTAACTTGTGCTCATTTATCAGTTTCATCTTGTCTGTTATTATTTGTCTGGCATAAATATATGTCCAGACACTATAAGAGACAAATCATTCTCTCTGAAATTGTATAAATAAAGGCAACAATTGATCAAGCCTAAACAGGGTTGACATCTGACTCAGTTCCCCAACTTTTAACTCCAACGAGTATGTGTGCAGGAATATTATATTTCCATTGTGTTTGATTTTAGTAATATATTTTAACCGTTCTACACAAACTGATAAGAGTTGCATTTTCTGTTATTGATTAAACTCACTGTACCTCCATGGATCTCAGACTCTCAGTTTAGCATGACCATCATGGAGTACTCTATGCATACTGCAAATATGCAGACACAATTACCTGAGTTCAGGATAACAATGGATTTCTGAATCTCCTTTCTTTTGTAAATTTGAAGCAACATGAATTTATTATGTTTAATCTTTGTATATATTTGTAAATATTTAATCTTTGTATACACTCTTGACTATAAATGGTTACAAATTTGCAACAATCTATTGGTAATCACCTGGAGTTAATGTTTGCAATATATATTCTTACAGATGTCACTGCTTCAAATGCAATTTTTGCTCTCCTCAATAATTTATTTGCCATTTTCAATTGTTGATATGAACACATAGAAGATAAGATATTGTGGCTATAGCAGAACAGAGGTCAAATCTCTGTGGATAGAATCTCAGGTTAGAGTGGAATTAATGCAGAATGGTTTCACATAAAGTAATCCAGACATGACTAAGGTCGTGTTCTGTGTTTTTGTGTCTAGAACACAAACACCACAGGGATGAGGATGATATGAATACAGCGATTGGCAATTTCTGAAAGCCCATGTGTTTACATAAGAAATAGCAGTGCCCAGAAGAGTGCATAGAATAACTATGGTATTGGAGGCATTGAGGCCAATTGCCAGAATAGTTCTTCTTTTCACCCCGTTATTAAATCTTTATTGAATTTTTCATTAATGAGACCTGATTTATAAATTTGTTTTTAGTGGAGATTAATATCTATAAAAAAACCTCAAGCCCAACAAATTCTCCAAAATGGGTTTTTCCCCCACATGAAAGCTCTATGGCCTGCATGCCTCACTGAGGTAAAACTTTCATTGGTTTCAATGGGAGTTTTACTAATCTGAGGACTGCAGGATCTGTCTCTACGGAAACAGATTAAATTGGAAGTAGGCTCAGATCCTTCCTAAAAATAAAAATATAGGAGCCTACAATAGGACTCTGGGCTGTGATTTTCAGAGGAGCCTAGGTGGGATTTTCAAAAGTGCCATCATGATTTAGGACAATGAGACCTATGCTCCTAAATCATGTAGGCACTTTTGAAATCCTGCTTCCAAATCCCACTGAGATGCAATACAATTTAGGCTCCTCGCTGCCTTATTTAGCTTTCTAAAAAGTAAGCTGATTTTCAAAAGTGCCAAGCCCTGTGGTCACTAAGAGCTGCTGTATGCTCTGAGCTTTTGAAAATCAGGCTAGGTAATGGTACTCATGAGTACCTCAGGGAGTTACGGTCCCACCTCCCACTTACTTTCAGTGGGAAGGCACTTTTGAAAGTCCCACTCTCGAAGCCCAAGAAGAAATTTAGAAGCCTGATGTTAGGGTCCTACTTTTGAAAATATTGACCATAAACTAAATTAACTAAGGAACGTAGTATAAATTTAAGCCATGAAGGTAGATTCTTTATTTCCTTTCCAGAACCACAGTGGGTGCTTCTATTCTATGTAGTTCTTTATGGTGTTGAAAAGTCTAGTTCTGGTTCTTTAGGTGAATTGACCGCTGGACTATATAAGCTAGCTGTGGTTTTCAAACTGGGTTATGCATACCCCTAGGGTATGCGAGCTCTCGTCAGGAGGTATGCAAGAAAAATCCTGTAATGGAAGACAACATGTTTTATTTAGTAAGACTTGGCAATCTAATCATAGGTATATGATGACCCTATCGTAGATGAGGGTATGTGATAGACTACATTATTTGGAAAGGGTACTCAGCCTAAAAAAAGTATAAAAACCATTGAAATAAGGGGATTCTACCATCTCTAATATTTATTCTTTATGTTAGAGGCATGTGTACCTAAGTGAGGTGCTGCCTACAACTCAGCCTATCTGGTTGTTAATCCTCACTTTTACACAATGAGTCACTTCCCTGTGCCACCATTATGCTGTCTCTTTTCACTACTGCACATATCTGAATGAACGGGGCTATCCTACTATCTCCTGGAGGTCAGTTTTACCTGCAGTAGTAGAAAATTAAGGACTGCTCACAAAATATTCATTGTCTTCTCAGACTGGAAGTGTTTTAAGACACTCCCTATTACCACAAATAATACAAGATGAGAGAGCACTTTTATATGGCTGGAAATATTCCTAGACAACAACCCCAAGAGATGGTCCTGGCTCCCACAGCATAATGCTATTGAAAAGGGTTTCTTATAATGTTGCAGCTATTCCTTACATGCTTCTGGAATCATCTTCTAGTTTGGGACATATTACAATCATTTTCAAAATATGAGAAAAAACAAAGATTATATACTCTGGCCCTAATTTTTAAAATGGACCTTAACTTCTCTGCTCACAAACTAGTTTTCATGCAGTGAGTTGCAGGCACAAATAGTTAAGGACATAAAGATATGATTGCTCTCTATAAATATATCAGAAGGATAAATACCGGAGAGTGAGAGGAATTATTTAAGCTCAGTACCAATGTGGAGACAAGAACAAATGGATATAAACTGGCCACCAGGAAATTTAGACTAGAAATTAGATGAAGGTTTCTAACCATCAGAGGAATGAAGTTTTGGAATAGCCTTCCAAGGGAAGCACTGGGGGCAAAAGATCTATCTGGCTTTAAGATTAAATTCGATAAGTTTATGGAGGAGATGGTATGATGGGATAACATGGTTTTGGTAATTAAATATTCATGGTAAATAGGCTCAATGGCCTGTGATGGGATATTAGATGGGGTGGGATCTGAGTTACCCAGGAAAGAATTTTCTGTTGTATTTGTCTGATGAATCTTGCCCATATGCTCAGGGTTTAGCTGATCACCATATTTGGGGTCGGGAAGGAATTTTCCTCCAGGGCAGATTGGAAGAGGCCCTGAGGTTTTTCGCCTTCCTCTGTAGCATGGGGCACGGGTCACTTGCTGGAGGATTCTCTGCTCCTTGAAGTCTTTAAACTACGATTTGAGGACTTCAATAGCACAGATATAGGTGTGAGGTTTTTTGCAGGAGTGGTGGGTGAAATTCTGTGGCCTGCGTTGTGCAGGAGGTCAGACTAGATGATCATAATGGTCCCTTCTGACCTAAATATCTATGAATCTATGACAGAATGTAGATATCTAACAAAACCTCATAGAATCATAGAAGAATCATAGAAGATTAGGGTTGGAAGAGACATCAGGAGGTCATCTAGTCCAACCCCCTGCTCAAAGCAGTACAAACCCCAACTAAACCATCCCAGTCAGGATTTTGTCAAGCCAGGCCTTGAAAAACCTCTTAGGATGGAGATTCGACCACCTCTCTAGGTAACCCATTCCAGTGCTTCACCACTCTCCTAGTGAAATAGTTTTTCCTAATATCCAACCTAGACCTCCCCCATTGCAACTTGAGACCATTTCTTCTTGTTCTGTCATCTGCTACCACTGAGAACAGCCTAGCTCCATCCTCTTTGGAGCCCCCCTTCAGGTAGTTGAAGGCTGCTATTAAATCCCCGCCATGCTTCTCTTCTGCAGACTAAACAAGCCCAGTTCCCTCAGCCTCTCCTCGTAAGTCTTGTGCCCCAGCCCCCTAATCATTTTCATTGCCCTCTGCTGTACTCTTTCCAATTTGTCCACATCCTTTCTGTAGTGGGCGGGGGGGGGGGAGGGGAAGAGAGTGGATGCAATACTCCAGATGTGGCCTCACCAGTGCTGAATAGAGGGGAATAATCACTTCCCTCGATCTGCTGGCAGTGCTCCTACTAATGCAGCTCAATATACCATTAGCCTTCTTGGAAACAAGGGCATATCCAGCTTCTTGTCCACTGTAATCCCTAGGTCCTTTTCTGCAGAACTGCCACTTAGCCAGTCAGTCCCCAGCCTGTAGCAGTGCATGGGATTTTTCCATCCTAAGTGCAGGACTCTGCACTTGTCCTTGCTGAACCTCATCAGATTTCTTTTGGCCCAATCCTCCAATTTGTCTAGGTCACTCTGGACCCTATCCTTACCCTCCAGCATATCTACCTCTCCCCCAAGTTTAGTGTCATCTGCGAACTTGCTAAGGGTGCAATCCATCCCATCATCCAGATCATTAACGAAGATGTTGAACAAAACTGGCCCCAGGACCGACCCCTGGGGCGCTCCGCTTGATATTGGCTGCCAATCTAGACATCGAGCCATTGATCACTACCCATTGAACCGAATGAACTAGCCAGCTTTCTATCCACCTTATAGTCCATTCATCCAATCCATACTTTTTTAACTTGCTGGCAAGAATACTGTGGTAGACGGTATCAAAAGCTTTTGCTAAAGTCACCCATTTGTGGGTGCAATCAGGTATTGGAGTTAGAGGCTTACATGAACATTTACACCTACAAATTTGCATTTACATTTCTGGATACTAGTTGGGAGAATCTGCAAGGGAGGCCACATTTAAAAAAAAATCAGAATCCCTTGTGAAATAGCTTCTTCAGCTGGGATAGTGTAATACATGCCACAGTGCCCATGCCTGAAATATACCAAGTACTATAAAAGTTATTGTATATCCGGAGACATCTGAACCCTCAAGTAGATACCTCAGAATTATCTCAGTACAGAATATACAGTAAAAGAGGGGGAATGAAGGAGGAAAGGAAAGGAACTGGAGGGGCGGGGGCATTTATTCCAATCTGCTAATCCCCATAAATGTCTTCCCCCAGGTAGTCAGGAGAAAAGTTGCACTATACATAAACTAAAATTGTTCACATTAGGTTATCAGTGTCCAAATTATTGTTGCAGGTAAACTGGATTAGCTTTTGTTGTGCACTCCAAAAGGATTCTTAGCCATGTTTAGCAGAGCAGAATCCAGTACCTTATGTTTGGCATGGTTTTGTTTTCCCAGTTTGTTGGGATAATGTTTTCACTGCCAGGATAGCGCTCAAGAACCATTTTTTTTTATTTAATAAGATTATAAAGAGGATTAGTGTGTCCTAGCAACAAAATAGTACCATCTGAATCTATATCAATACTCAGCCACAATTACATTGTTTTTATGACTTTCTTCCCAAAAGAGGGCTATGATATCTACCTCTATGATATCTTCCCAGAGCATATGCACACACATTGTCTTTGCTATACCCCATTGCCAACATTTGTCTTTTGCTAATACTCCCATATAATGTATTTATGTTGGAGCCCAGTAAATTCTATAGAATCTTTTATCTGGACTAGCTCTAGAATGTAGACCTACAAAACAGTTCTGACCAGTGGTGTTTTTCCAGTAATTTTAAGGGGTTGCTTTTTAAAGTCATCTTCATGTTCAGAATTGCATCATGTTTCATGCGCAAAAACTTATGTTAAAATGTAGCATATAAGGCATCAGCCATCCTGCTAAGCAAGCTCCATTATTGTACTGTCACTGGAAGAGAACTCAATATTTGTTTAATTACAGCTGTGTAATGTCCCTTCATTCAAAGATATTTCCATATCTCAAACACCAGAGATTAAATTCTCCTACAAAGTTAGTAAACTGCTTGATTCCTTCATTTTATCAATGTCATGCAGTGTAATTGTCAGAAGCAGAACATTTTCTCATACTTATGCGAGGTCTACGCACAGGAAAAGTTGGATGAACTTTTGGTGCCCTCTCCCTTTATCCAACTAGGCATTTGACAGCATTATAATACCATAGATATTTGATATATTACAAATATTTGGATGCAAAAGGATTTTATAGCATGGACACACTATTTAGTTGTCTTAAGGCTTCTGTCATTATAAATGATATTTGCATCCCACTTTTTCCAATAACATAAGAACACGACAAGGCTGTCCACAATCCCCCATGTTATTTATTTTGACTAAAAACCACTGATGGAATATTAAGAGTCAGATAAATTACCCAACAAATGTTGCTATTTTTAAAAAGTCAGCAACGTTGTTTAATGAACCAGTTTTATCAGGTCCTTGAGCAGTAACATCTGCATGGATGCAAAAATCTGAGAGGTGGAACTAAATAATATTATGGTCATAGTCGCCTGCATTTCAAACCCTGATCTATCTATCTCATGCATATGTGAATATATTAAGTTTTATTCCTGTCTTTCCAAATTCAGAATTAATTAGACAAAAATGAGAATTGATACCAGTTCCACATTTTTTCCCTCAGGCCTCTGCATCACAGGGGGAAGTTTTCCTTTGTAATATGACAAATTTGAGACAAAAACCTGGCCATTTAAGGTATGTCTACACTGCAATTAGACACCCACAGCTGGCACATGCCAGCTGACTTGGGCTCACAGGGCTTGAGCTATGGGGATGTTTAGTTGCTGTCATAAATATAAAGGAAAGGGTAAACCCCTTTAAAATCCCTCCTGGCCAGAGGAAATCTCCTCTCACCTGTAAAGGGTTAAGAAGCTAAAGGTAACCTCGCTGGCACCTGACCAAAATGACCAATGAGGAGACAAGATACTTTCAAAAGCTGGGAGGAGGGAGAGAAACAAAGGGTCTGTGAGTCTGTCTATATTCTGTCTTTGCCGGGGATAGACCAGGAATGGAGTCTTAGAACTTTTAGTAAGTAATCTAGCTAGGTACGTGTTAGATTATGATTTCTTTAAATGGCTGAGAAAAGAATTGTGCTGAATAGAATAACTATTTCTGTCTGTGTATCTGTTTTGTAACTTAAGGTTTTGCCTAGAGGGGTTCTCTATGTTTTGAATCTAATTACCCTGTAAGGTATCTACCATCCTGATTTTACAGGGGGATTTCTTATTTCTAATTACTTCTATTTTTATTAAAAGTCTTCTTGTAAGAAAACTGAATGCTTTTTCATTGTTCTCAGATCCAAGGGTTTGGGTCTGTGGTCACCTATGCAAATTGGTGAGGCTTTTTATCCAACATTTCCCAGGAAAGGGGGGGTGCAAGTGTTGGGAGGATTGTTCTTTGTTCTTAGGATCCAAGGGTCTGGATCTGTAGTCACCTAGGCAAATTGGTGAGGCTTTTTACCAAACCTTGTCCAGAAAGTGGGGTGCAAGGTTTTGGGAAGTATTTTGGGGGGAAAGACGTGTCCAAACAGCTCTTCCCCAGTAACCAGTATTTGTTTGGTGGTGGTAGCGGCCAATCCAAGGACAAAGGGTGGAATATTTTGTACCTTGGGGAAGTTTTGACCTAAGCTGGTAAAGATAAGCTTAGGAGGTTTTTCATGCAGGTCCCCACATCTGTACCCTAGAGTTCAGAGTGGGGGAGAAACCTTGACAGTTGCAGAGTAGACTTCCGGGTTTGGGCTGGAGCCTGGGCTCTAGGGCCCTAGAAGGTGGCAGGGTCCCATAACTTGGGCTGCAGCCTGAGCCCGAACACCTACACTGCAATTAAGCAGCTTGCAGGCCGAGCCCCATGAGCTTTTGTCAGCTGGCATGGGCCAGCTGTGGGTATCTAATTGCAACGTAGACATGCCCAAAGGTCACTTCTGAATTGGGTAACATCATGACTACCTCTCCTGAGAAAGGACACCAGAGAAGGAAAGCTCTTGGAGATGCTATCTTGCTCAAGATATTTAGATAGGTATTTTACTATTGGGAAAAGCTTTTTGATTATTTTAAGGGAAAGACTGGAGAACTAAGAGCACTTTGATCACCAAGAACCTTTGGGGCATTGGGATTTATGTAACTTTTGTGTTTGCTGATGTAATAAACACTCCCTTATTTATTTCTCAATCACATTATTTCTGGGATGAACACGTGAGTAGTCCAACTGACATCAGCTGAAAGACTTCCATGCTTAAAATTAAGCAGGTGCATAAGAGCTTGCATAAGAGGATCAGGCCGAGAAGAATGGCATTTTCAGCAAAGGGTCCTCTAATATGCAATGCACTTCCTTCTTCAGTTTGCAAAAGTCCCAGTTGGTTGACTTTTATGTCATGCAGCAAAGCGAATCCATTCATCCTCTTTTTTTAGGTGGAAAGGATGAGCAAGTGGGTAAAGGTAGTGGGAATATTTTGGTTTTGGAGTGATCCTTTTGGAATGCAGCTTGCTGGAATGTGCACTGGATTCATATATTTTAAGGCCAGAAGGGATTGTATCGATTATCTAGTGTGACCTCCTGTATAACACAGGCTTGAATACATTTTTATTGCATGAGTAATGCTATCATGCAGGCTACTAATGACTAGTAATGCTAGCTCCAACTGGTGTTACTCATCAATTATACCATTACTGTAATGTAATACCATTACTGAGCCAAAGTGCCTTCAGGTTGAGTACCGGCTTGAATATGTTTTCATTGCATGAGTAATGCTATCATGCAGGCTACTACTGGGTGAATAGCTGCAAAGGAATGATGAGAGTGTTGTACAGCTATGTTAAATATTAGTGGAAATTGGGCTTTTAAATATTTAATTTCAAAATTTCCATAAATAGGCTTCATCTGCATTAAGAGCTAAAGATGTGATTCCCTTGCTCATGTACACATACTTGCACCAGCTGCTATCAAAACCCACCTGAATCCCATGGATATATATTCAGCAAGGGGCAGCCATGCCTCTGCTGCCACTACCCATGCTATATCGGCTACACTACTGTTTATACTAGAGGTAGCACGAGTCTGTGGACACAAGCAGGGGACATACTCCTAGCTTCTCATAGTATAGACATAGCCATATGGCAGGGACGGTGCCTCCCATTCTTAATTTCTAGGCTACAAATGTTAGGAAACGAAAGGACATGTTTGCTGACATAGGATCAGGCCTAAGTCGGGATTTTTGGCATCATATGCTACTTGATCGTTTTCTACCCTGCACATTCATATTCCTATTGGAAGTTAAGTGCATTTAACACTCTGTAGCTCAGGCAGTAGAAGCTCATTCACTGACAATGCTATGCTGTTCTTCCTCATGACAATCAGTAAGGGCCAGATTTTCTAAAAACTAGTTGCGACTTAAGCACCTTAGGTTGCATAGCCAGACTTTGAGAAATTCTCAGTGCCCAGCAGCTCCCATGAGAACAGTAGACAGCATTGCCCCCAACAGACAAGAAGTTGTGGACAAACTCTGCCACCACAGCAAATTGCCTTCACTGGGGTGCATGATGTCTAGGGGAGTGGTTCTCAAAGCCAGTCTGCCGCTTGTTCAGGGAAAGCCCTTGGCAGGCTGGACCAGTTTGTTTACCTGCCGCGTCCGCAGGTTCGGCCGATTGCAGCTCCCACTGGCTGCGGTTCACCGCTCCAGGTCAATGGGGGCTGCGGGAAGTGGCACGGGCCAATGGACTTGCGGGAGGCCCTTCCCACAGCCCCCATTGGCCTGGAGCGGCGAACCGTGGCTAGTGGGAGCCACGATCGGCTGAACCTGCAGACGCGGCAGATAAACAAACCGGTCCGGCCCGTCAGGGGCTTTCCCTGAACATGCGGCAGACCAGCTTTGAGAACCACTGCTTTAGGGTCTTGTGCCTGGATTTGTGCTACCAGAAGACTAGGCCAATCGGTGGGGGGTGGGGGGGAGAAGAGGGCTATTTGGCCTGGGCCTCAAGCTCAAAGGGAGCCTCAAATTTAGACATTTGTTAATTTTTTGGTATTTGATAAGTTTCGCAACTTGTTTTTATGAGCATCCCTATCGGACCAAAATGTGACACACTCTCTTAGCTTAGAGCTGCAAATTTAAGCAAATAAGGTGATTTGGTAAAAGATGTAATGTTTTTGCTAACTGGTATAGATTTTGTCATATTAAAGGGTTAAAAATGTTCATAAATATGAATAAAATATATTGGTTCTGATGGCACAAGATTAGACTGTGATGAACGTGTCCTCTCAGATGAGCTGATTATATAAACAAACCACTACTATTGGCTGGTGCTGGATCAAGTGCGTGTTGAAAGGTAGAAAATTGTTACATTTTAGTGACTTTATAGTTTTACGTCTAGTTGACTAAGGAATTATTTTATGTGTGAGAATTCCTCATTATTATCTTCATACGGTAACTAAAAGTGGTGACTTGTTGGTTGGCTGAGCCCTAGCTTGGTAGCTTGGCCATCATCATAGGCTTTCGTAGGCTATAGGCCCAGATTCATGGTGAAAATTTGTGAGTACAAACTTGTACAGTGAGTTTCGTGAGGACACACGTTTGAAATTTTTGGACATTATCCCTCAGTCTGTATCCATGTCTGTTTTTACTATATATATATATATATATATGTCATCCCTTTGTCTTAACCTGGCCTGTTATATTACACCTTGCGTGGTTGAGTTTTGATTCAGTGATAAGGATAATAACCTATCTGACTGTTTCATTTTGTGATCTTAATTAGTATTCCTTCATTTTAAGTCTTTTCAACATTTGTGTACCATTCAGCATTTGTGTACATGTTTACAGTAGGAGATTTCAAGTGCAGATAAACTACTTCTTTACAGCAGCATATTTCAAAAGTGGATAGGCTACATATTGACCAGTATAGATCACTATGAAGATATCTTCCTCGAAGCTCCCATTGGCCATGGTTCCCCATTCCCAGCCAATGGGATCTGCGGTGGGCAGTGCCTGGAGGTGCGGCCAGGGCAACACACAGACCCCTGTGGCCCCCCTGCCCCCAGGTTCTGGCCACTTCCCTGAGTGGAGCGAGGACAGGGTGGGCAGGCAGGCGGGGAGCCTGCCCTGCCCCTGGTGTGCGCCAGGCCGGAGCCCACCCCCCGAACCCCTCCTGCAGCCGAACCCCCTGCTGCACCCCACACTCCTCCTGCACCCCAACCCCTTGCTCTGAGCCCCCTGCTGCACCCTGCACCCCTCTGGACTCCCTCCTGTTAGCCCCCTGCCACACCCGCACCCCTCCTGCACCCTGACCCTCTGCCCTGAGCCCCCTGCCACACCCTGCACCCCTCCTGCACCCCCTGGGGGCAGGGAGGGGGCGGAGTTGGGGTGGGGATTTCAGGGAAGGGGTAGGAATGGGGGCAGGGAAGAGGTGGGGCGGGGGGGGCTCATGGAAGGGGTGGAGTGGGGGCGGGGCCAGGGCAGTGTGGGGGGTCAGTGATGTGGTCCTCGGGTCAATGCACTAGTCCTCATGTGGCCCTCCTGGTCATTTGAGTTTGAGATCCCTGCTATAGATCACTGTAGATCACCAGTATAGATCACTATGAAGAGGAGATGTGAAAGTGGTGCAAGCAAGAGATGGTGAAAACAACTGAGTGAAGCAGCAGCTAAGAGCTCAAAGCCAATAACTTCATTTCTCAAGCCACTGGAAAACTCACCTTACCCAACAAACAATGCTACAGATAATGAAAACTCCACAACTGCAACAGGTGATATTTCAATGACAATACCTGAACATGAGGACAGTAGTCAGGAAGGAGATGTGCCAACAGTAACAAATGCAGCAGAAGATCCTGTGTACGATCAAAAAACTCAACAGCAACAGGAAGACAGCAGTTCTGCAGAAAAGGACCTAGGGGTTACAGCTGGATATGGGTCAACAGTGTGCCCTTGTTGCCAAGAAGGCCAATGGCATTTTGGGATGTATATGTAGAGGCATTGCCAGCAGATCGAGGGACGTGATCATTCCCCTCTATTCGACATTGGTGAGGCCTCATCTGGAGTACTGTGTCCAGTTTTGGGCCCCACACTACAAGAAGGATGTGGAAAAATTGGAAAACATCCAGCGGAGGGCAACAAAAATGATTAGGGGTCTGGAACACGTGACTTATGAGGAGAGGCTGAGGGAACTGGGATTGTTTAGTCTGCGGAAGAGAAGAATGAGGGGGGATTTGATAGCTGCTTTCAGCTACCTGAAAGGGGGTTCCAAAGAGGATGGATCTAGACTGTTCTCAGTGGTAGCTGATGACAGAACAAGGAGTAATGGTCTCAAGTTGCAGTGGGGGAAGTTTAGGTTGGATATTAGGAAAAGCTTTTTCACTAGGAGGGTGGTGAAACACTGGAATGCGTTACCAAGGGAGGTGGTGGAATCTCCTTCCTTAGATATTTTTAAGATCAGGCTTGACAAAGCCCTGGCTGGGATGATTTAGTTGGGGATTGGTCCTGCTTTGAGCAGGGGGTTGGACTACATGACCTCCTGAGGTCCCTTCCAACCCTGATATTCTATGATTCTATGTAGATCTTATACAGCAAGAGCAACTCATGAGTATTACAAGTTTGACTGTGACTGACACTGGAATTATTGACAAGAGCAATGCTGCCCAAATGCATTTTTTTCTTCAAATTAAATATTTTGAAATTCCAAGTAACATTCCCCGAGATGCTGGTAATCATGCTTTCCCTACTCATCTGCTGACAAAAACTCTTCCAAATGGTGAGACCTGTGCAAGAGACTGGTTATGCTGGAGTACGGAAAAACAATCTCTGTACTGTGCACTCTGCTTCATTTTGAACAAAAGTGCTGCAAATGCATCAATTCTTTCTGCTCAATGAGGATGGAGCATCAACAGAGGTTGGAGGAAGTTGAAAGACTGAATACCATCACATGAGAGTTCAACATCACACAAAGAAAACTATGTTGCATGGAAATCATCAGTTGAGAATTTACTCTTGACTGAATTCTCTAAGAAACTAATAACTGGAAAAAACTTCTCGAGTGCATCCTGAATGTCATCCTTTTTCTTTCTGAGCAGGGGAAAAAAACTTTTGAAGTGATAATCAACATGGCAGAGGGGCATTGCTGGCACATGATGGCCCCTCTGCCATGTACACTGGCCAAACCAGACAGTCTCTATGCAAAAGAATAAACGGACAGAAATCTGACATCAGAATCATAACATTCAAAACCCAGTAGGAGAATGCTTCAACCTCTCTAATCACTCAGTGACAGACTTAAAGGTGGCAACTTTGCAACAGAAAAGCTTCAAAAACAGATTCCAAGGAGAAGCTGCTGACCTTGAATCAATATGCAAACTAGATACCATTAAATTAGGTTTGAACAGAGACTGGGAATGGCTTGGTCATTACACTAATTGAATCTATTTCTCCATGTTAAGTATCCTGTAAACTGTCCGAAATGGGCCGTCTTGATTATCTTTTCAAAAGTTTTTTTCCCCTGCTGATAATAGCTCCTCTTAATTAATTAGCCTCTGACAGTTGGTATGGGTACTTCCACCTTTTTATGTTCTCTGTATGTATAAATACCTTCTTACTATATGTTCCATTCTGTGCATCTGATGAAGAGGGCTGTAGCCCACGAAAGCTTATGCTCAAATAAATTTGTTAGTCTCTAAGGTGCCACAAGTACTCCTATAATAATGTGAGTATATTATAAAATACCGAGGCAGAAAAAATACTGTTGCAGATATGACCAATACAGTTACATCCTTTAAAATATCATCGTTAGAACTTGCCAGTTGATGTGCTAAACTAGCACAGAAGTCATTGGGCCTGCCTGTCTCTCCTACAGTAGCTCTACAATGCCATACACTTGCTAAATTTAATGAGTGATTCCTAACTTAAGCCTGATCCTGCAACCATTTATGCACGTGCACATAAGGGCTTGCAGGTTCAAGGCTTTGTGCCAATGTAAGAAAAAGAAAAATAAGTCCTACTGTGTATTGACAGAAAGGAAGTTCTAGTTTAATAACTGCAACTAAATTAATAGAAACAAAGACAATGCAGTTCTTACTTTTCATCAACTGTGTGTGTTAATGCTCCAGAGGGCTCTCTAAATCCATGAAGCAGCGTGTGTACGTACTTTATAAATCTGTGGTGCCCATATGTTTATCAGTTTTCTTCTATTTTAGTAAGCCCAAAGCACTTCATTATTGGGATCAAAATAAACAAAAGAATACTGTCAATAGCATGCTTCCTAATCACATACCTAGAGACTTTTCAAAGGGAACAAACATAAATCCCAGTTTTTCTCCCCAATAAAGAAAAATCAAATGAGGTGAGGGATCTCTTTAATTTAGGCTACCAACCCTGTTTCTATATCCAGAATGTTAGACTGAGAAGTCTCTGCATTAACATCGGAAGGATGGAGAATTGTTCATTTTGATTCTGCTCTACAAGACTAAACAGGGACTATGCCTCTGTCTTAACTGATGTAAAACAGTTGTAACTCCACTAAAGTCAGTAGTTAGGATGGTGTAAGTGAGACGAGAATCAGGCTTAGGTGATCTTCCCCTGGGGAGTTTACAGTTCAATAAGCTGAATATAGACAGAGGGACTGGAGCAGCTGCAAAATGTTACAGCTGCTGCTATAGAACAAGGCAACAATACTACAAGTATGCTCTTCGCAAATCTGATTATACTGATTTTTACTGGTGTTTCTGAAGCATTGTGGATACACAATACTAGTGTGCACAATACAATGTTGTCACAGAAGTGGCCTGGCTCTACTTGACCCCAGTCTGTCGCTTGTCTTGCTTTGTGCATTAAAAAGGGCAGTGTGATGAATACGAAATCAAGAGGGTGGATGCTAGAGATAGACAAACCAATTTAGATGAAACAAGCTTCAGCTGATCTGCCAATGATGACAACCCAATACCCTGCTTGTCTGTATCTGCCACAGCGATATCTGTGCATATTATTGGTAGTTATTATTTGTATCACCATAGTGCGTAGGAGCCCTAGTCTAGGATTAGAACCTTGTTATGCTATATCCAAACCCCCTATGCATGGAACATTCTTCTTATGCTAATCCACAAGGATGCTTTATCTTCTCCTCATAATTCAGATCCCTCTTCAAGATCTGCTTCTTCCTACAAGAAATTGTCCAGCTGAAGTACAGATTTTTTTAAAAAAAGCCCTTTTTACTCTATCACATCGCAAATTAGCCCTTTCAAATAACTGCATTGATAATGCACCTTTCCTCCCTCCAACCTCCACCTACTTTCTTAGTACCCAACCATTTGGTTATGTTTGAAAGAGGGCCTGATCTGGCATGTGAGTACTCACTTGGGACTATTGACACACTTGGAATTATTTATGTGCATCCATACAGAACCTGCAAATACATATGCACATGATTAGCATTAAACATTCCCATTAAATTTAATGGGACTACTCACATGAATAAAATTAGGCACATATTTGCAGGAGCGGGTCCTTACGTTGTGACCCCCTTGGGGCAGGGATCATGTGACTTTACCTTTGTCATGAGGAACCTTTTGGATGCTTTGAAAAATAGAAATAACTAACATTCATCCAGAACTCACGATAAAACCCATGCTCAAGTCTACGAGGGCTGAAAACATTTGTTAAATTAAACAAATTCACTCATATTTATCAGGGTTAGGAAGAAGAAAGAGAAAAACAGAGACAACATTCTTGTGATATTTCCACTCTAGACCGAGACCAACAATGCTGAGTCCTGGACAATCCTCAAGATCCTCTTCTCACTTGCAGAAACTTATTTGTGAAATTCCTAGTCTGGAAGAAGCCCCAATATGCTACAAACTGCAGACAGATAAATAGCATTTAGCAACAGATAATGCAACCCTAAAAACAGGGGACAAATACATTCATGGGCTTTGGAAATTAGTGAATATCGGCAGAGGACAGATGAGTTTAGATGGGAGAGGAAGAGTTGGGGATTTCGTAGCTTCTCCGATATAGAGTCAATCACTTTCCACATGATTTCTAGACCAAGCTTCCTTTAGTAACAGAAGGGCTGATGAGCCACTAACTCCCTGCAGATTTCACTTGGAAGTATTTAAAATCTTTCTGGCCCTCTGCTTAGACTCCCCTTTGCTGCAGCCCTGCTGAAATACTGCTTTCCAAGCAATCACCTAGTCTTGAATTCAGGTCTGAAAAGGACAAGAGGGAGTGAGCACAGGACACATCATAGGTTTTCAGTACATGCTCCCAGTGATGCTCTTGAGTGGAAGAGTTTTCTGATGTATGGAAAGGAGGGTTGGGGGCAAGATAAGATGCTGGGTATTTTGGTAAATGCTGGTGAAGGCAACAAAAGTTCAGTTCCCCTGGATTCTCTGTGGGTGATAAATGTCAAGGTATTAGTCAGGGTTGATTACTGGAGAGTCCAAGTCTGTCTTTTTTGGCCTTATGTGTCTATAAATAAATAGTTTTAATAGCAAAGGCCTGCGCCTGGAGTGGACCTGTTCTGCCAAGCTAGGGTTGAGTTCTGTCAGAATGAGAAGTGTTTTTCAACTTCTGAATTTCCAAGTTGCTGTGCTGTCAAACAGAGTTCCATTTTCCTTTAAAAGGGGATACAGTTCTTGCTATCAAACACATTGTCATCTACTTTACAGTACATTTGCAACACCTTGAGCACAGGCATTTAGAACAATCCAGTAACAGCTCTGGCTTCTGTGTACCATAACTATGTTAGCCTTTACCAGAAGCTAAGTCAGGGAGAATTTTAGTCTTCAGGTCATCACATCTCTGTGCTATCAGCCTGTTCTGGAAGCCAAGCTTGGCATGGGATGCCACATCTCACATTGAGAAGTGGCAACTAGTAAGCTGGACCTACTTCTGGCTCACACACAGGGAGGATGCTTTAGTGACTCTGCCAACAGTCATAGTGGGACTAAAATGGCCATGAATTGGATCATTGCTAGAATATGGGAGCTAAAGCAGAAGGCAATTAATTTTTTAGCTCTTCTCTACCCACATGAGGAGAGGATGTGTAAATGACAATTATCATGACTAATACTGCTACTTAGTATTTTCATTTCTATTTATAGAACAAAAGCATTATACTCTATGCTAGACACCTTTGTTATAACTCAAAGATAGTGAGTCAGCAGTAGCTCAACTCCCAAAAATCAGAAAACAATTATCCAGAGATAAAATAAAAACTCAACTAATATAGACGACATTCTTGTGATATTTCCACTCTAGCTGCAAGCACCAGCTGCTATTGTGGGCCCACAGGTCTGGGCAAAGATGGGCCTTGCAACAGAGTCTCTAAAAGATGGATTTTGGCTCTTTAGAACCAAAGTGGAAGGAAGTGGGGTGTTCTTTGTGAGGGCCCTTGAATTTACAACCTGCCACTGCCACCTCACTCTTTTATACTGCATGGGCTTCACTGCCTCCACATAGGCAGTCTCTCATGCAGGCAGGTCCTAACCAATCAGGGCTCTGTGAATCAAAATACCAACAAACTAAACTCTGCCTAGAAACCAACAGCCAGCCAGTACAGATCAGAGCAGTAGTGTCATCTGCGTCCAGTGGGAGAAGCCACTTAATAAACAGTCTGCTTAGGGTTGCCAATTTTGGTTGGGTGTATTCTTGGAGGTTTCACCACATGACAATCTTCAATTAAAGATTAATTTTTAATTCCTGGAGACTCCAGGACAATCCTGGAGGGTTGGCCAAAGAAAATTTTGAAATTATTTTCTTTATATCTATGTGGCCTAAAAGGCCAGGTCCTGCATGTCTCTCTCTCCCCACCCACTGGGTGTGAGAAAATACATAAGGGCCAGGAGAAGAACACATTTAGCACAATAAAATAAATCTGGTCTATAGCAAATTATTTCACTGATCAGATCAAATCTGAATTCATTTTTTGTAGTTGTGCAAATGCATTTGCACAATTCTAATGCTCTAAGATACATACAGAAAGCATCATCATTAGAAATGGAACACAGAAGACAATGGAATTGATTGGGAAGTTTCTTAGGTTATGTAGGTCTTCTGATCAGGAAAGAATGCTCGCTGATTTTCCTTAGCTCTTTTGAAAAATTTCAGACTCTCATTGCAGGCCTTCTAAGAAATTCTACTGTTTAACCGTCTCTTCTATTTTTAGGAGTGACAAAAGTAAATAAATAATATTAAAATACAGGGGTCAGTTACGCATTCATTTATCACTGAAGTTGACATGAGCTGGCACTTGTGTAAGTGAAGGCAGAATCGGACACATAGATTGTGTCAGATTTTAAGTCAGCCTCTGTTGATGGGTCTGATTTGTTACCTACTCCCTATATCTATATGTAGCTATCTCTACTGCATTTGACAAGACTATTATAGACAGCTGTTGTATGTATAGTTTGCAGTTTTGATCTGATATTGTCATTTAGTATATTTTATATTTGAATGTGACATGTTCTGGACTTTGCAACATTTCTATAGCCATAAATTCAGTAGTGGTACAAGACATACAGAAATTGCTCTTCCAGTAATGAAAAATGCATGAGTACTCATTGCTACAGAATGGTAGCATGCATTGTTCATTCTAAGATCCTCCTTGCCCACACAGAAAGCCACTTAACAATCATCCATTGGCATTAAGAAGTGGCAGGTTTATGAACAATTATCATTAATTATATTACAGCATAGATTACTAAAGAGAATTACATTAATAATGCATAAATAATACTATTATCCACTAATGACTAAGGCTTCTGTGTAGCTGGCCTATACCTGGTCAAAGTTGCCAGTTCTTTATGCTCTTCTAAATAAACATAGGTCCTTAAAACCATGCAGTGGCCACTGCACTGAAGATCAAAATCTATGCAGTCAGAAAGACTTGGGTAATAGCTCCTTATGCTTTCAGAGCATATGGAGGGATTATATCTCTGGCAAGGCATCTCAAACGCTCACCATATGCATAGGCATAAGCAAATCGAAATACCAACTCCTAAATATCCACCCTTCATGAACATGCTCTTCAGAACATGCAGTTTTTCCTTTGCCATAAGAAGTGAAGCCATCCATTTCCTAAAGCAAACTTGCAGTTGTCTCACTGTCACCAAAATGATCACTATCTTGCTCTACATGGTTCCTCCAGACTTCAACATTTATGTAGACTATGGGCTATGACAATACTCTATGCATCAGAACTGAAGACATCTGCCTAGGAAGCTTGAAAAATGTACTGACTTTCTCTATAATAGTATCGGTCAATTAAGTCATGGCTCTCACTTCCTGAAGGCATTTCAAGCCCATGTACTTTGGGAATTCAAAACCTAGGCTGTGCGCCCCTGCCATGGATTGTCCCGAATGTAGCAAAATTTGGTATGAAGTTTTGCAGTTGGGCCCAACCATCCCAACCAGTCCTCTTGATGCTTGCCCATTGCTAATCCTTACAGTTCATGGCTCCATGCTTGATGTGTCCTGCACAGTCACCATGTCTGTGGGTATAGAAGCAGTGCAAGGAGTATTGTGAAAAATAAGGCAATTCAAGGATAGTAAATCCTTGAATAGGCATATCGTCTTTCTTGCCCTTGGTTACAGCCAGCCCTCAACTCTTCCATCACCTCTCTAAATATTTAATGAAATATACATAACAATAGCAGACCATTGCACATTGTCCTAGACCCAGGAATGAAAGATAACTTGACTGATGCCTCATGTAACTAATTATCACCCTCCTTTCAATCATCCAAAGGAGATAGCATGACTTGTTGGCAAAACTTTCTTAAACTATATAACTTCTCAGCTTGGAACTATTAGCTCATCCTGGTTTGATTACCTGGTGTGAAGGGGAAAATGCTGACTGTCACACTCTGCTATCGTAGACCATTTACCACATTGCTGTATCAGGCAAACTGTCTGATCCCTTAAAACATTGAGCACAAAGCTGGGCCTATAAGTCATTAATAGAATTACCTGCTGGTTAAGACAGATGATGACTCAGAACTATTCCAGCTTTTTCCTTGGCACCAGACCTAATGGGGACATTCTCATATTGTCAAGTAGCAGCTCATTATAGTAAATGGACCTGCCATCCTCTCCAACTGAAACTGTTCCTACATTTTTGGATACCACCTCTGGATAGGGCACTGCTGAATTTAGCATTTTTTGTGTAAGTAATCTGGGGGCTACATATTGTATACAGTCGATGGGAGCCTTGTACAAATCCTGCCCTTTAAAAATTGTATTGTTTTCCACCATGTTATTAGGGGGCCTATTTAATTGGCAGCATTGCCTCCATCCCAGCCCCCCAATGGATTACAGAATTGCTTCTGCATTCTCTTCATATCTACATATGTATGCATATTTATATTCAGATACAAGTGTTGACCTTTGCTTTATGGAGTCTTTTTGGCAAAGAAGAGGGACTTCATTTCCTACTTTTGCCCCACAGTGTTCTCTGCAGTATAGCTTTGTCTGTAGGCAGAATTGATACACATGGACATATCCTCCTCTAAACTCTGGGGATGCACTGAGGCAGACTCCTCCAGAAGAGGAGGCATGGGCTAGTGAAAGAAAGATGTGATGGAACTCAGAAAGCCCTGTGTTCCAGTTTCACCACTGACTTAATGTATGACCTTGTCAGGTCACCTAACACTGTCTCTTCTTCACTGCCTGTAAAAACGGACACATGAATACTTGCCTAAGCCACTGGAGTGCTGCAAGGATTAATGAGTTACATTGCAGCGCTGCAAAAATATAAAGCACTATGGTATGTGAGACTGAGCACAAGGAATTATTATTAATATACATGAATTCATCGGCAGACTTTAAAAGATGAATGCATTGTTTATAACCCGTATATAAAGGACAAAATGTGTCAAATTTAAAACAAACAAACAAGCAATTTTTAACCTTATTAAGGTCTGGTGCTTTTCTGTCTAGCAGGCTTGATTCGTTAATGTACAGCTATAAAGAACAATTACTTTTGTTTGTAGATTACAATTACATTCTAACATGATTTACTGTTTGGCTAATATCCTTGATGAGCATTGGGTTTCTAATTGTGCTATATTTTTTGTTGTGCTCTATTTTGTACAGCCTGTAAATGCATTCTTTTGCCTCCTAAAAATCCTTCATGCTTCTGTGTCAGCAAGTAACTCATGCCATGTGCTACAATTTGTTGAGGATGTAGTAGCAGAAAAAAAGCATTGCCTCCTTCAGATGTGACATTTGGTGTATTACCTGCACGCACAGTATTGTCTGGGGTGTAGTTTCTGACCTGCAATGCATTATCTGCTCCAGTGACTTCGGGGTTGTTTATCACCAATGACATATTTCTCTCCAGGAACCTGCCATTCTGCTGGTCTCTACTTTAAAGCAGTAAATGCAAACATATGTCAGGAATTGGTTGGCAAATTTGAGAATGAAAGGAAAAGGGATTATTTTAGAGTTGCCCAATTCCCCTCAGCCCCGCAACTAACAGTGTGACAAGTGGGCTTCTTTAGCTGTGACAGCAAATATTTTAAAGTATAAGGGCGTTGCAAGAGCAAAATTAATTATTCATGTTTTATTCTTGCTAGACTAACCTCATTGGTGCTCCCACTGAAATACATAACACACCTGTGTGTTCCTAAAATACAACAACTGAACAGTAGCGCTGAGGTTATATTTTCTGTATTTAAGGTCCTACAGCAGGACAAGGGTTTGATGTTTCACCTACAGGAAAGACATTTTCTTTTCTTTATAGATGTTTGTTTATGAATTCATAAATTTTGATTCTATACTACTTGATTCAATCAAAACTCCCATTGAGCATATTGAGAGTTTGCCTGATGTGGAGTGCAAGATCAGTCTTCAAGTTTGAACCCTTTTGAGACGCTTTCCAGGGGAACCTTTGTCTTGTCTCCCACACGTTACTGCAGCAGATGGATGAGAACTTCCAAAGTGAAGCTGTGACAATTCCCTTGTAAAACATGCGACATGGAAGTTGCCCTCCAACGTTAATTTCTTAAAGTGGCACAACTCTGTTGCTCTGCTCCATTTAAAATGCTTAAGTATATCACTTTCTGGCAGAAGATGATTATGGCATCAGAATATGAAAACTTAAATAAAGTGTAAGAGCTGAATGCTTGGTGTAGAATAAAACATTTGCGACAGGAATGGTTTCTTAATAAGCAAAGGGCGTACTGTGGCACACTCAAGCAATCTACAAATATCTGAAGGGTTTAAACATAAACAAAGGAGAGGAATAATTTGGCATGGTGTTGTACACTGGGAGCCATAATCAGAAGTAATAGGGTGAAATTTAAAAATTTGAATAGTTTGGCTAAAGAGCAAGAAGAATTTGCAACACAGAGATCTTGAGTGTAAAATGGTCTCAAGAAGTAATGGAAGGTCTCTTCCAAGAGATATCTAACACCAAAGTGAACAAAGCGTTTGGGAATACACAAATCCTTCCCTCATAGAAACATTTCTGGACTGGCAGCAGGATGAATGAAATGATCACTTCCATCTCTAACTATTACATTTCACCTCAATTTCTCTTAAGCTTTCTGCCTGGAGAAAATACACTTCACTGCATCCATTTTCCATTTTCATTAGAGTAGTCATGTCCAAGGCCCAGAGGGCAGATTGACACACACTTCCTGTGGTTGTATGATATGCTCTCTGTCCATATGTTCATTGTATATCTCTGGTTGCAACCTGAGAGTTCTATTTAAACTAGTACCACACTTAGTACAGACCTTGTGGTACATACTGACCCCTCACCCAGCCTTCCAGCCTGAAAGCCACTTCTCTCTAGTATTCCACACTCCACAAATGAGGATGCACAAAGAACCTTCTAGTGCTTTTTGTATCTAAAACTGGCATACCTGGCCTCCTCTTTTGTATCTCAATTTTGGATGAAAAAAATTGCATCTCCATATAGTTCGGAG
Source organism: Natator depressus (assembly GCF_965152275.1). Classification (NCBI taxonomy): domain Eukaryota; kingdom Metazoa; phylum Chordata; order Testudines; family Cheloniidae; genus Natator; species Natator depressus. The sequence goes on along the minus strand of NC_134242.1, from coordinate 68,079,242 downwards.
CACAAAGAATGGGGGGTTGGTTAAGGCTGAGACAAATTTACATATATATAAAAATACCCTTTACAAATAATTTTCTAACTCAGTGGTTCTCAAACTTTAGCAACCTGAGGACCCCCATTTTGCTTTAAAATTTTTCACAGACCCCCAAGCTGGCTTCTAATTTTCCCAAGGGGTGCTCAACCCCCTCTCAGCCTAAGGCTCCACCCCCGCTGCACCCAGGCCCCAAAGGCGCCTCATCCCCACTCCTCTATCTCCCTCCCAGCGCCTCCTGCACACTGTTGAACAGCTGTTCCGTGGCGTGCAGAAGGCACTGGGAGGAATGGGGAAAAGTTGATCAGCAGGGCTAGTGTCCCCAGACATGACTCGTGGACCACCTGGAGTAGCCTCGTGGACCCCAGTTTGAGAACCACTGTTCTAACTCATACTGTGTCAGACAAGGTAGAAACTTTTTAATCTCCAAAAATAGCCTCCTATAATGCCAGAGTGTCATAAATATCACTGAGCAATTTTCACTACTACTCAAATGGTAAAACTGATAAAAATATTGTCATATACATACTCATGAATTTTGAGAAATGCTGTTATATAATAAACTCTCTGGCCGATGACATGATCCAAATGGATACAGTTATTTGAATTTTCTGTGACATTATCATTGGAACAAACTTGTTATACAATCCTTTGACTGATGGAATCCTTCCCTACCCTTAGCTTGAATGCTTTCAGCTAGACTAGGCTATGAGATAACTTTTGTCCAAACTCGTCTGCATTGTAAACTCAGCCATGTGCTACCTTCTATTCTTTAGAATGGAATCAGAGACAGGTAGGGCTAGAAGGGACCTTAAGTGGTCATCATAAGTAGTCCAGCCCTCTGCACTAAGGCAGGATCAGTAAACCCTAGACCACCCCTGACAGATGTTTGTCCAACCTGTTTTTCAAAACTTCCAACAATAGGGATTCATAATCTTCCTTGGAAGCCTATTCCAGAATCTATCTATCTATTAAACCTTGTCTAAAGAATAAATGGACACAAATCAGATGTCAAGAATTATAACATTCATAAACCAGTTGGAGAACACTTCAATCTCTCTGGTCACTCGATTTCAGACCTAAAGGTCGCAATATTAGAACAAAAGGACTTCAAAAACAGACTCCAACGAGAGACTGCTGAATTGGAATTAATTTGCGAGCTGGATACAATTAACTTAGGCTTGAATAGAGACTGGGAGTGGATGTGTCATTACACAAAGTAAAACTATTTCCCCATGTTTATTTCCCCCAGCCCCCATTGCTCCTCGGACGTTCTTGTTAACTGCTGGAAATGGTCCACCTTGATTATCACTACAAAAAGTTTTCTACCCCCGCCCCGCTCTCCTGCTGGTAATAGCTCATTTTAAGTGATCACTCTCCTTACAGTGTGTATGATAACACCCATTTTTTCATGTTGTGTGTGTATATAAATCTCCTCACTGTATTTTCCACTGAATGCATCCGATGAAGTGAGCTGTAGCTCACGAAAGCTTATGCTCAAATAAATTGGTTAGTCTCTAAGGTGCCACTAGTACTCCTTTTTTTTGTGCGAATATAGACTAACATGGCTGCTACTCTGAAACCTACAGTACCAGGGTAAGTCAACCAAAGTTACACAACTCCAGCTACATGAATAACATTGCTGGAATTGACATAGCTTAGGTTGACTTACTGTGGTGTCTACACCATGCTGTGTCGATGGGAGACGCTCTCCCATCGACTTACTTTACTCCTCTCATTTTGGTGGAGTACCAGAGTCAATGGGACAGTGATCTGTGGTCTATTAAGACCTGCTAAATCAAACCCCGGTGCATCAATCGCAGCAGCGTCAATCCCCGGTAAGTGTAGACAAGCCCTTAGGGTTAGAAAACTTTTCCTAACATCTAACCTATATCTTCCTTGCTGCAGATTAAACCCATTCTTCTTGCCCTACCTTCAGTGAACATTATAAAGGGCTGCTATAAAGAGAGTGGTGTTCAGGAGGACAACTGAACACCATCCTCTTTATAACAGCCCTTAACATATCAGAAGTCTGTTATCAGGTTCCCCTCTCAGTCTTCTTTCTTCATAGGTCAGGTGTTCTAAACCTTTGATCATTTTTGTTCATTTCCTCTGGACTGTCTCCAGTTTTTCCACATCTTTCCTAAAGTGTGGCACCCAGAACTGGACACAGTACTCCAGCTGAAGCCTCATCAGTGTGGAGTAGAGTGGGACAATTACCTCTGGTGTTTTACATTTGACACTCCTATTAATCCACTCCAGAATGATATTAGCCTTTTCTGCAACTGCATCACATTGTTGATTCATATTCTATTTATGATCCACTATAACCCCCAGATTCTTTTCAGCAGTACTAGTGCATAGCCAGTTATTCCTCACTGTGTAGTTGTGCATTTGATTTTTTTCCTTCCTAAGTGAAGTACTTTGCACTCGTCTTTATCAAATTTTATCTTGTTGATTTCAAGCCAATTCTCTAATTTGTCAAGGTCATTTTGAATTCCAAACTTGCCCTCCAAACAGCTTGCAACCCCTCCCAGCTTGGTGTCATCCACAACTTTTATATGCATACTCCCCACTCATTATCCAAGTCATTAATGAATATATTGACTAGTACCAGTACTAGATCCAGGACTGACCCAGGCAGGACCCCCCCCCCCACAGACTAGATATCCCCCCTTTCCCCTGAGTTTGACAGCAAACTATGGATAACTAGCCTTTGTGTATCATCTTTCAAACAGTTGTGCACCCACATTATAGTAAATTCATTTACGCAACATTTCCCTAGTTTGCTTATGAGAATCCCTTGTAGGACTGTGGCAAAAGCCTTACTAAAAAAATAAAAATAAAAGATCAAGATATAACACATCTAGTGCTTTCCCCCATATCCACTGGGCCAGTAACCCTATTAAAGAAGGAAATCAGGTTGGTTTGCCGTGATTTATTCTTGACAAATCCATGCTAACTATTCCTCAGAACTCTATTATCCTCTAGGTTCTTTCAATTGATTGCTTAATAATTTGTTCCAATACCTTTCCAGGTATGAAAGTTAGGTTGACTGATCCATAATTCCTGGTTCCCAATTTGTTCCCCTTTTAAAAGATAGGTACTATATTTGCCCTTCTCCGGTCCTCTGGAACCTCACCTGTGCTCCCTGAGTTCTTGAAGATAATTGCTAATGGTTCCAAGATTGTTTCAGCTCGTTCACTAAGTGCCCTAGGATGAATTTCATCAGGCTCTACTGACTTGAATACAGCTAAATATTCTTTAACCTGTTTTCCCTGTTTTGGCTTGTGTTTCTTCCCCCTTCTTGTTAATATTAATTGTGTGGAGTACCTGGTCATCATTAACCTTGCTAGTAGAGACTGAAGTAAAATAGGCATTAAACGCCTCAGCCTTCTTGATGTTATCCATTAGTAGCTCTCCTTCCTTGCTTAGTGGAGGAACTACATTTTCCTTCATCTTTCTACTGCTCCTAATGTATTTAAAGTACAGTATCTCTTTTTATTGCCTTTTATGTTCCTTGGTAGGTATTCTCATTTTGTGCCTTAGCCTTTCTTAGGCTTTCAAGGCTTAGCCTTGTCCTTACGTGCGTATGCTATTCTTTTGTACTACTCCTTGGCAATTTGTCAATTTTTCCACTTTTTGTAGGATTCCTTTTTGATTTTCAGAGCATTATAAAGCTCCTGTTTGATCCATATCAGCCTTTTCATATTCTTCTTGTCTTTCCTTTGCATTGGAATATGTTGCTGTTGTGTCATTAATAATTTGCCAGTTCTCCTGAACTCTGTTATCTCTTATATTTTCTTCCCATAGAACCTTACCTGCCATTTCTCTGATTTTTTAAAAGTCTTCTTTTTTGAAGCCCATTGTCCTTATTCTGCTGCGCTCAATCCTTCCTTTCCTTAGAATCATGAAATCTCTCATTTCATGATTACTGTCACCTAAATTGCCTTCACCCTCAGATTTGCAACGGATTCCTTCCTGTTGCTCAGAATCACATTTCACATGGCTGTCTCCAGGGTTACTTCCTCCACTTTCTGAAACAAAAGGTTGTCCCCAACACATTCCAGGAACTTAGCTGACATTGTGTTCTGACATACTGCTTTTCAATAGCTGTCTGGGTAGTTCTCCATTACTACCTACCAGGTCTTGTGTTATGGATATTTCTGTTATTTTTTCTAGAAATGCCTCGTCCACCTCCTCTTTCTGATTTGGTGGTCTACAGCAGATCCCTATTTTTTCCGCTTTTATCTTTACCCAGAGATTTACAACTGGTCTGCTTCACACGTCCATCTGGACCTCAGAAATGGTGTATATGTTCTTGCTGTATATAATGCAACACCTCCTTCCTTTTTTCCTGGCCCAAGCATCCTGGACAAGCCATATCACTCTATACCTGTAAGGGCCAGGACATGGGTGGCCTGTGGGCACAGGTCACTTATCAAACTTTGGACCCGAGATGACTAGCAGGGTTAGAGTTGAGCTGGTCAGGATACCAGGAAGTCAGGGTCAGGTACCAGGTTACAGACCTGATAGCAGAGTTGGGGACAAAGCAGGACCAAAAGCCAAAGTCTAGGGTTCACAGCAAGGCAAAATCTGAAGCAGAAGCAAGCAGGCTGTCTGCATCATTGCTCAGACAGCTCTCCAGCCAGACTTCCTCATTTATATACCAGCATGAACCAATCAGGGACTGTGGGGGGCCACCACACAGGGCCTGCTGGGCAGTACATCCTGCAATGTCTAGCTTCTCACACTCCTCAGCAGAGGCCTCGTATAAGCCTCCAGTGATGATGTGGAAGCATCAGCAACCCACAATCTCCTGGTTTCAGATTCTAGCCCTGCAGGTTCTCACAATACCAAAACTCCAATAATAAAATGTATCCCACTGAGTGTCTGTGATGCCAATTAAGTAACATTTTAGCTTATGTACTAATACTGCCAGTTCTTCTGGTTTATTCCCCATATTTTTGCATTTGTGTAGAGACATCTATGATGTTGAGCATATTCCCCCACTAAATTTACTCTTGCTGCTCCTATGACCCTAATACATTTTCCTTGTTCCCACACATCATCTAGCCCTCTGTTAAAGTTGCCTTTTTCATGCTTACCTGTGGACTTCTTTCACCTGCCCCCTTTGAACCTAGGTTAAAGCCCTCCACTCTAGGTTGGTGAGGCAGTGTATGAAGATGCTCTTCTTCTTGGTCAGGCGGATCCCATCTCTTCCTAGCAGTCCTTCATCCCAGAACAGCATCCTATGGTCAAGGAAGCCCTCCCATGCACAGCCTTCCCATAGACGTTGCCATCCCTTTGAACAGCCAGTAACATAGGTATGAATCTTAATAATTTGAGCATTGGTCCCGACTCCCTGATATTTTCCATTCTTGAATGCAATGACATTTATGAAATGTCTAAAGCCTTCTATCTATCACAAGGTATACAACTCAAAATGTTGGCCACAGACCTCTTTGTTCAACTATATATTGCTGTTTCTACGCAGAAATATACATAATTATTATTCTTAATTGGTCTTACAAAAAGTGAGAGAGGGTTTAGAATGTAAATTTGGGACTGAGCCAAAATAATTTGAAATCTATGAAAATGGGCTTTGGATCAGTGCCATAGTTCTCAGGAAAATGAGGAAAGGAATCTGAGCCAAACCCAATATGTGCAAAAGTGCTACACATACAACTCTGCAAATGTATCTCAGTCCTCGCTGGATCTCCAAATCGAGTTCCATGCACTTCTTGTACTAAAAGTAGTGCTGGTTTTGCGAAATAAACAAATGCTCATCAGAAAAATAGCTTGAGACAACCAAAGCCTTCATTGCTAGTGACCAAAATCTCATGTGAGATTCAACACAATTTCTTTTCAAAGAAAAGCACCCATTTGGAAGCTTCTGTAGAGGAGCATGTGACGTTGCACTCCATATGTTTTATGGAAATATGCTTATAAGTGTGAATGGGATGTAACTGGAATATGCTTTATGCAAAAGGTCTCTTGTAAGGTATCATTACAAAGTTTATAATCTACTGAATATATTCCTCCTATTTGTATGTATGTATCATTCTTGTATCTGAAGCCAGAAATATGAAGTATAACTCTGAAGTCCTATTGCAATTATACAAACTGTGGGCCATTAATGGTGGTTTGGAAGCTTGATGGCTCCCATTGACTAGGACAATTGGTTGTAAATGGTCTGTTTACTTGCAAACTTTCCTTTGTGCATGTGGGCCAGCCCTGGAAGAATGGAGGCTGGGGTCTCATAGGACATGTGAACATGTCACCAGATACTGGAATCCATCTTAAACCTGGTGCTTTTTCATTTAGAAGGAGGGGTGGGGACCCAGAGAGACAAAAGATTCCCTCTTTGTGCCAAAGCTATAAAAGGGGGTGGAACAGAACAAAGGGGGAGGCCAGCCATGAGAACACCCCTAGTTTCCACCTAAGATGTCTGCTGAAACTAACAAAGACTGTACCAGGGGCAAGGATTGGGCCCAGACTAGGAAGGAGCCTAGTCTGTGAAAGAAGCTTATTGGAACAGCTCTGAGGGTGAGATTTTACCTGTAAATGGTTTCTTAACGTAGCTTAGACTTGCATATTTTTTCTTTATTTTGCTTGGTAACTTACTTTGTCTGCTATTACTTGTAGCCACTTAAATCCTACTTTTTAAATGTCATAAAATCACTTTTGTTTATTAATGAACCCAGAATAAGTGATTAATACCTGGGGGAGCAAACAGCAGTGCATATCTCTATATCAGTGTTATAGAAGGTGGACAATTTATGAGTTTACCCTGAATAAGCGTTATACAGAGTAAAACAGATTTTTGGGGGTTTGGATCCCATTGGGAACTGGGTGTCTGGGAGCTGGAGATAGATCATCTGCTGAGCAGTTTTTGGTTAAAGTCTGCAGCTTTGGGGGCATGGACCAGACCTGGTTCTGTGCTGCAGCAGGCTAGTGTGTCTGGCTCAAGAAGGTAGGGTTCTGGAGTCTCAAGCTACCAGGGAAAATGGGCTCAGAGGTAATTCCAGCATGTCAAGTGACAGTCCCAAGGGGGTCTCTGTGACTGAACCCGTCACAGAGCACTCTGATCTAGTTTGGGGGCTGTGAACTCTTTTTGCTCAGGTAGTCTTTGATCCTTTCTCTAACTTCTTGTGAGACCAAGCCCTTAGTCTTTCATGACTCCGATTGAAGTCTATGGGAATTTTGCCTGAATAAACAACTCAGGTATTGGACTTTTTTATTTGAAATCCTCTGATCATGACTTATTTGGAAATAAAAACAAAATGGTGGTGTAATGAGCACTATTGTAGGTATATAGCATCATTAAGCTAATAGCCCAGTTATTCATCCAGATGCAATGTAACAAATGTAAATTATTTCTCATTAAACTTCAGTACTGAACTCTAATGGTAGAGTGTGTGCTGTACTTAAGCTACAGAGCCAAAATGTTGCAGAAACATAGCACTGGGCATAGTCTGTGCTACTGTGGTAATTCTAGTGTGATTGTAAAGTACTCTATACTGAAATTGCAAATTGTTCAGCAATAATATCAAACAGATGTATGTATTATCTATAGAGCAATTGTCGCTGTTGTGAATATGATGGATATTTTTCTAGTAACAATAAATAACATTAGATGCATTAAAAAGTCAAATAGAATCTTTCATGACTCGTAAATATTTGAGAAAATCAGATGCTTTGGATATTCTGGGTCTGACATAGCAAAGGATTTGTGTAAATACATATGAGTGAGGCTGAAGCTTAGAAAATATCTTAACTTTCCAGGAAAGCCATCCTTTCAGATGCCAGGTTCTGAAATTATACTAAAGATTTTTTTTTTCAAGTTGCTGCGGCAGTGGAGATAAGGGACAAGAATGGTTGGATTTGCATTGGAGAGGGTTAGCAATGGCTAAGGAAAAGACCCAAGGAAGTCTGGGAGATGTCTGAAGACTAGAACATTGAGTAGTAGATCATCAGAACAAAGGCCGAAGGGGTAATAAGAGGGGTAATGGAGAAGGCAATAAAGGCTGGAGTAAGGGCATGAGCATAGGGTCCAAATGGCCATTGACACCAAGACACTTCCACATTAAGGGCTTTTGCACTCCCTAGTTCATATTGACTCCTATTTCATGTAGGAATATACAATCAATTTTTTTTAATTAGGGCACAACCCATGAGGCACTGAATGCTTCCCATGACAGTTAAAGACACTCAGAACTTGTCAAGATCAGTCCCATATAAAGTAATAGACTTTAAATCTTTCACTCAAACATAACAGAGTTGATCAACCAAATAGACATTATTCACACCAGTAAAATATTTATCAAATTTACTGCATGCACACATTGCAAACCAATGTAGAAAAAATGGTATAGTTTTATGTAATAATTACAGTCCATTTAATATACTATTACAATAGATGTATCATTACTAGTGATTGTCAAAACAAATATGATTTACATAATCTAATTGTAAAACATATGAAAGTAAAAGTGGTCCTTAGCTACTAATCTGAACCCACACCCATCCACAGTTTGGAGACTTGGAGACTTCCATACAAATGGAAAATCCAAAACACATCCATTTTACTGTTAGAAAAACTAAACTACCCCACGTAGCCCATCTGTAGTTAGAAGAAGATTTATTTCAAGGTTCCTTCCCCACTCTGAACTCTAGGGTACAGATGTGGGGACCTGCATGAAAACCCCCTAAGCTTATTTTTACCAGCTTAAGTTAAAACTTCCCCAAGGTACAAACTATTTTCCTTTTTCCCTTGGACTTTATTGCTGCCACCACCAAGCGTCTAACAGATATATAACCGGGAAAGAGCCCGCTTGGAAACGTCTTCCCCCCAAAAATCCTCCCCAAACCCTACACCCCCTTTCCTGGGGAAGGCTTGATAAAAATCCTCACCAATTTGCATAGGTGAACACAGACCCAAACCCTTGGATCTTAAGAACAATGAAAAAGCAATCAGGTTCTTAAAAGAAAAATTTTAATAGAAGAAAAAGTAAAAGAATCACCTCTGTAAAATCAGGATGGTAAATACCTTACAGGGTAATCAGATTCAAAACATAGAGAATCCCTCTAGGCAAAACCTTAAGTTACAAAAAGACACAAAAACAGGAATATCCATTCCATTCAGCACAGCCTATTTTCTCAGCCATTTAAACAAAACAGAATCTAACGCATATCTAGCTAGATTACTTACTAAGTTCTAAGACTCCATTCCTGTTCTGTTCCCTGTGATGCAAAAGCATCACACAGACAGAGAGACCCTTTGTTTCTCCCCCGGCTCCAGCTTTGAAAGTATCTTGTCTCCTCATTGGTCATTTTGGTCAGGTGCCAGCGAGGTTATCCTAGCTTCTTAACCCTTTACAGGTGAAAGGGTTTTTCCTCTGGCCAGGAGGGATTTTAAAGGTGTTTACCCTTCCCTTTATATTTATGACAGATGGGAAAGAACTTGTTACTCTGCATAAATGCATGGGGCTAACTGTGTAAATCTAATCTAGTCTGGAATAACTCAGGGTAAAATTCATGGATTTAATGAAATTAGTTGAGATTTACAATAGTGTACCTTAAAGTGGAATCTGGCCTATGATATTTAATATAATGGGCCTGCTTCTCTATTGTCTTGCATCTTGTGTAGCTGCTTACGCCTCTCTGTAGAGTCAACTCATACCAAGTAGAATTGTAGCTTTTTACACCTACTTTGCACTCATTTTGTGATTATTACTCTAGACTACTTTTCCATGCAGTTGAAACTATGAATCATGTTGTAAATGAAGTGGAGTAACGTACATGAATATGGCAATTCTTATGCATGCAAAACTACCCCTGAGTCTGATGGGAGTTTTGCTTCAGTAAAGACTGGTGGACTGGGTCCTATCACTTGTACAAAATAGGAGTAAAAAATAAATAGTATCATGCGTAAACATTTCTAAATAGCTTTACTCATAACCTGATTTTTCCATGCAATAGGAAGGATCTATTGATAGAGGGTATAATATGAACATTTATTTAATACAGATACATAACTTCATCCTAATCTGTGATTCCTGTAAACTACCACATTGTATTATAATGTTCACACAGCCCAATTTGTTTTATACACAGTCCCATCTGTTTTAAATGTAGATGAGTATGGATCACAGCAGACGGCACACAAACTGTAAACAGAGTTTACTACACATGCAAACCAATATACTCTAATCATGAATCAATAAATTTCATACACAAACTAGTTAAGCTGCCATAGAACCTCATGTACTTACACATACAATTGATCTGTTACAAACCTATAAACTTAAGTAAGACAATGTTTAATTAATAGACCAGTTTATTAGAGGAATACAAAACAGTCTGTTATGCAACTGAATCAATTTAGTAAAAAGAAACCAATACAGAGGATACAAATTATCACACTTTGTTCGGTATTTTGATTGACTTCATACAAGAATGACTACAAATCAAGGTCCTGATCCTACAGTTGGATCTTCATGAATAGACTTCTACACACATGTTAATGGGGCTCCACATGGACACAAAGGCCCTGATTGTCAAAGGTATATAGACACCTAACTTCAATGGATTACAATGGGAATTAGGTGCCTGAATACCTTGGAAGATCTGATCCAAAGATGCTATGGCAGATCCAAATACAGAGTCAAGGCCACGTATGAACTCCTGCGCATAATACAAACTATCAACAAAACACTGGGCATGCCTTGATATGAATGAGAGCTCCCCATATGATGCAGCCCGTGCAGTATACAATGAAAGTATAATTTATCCACCTCCACAGCAGTTGTAAGGTAACCCTCAAAGGGAGAAAGCCAGAAACTGTGCTTGTCAGTGACTGGACCCATTCCCAGTCTTCAGTGCAGCAAGTGTTATTTGTATTGATTTCTACTTGGTTTTGTTAGATCAACTCTTTTTACGATAAATATGGACAGGCTACCCCTCCCCTGTTCTCATTCATTAGTACATTTAGCTTCTGAGGATTTTCCACTGCAGTGGAGTAAAGGAATACAAATGTAACCTTTTTAAAGAGGGGAGAGATAGCTCAGTGGTTTGAGCATTGGCCTGCTAAACCCAGGGTTGTGAGTTTAATCCTTGAAGAGGCCATTTAGGGATCTGGGGCAAAAATTGGGGATTGGTCCTGCTTCAAGCAGGAGGTTGGACTAGATGACCTCCTGAGGTCCCTTCCAACCCTAACCTTCTGTGTTTCTGTAAAGGATGCTTTGAAATTGAAGCCCAGGATACTTTGTTTTTTTTAATCAAAGGAGGAAAGGCAAATTATTAGGCCCATGGTCACTCGATGTACCTCTGGCAGAATTAAGAATATAATTATATAATTAACATTGTGCACCTTGGTTTTTGGCCCACTATGAAATACTTAGGTGGCAAATTAGGCACCCCAAATTTATGGACACTTTGGGAACCGCAGGTCCAGGCTATCAACAATACCATCACCTAACTCGTGCATAGAGCTTTTCCTCCATTGACCTCAAAGTGCTTCACAAACCCAGAAAGTCTCATTAGCCACTTTCACAGATGAGGAAACATTTTCCTAAGGACACCCAGTGACACAGCTAGGCCAGTGACACAACTAGGAATAAAATCCAGGTCTCAATCCACTACGGCACAAATTAGACCAAAATTAGAACAGAACACAAGAGTGCTGACTGCTAATCCCTAAATATTTTGAATAGATAATATCTCCTGTATTTCCCCTTATTTCTATAATCAAAATACTCCAGTTTACAAAGTCATATTCTGTTATAAAATGTACATTAGATTTTAGCATTGATGGCAAATGGCTACATTTATCTCTTCTCCTTCCATGGAGACCTTTAGAAGCGTAGCATATACCAAGATTCAGATTCCTTCACAGCTAATCAAAAAGGATCATCATCTTAGCCCAGGAAACCAGAATAATCTTTCAGGAGGTCATATCTCTCTGACCTTCTGTTGTGTCAGCAATTGGGTATTAAAGAAGGTAAGTTTGTCATGGTTGCTATAAAACGTTTTAGAGATGAAATGGCAAACTTTGAATTACATTAAGGAAAAAAGATAGTATAATTGCATGAGCTTGAGGTAAAAGGACTAACTAAACTCAGCTTTGAATTCCCCATTTTATTGCCACAAGTAAGGTTCTATCAAATTCTAGATTGGTCCCCTTCTCATGCAGCAGTTAGGAATGACTCCATAATCTGGCTCCAAGACAGAGGTCAAACTTTTTTTTGTTTTTAAAGTTCTCTGTTTGGAGGTAGGGCCATCTCCTCTCCATCTCACTGCACAGGTAATGGAGGGGACTCCTAGCTTTATTCATGAGGAACATAACTTTGGTCCTAATGACCCCTTTAGAATATTTTGATTGACAGATCAATTCAATTCAGCAGGAAAAAACCTTTCCCCCTCTTTCTTTGTGTTAGGGCAGTGGTTCTCAATCAGGGGTACGCATACCCCTAGGGGTATGCAGAGGTCTTCTTTACACCAGGCTGCATAAAAAGCACTGGCAAAGTCAGTAGAAATTAAAATTTCATACAGACAATGGCTTGTTTGTACTGTTCTATATACTATACACTGAAATGCAAGTACAAGATTTATATTCCAATTGATTTATTTTATAATTAAATGATAAAAGTGAGAAAGTAAGCAATTTTTCAGTAATAGTGTGCTGTGACATTTTTGTATTTTTATGTCTGATTTTGAAAGCAAGCAGTTTTTAAGTAAGGTTCAACTTGAGGAGTATGGAAAACAAAATCAGACTCCTGAAAGGGGTACAATAGTGGTTGAGAGCCACTGTGTTAGGGTGTCAGGAGGCTGGTAAGAGTCTGATTTCAGTACTGGGAAAGGAAAAAGTTCAGGTGGCTGCATAATGCCAGGCATTAATGTAATGCTGTGGAAAGGAATTACACTCATATCATGGTGATGAGGCTATACTCTTATACATAGAATCACGAAGGGCGAACTATTCTCTTGATAGATCTACGAGTAGGGTGCAGGATTAAAATAGTAGGATTAAAAATCAGGGAAGATCACTTGACACTTGTGGGCTTGCTGCAGCTGAGGCTGATTTTGGTTGGAAAAGCATTATAGATGCTTAAAAGAGGTCTCATCAAATATTTTGTAGAGTTTGCTAGGAAGTTTTGTCCTGGAAACTTCCCCTAAAGGACTTTAACTGCATGAATCTACTGCACCTGTGACAATAACCTCATGTTATCTATTATTGTTCTTAGGCCTTTTAAATTAAGTAAGGGCAGGAAGTAGGTGTGTGCATGCGGGTGGGAGGTGCAACACTGAGGCTGCATGACTAGTGTCTCTGTAATTTCCAGACTCCTGGATCATTTCTGTTTTGAATTATTAGGATGCCAGAAAGCTCTTTGCTGTCCACTTGGTTAAAAAGGTAGAAGTTTCCCATCCTCCTTCTCCTGTTCACAAATGTTATCAGTACTGCAAACTGCCTGATTAACATAAAATGTTTAATTTAGGTCCAAAGTTGCAGCCACCTCTGATGGACTGGGTAGTAGGTAGTCCCTTTCCATTTTAGAGATATTAAATTTACTGTAAAATAATTCTTTTCCGCTTATTGGCATGGAATATGCAAAATGTGACCTCTTAGAATTGCCTTACAGGCTCCCCAAAGAAGGGAGATGACACCAAAGGGGAACTGAATTCATTTCAAAGCAAAATTGTATTGCCTGCAAGAAAAATGTATAAAGTTGGGAATTCCTAGCAGAGAAGCATTAAGTCACCATAACTTAAAATTATTCCTCGTTTGCATTCTGGTCCAATTTCTTAAAGAGTGCAAAATGATCTGAAAGAGCCATGCATAAATAATTGAGTTCTTGAACTCTAGATACAAGTTTCTTCTGCATAAAATAAGTCCATATGGAAAGTTATTTGTGGGCCTGGGGGATGTCAGGGATTATTATCTCTGATTCTGTGTCTTCCACATCATAACAAACCATTTTTCCTGTGTATCTCTTCATTTATTTATTTATGTACTTGAAGAAATGGTTTGGGACTGGGATTCAGATCTGGGTTCAATTTCTGAATCTGTCACAGACTTTCTGTGATGCTGGATGAGTTATTAAAACTGTGTCTCAGTTCCCCATGTGTAAAAATGGGGATTATATCTTGCTATGATTAGGTACAAGGAGCATAACAGAACTGGGATTTCCAAGAATAATGCAAGATTTTATTTTTTAAATAAACTCCATATTAATGAAAATCGGTTAATAGTGTCCTTGAACACGTTGCACAGATAAAATAAGTACAAAACTGAATTAAAAAGTTATATTATCCTATATATACATATTATACAAGGTTATATATAATATAAGAGGAGGTTGTTAAATACAATAGGAAAAGAGAAAGACAAAGCAAAGTATAAATTCTCTACTTAGCATGGAAGGATTACTAATAAAAGATGACACCAAGATGGTGGAGGTGTTTAATGCTTATTTTGTTTCAGTCTTCAGAAAAATGGGTTATGGTGGCCAGATACTCAAAACAATTAATATTAACAATGAGGAGGAAGGAATGCAAGCCAAAATGGGCAAAAAGAGGTTAAAGAATATTTATAAGTTAGAGATATTCAAGTCCATAGGGCCTGATGAAATTCATCCTAAGGAATTTAAAGAACTAGCTGAAGCAAACTTGAAACCATTACCAACTATCTTTGAGAACTCATGGAGAACGTGTGAGGTCTCAGACGACTGGAGAAGGGCAAACATTGTACTTATCTTTAAAAAGGGGAACAAGAGGAACTGGGAATTATAGACTAGTCAGCCTCAATTCAATAGCTGGAAAGATCTTGGAACAAACTATTAAACAATCAATTTGTAAGCATCTAGAGTACAATAGGATTCTATGGAATAGCCAGCATGGATTTGTCAAGAACAAAACATGCCAGACCAACCTGATTTCTGTTTTTAACAGGGTTAGCGGCCTAGTAGATATGGGGAAAGCAGTGCACATGATATATCTTGATTTTAGTAAGGTTTTTGCTATAGTAATACAAGAGATTCTCATAAGCAAACTAGGGAGTGTGGTCTAGATTAAATTACTATAAATTCGGTGCACAATTGGCTGAAAGATTGTACTCAAAGAATAATTATCAATGGTTTGCTCTCAAACTGGGAGGGTATATCTAGACATGCCCTAGTGGAGGAGTCCTATAGGGACTGGTCCTGGCCTGCTGCTAGGCAATATTTTCATTAATGACTTGGAGAATGGGGTGGGAAGTATCCTTATAAAAATTGTGGGTGACACCATGCTGGGAGGGGTTGCAAGCACTTTAGAATTCAAAATGACCTTGACAAATTAGAGAATTGGTTTTAAAGATGAAATTCAGTAAAGACAAGTGCAAAATACTTCACTTAGGAAGGAAATATCAAAAGCACAACTACAAAGTGAGGAAAAACTGGCTTGTGGCAGTACTGCTGAAAAGGATCTGGGGGGTTATAGTGGATCAAAATTGAACGAGTTAACAATGTGATGAAGTTGCCAAAAATCAGACACACAACTATAAAATGGGGAATAAATGGCTAGGTGTTATTATTGTGGAAAAAGATATGGACAGTTACAGTCAATCACAAATTGAGTATGCGTCAACAATGCGATGCAGTTGCAGAAAAGGCTAATAAGATGGGGTATATTAACAGGACTCTAAAAAGAAATCATACCTCACCAATCTACTAGAATTCTTTGAGGGGGTCAACAGACATGTGGCCCAAGGGGATCCCATGGATATAGTGTTCTCAGATTTTCAGAAAGCCTTTTACAAGGTCACTCACCAAAGGCTCTTATGCAAAGTAAGCTGCCACGGGAGAAGAGGGAAGGTGCTCTTGTGGATTGGTAACTGGTTAAATGGTGGGAAACAAAGGGTAGGTATAAATGGTCAGTTTTCAGAATGGAGAGAGGTAAATAGTGGTGTCCCCCAGGGGTCTGTTCTGGGACCAGTCCTATTCAACATATTCATAAATGATCTGGAAAAAGGGGTAAACAGTGAGGTGGCAAAATTTGCAGACGATACAAAATTACTAAAGATAGTTAAGACCCAGGCAGACTGCGAAGAGCTACAAAAGGATCTCTCAAAACTGGGTGACTGGGCAACAAAATGGCAGATGAAATTTAATGTTGATAAATGTAAAGTAATGCACATTGGAAAGAATAATCCTAACTATACATATAAAATGATGGGGTCTAAATTAGCTGTTACCACTCAAGAAAGAGATCTTGGAGTCATTGTGGATAGTTCTCTGAAAACATCCACACAAAGTGCAGCGGCAGTCAAAAAAGCGAATGGAATGCTGGAAATAATTAAGAAGGGGATAGAAAATAGGACAGAAAATATTATGTTGCCTCTATATAAATCCATGGTTCGCCCACATCTTGAATACAGTGTGCAGATATGGTCGCCCCATCTCAAAAAAGATATATTGGAATTGGAAAAGGTTCAGAAAAGGGCAACAAAAATGATTAGGGGTATGGAACGGCTTCCATATGAGGAGAGATTAATAAGACTGGGACTTTTCAGCTTGGAAAAGAGATGGCTAAGGGGAGACATGATTGTGGTCTATAAAATCATGACTGGGGTAGAGAAAGTAGATAAGAAAGAGTTGTTTACTACTTCTCATAACACAAGAACTAGGGTTCACCAAATGAAATTAATAGGCAACAGGTTTAAAACAAATAAAAGGAAGTATTTCTTCACACAACACAGAGTCAACCCGTGGAACTCCTTGCCAGAGGATGCTGTGAAGGCCAAGACCATAACAGGGTTCAAAAAAGAACTAGATAAATTCATGGAGGATAGGTCCATCAATGGCTATTAGCCAGGATGGGCAGGAATGGTGTCCCTAGCCTCTATTTGCCAGAAGCTGGGAATGAGCAACAGGGGATGGATCACTTGATGTTGACCTGGTCTGTTCAGTGCCAGGTGCCGCAGAGGGAATGACCACTGTCGGAAGACAGGATACTGGGCTAGATAGACCTTTGGTCTGACCCAGTAGGGCCATTCATATGTTCTTATGTCATATATAATACACAAGAGGTAACTGTGCCACTCTACCGAGCACTGTTGAGACCTCAGCTAGAGTATTGTGTCCAGGTTTGAGTACCACACTGCCTGAAAGATGTGGACAAACTGGAGAGAACCCAGGAAAGCAACAAAAATGATAAAAGCTTTAGAAAATCTGACCTATGATTAAAGGTTAAAAAACTGGTTTTGGTTAGTTTTCAGAAAAGAAGATTGAGGGGGGACATGATAGTCTTCAAATATGTTAAAAGTTGTTATAAAGAGGACAGCGATTTATTGTTCTCCATGTCCACTACAGGTAGCACAAGAAGTATTGGGCTTAATCTGTAGCAAGAGAGATTTAGATTAGATGTTAGGAAAAACATTTCTAATTCTAAATTTAGTTAACCTCTGGAATAGGCTTCCAAGGTTATAAATCCCCATCCATGGATGTTTTTAAGAACAGGTTAGACAAGCGCCTGTCAGTGATGGCCTAGGTTTACTTGATCTTGTGTCAGAGCAGGGGGCTGGAATAGAAGACCTCGTGGAGTCCCATACAAGCCTACGTTTCCATGAAAAAAGTAAGTGGAGTCATGGTTTGCTTCTGCAACAGTTTTACATGTCCTCAGATGGTCCCTAAATGGACATATGTGCCCCAAAATATCTGATTTGTGCACAGAGACATTGGGTACTTCCATGCCTGTTTTGTGCATGCAAATGAATCTACAAAACTATGCAAGCCTAATTTTGAAGATCACTCTTAGTTTTTATGTACTGGCCGCCGCTTCCAGCAGCTCCCATTGGCCTGGAGCAGCGAATCGCAGCCACTGGGAGCCATGATTGGCCAAACCTGCAGATGCTGCAGGTAAACAAACCAGCCCAGCCCGGCCCAGCAGGGGCTTTCCCTGCACAAGCGGCGGAACAAGTTTGGGAACCACTGGTGTAGAGAATCAGTCTTAAATTATTTTCAAAACTTAAATTCCTTAATTTAGTTCATTCATTGAGCACCAAATCTATTTACAGACAATGAGTGGGGATAGAAATCTATTTTTCATTTTTAGTTGGATTATCAAGCTCTTGTACTTTCCATGATATATTTAAATGTACAATTGGGTGGAAATTAAATTTAAAAGGAAATGAACCATCACATTAAAAATAAATTTATAAAAGAAAAAGAGTATGAAGCCAAATCTCATTACCAGAGAGATGCAGTGATGGGGTGTCCACCCCACACAAACCCTGAGTAAGTTAATGTAAGCCAGATGGGACCAACTAACCTTATCTGCTGCACCTGGTGGGGAACCAGGGCTTGATAAGGTTTAATGTCAGAAGCAGCCCATCTTGGGGAGGAGTTGGGATAGGATAGGTTTGGTTTAGGTTATAAAATAAGAAAAGGATGCAGGACAGAGGTCTGTAGTCACTCCCTAGAGGTAAAGGGCATTGACCAGGGACAAAGAGGAAATCTAGGGGAAGAGTAGGCCCTGGGGTCCTGCCTTAGACTAGAGAGCCTGAAATGAGGCCTACAAGTAACCATGGGAAGTGGAGGAGGCCATGGGAGGTAAACCCAGAGACAAGCAAATAGAGAAAGAGAGATGAGATAGGAAGGAGAGCAGGGAAACAGCAGTAGGATCTAAGACTGAGCAGATTCAGTTGCCAGTCAGAGGGTCCCAGGGCTGGAACCTGGAGTAGAGGATGGGCCAGAGTTCCCCTACCAGTCACTGACAAAGTGGCACAGGCCCTGGAGTTGGAATAGAAAATTGCCTGAAATGGCATGTGGACAGGTTGTCCGGTGGGACTTGGTGATCCTAGAAGGGGGGGACCATATAATGCCCTGGCTGGAGTGCTGAGTCACAAAAAAAGAGTGCCCCGAGTCACAGCGGGAGTGAGAGTGGTCACAGCATGATTAACAGATCGAAGAGGGTGCCACACAGGGCAAGAACTAGTTCCCAGAGGTGCACCTGTGGTGAGTGGGAACCCCTTCACAGATGCATATATCCACAGGCAGAACAAAGCAGAGATCTTTATTTATATGAACTACTGGCCAACACAAGTTACAAGAGATTGGAAATACTAAAGGAACAAGACTTGGATATCACTTCACAAAGACTACTCCCTCTATTACCTAAAAGACACGGATCCAACTTCCACTGAAGTCAATGAAATAACACCCATTTACCTGACTGGAAATAGATTCAGGTCCCAAATGAAGAGGTAATTGACACTGTATGAACTGGTATCATCATGATAGTACAGAGAAACCATGAACCATTAGTTCAGAAAACCCATGTTATTGAGAGAGGCCTGGAGACTGCCAGACTGATGCAGACCATTGGGCTATCTACTGCACTGTTAGGGCTGCTAAGTTTATTTTATCTAAAATTCAGACAAATTTGTTACTGAAGGATGACTGACTGCAACAGTTAGTCTGTGCAACATAACATTTAGGACATGTTCCAGTAAAATCTGAATTCTGAGAGGTATCAGTAGAAAAATGCATCTCTTATTTAGCTCATGCTATGCTTTTGCAGACCCTGAATATGCAACATGGAGTGTCCAATTTTTGCTTCAACATTAAATTTCTTAGTCACCTCTGGCTCATTAAACCAAATCTCTAATCAATTTTATGAGAGTTGAAGAATAGCTAGTCCTCCCCCTGCTAAGCTAACTTGAGGATCTTGTTTTCACTGTACTGATTATGCCTGTTTCCCAACTAGATGAGGAAAAGCAATTGGCAGAACAGTGTTAATTGACCTGGAGAATGATGAACCCATGCAGAAATAGCAGGGAAGTAAAATTCACTTGGGCCCAGCAGAAGTTGTGCATCCTTTTTTGGTAATCTATACATATATAATTTTGCTGGGAGTGATTTTTCTGGGTCATCTACTTTTAATTGTAAATAGACTGCCAGTCAAAATTAGTTTTAGCAGATTCTAGTTCATGGCACTAATCTTCCAGTTCCCTGATCCTCCTTTCAGCTTCATCTAATCTCCAGATTCCTTCTGAAGATCTATGAAGGAGCGGTCAACCGACAGAGACTATTTTTACTCTCAGCTCTGAGTTTTCTTTTTAAATCAATGTTAATGCTACAAGTGTATCTGAGACTAGTTCTATTACCGAGTTCATAGGATTACAGAAGCAGGATATAGTAGGTGGACATGACCTAATATGGTGCAAACATTGAGAGTCTGGAATGGGAGAAGAGTCAGATTTATTTCTAGTTCAAATTTAAATCAACCAGGCAAATGCTTCCAGTTCAACCAGTACATTCAGCTATGGCAATAAACTGGGTAGTTGCTGCCTCAACAGCTGTGAAGTGAGAATTTGGGAAAATGTCTGCTTTCCTTGAAGCCACCATTTTGATCCATTAAAATCTTACTGCTTTTAATAGGCAAATTCCTTTTTAATAGTTTGGAGTCTCTTACATGAACGTTTGGTCATATCAGGATATAGGGCAGATGGACCCTGTGTGATGGCATGAGTTCGGCACTTTATGCAGTCTGTGTCCAGTGCCTTCAGTATGTAACCCTTTCAGATTCATTATATCCATATTTTGTTCCTTCGCTCCCATGAGAGATCATAATTGTTGAGCACTTTGATCCTGACCACTTGATCTAACCCTACTATCTGCTTCGGCCTCAATGCACTTTGCTTCAGGAGGGTCGCCTATAGGCCAGTATGATAATGTTGGAATGGCTTACATAATTGAAAAAAGAAAAGGAGTACTTGTGGCACCTTAGAGACTAACCAGTTTATTTGAGCATGAGCTTTCGTGAGCTACAGCTCACTTCATCGGATGCATAGCATATCGTGGAAACTGCAGAAGACATTATATACACACAGAGACCATGAAACAAAACTTCCTCCCACCCCACTGTCCTGCTGCTAACAGCTTATCTAAAGTGATCATCAAGGAAGGCCATTTCCAGCACAAATCCAGGTTTTCTCACCCTTCCCCCCCCCCCCACAGACACACATACAAACTCACTCTCCTGCTGGTAATAGCCCATCCCTCTTTGAAACCTCTCTTTATAATGCGCATGATAATCAAGGTGGGTCATTTCTAGCACTAATCCAGGTTTTCTCACCCCCCCCCACACCCCTCCAAAAACCACACACACAAACTCACTCTCCTGCTGGCAATAGCTCATCTTACAATGTGCACAGCAATAATCCAAGTTTAACCAGAACGTCTTGGGGGGGGGGTTTGTAGGAAAAAAACAAGGGGAGATAGGCTACCTTGCATAATGACTTAGCCACTCCCAGTCTCTATTCAAGCCCAAATTAATAGTATCCAATTTGCAAATGAATTCCAATTCAGCAGTTTCTCACTGGAGTCTGGATTTGAAGTTTTTTTGCTTTAAGATAGCGACCCTCATGTCTGTGATTGCGTGACCAGAGAGATTGAAGTGTTCTCCGACTGGTTTATGAATGTTATAATTCTTAACATCTGATTTGTGTCCATTTATTCTTTTACGTAGAGACTGTCCAGTTTGACCAATGTACATGGCAGAGGGGCATTGCTGGCACATGATGGCATATATCACATTGGTGGATGTGCAGGTGAACGAGCCTCTGATAGTGTGGCTGATGTTGTTAGGCCCTGTGATGGTGTTCCCTGAATAGATATGTGGGCACAGTTGGCAACGGGCTTTGTTGCAAGGATAGGTTCCTGGGTTAGTGGTTCTGTTGTGTGGTATGTGGTTGTTGGTGAGTATTCGCTTCAGGTTGGGGGGCTGTCTGTAGGCAAGGACTGGCCTTTCTCCCAAGATTTGTGAGAGTGTTGGGTCATCCTTCAGGATAGGTTGTAGATCCTTAATAATGCGTTGGAGGGGTTTTAGTTGGGGGCTGAAGGTGACGGCTAGTGGCGTTCTGTTATTTTCTTTGTTAGGCCTGTCCTGTAGTAGGTGACTTCTGGGAACTCTTCTGGCTCTATCAATCTGTTTCTTCACTTCCGCAGGTGGGTATTGTAGTTGTAAGAATGCTTGATAGAGATCTTGTAGGTGTTTGTCTCTGTCTGAGGGGTTGGAGCAAATGCGGTTGTATCGCAGAGCTTGGCTGTAGACGATGGATCGTGTGGTGTGGTCAGGGTGAAAGCTGGAGGCATGTAGGTAGGAATAGCGGTCAGTAGGTTTCCGGTATAGGGTGGTGTTGATGTGACCATCGTTTATTAGCACTGTAGTGTCCAGGAAGTGGATGTCATGTGTGGACTGGACCAGGCTGAGGTTGATGGTGGGATGGAAATTGTTGAAATCATGGTGGAATTCCTCAAGGGCTTCTTTTCCATGGGTCCAGATGATGAAGATGTCATCAATATAGCGCAAGTAAAGTAGGGGCGTTAGGGGACGAGAGCTGAGGAAGCGTTGTTCTAAATCAGCCATAAAAATGTTGGCATACTGTGGGGCCATAACATAATTGAATATTTTATGCACAACACTGTAAAACTTTTGGTTGCTTTTGCCAGGCACCAAGGTATATAAAAACTAGATAAACACTCTGCCATGTCCTCATAATGAGAGAGGAATAAATGGAGTAATGAGGATATTGCAAAGTAATATTCTGCAGTTAGTTAGATGTACATAGATATCAATAAAAACTACATAACAGGAGTCTTCTGAAGAGAAATAACAAGACTAACAGTATTTATGCCACATTTGAAAAGTGTCAACTTTGTAACAACCGAGCCCATTTTTAAACAGGGTAGGTATACATACTATTGCCTCATTGATAGGACAATGTGCCACTGAGGTAGTGGGCTGACTGTGGATCTGCCTCCAGCTGTCAGCCTTTGTACAACATGTAGCACAATTGAGTCCTGCTTCATGACTAGGGCTTCTAGGTGCAAAAATTAACAATAATAATAATAAATACTTAGGCTCCTAAAACAGTGAGCTTCTAAGATCCTGAGCATTACTGCAAGCTTATTATAGTAACAAAATTATAAAGATAAATCTAGTTTATATCAAGAGATAAATACCTTTCCTATTTATATTACACGCTCTTATTAAACACTTTAAATTGTGTGGGGTCTTAAATAAATAGCTTTCATCCAGTACAAAAGAATGTGGCCAGAAGGGACCATTGTGATCATCTAGTCTGACCTTCCGCACATTATAAGCCACAAAACCTCATTCACCCACTCCTCTAAGAGACCCACAACCTCTTTTTGAGTTACTGAAGTCCTCAAATGATGGTTTAAAGACTTCAAGTTAGAGAGAATCTACCATTTACTTTAGTTTAAACTTCTAAGTGTTCCATGCTGCAGAGGAAGGCGAAAATCCTCAGGGTCTCTGCCAATCCTACCTGGGGGAAAATTCCTTCCTTACCCCAAATATGGCAATCAGTTGGACCCTGAGTATGCCAGCAAGACCCAACAGCCTGGCACTTGGGAAAGAATTCTCTGTAGTAACTCAGAGCCCTCCCCATCTGCTGTCCGATCTCCAGCCATTAGAGATATTTGCTATTAGCAATCACAAATGGGCCACATGTCATTGTAGGCAATCTCATCATACCATTCCCTCCATAAACTTATCAAGCTCAGTCTTGAAACAAGTTTAGATTTTTTTGTCCCCCACTGCTCCCCTTGGAAGGTTTCTCTAGAACTTCACTCCTCCAATGGTTAGAAACCTCAGCAGAATTTCAAGCCTAAACTTGTTGATGGCTAGTTTATATCCATTTGTTCTTGTGTCAGCAATGGCGCTTCACTTTAATAACTCCTCTCCCTCCCTGGTATTTATCCCTCTGATGTATTTATAGACATCAATCATATTTCAAAAACTGTCTTAGGGACTTAGAGGTCTAAGTCCCATTTTCAAAAGCTAATTCAGCACTTAGAAGCCTAAATCCAATTGAAAGTCAATTTTACCCACCACCTTTCCACTATACCATAGTTAAACTTCAGGCTGTCTGTTAAAACCATGAGAGCCTCCAAGTAAGGAAAATGATAAATAAGGTTTATTCAGTTCCAATCTGCTCCTCTTTAGATCTCTCTGTGATGTTGCTGCCTCAGATTTTGCTGCAACAAAACACACACTTGCATATAAATCTGACTTGCAGAGTTTAACTACTTGAACATAAGATACAAAACTACAGGAGGGAGAGATGCATATAACAAAGTGCTTTCTTTACTGAGGTAAATCCTTTTTTGTTCCTTAAACGGTGGAGAAATGTAATTTGGAAAGATTATAGTTTTCACATCCTAGAACTGCCACTTCTTCACTGTGCTGGCAGCCTTTAGCAAATTTGGATCCTGACGGTCTGAAACTACAGAAATAGTACTAGGCTGAGGGGACTTGACACTTGCCAGGAGGTAGTTTCTTTGGAAAGAGGAAAGCTATGACATGTGATCTGTTCAGTTGGGCCCAACATAGTAAGTCAGGGCAGCCATTCTGTCTCCCATCTCTGCAGCTTGCATGTTCAGAGGTATCAAAATTCTTAAACTGGGATATCGCTGCTAGTTCTCTATCTCAAAAAAGCCTATTTGAGAGCTTGTATCACTCAAGATCACTGTACACCCTCAGAGAACTCCGGCCATGGATATGATCCAAACACATGCTGTACCTAGTCAGGGAGGAATTCACCGTTTTCAATTACGTCTCTGAGGACTGGGGTTGGCAAGTATATCCAGTCTTGTACAGAGGAAAGCAATACTTGAGTCATAGCTGCAGATTATTTTTATTTATTATACATTTTCATATATTCAGAGAACCTCATAAACTAAAGCCATAGAACAAAATTTCCACTAAATATACAGACAAAAGTAGTTCTCCATGGAGCTCATTTGGAATGTACATAGAATCATAGAACTGGAAGGGACCTCGAGAGGTTATCTAGTCCAATCACCTGCACTCATGGCAGGACTAAGTATTATCTAGACCATTCCTGACAGGTGTTTGTCCAACCTGCTCTTAAAAATCCCCAATGATGGGGACTCCACAACCTCCACAGACAATTTATTCCAGTGCTTAACCACTCCGACAGTTAGGAATATTTTCCTAATGTCCAATCTAAACCGCCTTTGCTGCAATTTAAGCCCATTGCTTCTTGTCCTATCCTCAGAGGTTAAGAAGAACAATTTTTTCCCCCTCCTCCTTGTAACAAGCTTTTATGTACTTGAAAACTGTTATCATGTCCCCTCTCAGTCTTCTCTTCTCCAGACTAAACAAACACAATTTTTTCAATCTTTCCTCATGGGTCATGTTTTCTAGACCTATAATCATTTTTTGTTGCTCTTCTCTGGACTTTCTCCACATCTTTGCTGAAATGTGGTGCTCAGAACTGGACACAGTACTCCAGTTGAGGCCTAATCAGTGTGGAGTAGAGAGGACGAATGACTTCTTGTGTCTTCCTTACAATACTCCTGCTTTAACATCCCAGAATGATGTTTGCGTTTTTTGCAACAGCATTACACTGTTGACTCACCTTACCTGATCACTCTCGTTACAGTGTGTATGGTAACACCCATTGTTTCATGTTCTCTGTGTATATAAATCTCCCCACTGTATTTTCCACTGAAAGCATCCAATGAAGTGAGCTGTAGCTCATGAAAGCTTATGCTCAAATAAATTTGTTAGTCTCTAAGGTGCCACAAGTACTCCTTTTCTTTTTGCGGTTACAGACTAACATGGCTGCCACTCTGAAACCTGTCATATTTAGCTTGTGATCCACTATGACCCCCAGATCCCTTTCCGCAGTACTCCTTCCAAGGCAGTCATTTTCCATTTTGTATGTGTGCAACTGATTGTTCCTTCCTAAGTGGAGTACTTTGCACTTGTCCTTATTGACTTTCATCCTATTTACTTCAGACCATTTCTCCAGTTTGTCCAGAACCGATCCCTGCAGGACCCCACTCATTATCCCCTTCCAGCATAACTGTGAACCACTGATAAGTACTCTCTGGGAATGATTTTCCAACCAGTTATGCACCCACCTTATAGTAGCTCCATCTAGGTTGTATTTCCCTAGTTTATGAGAAGGTCATGTGAGACAGTATCAAAAGCCTTAGATATACCACATCTACCACTTCCCCCCTATCTACAAGACTTGTTACCCCACCAAAGAAAGCTATCAGGTTAGTTTGACATGATTTGTTCTTTACAAATCCATGCTGAAGTAATTTATCACCTTATTATCTTGCAGGTGTTTGCAAATTGATTGCTAAACAACCAGTGGGGCCCCTGGATGATCAAAATAAAAAAGGAGCACTTAGAGACGATAAAGTCATTTGGAGAAACTAAATGAATTCTTTGCTTCAGTCTTCATGGCTGAGGATGTTAGGGAGATTCCCAAACCTGAGCCGTCCTTTGTAGGTGACAAATCTGAGGAATTGTCACAGATTGAAGTGTCACTAGAGGAGGTTTTGGAATTAATTGAGAAACTTAACAGTAACAAGTCAGTGGGACCAGATGGCATTCGCCCAAGAGTTCTGAAAGAACTCAAATGTGAAATTGCGGAACTATTAACTATAGTTTGTAACCTGTCCTTTAAATCAGCTTCTGTACCCAATGACTGGAAGATAGCTAATGTAATGCCAATATTTAAAAAGGGCTCTAGAGGTGATCCCGGAAATTACAGACCAGTAAGTTTAAAGTCAGTACCAGGCAAATTAGTTGAAACAATAGTAAAGAATAAAATTGTCAGACACATTGAAGAACATAAATTGTTGGGCAAAAGTCAACATGGTTGCTGTAAAGGGAAATCATGTCTTACTAATCTATTAGAGTTCTTTGAAGGGGTCAACAAACATGTGGACAAGGGGGATGTAGTGGATATAGTGTACTTAGATTTCCAGAAAGCCTTGACAAGGTCCCACACCAAAGGCTCTTATGTAAATTAAGTTGTCTTGGGATAAGAGGGAAGATCCTTTCATGGATTGAGAACTGGTTAAAAGACAGGGAACAAAGGGTAGGAATAAACTGTAAATTTTCAGACTGGAGAGGGGTAACTAGTGGTGTTCCCCAAGGGTCAGTCCTAGGACCAATCCTATTCAACTTATTCATAAATGATCTGGAAAAGGGGTAAACAGTGAGGTGGCAAAGTTTGCAGATGATACTAAACTGCTCAAGATAGTCTAGATCAAAGCAGACTGTGAAGAACTTCAAAAAGATCTCACAAAACTAAGTTATTGGGCAACAAAATGGCAAATGAAATGTAATGTGGATAAATGTAAAGTAATGCACATTGGAAAAAATAACCCAAACTATACATACTATATGAAAGGGGCTAATTTAGCTACAACTAATCAGGAAAGAGATCATGGAGTCATTGTGGATAGTTCTCTGAAGACGTCCACGCAGTGTGCAGCGGCAGTCAAAAAAGCAAATGGGATGTTAGGAATAATTTAAAAAGGGATAGAGAATAAGACAGAGAATTACTTATTGCCTTTATATAAATCCATGGTATGCCCACATCTTGAATACTGCATACAGATGTGGTCGCCTCATCTCAAAAAAGATATTCTGGCATGAGAAAAGGTTCAGAGAAGGGCAACTAAAATGATTGGGGGTTTGGAATGGGTCCTATATAAGGAGAATTTAAAGAGGGTAGGACTTTTCAGCTTGGAAAAGAGGAGACTAAAGGGGGATATGATAGAGGTATATAAAATTATGAGTGGTGTGGAGAAAGTGAATAAGGAAAAGTTATTTAATTGTTCCCATAATATAAGAAATAGAGGCCACCAAATGAATTTTATGGGCAACAGGTTTAAAACAAACAAACAGTCAACCTGTGGAACTCCTTGCCTGAGGAGGTTGTGAAGGCTAGGACTATAACAGGGTTTAAAAGAGAACTAGATAAATTCATGGAGGTTAAGTCCATTAATGGCTATTAGCCAGATTGGGTAAGGAATGGTGTCTCTAGCCTCTGTTTGTCAGAGGGTGGAAATGGATGGCAGGAGAGAGATCACTTGATCATTACCTGTTAGGTTCACTCCCTCTGGGTCAAATGGCATTGGCCATTCTCAGCAGACAGGATACTGGGCTGGATGGACCTTTGGTCTGACCCAGTATGGCCATTCTTATGCTTAACTATTTGCATCATTATCTTTCCGGGTACAGAAGTTAAGCTGATTGGTCTGTAATTCCCTGGGTTGTCCTTATTTCCCTTTTTATAGATGGGGACTATATTTGCCCTTTTCCAGTCTTCTGGAATATCTCCCGTCTTCCTCGGCTTTTCAAAGATAATTGCTAATGGCTCAGATATCTCCTCAGTCAACTCCTTGAGTATTCTAGGATTTATTTAATCAGGCCCTTGTGATTTGAAGACATCTAACTTGTCTAAGTAATTTTTGACTTGTTCTTTCCTTATTTTAGACTCTAATCCTACCTCATTTTCACTGGCGTTCATTATGTTAGATGTCCAATCGCCACCAACCTTCTTGGTGAAAACCACAACAAAGAAGTCATTAAGCACCTCTGCCTTTTCCATATTTCCTGTTATTGTCTTTCCCCCCTCATTGAGTAATGGGCCTACTCTGTCCTTGGTCTTCCTCTTGCTTCTAATGTATTTGTAGAATGTTTTCTTGTTACCCTTTATGTTCCTAGCTAGTTTGATCTCATTTTGTGCCTTGGCCTTTCTAATTTTGTCCCTGCATAATTGAGTTATTTGTTTATATTCATCCTTTGTAATTTGACCAAGTTTCCACTTTTTTTAGGACTCTTTTTTGAGTTTTAGATCATTGATGATCTCCTGGTTAAGCCAGGGTGCTCTCTTGCCACACTTCCTATCTTTCCTATGCAGTGGGATAGTTTGCACTTGTGCCCTTAATGTTTCTTTGAAAAACTGCCAACTGTCTTCAATTGTTTTTCCCCTTAGACTTGCTTCCCATGGGATTTTACTTACCAACTCCCTGAGTTTGCTAAACTCTGCCTGCTTGAAATCCATTGTCTTTATTGTGCTGTTCTCCCTCCTACCATTCCTTAGAATCATGAACACTACCATTTCATGATCACTTTCACTGAAGTTGCCTTCCACTTTCAAATTCTCAACCAGTTCCTCCCTATTTGTCAAAATCAAATCTAGAACAGCCTCCTGCCTAGTAGCTTTCTCCACCTTCTGAAATAAAAAATTGTCTCCAATACATTCGAAGAACGTGTTGGATAATCTGTGCCCTGCTGTGTTATTTTCCCAACAGATGTCTGGGTAGTTGAAGTCCCCCATCAGCACCAAGTCCTGTGCTTTGGATGATTTTGTTAGTTGTTTAAAAAAAGGCTCACCCACCTCTTCTTCCTGGTTTGGTAGTCTGTAGGAGGCCCCTACCATGACATCACCCTTGTTTTTTACCCCTTTTATACTTACCCAGAGACTTTCAACAAGTCTGTCTCTTATTTCTATCTCAACCTCAGTCCAAGTGTATACATTTTTAATATATAAGGCAACACTTCCTCCTTTTTTCCCTGCCTGTCCTTCCTGAGCAAGCTGTATCCTTCTATACCAATATTCAAGTCATGAGTATTATCCCACCAAATCTCCGTGATGCCAACTATGTCATAGTTATGTTTATTTACTAGCATTTCGAATTCTTCCTGCTTATTCCCCTGTACTTCTTGCATTAGTATACAGACATCTAAGATACTGATTTGATTCCCTCCGCTCCCCCAGTTCTGTCTGGTCTCTCCCTTATTTCTGTTATAACAGACCCTTCTCCCAGGTCTCCATGTTTTTGACTTACCTGTGGGCTTTGATCACCTACCCCATTAAACCTAGTTTAAAGCCCCCCCCACTATGTTAGCCAGTCTGTAGCCAAATATTCTCTTCCCCTTCCTCGATAGGTGGACCTCATCTCCGTTTAGCAGTCCTTCTTCCTGGAACAGCATCCCGTGGTCAAGGAAGCCGAAGCCCTCCTGGTGACACCATCCTCGAAGCCAGGCATTCACCTCCAGGATGCATCTGTCTCTGCTGAGAGCCCTACCCTTGACTGGAAGGATCAAACAGAACACCACCTGTGCTCCCAACTCTCTCACCCTTACTCCCAGAGCCCCGTAGTCACTTCTTATCTGCTGAGGGTCAGATCTTGAAGTATCATTAGTGCCCACATGGATGAGTAGCATGGGGTAGTAGTCAGAGGGCCGGATGACCCTCGACAATCCCTCCGTAGCATCTCAGATATGGGCCCATGACAGACAGCATACCTCCCGGGATGCCATGTCAGGGCAACAGAGGGGTGCCCCTGTCCCCGTCAGAAGAGAGTCTCCAACCACCACTACCCTACATTTCCTCCTGGGAGTGGTGGTTGTGATTCTCCCAGGCTTGGGGGTACATGGTTTCTCCTCTTCAAACTTTGGGGGTGATTCCTCATCACTCGTTGCCAGGGCAGCATAACTGTTCTCCATCACCATGGTGGGTGGATTGGGAGTAGGGGTGGAACACTGCCTGCTGCCAGAAGTAACCAGCAGCCAGTGTCCTCCCTGTACCAGAGCCTTATCCTCCTCCCGTGGTGGCATGACAGCAATCCTTTCTGGTTGGATAGCATCCTCAGCCTTGGAAGTCTCCATATGAACACTGTCAATGAATTCCTCGTGTGCACGGATGCTTCTCAGCCTAGGCACCTCCTCCTGTAGCTCTCCCACCTACTTCCTGAGAGATTCCACCAGCAGGTACTTCTCACGCTGGATGGTCCCCCCAGCCTGGCTTTCTGTGAGTGGGAAATGCAGGCCACAATTTCTGCAAATCCACACCAAGATCTGAGTAGAGGCATCCATGGTTAGGTGTCTGTCTGGATACGGGTGCAGGTGGAGGAGACAGGAGCAGTGCTGGCACTGGTGATGCAGCCCTTCCTAACCATAGCGATTATATTATGACTCCCTCCTACAAACTCCCTCTCAAACTCCCCTGTTTGCAGTCCCTTGTTCGCTAGCTCTCCTTAGTCACTTAGCCTCTGGCTTTTAAGGCCTTCCCTCCTAGGTCAGCCCTACCCCCTTGTTAATCACACAGGGGGAGGGTGATCACATAAGCAGAAGTGTTGCATAGATATTTTGTCCTCCACAATTTACCTGTGATACCCCATACAATCCGTACAGTGTAAAATAAAGGAGTTGGGTTCATTTAAATTGCAAAGAAGACAAAATTACAGTTACTAAGGCTGATGACTGACATGGCAAATATCCCATAACAGTTACGCTGAAACTGAATGGTCTCTTCCAATCAGAATTCAGGGCTATCGAATACTGATATATAGCTATAACTCCCCACTCTCCACCCACCCCTTGGTTATTCAGTCCCTACCTTCATTTATTTTTAGGGTCTGATGATTAAACATGGTATGGTTATTTCTTATTAACCACGTAGCACAGAAATCTTTACACTTTGATTGGCTGACAGTGGTTAGTAGCTAATCAGAGGACATGGATTTGCATAATATGCAACTATTTCTACTCTGACAAGCTACTATAATCACATTCTGCTGTGGCTCCACTACTCAGAATATTGCAATCTGTTTGCCAGCAACAGACGCTGCCTTATCTTGTCTAAATAATAATAAAAATATGGAACTGTCAAAATGTTGAAAGAAAAATTATTAAAGAAAAAAAATAAGCTTTCCTCTTTTTGCTCTCCTCCCCCCATGTCAAACATCTTCTCTCCTGCTTTATTTCCTTCTGTATGCATGTCTATAGCTAAAGTTCTGCTCAAGCACACATTGAAGCAGCCAGTGAGAAAAAAGTGAGATGGCAAACATTTGCCTAGACAATCTGTGGCTCTGTTTATCATTGTGTTTGGAATGCTTGATTTCAGATGGGGGACTGCTGAAAGACACTGTGTAGAAACAAAAGTGGAACCAAATGCATTCATGGGACCCCTCTCCCAATAAATACAATCTCACTGGGTTTTGTTAATGAATGTCTTTGATTTCATTTTACCAATGTAATATTATGAAGTTTAGGGGTGGGGAAGGGGAATCAGCTTATTTAGGTTAAAATCCAAATTACTTTAAAAACATGATATTTTGAGGTATTTCCAGTGGGAAAATAAAGTTACATTCCACATAATAAAACTACAGCTGCTTCTAATCAATACCCCAGAATGTATCCAGTAATAAATACAGAAAATGTACTGAAAGCTGCAAACTTCTTGTAATTGGCTCCCTTTGAACGGGGTGTTCCTCTTTGAGGTAGAATAGAATAGAATATTCAACAAATGAAGCTGCACACATGCAGACTTCCTTAAAGATGTATGCACTGAGAGGACAGCTTCAATGCAATATTCTTGACTCAGTAGGTGGTAACTTTGATTTATTGTGCTATGTATTAGATTCAGTAGATGATCTATCTAATTCAGTAGGTGATGTTTCTGGTTCGAAAGGTGATGCTTCTGATGCAAGCAATATATATGGATTCAGCAGGTAATACATCTAATTCTGCAGGGAATGTCCCTGCCTCACTGTACAATAAATCAGATGCAGTAAATGATATATCTAATTCAATGACTAATATCTCATTCAGCATGTGATCTGTTTCTCCAGTAAGTAATTATTTTTTGCTGTAACCAATTTATAGATTTCAGTATGAAATATAACAAATCAATCATATACAGTAGCTTATTTCTGTATGTGCCTGAAATTTTACCATTAACACACATTTTCATACCGGAGACGGATTAAGCAAGTTCAGAAGTGGTGGAGTAACTGTGAATGTGGGCTTTCCTCTCCCATGCACTGTGTTGCTTGGAAATGCAGCCAGCCACACTGCCATAATAACATGTCATACTGACATGAACACCCTGATAAAAGGACACATTGTCTATCCTCAGAATCCTTTCAGCAAATTAGTAAACCTTGTACTGTCTGTATCCTTCCTACATTAGATGAACTTGTCCTCCCATAATTGTTAGAGCAACACCACAAAGACCTTTAGAAGATATTTTAGCAGGTGAAGATGTACAATATTTAAGTTACATATTAAAATCTGAATATGACAAAAGAATACCTAGGGAAGACATAATAATTTGCTTTTAATCCAAAGATTTCAACATGCTCCACAAAGATGGATTAAGCATCAGATCACAACACCACCCATGTGAAGTAGATGGTATATTTCTACAGAACAGAAAACTGACAGAGACTAAGGCTCTGATTTGGCCAATCACATGCAGTGAATCATGGCAGCACTGGGGCTAGAATCCAGAGTCCTGCCTCAGGTCCCAACTCCATAGCTACTATTATTCTGCTTTCTGTTTACTCCTTAAATGTTTCTTAGCTTGGCAATGAAAATAGACTAGTGAATCTCCAGTCAATTTTATTTTTCGGGTCTCTTTCATAACATAGTGCGTGAGATGCAGAGAACACAACAGAATATTTTTCCCAATACCCCCACAGCAATATTTCAGAAAGATTTAAGACAGGCCTAAGGAGTTAGTAGAAAGCATGGTCTCAAAACTGTAAATTTTGGGTCAAGTTTGACCATACACTGTCTCTGTAAGAGGTGGGGTTTTGCGGGTTTTATTTTATTTTAAAGCCTGATTGTACTCTGAAATGGAGGGGGAAGGGCATAGAAAGGGGGAAGGCGGCTCACTGAGGTTCCCCTCATGGAGTTAATGCTAAATTCAGCCTCCTCAACAGACCTTCAGAAAGTATTTTCTGCAAGGCAAATGGGAAGGATGAGAGATCTATTCCTGCTCAAACCCTGGCCCTCCTTACACATGGAGCCATGATGCTACTGATCATTTTTCCAGGGGGTTGGAATAGGGTAAGGCCTGGAGGAAAGACTGCAGCCCAGGGCATTCTCCTCTGTACTTCAGTGGTAAGATCCATGTGCAGACTGTCCACTCCTCCTACCTACTAACTATCACTCCGTAAGTAGAGTGTATTAACTCTGATAGATCTCTTACACTAATTTGCAGAATCTTTCATAACACTGTACGCAAGGAGGTCACAATGACCCAATTCCCTCACATGGGAAAGGGTCATACAAATACTTAGAGAAACAATGTGTAAACCACAGACTGGCTACAAGTGCATAGGCATTATATATTGTCATGAAATTCCATGAGAACTTTTATTATGCTCTTCAGTATATGAAAATGGGCTGAACTGGAATAACTCCAGATGAGTGCAGCCCAGTCTTTTGAAGAAATACTACTGTTTAAAAATGGCATGGATCAAAGACTATAATTCCTTTGATGCCATTCCTATTCCATACTGCACATATACAAGGATTTTTTTTTTAATTCACCAGATTCAAGTTTATGCAAGAAGTTGAAATAGTTTAGCCTCCCAAGTAAACACAGCAAAAAGCATGATGTGACCTTCCATGACTTGTATTTTCTTTAACTTCTGTCATACTGTTACTAATAAATTATTTTCTTCCTAATGTGACCAGTTTTATTATGTTCTTGTATTGAAGGGGAGACAGATAATCACTGTTAGCACCCTTAGATCTGATTAAGTTAAACCCAGAAACTTCAATTGAAAGGCACTGAACTGTACATTTCATTGATAAAGTTTAAGTGGATGTGAACATTTTCAATTTAATGAGACAAAGGATTTTTTTCTCAGTCATGTAAAGGTATTTTTCCCACTTTCTTGTTTTCTACAGAAAAGGAATACAAAAGACGTGTTTAAACAATACAATGGCTGAATTATAATAGAAACCACCCAAATGAAGCAAAGGTGAAGGATGAATTTCTATTCTTATAGCTCAAGCCTTAGACGTGGTCTACACTTGGGGGGAGGGGTGTTTCAATCTAAGTTACGCAACTTCAGCTACGTGAATAACGTAGCTGAAGTCAACGTACTTACATCTACTTACCGTGGTGTCTTCACTGCGGTAAGTTGACGGCTGACACTCTCCCATCGACTTCGCCTGCGCCTCTTGCCCTGGTGGAGTACTGGAGTTGACAGGAAAGCGCTCGGCAGTCGATTTATCGCGTCTAGACTAGACGCGATAAATCGACCCCCACTGGATTGATTGCTGCCCGTCGATCCAGCGGGTAATGTAGACAAGTCATTAACCACTCCACCTTTGACAGTTCCATACACCTGCTACCTACACCTAAGATGGAGGGTCAGGGTCCAATTCTCCTCTTACATATTAAGGTGTAAATCAGGAGTAATTCCAATTAAATCTGTGCAGGTATAGCGGTATGAAACCATTTTAAGTGGGAGAAAAATTGAGCCCTAAATTGTCATTTTCAATTAATTGTATTTTATGAAAATCAGTCACAAGCAAAAAACTCTTAAACAGATAATTTTAAAAAAATGCATTGTTTCTTTCAGAGAGCACTTTGTTTCTAGAAAGAAATGATATAGCAAACATAGAACCTGCTCCTACAACCACTTATGTATGCAAAGAACTTTATTTATGGAAGTACACTCATTAAAGTGAATGGGAATACTTGCATGAGTGAAGTTGCTCCCATGGGCATTTGAAGGATAGGCCAGTAGTTAAAGATTTATTTTTTTCTTAGACATAGTTAACAAACAGGAACCATATACACAGGGTGGAGAAATATGCTTGAAGCAATGTTAAGGACCAAATGTTGTTGGTTGCTTTGGGCCACATTCTGTCACCTTTCCTCCTGTTGGATAGCCCCTTACTGTGAGTGATCTTGCTGTCTTGAATGTAGTGGAGTAAGGGGCTAGTCAATATGAATAAAGGTGCTGGTTAGAAACTCCAGTAAGGATCATTCAGCTGCATGTTGTACAAACATAGTAAAAGACTGCCCTGAAGAGCTTACAAAATGATAAAACTCAGTTGATGTATTAAACAATTGTCAGGAAGCCACGGGAGATTGAAGACAAACTGTGATATTTGTTTTTTTCTATTTGCCTTACAGAAATGTGTATTATAAGCAGAGCCAGGTAAATAACTGATTTTTTGGTTCACTGGAAATTTCAGAAAGTAAAGATTTCCAGTTGGACTGAATTTTTTTTTTCCCCTAAATTCCCAGTGAATTGAAAAGTTTTAAAAATGGTTTTGGGTCAAACAAAATGTTTTGATTTTGAATATTCTCAAACTTTTTAAAATGTATAAACACATTTAAGGAAATTTATGAAATGAACAGATGTTGAGCTATGGAGAAAGCAAACCTTCACTTCTATAACCTGGAAGAATGATGTAACACTACAAGAGCAGTTAAACTTCTTTCTCATTAATGACTAAAATGCACAATATAGCAGGACATTTCAATGATTTCTTCATATTTTGGGGTAATTCCACACAAAAGTGTAGACTGGAAAAAGTAAAGCACAACAGTATTGGAAAAAATGGCTCACCAGGACAAAAGTAATTCTGTTATAGGCACCAGAGCTGGAAAAGTACTTTTAGTGCCTCTACCCCAGTTTAGAATCCAAGGGCATTTGCTAATATATTACCCAGTCTAGTATGAAATGTGTCAAATGATCGGACTTCTATGACTTTGCTTGGGAGACTAGTAGATTTCAACGTCAAACTTTATTTTTTTTTGCATTTATCCCAAATTTTCTGTCTCATTTTCCTTCCATTATTTTTAATCTTTTATTATGGTAATTTCTGCTCCATTGTTGGTGTTCACATCCCTCAGATATATATAGACAAAAGGAGGATGGTTTCATGGTTAAAGCACAGGAGGAGACCTGGGCTGTATTCTTGGTTCTGCCATAAACTACCTGTTACCCTGTGTAAAAGTCACTTAAGATCTGTTTCCTCCTCAGTGTAGTATCTAGCTTAGTAGGTTATGGGGTGACTGAGATTCTTGTACAGAAATAAAAAAAAATATCTGAAGACTCTGCCTTAGCCATTGCTTTGCCAATCTATATTTATTTTCTTTCATTTGTGGCACATCAGTTCCTAGGCCACTTTTCAGCTGATTTCTCTAACCCTCCTCCAATGCAAGCTGGTAATTTTTTTTAAATGAAAAATGTTCGAATGAATTTTGTTGAATTAGAATTTCCTTGGGACTTGCTTCTCCCACTCTCATCTTACATTTACATTTTCCCCTTTTTTCCTCTGGAAAACTGGAGAAAGGCTTTAAAAAAATGATACATTTTCTCACATCTTAAACTTCATTCCTTTCAATGGGGAAAAATGGGAAAATAAAAATAAAATGAGACAAAATCTGAAACAAAGCAAAATCAAAACATCTTGATTTCCAAAAACATTTGGTGATAGTTATCCACCAGAACTGAATACAATATTCTAGATGCAGCTGAACTAGCTCTTTAGAGGTCTTTTACATCCTTGCCCCGTTATGCCTCTTCAAAAATGAATACTTGCATTGACTTTAGACCTCTGCCACTACTGCTTTCTAGCTCCCACTTATTACCTGGGTTGAAGATGTTTTTTCCATGAGTCATATCAACTTGCATTATTGCAAGCGGAAACGCCTCACTTTCTTTCTCTTTATGTTTCTAATTGTTTTTCAGTCTGTTAACAATGTATAGCATTTTTCAAATGCAGTGAACTCTTTGATAGAGAGAAATATGAATACTGGATAATTCTTTTCCCACTCACCCTAAGCTTTCTTTAAAACCTTGATTCCATGCCTCCATTGACATAACATCAGCCGCACAGCAGCTGAGTAGAAAAAACAAAAAAACACCACCCAGTTCCTTAGCATTCACAGTAAGCAATTAAAAAGGTTCCTGACTACACATGTGGTCACTGGACACCAGACCATTAGCAAGTCTGAGAGTGTCACAGATCTAGTCGCGCTCCCCCTGTTGGACACTCAGAATGCTGTGCGGGGATCAAAGTGCTGAATGCCACATGCCCTTGATTTCCTGGGGCTTGGGTGGTGTTTAAACACTATTCCTGACTTTAGGTCTCCAGGCATGCACTCCAGGTACAGACCTCACAAAACACACCTCACTTGGCAGTAGGGACCCTGCAATCCAGTTGCCCAGGCCCTGAAACCAGTGTGTCTCATGTAAGCCTCCCCAGCAGCTCTTACATATTCCCCAGTATCGTACTGAATGTGTGAGAGCCTTCTGTTTTAGGGTATGTCTACATTGGCAGAGTTTCTTCTCCGGCAGTTACATCGCCACTCAGAGAGCACTGAAGGGAAACCACTGTTGTGTGTTCACACTGTCAGCTGCCTGCACAATAGTGTGTTCACACTTAGGTCACTTACATTGGCATTCAGAGCTGTGCACTCTGGGCAGCTATCCCACAGAGCATCTCTTCCTCTTCTGCCGCTAAGGGTTGTAGGAAGGAGGAGAGGGTCGTGGGGCATCCTGAGTCCTGTCCCAAAGCCCTGTGATGCTTTGCTTCGCATCCCAGCAATCCCTGTACTTCTGTCCAAATTGGCACCATCTTTTAATGGTTTGCGTAGTGTGCTCTCTGCCTCTTCGGTCTGCAGGAATGGATCCTGCACTGTTGACCAATATGCTGCTAAATCTCACTAACACGTCACGAGTGGCAGTGGAGTTATTCCTTAAGCTACAAAGACAAGAGGTGTCTGACATTGATCTCACCATGCGTAGTAGCTATGGCATGAGATTGCTTGTGGCATTCACGGAGGTGCTGCCCTCAGTGGAACGCCGCTTTTGGGCTTGGGAAACAAGCACTGAGTGGTGGGATCATACGTGTCTGGGATGACGAGCAGTGGCTGCAGAACTTTCGGATGAGGAAAGCCACTTTCATGGGACTGTGTGATGAGCTCACCCCAGCCCTGTGGTGCAAGGACACGAGAATGAGAACTGCCCTGTCATTGGAGAAGTGCATGGCAATTGCACTGTGGAAGCTGGCTACTCCAGACTGCTACCGATCAGTCACTAACCAGTTCGGAGTGGGAAAGTCGACCATTGGACTCGTGTTGACGGAAGTGTGCAGGTCCATTAATCGCATCCTGCTGCGAAAGACCGTGACTCTGGGCAATGCGCGTGACATTGTGGATGGCTTTTCACAAATAGGCTTCCCTAACTGCGGAGGAGCGATAGATGGCACACACATTCCAATTCTGGCACCAGACCATCTAGACAGCGAGTACATTAATCGGAAGGAGTATTTCTCAATGGTTCTCCAGGTGCTTGTGGATCACCAGGGGTATTTCACGGACACTAACGCAGTCTGGTCCGGAAAGGTGTATGATGCATGCATTTTTCAGAACACTGGCCTGTTCAGGAAGCTGCAAGCAGGGACTTTCTTCATGGACCAGAAGATCATCGTAGGGGAAGTAGAAATGCCCATTGTGATCCTGGGAGACCCTGCCTAGCCCTTAATGCTGTGGCTTATGAAGCCATACATGGGGAACCTTGACAGCAGCAAGGAGTGGTTCACCAACAGGCTGAGCAAGTGCAGAATGACTGCTGAGTGTGCTTTTTGGTCACTTAAAGGCCTGCTGGCACTGCCTATATGGGAGGCTGGACCTGGCCGATGACAATATTCCTATGGTTATAGCTGCGTGCTGTACGCTCCATAATATTTGTGAAGGAAAGGGTGAAAGTTTCACTCAGGGCTGGACCATTGAGTCTCAGTGCCTGGAGTCTGAATTTGAACAGCCAGAGACCAGGGCAATTAGAGGGGTGCAGCGTGGGGCCATAAGGATCAGGGATGCCATGAGGCAGCAATTTGAAGCTGAAAGCCACTAATATTTGTTGCTATCCTCGGGAGTGCAGTGCTTGTAAATGCTGGGAGGTGATTGTGATTGGTGCGGATGATGCACTATGAAGGTTTAAGAAAATTTCCTGTTGCTTTGCAGGGCTATCTTTGCTTTTGGTTAATGGAATAAAGATTGCTTTCAAACTAAAACAATTATTTTATTAAAAAACAACTTTTGGAGGAGAGAGACACACAAAAAACCATATCATCACTGAGGGGGATGGTGGAAGGGAGTGTTAAAGATTTGTGGATGTCCAGGGATCATATCCAACTTACACCTTTGGAGTACAGTGCAGCGGGTACTGTACTTCAGCAGAACTAAACTGCAGAGGCATGGCTGTTGAGTGCAGTGGGTACTGGGAGACCATAATGCTGGACTGTGATGGGGGTGGAGTGGAATGCCACGGGTAAAGACTGGAGCCAGGAGGTTCATAGGAAAGTGTTGGCACTGTGTGGGGGGTGCATGGGAAAGAGTTTTGTGACAGCAGCTGCAGGGGAGGGCGGGCAAGGAGCTGCTCGGTTTGCAGTGCTAGGAGCGCCTGGAGCATGTCTGCTTGGCGCTCCATAATGTTTAAGAACCACTCCATGGCTTCATTCTGGTGCACCACATTCTCCTTTCATTCCCTCTTCTCACTGTTCTGCCACTCCTTCAATTCTTGTTTTTCTGCCGCGGAGTGCAGCATGACATCATGCAGAAGGTCCTCTCTACTTTTTCGTGGCTGTTTTCTAATCCTGGGCCACCATTCAGTCGGCAATAACGAAGAGGGAGGCTGGGCTCCCAAGGCCATATCTGCGAAGCCAAAATGCAACATTTTACAGAAGCAGTATTGTTTGCAACCCAGAGACCACTGTATCAGTGTTTTAAAACACAACTACTATTCACATACCTATCACTACCTGGCTGACCCCAGGCAAGCACACATGAGCCAAAAGACCCCCAAAATGGCGAGTAACTGCAGGGTCACGGGAATTCAGTTTTCCAGGAGAGTACTGGGCACGTGGCTCTTGGGGAGAGCCAGCACTGTAGGGGGGCATTAAAATCATTCCTGTCCCCACATTTCCAAGGGCTGTGTTCGTTATGGAAGATATTGTGCTGCTGAGGGTGAGCAGGGAATTAAGGGAGGGTCTTCTCCAAGACTGCAGCTTCCGCTGTGGCTCTTATGTAGCTCGCCTGTGTGCAGCTATGATCCCCTCACCAGTGATGGCAGAGTGGCGCGGGAAAATTACCCTTAATGGGGAAAGAAACAAAGCAGCTCTGCCAAAAAACCTGCAGCAGCCGATTTTCCAGTATCTTCATGAGAGTTTCGTGGAGATCACTGAGGCAGATTCACATGAAGGGAGGGAGTCAATCAACAGCCTGTTCCACCACTCAGACTAGGCATGTGGTGGTCACACAGACACAAGCCTACCTTCTGCAAATCCCTCCCTGCAAGCTCAGCATACAGAAACAAGCTGGCCTTCTGCAACCCTCCTTCCCCCAATAACTCACTTCAGCAATTCCCCAAATCAAAGACACTTACCAGGGGTCTCCTCTCCTGTTTCTGCTTTGCCAAGCTCTGACTCCTATGACTAGCTAGCCACCTCCAGGGTAGAGAAGAGATCCTGGCTGCATGCATATCTGATCACCAAGCTGTCCTCTGTCTCTGGGTCCCCCTCCACCTCCACAGCCTCATCCAAGATTTCCTCCTCCTGGCTCGGTCCAATCTTGACTGACATGTGAGCCCCCAAAGTATCCACGGGGCTCTTCTCAGTGGAGGTGGGGTCACCACTGAGTATTGTGTCCAGCTCTTTGTAGAACCAGCAGGTCATGGGGACACCACTGGAGTGGTGGTTTGCCTCCTGCATCTTGTCGTAGGCATTCTGCAGCTCCTTCACTGTGACTCTGCTCTGCATTGTGTCTCGTCATGGCCCCTTTCATAGAATCATAGAATATCAGGTTTGGAAGGGACCTCAGGAGGTCATCTAGTCCAACGCCCTGCTCAAAGCAGGACCAGTCCCCATCTAAATCATCCATGCATCATGATATCTGTCCATAGGTATCATAATTCCTACAGCTGGAGTGCATCTGGGACTGGACATTCTCCTCTCCCCAAATGCTGATGCTGTTCAGCAGCTCGGCATTGCTCCAAGTGGGGGATCACCTGGTGCATGGAGCAGCCATGGTCACCTGGAAAGATGCGCTGAGACCACTGCACGTGTCACCGAGCAAACAGGAAGGGGACTTTCAAGGAATTTAAACTGTGGTGCTGACAGTTGGTCACCTAGGGCAGGGCAGTAGACTTCAAACTGATGACCAGAGAGGCGAAAACAGGCATTGTGGGACACCTCCCGGAGGCCAATTGCAGCACTGTAATCAACCAGGGTGTCTACACTGGTGTCGCAGCACCATAGCTCCGGCAAAGAAAGCTGTACACCTTTCGTCAGGGTGGTTTGTTACAGTGCTGCAACTGCGCAGTTTCTGTGCACAAAGTGGCTTGGCAGTGCGTACACCTTGGGAGTTTCACTGCAGAAAGCTTCTTTGCTGCGCGGAAACTTGCCAGTGTAGAC
The DNA here is from genome assembly GCF_965152275.1 of Natator depressus. Taxonomy (NCBI): domain Eukaryota; kingdom Metazoa; phylum Chordata; order Testudines; family Cheloniidae; genus Natator; species Natator depressus. Next base: position 68,037,128 of record NC_134242.1, on the reverse strand, counting down.
AAGGCCTTAGAGTGTACATCTTCAGGAGTACACAGTAGTGAAAGCCAACAGACAGACAGACAGACTTTGCACAGAATTCTAAAACAGCATTACTCTTTACTTAACGGTAGGGGAGATACACAGATCTAGGCAAAATAATAAACACACCTGCATACATTTTCCTGCCTCAGGTTCTTCACCATTATGAAGAATTGTATGGCCTCAGGCAATGTCCTCTGAGATGTATGGGATTGTTCCTTGCAACTCCTGGTTTCACTTAAGAAACATGGAGCTTCTCTAGACATGCTGCAGTCTCTGACCTTGACTGGTCCCAGAGTTAAACTCCCCTGCAAGGAAAGCATGCTTGTCTCTTCCCCTCTCCTGCCCAAGCTTCCTGTTCCACAAAAGCCTTTCCCCTTGCTCCCACTTGCTATCAAACCCCTACTTTGTTACCTTTGTCCCTTCAGTCTTTTAGGGAATTTTCCACTCCTATTCCTTGTGGAGAAATTGGAGGGCTAGCTTCTTGCTCCAGCAACCTCCTTAGCATACCAATTGTTTGCTCCAGAATACAATTGTTAAGGTGCATGACCCTCTATCATATCTGGTCTGGGAGAAACATGCTATAAATGTCTCAGATATTGGTGGATTTCATGTCCAGTTAGAGGCATTGTACGATACAAGTTCATAAGAACAACTTCATAACAAAAATTATAATTAATAGATTCTACATAGAGAGATTTCCCAAATAATCATAGAGGGCCATGTGAAAACATGATGGGGGTACGGAAGAGCAGGTAGGAGGAAAGACAGTAGGGATGAAACAAACAGGTTCCCTTGGGGACTGTTCATCACAGCTTTGGCTTGAAGGGGAAAAGGTAGACTCAGAAGAGCCCTGTTTTAGAACCCATTGGCCTACAAAAAGCCAAAAAGATATGAGTGACTCAGACTCCAAAAATGCACCTGAAGTCATGATTGTCTCATGTTGCCTGCATTCACGAGCCAGCAGTGCCTCATAAAATATTTTGGTGTCCGCACTCTTCTGCAAAATTGAGTATACATGCTTTATCTCTATCAGGATAACCTGCAAATATTCTGCACACCAAGGTCAAACTGCATTCAGAAGGAAAGGTAACATGGCCACTAATTCCACTTCATACTTCAATTTCCAGGGAATTCATACAAACTTCTAGCCACATTGAATCTGTACCTTTCCTGTGATTTTGCAATATGGTTTGACTACAAGAAAACCAAAATCATTTGAGCCTGAACTTAGAGCTGGTCAGGAGTTTTTTGCTATAACTTTTTTTTTTTTTCTGGAAAATGATTAATTGAAATGGAAGCTATTTGCGGGAACAGTTCTCAGTTTCAACATGAAATTGAGAGCGTTAAATCGAGCAGAGCAGGCACTTGAACCTGGGTTTCTCACCTCCTATGTGAGTGCCCTAACCACCAAGCTATTGGCTCTGAAAGGGTGACTCTCTTAATTTTTGAAAGGTCTTGAGTTCATCGTAATGTGGAAGGGGGAAATCTTGAAAATTTTTGCAGGACAGTAAAGCCATTTCCTACCCAGTGCTACTTGTACCTTTCCAAGATTCTGGGTACATGACCAAAAACACATGCTAGTTCATGTCAAAGTGAATTGGGAACGTGTTCACACTGCTCTATCACCACATTCACTAGGGAGAATTGAACAAATTCCCACATCCCAAACCTTCACCCAAAACTCCTAAATTAAAACTCCTAAATTAAAACTAAATTGAACCTAAATTAAAACCTAAATTGAACCTAAATTAAAACTCCTGAGATTCACAGTTGGGCTACTCAATTTTCTTTGCTCTTTTTCATTTTCAAACATCTCCAGGGATTAGAAATGGAATCTCCAAACTTCTATAAGAGGTACTGTTCACATCACAGACCAGATTCACTGCTGATGTCATTGCCTTTAATGGAGTTATGTCAGCATGGAACTTGGCCCTGTATTTCTGGCTTGACCAGAAACAGAAACTAATAGAAATCTTATGTGAACCTATTTTGAAATTTCCAGCTCAGTTTAGATTGAAGCAGTTCAGGATATTCATGTAAGTATCCAAATGCTGAAATGCATACCCCATCTGCACTAACCCCCTGACTCCTTTGACTTTTGCCCATCCTTAGCGTTTACTAGAGCAAAGTTATGATAACAGGTAAGCAGGGTAAGTTAAAGGAGGACAAAAGTTTGAAAAATGACAGTTAAATAGTATTTTCTAGGCAGGCCACTCATGAAAAACTCTCACAGGTTTGAATTCTTCAAGGTGTTCTACTAGGGGAAAATGCATCTGGTATGTAGTACAGAAGACTCATATGTACAAACAACTTCATTAAAATTCAAAGAGCCTTTAGCACATTGGTAACAGCTTGCCCGAAGGTTAACATTTATTGTTCTGCACTGCCAACTTCCTGCTTTTATGGAACACATTTATATGCTAAATTGCCTATTATGTTAAGCTGTAAGTTCCCATTTAGCAGCATCAGGAATAAGATTTGACTATAAGTGTTTAGATTTTATTAGTGCTATGCCAGTCTTCTTAATAGCTCAAACTTCCTAAAGGCTGAAAATTTGCTGCATCAATCCACAGAAGGTGTTTATGCAAAATATGTGTTTACAAATAGTTGCTATAAGTAGAACGGGTAGATTCTGGTCATCAAAAGAAAGGATACTGCTTCATTGCATCTTACCCCTAAGCAAATCCTAAGTGACAATACTTAAGCAAGTATTGCAGATAAAACAATCTAAATAATGACCATTTTCTTAGTTAACGAGCCCAGAGAAAGTCAGTTGAAAATACACCAAGAAGCTGGGGGTTTACTGATAAGTAAATATGGCCGACAGCTTTCCTTTTGTGAGTTACTCCACTATGCCTGATCTGATAGGATGAAGTGTGAAATATTGTGCACACAGTACAGCAAAATTTGGTTTTATGTGCAATTCTCAAAGGTACAAAAAAACACCAAAACCTTCTATGCTAGTGAAATGTTGTGATCTTCTTGTCCCCTGCAAGCAATGGCTAGCTTTCAGGGGATTCTATAACTCAGGGAATTGGGATTAGTAATAACACAGAGCCTTATGACTCTAGGGAACTGGTTAAAATCCCTGATTCTGCAAACACTTTAAAAACATATATAAGTATTTGCCACAGTCTAGGTCAATAGTGATGGAAAACAGTAAATGGATGGCTATTTGATTAATTATATTTGAAGTGGTTAGACCAAGCCTTCCACCGAAACCTTGGCCAGAACTACTGAGAGATTTGAAAAAGTTTCTCTGTCTTTTTAAAGAATTTCAAAAAATAAAAATAATTTGTGATGTCTCTGCCAAAAAATGCAAGTGTTAACATATTGAGAAGGCTACTCTGCTCTTAAGCTATTTCTAGTCTGATAAAAAGCAGGAAGTTAAACAAAAAGTCATAGGACAACCTGTCCTCACATGATTGTCAGCCCAATTTTGCAGATTTAAGAAATACAGATAGTAGGGATAATGAAAATGATTAGTACTTTTACGGTGCCTTTCATCCAACTACACCTCTACCCCAATAGAACGCTGGCCTTGGGAGCCAAAAAATCTTAGCGCATTATAGGTGAAACCGCGTTATATCGAACTTGCTTTGGCCTTGAACATTTCCATTATTAAAGCAGCCCCACCCCCCAGAGTGCTGCTTTACCGCGTTGTACGCGAACCGGTGTTATATTGGGTTGCATTATATTGGGGTAGAGGTGTATATCAAAGAGCTTTGCAAATGTTAAAACTTATAACTTTTTTTCCCCTTGATTTAGTACTCTGATTATTAACCCTATTTACTAATGGAAAATTCCACTAAAGGCATTTCATTCCTTCCGTTTGGTTTATATAAAATGCAATCTCTTTTAAGGGGGAGAATCAGAAAAAGTTATAAAGTGTACAACAGTAAGAATCACTATGAGGCAGATATACAATATATTAGCTACTATAAAAGTAGCACAAGGCCCTACAAAGGTGATCAAGAGGGGAGGAATTAGTATGGGACAACATTGTGATCAGCTATTAAAACGAAAAGACAAGGAGTCCAGATTGTTCCTTGTAGAATTCACATAACTCTATTGATTGCAATGGGAATTCCTTATGTGCAAGGGGGAAATCCAGATCCTTCCACGGACAAATTCAACAGCCCTCCTTCCCACTCATTGGACCTATCCAAGAAACAAGCAGACCCTGCAGAAAATTAAGCAGGGTCTGAACATATATATTTATGTTGCTGAAATAGGGCTAGAGCAGCCTGTAGCAAACTCAGGATAGCCAGCTTTACTTATTAAGACAATCCAAATAGGAGGGAGACTAAAACAGCTCAATTTTTTAAATGACCTATTTAAAGTTACATTTTTCAAATCATTTAAAGAAAAGGCTTAGCTAATGCTGGCTTAATCAAAGTTCTTCTGCAAATAACATAAAGGTGACAGGTCAGCAAAGACAAGCTTATTTAAAGACTGTATTTTAAGATTTAAAACTCTAAGAGTCTTAACAAGTCTAATCTTCTAAGAATTATAATAAAGTATAATACAAATTCAAACCTTGTTTATTCAAAGATCAGATTTTATTAAGAACTTACCAGCAGAGACAGTCAAGTATTAGCACACCAACTACTCCGCAAAGGGCACCTGACCCTTTCATTTGCGTAATTGGAGGACCAGTCCTCTCTGGTATCCCAAATGGATAGGTAGGGTGTTTGGTATCGAAAAAATGTTTCCTGAAAAATATGCCTTGGTTTCCCTCATCTGTTTTCAGCACATCTGATGCAGAAATGCAGAATTAAAAAAATACAAAAGTAAAAGTAAGAGGAGAATGACAAGAGTAATTATTTCTGATTTTCAGGAGATCCCTCTCCCAGTCCAGATTGAGGGTCTATGCACTCACTATGCAGCTGAATCTTCCACTGGTTACTATGGGAGTGTTACTTGAATACTGTCATATTATCTGTAAATCTGCAATAGCAGACCTACATCCATAGTTGGTAATAAGGTGACATACCTTACAGATGTTAGCTAGCCCACCAGTATGTCTGGAGGGGAGCTAAGATCACACACACTATCTCACACATGTTCACCTCTATCAATACTAATAATCAATCCCTAGCATGACATACGGTCTCTAAACGGCACAAATTTCCCTTCATGGCATTGCCACTAATAATTTAAATCAGACAGGCTAAGCTACTATCTGCCAAAAGGTCTTCATTTCTTGATAGCATTGCAAGGGCTGTTGGGTTTGGTCAATTAGGAATTTTAGTGGCAGGGAAAGAATATGTATGTCTGAGGCATCAAGTGTGCACACAGGTGGTTTTCAGTTGTGTGAGTGCTTGTCATAGGTTGGCAGCCAGCAGCCATACTGCTATTGTGCTGCCACCAGTTTTTCTTTTATGGACATTGGGAAAAGTAGCCGCAGATAGGAGATTAGAAACAGAGTGGATCCATAGGTAGAGCTGTACTTTTGTTTTCTCTCATGGCCTCTCCCCCTTTCATTATGTTTGACATTTTGGAGTCTGAGCATTATTAGGCTATTAGCATCTGGCAGTGGTAATGAGACTGCAGCAAGGCACAGGACTGACAGTGCGAGAATGCAGGTGGATACTTGCTGGGAGCTTGTGGAGGAAAAGCAAGAGTAGGAACTTGCTGTGGGTTACAGCTAGTGCCATTAATATGAAACGATCAGACAAAAAAGCAACTTCTCCATTACTCTGTTTGCCAATGCAGGGAGAAAATCTAGGGAAATGAAATGAAATACATAGTGAGAGAGAATCCCAGACGCACGGTGCCATAGTTTGCAATGTGCTCAGCCCAAGCCATCTCAGAACTTTTAAAAAAAACAAACCCCAAACAAAATGTCAGATCAGCTGGTGTTGTATAAATAGACCCAGCACCATTGTTAAACCAAAGCCTGTTGGTTGAGGATCTGAACCCTGTTGCCCCCTTTTGCATTAACTCTAAATTCTGCCTGTTTTGTAAATACAGTGAAAACAAATGGTAGCTATAGTCTGAAATAAAAACTGTCTTGTGACCTTAACGAGCATTGCTGATCACTGTGCCATCTCAAGTTTTCTCCTTCACTAGGGGAATTCTCACTGGTCTGATTAGTTTGGCTTTCTGGCCCCACTGTGTCATGGAACTGAAAGGGGATCAACTGCCTGATGACGTGGCTTTCCCTGAGATGAATTTCACAAATAAATCTCAGATGTCAAGGTACCTGAAGGGTCAAAATCCATGTCCTGTGTATGTAAAATCCTGCCACAGGTTATGTCAGCTCTTTTTACAGGCCCAAAGTCCAGAGCTTGATGAGAGGCTCAGAGGCCTAACAAACAGTGAACAATATTAGCTAAGAGAAGCAGAAGAAACAAGAGACAACCTTGCTTTTACTAAGATAAGCATGGTCAGCAAAATGCCAAATGGGGAGCAGTAATTGGCACTCTTATCTGAAGCTGCAAACAGACCAAAGTATCCGTGTCAACTCCTCTGCAAGAAAAGATAGCCATGCTCTCCCCACATACCAACCTTGGGTTCATTGAAAGGTCCAAGCATGTCAGTATGAGCTATGACATCCTCCTCCCTCCCAGATGCCAGTGTCTGCACAATGAGCATCTTGAAAGACAATCTCTATTGCCACGTACTTTTCAATGTCTTTTTGCTTTAACCCTCAGATATGTACCTGTTGGACAATCAGAGGAGCTACTTCATTCCTATGGACCCCAAATCAGAATTCAACATATATATTTTATACTAATACACTTTATACATTGTTTAAAGGAAAACACCTGTGTACTAATTGTATGCCATATGTTAACCTGGAACCATGGGCGGAGACATTATGTAATCTTTGACTATTGGCTACTGTGCTTATCTAGTCTTGCTGCTCGACCTATCCAGGGGCTCGGGACCACCCACCCCGTCACTTCCCTCCACCCATGGAAATTCCATATAATCCATTGTAATCAATTGTTTGGCAGTGTCTCTGAGCCCAATAAGCAAAGTGACACTCCACCAGCGCTGTGCGTAATAAACCCATGTGCTTGATTCTACACGGTGTCCATTTTGTTCCTTCAGTACCAGTTGGGGATAAATGCTAAGTAGAACTGTGTTTAGCCATAGCTTAGATACTTAAATTATCCCCATATCAGAAACACACCATGCACATGTGATTGATAAACGGGGCTGGAGTTGCCTTGTACTCAGCATTAGGACTCGGCAAGATAAAAATGTTGCCTATCCAAAAGCAGCATCCATAAACCCTAGGAGGGAGAAAAATGGCATTGCTATAATGGGGTGGTCACATCTTGAAGAAACAAGCAAGAAAACAGCAAATGAAATAAAGGGAAGAGAATAGGCTAAAAATGGTTTCACCTGCCACAAATCAGATAGCCCAAGGTAACCTAATCTATCTAATGATACATTACTGGCCTGCGTCCCTAACATATTTTTACTTAGCCTGCTGGTCAGATCAAGTTTAAGGAAGAGGGACAGAGTTCTGAAAAACTGCACTATGAAGATATCATGTGTTCTTAAGCCACAGCTATCCCAGACAGGTGATCCTTGAGACTTTCCAGAGCCAGTCTAAGATTCACGAGGCCTGTGGGGCAAGTGTATTCAGATTAAACCAGCAAGTCTTTTTAGATTTTGATAAAAAGAAAAGGAGTACTTGTGGCACCTTAGAGGCTAACAAATTTATTTGATCATAAGCTTTCGTGAGCTACAGCTCACTTCATCAGATGTATGCAGTGGAAAATACAGTGGGGAGATTTTATATACACAGAGAACATGAAACAATGGGTTTTACCATACACACTGTAATGAGAGTGATCAGGTAAGGTGAGCTATTACCAGCAGGAGAGGAAAAAAACCTTTTGTAGTGATAATCAAGGTGTTTATTTGAGCATAAGCTTTCATGATACGGGTAATGCTGGAGAGAAATTACTTATGTTCACAGAATGCTTTTAATAGAATTTATTTTTTCCTTCTGGAAATTACTTATTTGGTGAAGGAAATTTCTCTTTGGTTATTTCACCAAGTAAACATCACATTTATTATAGTCAGAAAAAAACTGACATTTGCAAAGCTGAGCCTGCACATGTTCTTGTATCAGTTTCTGACTTCCTTCCTCACATTGTGATAACGCATGAATTATATATGGCAACAACTATGCTTTGTTTAAACTCTTATACAAAGCACTTCTTGACTACATTAAACAAATGGTTCTCTCCTTCGTACATTTTGACTGAATGTAATAACTGGAATAAGAGATTGCACCAGGGGGCCTGCTAGCTACATTGTGATTCTCTATAACTAAACAGAGCTGGTCAAATAATATTCATCAGATTAATAATTCATATATTTGTCAATTGTGAAATAAATTATTTGTGAATCATTTTACATTATTCAAACCTTTTAGTTGTTTTGATAATTTATTCAGAGTTCACTTCAGCTCTGGGATGAATAACATTCATACCCAGAGCACAATTTTTAATATTAACATGGTAGAATTTGGCTTTGTGCAGTAATGACCAGAATATAATTCTCATTTTTGTCTAGATGCTTAAAACCCTGGCTTTTAGTGTTAATCTCATAAATTAGGGCTTGCTCCTGAACCTATTGGGACCTTAGTCATGGACATTAATCAGACTGTTAATGAGTTAATGTTTGGAAAGTGTTTTGGAGATAGTAGTATGTGCAAATATTATTGGCTGATCATGTTAAAATGGCACTCACTGATCCACTAATTCACCTCACAGTTCAGTGCACTCTCAGGTTAGGCTTCTAGGTTCTGGGAGGAGCAAGAGACAGCGATCAGAAAGTGGAGTGGGTACATGCTGAAGAATTTTCTCCCTTTAAAAATGACCTGATGCCACAGAAAGGTACTATGGGAAGAGCTAAAGTAACAGCAGGGATCAAGTTTGGAAACAATAGTGGAAACTGTGGCTCAGAATTAAACATTAGGTGAAGACTCAAGGATCTTGATATCATCTTTATTTTTATGAATCAGCACCCTGGGGGGACAGAATCCGCTTCCCCAAGTGCTTGTAAGAGAGTGAGAAGAGGTGATGAAGTATGAAGCAGGGAGACTCCTGTGCACAGCTGGTAAACATTTACTCCTCGTCTCTCTAACAAGGGAAAAGTGTTTGATACATAAGGTTGCTTTCCACCCTCAACAACCAGCACAAAACTTGCTTGTTTAGGACTTGATAATGCTTCTATTGACACCAACTCTCTCCATTGATTTAAAAGGTGGCTGGACTGGGCCCTTAGGCATTTCTCATTGAACTGAATGTTCCAGCAAATGACAGCAAGGGCTGTTCCTGTCTCAATAAAATCACCAACACCCCAAAAAGACACTGGAGTTGAGAATAGCGTGAGCCACCCCCATTTGAACATAACAACTTAATAAGCCCCAAGGCATTAATTGCATCAAATCTATTTTAAAAGCATGGAAATTCACAGCTAAGGAACAAATTTCTGGTATCTAGTTACAATGCACACCTGCATCCTGTAGATCCATTCAGAATTTAACAGGAGTTCATTTATATGAATTTGAAATACTACTGTGTCAAATATTAACTCCCCTCTTTAATATGTATATAGTTGGCATTCAGAAGACTGACATCAGGAGACAATCACCTGGAGAGCATAAACAGATGATGTAAGTTTATTATGATTGGATCATCCCCAGCAACTGAAAAACAAACGTAATCATGCATTCACATAATTTACTCAGATCACCATACAAAAGCCTCTCTTTGCCTCTTACTGTCACTGTACAGGGATCCATCATGGCAGCACTTGTAGGCAATTATTATAGATCATGGATTCTAGCTAGTCACAATGCAGATGAAAATTTCTCCCTAGATTTCTTTTAAATTTAAAGAAAGCTTTACTTTGATAGAAATAAAACTAAATAAGATTCCGTAGAATTCTACTCTTCCACTGATGCAACTAGATTCAAATCTGTGGGCATACATGGGTGTAACAAAACAGAAGAGGGCCTAATAGTTTATATTTACATGGCATGTCTCATCCAGAAGGATCCCAAAGTTCTATCAAGATACTGCTTCCAGCAATAATCTGGCTAAGGGCCTCACCTTCCCACCTTTGCTCCCATGACTTGATGGAATGTACAGGACCAGATCCTGAGAGGTTGTGGGTATCCTCGATCCCAGCTGATCCGATGTCATGCAGCGTCTGAGATGCCAATATATTATAAGCTATCACATTCAGCTTCACCTTTTAGTACCCCAATCATGTGATAATGCCAGGAAAAAGAAAAATTCACAAGATAGTCAAAGTCCACAAGGGAAGAACATACAGAAAACTTTAGCGTGAAGAAACCTGCCATAGAAGAAGATTGAACATTCTGTGCTACACACAAGAGTTTGCCCTACTGAACCACGCATGCCTTTAGGTCACTGAGACCCAGGGCTTGCATACTAATGACAACAGCTGCTGTCCACAGCACATGAAACTTTTGAACAAGGAATGCTTCACATACTGATTTTTCTTTGCTTTCTTTTTTGTGTGTATTGCTAAGCCAAACCCAGGAGAAATTAAAAAGCTTGAATGAGTGCAGCATTTATAAAATTGTTCTGCACATTCACAGCAACTATATTCTAGATAAGTGTTTTAGTTGTACATGCCTTAAGCTCACAGTTTGGTGAATAGTTTGCTGTGAGATAATTCTGAATGTGCTGTAGGTTTATCTTCTTCTCCCTCTCTCATTTTTCCTTAGGCTACATTCTATTTATTCAGACACCTTGGATAAAGCCAGAAGACTCACTGAGCCTGTAACTCTATATAGGAACTGGTGAACGGAATTGTTGCTATTGTGACATCTTTTCCACTCATGTCATCCCCCAAAAGCTCCCTCCTTGGATGTGCATGCACACACAAACTCTTCCTACTTGACTTAATCTCAGAAGAAATACAGATCAGTCTTTTCAATCTGTTTCTTTCATGAAAAGCTACATTTCTCCCATGGAACCATCATACCAAACTGGAAGTCCAAGAGTATCACCACCCTTTTCTCAGTGGTACCCTCATCTCTCCCTTCCTCAGACAGGCATTCCCTAGAGACACAGGATTCCCTAGAGGGGCTCGGTTTTCAGTTTGCTCGGTGCTCAGAAGCTACATTTCTCCCATAGAACCATCATACCAAACTGGAAGTCCAACAGTATCATGACCCTTTCCTCAGTGGTACCCCTCATCTCTCCCTTCCTCAGACAGGCATTCCCTAGAGACACAGGAGAAAAAACTTGCCTCCAATTTCAACCTCCCCTCCTCAACGTGAATAGTAGGGGCTATACTTGGATACACAAAAAAACCCTCTCTTGGGGTTGTAAGCACTGCCTGATTCCCAAAATTATGGAGAACAATTGAATTCACCATTCAAAACTCTCATCCCCTTTATATCACTATATATACTCTACTACTCTGTTCCCATGACAATTCTATGCACTGTCTTAAATCTTATACACAAAAGCCACAATCCTGCAAACATGCCCTCACTTAAATTTAGTGAAGGTGAATTCACCTGTGCACAAGTGTTTGATGGTTATTAACTGGTGTTCTACAGTTAAAGGCACTGGCCAAGATTTTCCAAGAACAGGTGCCTGAAGTTAAGCTCCTAAAGTCTATATTTTTTATTTAAGAGGCTTGGTTTTCAGTTTGCTCGGTGCTCAGAACTTTGATTATCAAACCACTTACTTCACAAACCTAAATATGTATTTAAAAACTTAACTTTAGCATCTGCTTTTGGAAACTCCCAGCCAACAATTTCAAAATGTAGCTGAATCCCCTCCCTCCCACCTCAGTATAAAACCAGGTGATTTCAGTTTGCAAATATAAGTAAGTGATGGATTTGTGGAATGAGAATCTGCATTGGCAAAATTTGAAAATCTTCGAGCTGCACATTAATATCTTCTACCTGTGAATTCACAAATGTTCATAAAGTGATGGGGCTCATTGCTAACACAACAGTTACAGCAGTGAATTCATAAATATGCATAGATGACATCATCTCTTCAGTATAATGGTCTTTCTGAGTCACCAGTTAAAGACAACTTTCTGTGATTTGCTCTAGGGGCCTTAGAAAATACTTTAAAAATATTTAAGAGCAGAGTTTTACAAAACCCCCAAAATATCTTGTCCTGTTTTTAAATCACTGGAATATGACAGAATGACTAGAAAAATACCAAAGTATTTTTCTTATTGAATTCTTAAACATTACACTTGGGGAAACAAGATCCTAGACACTTTAGCAGGACATCCACAACCCAGTCTGCGATTTGGTTTGAGCTCTTAGACGTTCAATGAATCTCGTATGTCACTAAAATGTTGTATGATGATGTGAGTGTCAGGATATAATCTGTTAAAATGGATATACTAAGCTACAGTCATTCCTATTAAAAAGTGCTCAAATTTGAAAATTGGGCCCACCATCTCTGTGCCAATACAAGGAAATTAGCAAACATGATGAATGAATTGGCATTGGTTTAAAAAGAAATAAATAGCATATTTTTAGTAATATCCTTCAAAAGCTTTCAGTAAGGATAGTTTTAATGTTATCTGAGAGTAAAATCCAAACATTTTTAGAATAACAACTTGAAGCAAGAAAACAGTAAGAAATACTGATAATATTTCCCAGTGTATTAGAGCAAAAATCTGATTCCCAGAAAATACTTTTGAGTTGTTTTACAGATATTTTATAATGTTTGCAATGAAGGTGGATTAAACTTACCTGTATGTCACTGTCAGTCCAGTGATACCTGAAAGGAACTTGCATGATTGTGAGGAACATTTCCTGAGCAAAGCTAGCCATAGTGAGACAATGGAAACAATCCATTCCAGATAGCTAGTGCTGCTACATACACATAAATCCAAATTTTGGGTCATAATTTACTCTATGTACCCAAACTAGAATTGAGTTTCCTAATGATGAATTGGGGAAATATTAGTCAAGCTCATTCCTTTTGGAATCAACAAAGAGTATACCGCACATACAAAAGCATTTCAGGCTAGGAAGAACCCAAACTCAGATCCTTTTAATGGTACCAAACTTAATAGCCTTGTTCTGGTAGATAGGATGGCTAACAATACTGGAAGAAATTCCCTGCCTTGCTGAAATCAACAGTAGTTGTATGTGAGTAAGGACTGAAGAATTGTATCCAAAGTGGTTAACCTTAATTACATTTTCATCCTCAAAAACTCTGCGTGCAGTAATAAAAATGGGTTAACTTCTGTTGTGCCTTGTCACTTGTACCCTGCTTTTCCCCTTTTAATACAATGTAATCACCATTTAACAGTTACTCCATAGGAAATGGATGAGTGTTTGCAATTCTTTTGAAAGTAATATCATTAAATACCAATATTCATCTACTGCCAAACCAAGAGAGAATCTAGTTTTTATTGTTTAATGTACAAGTACAGTAACTAATTAGTATTTTTATGAAGGGAAAAATCCTTTAAAATGTACACGCCAATTAGTGGAATTAGCTTTGGAAAGTCATATATCATTAGGTTCTGTCCTCTGCCATTCAGTCAGTTAGAGTTCATCTCTCTTATATGAACAGTTCTTTATTTTCCAACCTTTCTAGTGCATTGACTTCATGCTGCTCACATCAGCTGACATTGCACCAGTGCCATACATTGTTACCTTCTGTCACATCTGCTTAAATGTGACATGACATGTATGTACTGAGACACAACCTGATGAAACACAGAGCTTCAGAAATTTAAAGCCAAGCCCTTTCTTAGCACTGGGGACAAGAGCATAAGCTCAAACTCAGCTAACACAAAAAGTACTGTAGGCAGCAATAAATACATTTGTTTACTAGCTACCTGAGTTAAACGGGAACATCTCCATCTTTTAATGTAAAAATATTTGCAGTGTCTAAATTCATAAATAAATCATTGACATTTCATGATTTCAACACATATTTTTCTGCCACTGCTGATCCTGCAGTTCTGAGCGTGACTTCATCTCTGTGCAGAGGGCCAGCAGAACAGAGAAACACCATTAGATCCCAATTAAGTACTGGTCCTGTGCACCAGGGGCATTTTACACTGTAAGAACTGCAAAAACATCCTACATGGACAATTAGATGGTGAAGTAAATCAACGACAGATTGACCAATTGACTCATCCGATGTCAAATAAAAACTAAAATGCTTGCACTTGAGAAATTCATTGTGCCAGATCCTTGCTGTAAATCTGCACTGCTCCACTGAAATTAATGCTGATTTACACCAGCTGAGGAAGCAGTCTTTTTACTCCAGTTTTGACCAAATCTAGAGACCTTACTCAGTCAGAACTCCAAGGACTCAGCTCTTTGGGATTTAACGTGAGCTCTGAAGGATCACGGATTACCAGAATATGCCATTAGGGGAATACGCTTTCTTTTTCTAATCAATGTATTGCTGCTGAAAGGTGCCAGACTGGTAGTTTTAAGGAATTAAATCACTTAGCTGAATATCAGTTACAACACAGAACACTGGCTCCTTCTCTGCAGCTCTCTTTCCAGCAGTGTGAATGCTGGATGTTTAATTATCAGTTAATATTGAAAATTATGCTAATATATAAGATACTTTCAAAAGTGCACACACCAAACCCTGGCACACATCTGTGTGTTCATGTGCAAGCCAGGGGCTGCACAAAGAGAAGATGGGCATCTGAAAGTGTGCATGTGTGTCTTGTAAATCAGGCCGATAGTGCCAGTGATTGCTTAGCCAATTGGTTAGCACCATTTGAGGCAAGTCAAGCTCAGAAAGAACTCATCCAGGAAGGTGAGAACAAAGATCTTGGACTTTTACCTACATTTGGTTCCTCAGTTCTTAGGTTGGAGAAGACAAAATAAAGAGGACAACTTGGGTTGAGCCACAAACCACCTTACTGAGATTTCAGGGTTTTTCTTCCTTTCTGCTGGAGTACTGTTGCATCTTTTCTTGACTATGGCAGTCATTAAGTGAAGAACAAAATCAGCAGTTTATCACTTTTAGTTCTGGATGCTTGGTAATTTTTTTCTTGTGCTGTAGAAGTTACAGGTCTCCTGTGAAAAGACAAAAGAAAAATCAATACTTATGTTGAAAAGGAAGCTTGTGTATTTAACTTCACAAAAAAAGTTCTTGCTTAAGCTCCAGGAACAGAAACAGTAATAGAAAAGTTATGAATGCCTAGACTTAATTACCGAAGTACACACAAAAGCAATATTGCCTTCCCAAGTGCTGGAAGACAGAGCAAAAAATATGGTTTTCATTTATTTCAGAAGAAAATATTTCTAAGGAAAATAAAAATGGACTGATAATGTTTTTAAATTCGCATTTCAACTATTTTTGTACCTTTTCCAAGAAGAAAAATACTTACCTTTCATTTAACACTGATATCTGTCTACAGTGATTTGTTGATCCAGTGGAAAATTAAAAAAGAAAAATGAATTCCCCACAGTTAAAGCGTAAAGGGGAAAAAAAGGTATGATTGTCTGTCACTTGTTGGCAAGAATGATTGCATCAGCTGTGTAATCTTTTTGTTCCTGTTCTCTGAATATTTCAGTGTGTTCAGCTGGACATTCTAAGGATGAAGAAACTTAAGATAATTTATGATGCTTTCAGGAAAAAAAGTGATAAATTTGAAATCCTGTGGTTTATATTTTTTTCTTGAATGTTGGAAACCAGCTCTATAAGAGATGTCAAAGAAAGCATTTTCTCTGGCTGCTACCCAAATAAGATACTAATGGGGAAAAAAATGTAGCTCCTAAGCTGTCTTCTGAGTCATACTAGATTGGCCGGACCTAGCAAAATAATTCAGTGTAGGATTCTCTACAATATTAATATACATATCATTGCATTTCCTACAGAAATTGCTTCCTAATTTCATATTAATTATAAGAACTTGTCACACATTGACTCATCCAACAGGGTGAGAGGCTAAAATTATCTATAGATTTATTCTGTTAACAACCAGAGCATGTCATTTACCTAATAAAACTCATCTATTAAGACTAGAAATTAGTAATGTATATTGCTAAGCTTCTCTGGGATTCCTGGTCTGTTGGTACTTGTACATTGGTAAATTGCCTGTCAAGACAAAGATGCCCAGCAAAATTAGATTTTCATATGAAAATGGGGGAGGGCAAAAAGACACTACCAGCAAAAGGGCAAGCAACTGAACCATATTATGAAATGTATAGCTGTAGGGGTGGGGAATGACAATAGTTGACAGTTGCTAATTGTTGCTCCTTTTATTGCTTGCCCTTTATCTAACTCGGGGTAATCCCTATAAACATCTATGGATCTTGGGGGCTTAAACAAGACAATAACTTAATATGAGGGAGTCCTTTGAGGTCTGGATCAGCCATCAATAAAGGATATAAAATCATAGAAGTGTAGCTCTGGAAGAGACCTCAAAAAGTTATCTATTCCAGTCCCCTGGCTCAAGATAGGATTGTGATGGGTTGGATCACCCTTGGGGCTGCCAACTGGTCTGCCAAGATGACTCCTGCCCCTGCCTTCCCTGCCAGCTTGGGACTACAGAACCCTGTCTGGTTGTGCCAGACATGTTTGCTGGCTACAAACACAGACCCAGATCTGAACCATGTCCCACAAACTGCAGGCTTAACTGAAAGCAGTGTAAGAAGTGTTCCTGTTTCTAACACTTGGATGCCCAACTCGCAATGGAGTCCAAACCCCCAAAAATCCATTTTACCCTGTATAAAGCTTATACAGTGTAAACTCATAAATTGTTCGCCCTCTATAACACTGATAGAGAGATATGCACAGATGTTTGCCCCCCCCCCCCGGTATTAATACATATTCTGGGTTAAATAATAAGTAAAAAGTGATTTTAGTAAATACAGAAAGTAGGATTTAAGTGGTTCCAAGTAGTAACAGACAGAACAAAGTGAATTACCAAGCAAAATAAAATAGAACACGCAAGGCTATGCCTAATATGGTAAGAAAACTGAATATAGATAAAACCTCACCCTCAGAGGTGATCCAGTAAGATTCCTTTTACAGACTAGTCTCATTCTAGTCTGGGTCCAGCAATCACTCACACCCCCTGTAGTTACTGTCCTTTGTCCCAGTTTCTTTCAGGTATCCTTTGGGGTGGAGAAGCTATCTCTTGAGCCAGCTGAAGACTAAATGGAGGGGTCTCCCAAGGCTTTATATAGTTTCTCCTTGTGGGTCTAAACCCCTCCCTCCACCTGTGCAAAGTCCAGCTCCAAGATGGAGTTTTGGAGTCACATGGGCAAGTCACATGTCAATGCATGACTCAGAACTTTACAGGCCAAGCCACATAGCCAGGAAAGCTCAGATGTGGATTGGCGTCTATCAAGATCTATTGTCAGCTTAGGTGTTTCTTGATTGGGCACTTAACTTGCACATTCCTTTCTAAAGAAGAGGACCAAATGCCTTACTAAGACTACTTAAAATCACACAAGTACACAGCCAATATTCATAACTTCAGATACAAAATACATGCATACAAATAGGATGAATACATTCAGTAGATCATAACCTTTATAGAGATATGTTATATGACATATGTAGCATAAAATATATTCCAGTTATGTCATATATACATTCATAAGCATAGTCCCATAAAGCATGATGGGGTGCAATGTCACAAGGATGGTATAATAACTAGACCATTCTATTACCTGTTCTTAAAAACACCTAATGACTGAGATTCCACAACCTTCCTAGGCAATTTGTTTCAATACTTAACTACCATGTCAGTTGGGAAGTTTTTCCTAATGTCCAAACTGAACCTCTCTTGCTGCAATTTAAGACCATTGCTTTTTCTCCTATTCTCAGAGGTTAAAGAGAACATTTTTCCTCCTCCTCCTTGTATGTACTTGAAAACTGTTATCATGTCCCCAGTCAGTCTTCCCTCTAGACTAAACAAACCCATTTTTTTCAAACTTCCCTCATAGGTCATGTTCTCTAGACCTTTATTCCTTTTTTTTTTGCTCTTCTCTGGACTTTCTCCAATTTGTTCACATCTTTCCTGAAATGTGGAGCCCAGAACTGGACATAATATTCCAGCTGAAGCCTTATCAGCATGGAGTAGAGCAGAAGAATTACTTCTCATGTTGCTTACAGCACTCCCACTAATGCATCCCAGAATGATGTTTGCTTTGTTTGTAACAGTGTTACGCTGCAGTCTCATATTTAGTTTGCGATCCACTATGACCCCCAGATCCCATTTTTCAGTACTCCTCCCTAGGCAGTCATTTCCCTTTTTGTATGTCTGCAGTTGATTTTTCCTTCCTAAGTGGAGTACTTTGCATTGGTCCTTATTGAATTTCATCCTATTTACTTCAGACCATTTCTCCAGTTTGTCCAGATCATTTTGAAGTTTAATCCTATTCCCCAAAGCACTTGCAACCCCTCCCAGCTTGGTATAATCTACAAACTTTAGAAGGGTACTATCTATGCCATTATCTAAATCATTGATGAAGATATTCAACAGAACCAGACCCAGGACCGCTCCCTTCCAGCTTGACTATGGACCACTGATAACTACTCTCTGGGAATGGTTTTCCAGCCAGTTATACACCCACCTTACCATAGCTCCATCTAGGTTGTATTCCCCTAGTTTGTTTATGAGAAGGTCATGCGAGACAGTATCAAAAAACTTCCTAAAATCAAAATCTATGCTTCCATTTTCTTTTTGTTTGTCTTCCCTGCCAGTCTCTTTCCCCCAGCTGACAATATATTTATATATATATAAGAATTTATTTATGGTGGGGTAGGAGTACGGAGGGAATCAAAAGCTAACATAGCCATATTTGTTCTGAACATTTTCACAAGGAAGTACTGATGACAGGAACTAATCAGAGCAGAATGATTTATACTAGCCAATCAATGTAGAAAGATTTGCATCACCTGTATAGTCAAACAGAGATAATTCTAAAGCCATCATGCAAATCCATGTATTCCTATTGGTCAACAGCAGTCTTGAGCTCAGAGACTGTTTATTCAGTAAGTGTAGATTTCCCAGATTTGGCCTTTAAAAGCAGTGGGCACCAGTGGACTGTTGTTCTTTCAGTCTCAGAGACACACTAAGATCTGAGATTTGTCTTCACAAAAGAGTGCAAAAACAAGTCTCTACTTTGCAGTGTTGTTAATCTGTAAGAATAAGTTAAATCATTTCAGGCATCTGCAAACATAAGCCACACCCACTGGTGACAACTAGCTCAAAAGAGAGTACAGCAGGAGTGATTTGATGGTAGGTTAAAACAAACAAACAAACAAAACCTCCTAGTGAAGGTTAGAACTTTACAAGTCTTACATTCAAAATGATTGCCTCTAAGCACTCTTATCCTGCTACTTTCCTACTCTTTGAAAGGTATTCTTTACCAAAGATCTTATGTGTACTTACCCACTTAGACCTAACTGGTGTAAATTTTCAAAAAGATGTGAGCAAAATATGGTGCATCCCAGCTGAGCACAACTTCAGGTTGTGCTCAGCTGGGATACAATCTCACTGTGGTGTTCTTTAGAGTACATCAAGGAATTATGTAGCTGGGTCAGTGCACAGACACGGATGGCCATATGAAAATTTGGTCCAAAATAATTGAACATGTTAAATGACCAACTGTAACTAGGAATTCATCTGTTATTGACACCTGCCAAATTACACACACACACACAAATAAAGCTGATGAAGGCCTTTTGGGCACTGTTAAATGAGTATTTTTCTAATACACAATACTGAATTAGTGAGTTCAATCTTTTCTTTGTGCTGCATTCCACTACTAGGCAACCACTGCAACTCCTAACAAATGAATACATTAATTTGCATTTAAAAGTAAATGAAGGAGAGTGCTGGTGGCTGGTTTTATATGAATAGAGGAACCATTTGGGTATTAGACAGAGGAGTCTTGATGCAAATTAGGACATAACTAAACTACCAGTCTTGCAATTCTCATTCATCCCTTACTTAAACAACTCACGTAGGAGTCCTGGTTCCTGAGAAAGGACTCGGGATGGTTGGATTGGTCATCAACATAGATGTATCTCAAAGTTCAGGTTCAGTTGGGTAATCACCCAAAAGCACAGGTGTTTATCCAGACTTTTTGGTTCTGTAAAACATGACACCGTTTCTTTCTCTTTATTCTAGATTTTGAAAAAGAAACATGCTTCAAATGGGTGTCCAATTATATTTTCTGGCTATATTTGGTGCTCTAATGTTGCCCACACTTGAGAGCGGTATTGCCACATGTGTACACCACACAAGCAGGTGAAAAGAATAATTTAGCAAGATCTGATGGTGTTTCTCAGTCCAGAAATAATTTCTGATTCAATTTTTAAAAGGAACATAATTCTGGGCTGGTAACCTACTTCTATTTTTCTTTTATCTGTTCAAATAGCGTATGTGATTCTATGTTGTTCTTTCTAAAATAAACTCTTCAATGCTGTGATTATTTTAAAAAAGAAAAGAAAATCAATGACATCTCAGCACTGATAAGTAGCTCTCAATAACAGAACAGAGAAGAGTGAGGAATGGATAATAGTTAAGGAAACTAATTTCAGTTGCAAGCTGATAAAAGGATTAATAGAAACAACTAAGTTTAAAAAAAATCAACCCCCTCCCAATAAAACACCATCAACCTTGACAGAGGCACCCTTATATTTGTCCCAGTAAAGGCAAAAAAGGATCACATCTAAAAGATGATGGCTAAGAAGCTTCACCCAGGGGTGGACAGGGCTGGTGAAATGCAGGCTCCAGAAATGTGATGTCTATGACTTTTGGAGCTATCATCATGTCAACGTTTTGTCATGATTTTTCATAATGGTCTTTGCATAACTACCCATTGACATCTTATCGCATTTGCTCGGATTTTGTGTAGTTAGCATACTGTGCACCATGCAGTTTTCTTAGTATGCAAAATACCAGCAAAAAGTTTGACATAATGACTCATTAAAATTTAAATCTTATTATACAAAGCCTCATTCAAGTCAAGATCCATAGTATAGAACTGCAGGGGTACATTTTTTACCTGGTGAGAGGAATGAGTCATGCGATTCTCATTATGGTTAATGGAAGGAATACATCTAATGCCTCTGGAAGTGTACCTCACAATTCATATTCAAATCATATTGAAAAATGGCTACTTCACAGCTGCATTTCAAACTTTAAAACATGTCTGTTTCCAATTTGTGGGGGACAGTATTGCATCTGGAAGACGGCACTCCCGCCCCATGTCATTAAT
Source organism: Natator depressus (assembly GCF_965152275.1). NCBI lineage: Eukaryota > Metazoa > Chordata > Testudines > Cheloniidae > Natator > Natator depressus. The sequence goes on along the minus strand of NC_134242.1, from coordinate 68,015,893 downwards.
CCTCTTAGCCACAAGAACAAGTAAGTCCTTCTACAGACTGAGGTGCGGAACAGTACCTGAGTTAACATGTCTCTCATTGCTATCATCCTCTGCCTACTCCTGCCAACAGCCCAACATCCTTCCCCTTCTATCCACCTCTGTTGGGGATAAACCTCAATATCCATGCAAAAATGGTTATTAATATATTATAATTTATTATAATGTAGGCCATTAGAAATCTTCTCTTGCCTTAACCGAAGTATAGAAAGTATATAGTTATTTTCATATACATGATGCTTGGAGAATAGCAGCTTATGTTTTATTTGCTTGTTTTATTAAATAAGGGCTTTCAGACTAAAGAAATTTCTAGAAAGTCTCTGTTTTCTTCCACTAAGTGAGAGGCAGGAAAATCTTCAAGGAGCATACCTCCTCCATGCCCATAAATCTGTGCTCATCACCGAGTCCCCTGTAATCAGTTGGTCCCTCGGTCCAGTGGTCACTCCCGCTAGGCTGTGGGAGGGGCCTTTAGCAGTGGGTGGGCTTGTGCCCACCCACTTCCCGGGTTTTCCAAAAAGACCTGTATGTCCAGTTGCAGACTCAGAAATTCTGTTATGAAACTGCTTTCCAATTTTGTTGGAATAGTCTATATAGTTTATTTTAGGTAATGTTAGAAGGAGATATTGGAATATTACTGCGATTTCTGCTTTTGTAGAGTGTGTTTGGTAGAAGTTTTATTTGTGAATTGTGAATGAAGCTATTGAAAATTGTAATCTTGGAACCTGTGTGGTTAAAAGGCAGACAACCAATGGGAGCACCTTCTCAAACAATAAGACACCTCCCTCCTTCCTATAGGCTATAGAGATATTCTTCATCTAGGATTACAAAGAAAGGTGGTGTGTAGGCAGTACCTGGTTTACCAAAACTAGGCCAAGAGCCTCTTATTTCTCCTTCTGTCCCCCTCCTTTCCTCAACAGAGGAAAATACTCAGTTTAAACCCACAAAAACATTCTAGACATATTCTTATTGATGTGATTTATATTAAAAGAAATCTAAAGTCTTCATTCATTTAATTCTAAAGAAAACAGGGATAGGTGGGAAGAGTTTTGGTTATTTCTGCCACATGTTTCCACTTACAGATGAAAATCTTTGCATATTTATTGAATGCTTAAGATGGTGTAAGTGTTTTTTGTGATGTTTATTGAAAATCTTTTGTATCTCAGTACAAGCGATTAATGTCATATCTTCTTGATGCCACTGCTGTGTGAATATTGAGAAGTTTTATATACCAATATGGAATCAAATGACCTTGCGATAACTGGTTATTAGTATAAGAACCTATTGGAGTAAAGAATGTTTATATTAATTGGGCAATTAATTAGGTATCTGACAATGCTTAGGCAACTTTCTGGATAAACTCATTAAAGACCAAAAGCCACCTCTTCAAGAATTGTTAAGAACAGAACATGTCTTCTTTGAGAATTATTTAAGTGAAAGACTCTCTTTAAGAATCACATAAGTTTTGAAAGACTATTTTAAAGCTGAAAGTCTTTTATATAGAAAGTAGATGTGTTTGGAATCATTTGAAACAAACAGAAGTTCAATTTCAGCTCCTATTAAAATACTGAACTGTCCAAAGGGATGTTTCAGAAAACTGAACTGAATACATGAGAGTTGAAACTCTCTGCATTAATGACACTCTGAGAATTTTCAGCCACAAGGACAAAGACAATTATCATCCTGCTGTGTATGTGTTATCAGACTGCTTACTCATTAGCAGAAAATGTTACCAAGACCATCTCATAAAGGTGTTGAGTCAGTGAAAGGGTGAGAGCAGCTGATATTTAGACACTGCCAAGCCCCTGAAAAAGGTGCATCTTCCACCTTCAGTAAGACTGGGAAAAGAAATGTATAAAATCTCTTTGATTTGAAATACCGACTGTTTGCTTGCTGGAAAGAGATGAGATGAACAACAGAAGACAGAACAAAAAAGCCACAATACAGCATCAAGAAGAAGTAACCTTCTATTTCAGCACTGCTTCTGCAACATGATGACACCCCCATGTCGGCCTGAGTAACAACCAAGACTGCTGCTTTCCAAATTATTACCTAGATCATATTTGCAGCATAGATTCCAAAGCCTTTGAAGCTTGGTATGGTGGATATGAGCCAGCCAACTTAAAGGCTGACCAGTTCCCCATAATATGACTATGCTCCTTACATAAGGACAAGGAGCCTGAGGACTCAAGGCTGATGGGGGCGGGGGCGAGGGGGCAGGGAAACTAGGACTGGCTGATCAAGTGGATTGGGAGACACGGGCAGAGACTGGGACTGGCTGGGGAAGGAGATTAGGGTAAAGAAGTTGGGAGGAACCCGGGGCTGGGAGGGATTCTAGAGAAGTAGGATTAGGACTTGCTGAAAAAGGAGCCTGGGATGAGTAGGCAGGGTGGGGAAGAGACAGGACTGGGAAAGGAATATGGACATGTTAGAAGGGAAAGGGCTGAATGTTGTGCCCACCAGAGCTGACTCCTGCCCTCCAGAGCCTGAAATGGACCCCAAGATTCCTGACTCCTACCATTCATCTGCTGTGAGAAAATATCATTAGAAACTGACTGGCAAATAGAACCATTGCCCTCTAGTGCTGGTCCTCAGAGGATGACAACTTACTACTGTTATCAGTTACTCCATTGGCTCCAATGACAGAGGTCCATGTGGGACATCACAGATGAGTGGGTGCCAATATCATACCACATCATAGAATTTGTTTGTTCAGTTTGCTATTTAGAAACCTAGAAAAGTATACACAAACCTATACGAGAAGAGCATTCATGTAGCTAAGTCAAGCACTCAAAATTAGGAAATGCCAGATTCAAGGTTGCTTATACAATCTTAATTCAGCCCCCTTCTGTGTATGCATTATGTGGGGAAAAAGTTTGTAATTAAAGAATATATCACAGTACATATGTACAACTGGGCCGATTTAAATTACATAGACATTGTTCAACATACTTCTTTTGTGTGTCATATGCTATATATTGGGTGGGCAATAGGAATCATAGTTCATTTAATGATTAATTGATTGATCAATTTATGATTAATTTAGCCCAAAGTGAAAATTACTAGTACAAGGGCCCAATTTCTGCTCTGACAAGGCACAAAACTCCTGTTGGAGCTGAGGGAAATAACTGAGCCCCAATAGGGTAAAATATTTATCCATTCCAACCATCTAGGGTTATCACTGTCCCTGTTAAAATCCTTGTATTCCATTCCACTGCTGGGACACACTGGCTCTGTTGAGTTTTATTGCATATTGTACATTTCTGATCTTCACTTCAGAAACCACAAGACTACCTACTGAGTCAAAGAAAAATTACCATACCAAGTTCACCTTCAAATTATGCTGTATTGCTTTTTTGCTTTTCTTCTGTTTCTAAATCATAGCGTATTGATTTTCCCTTCACATTGCACTGGAGGGGCTGAATCCCCCTTAATAGCCCATAATGATCATTATTTTCCTTTCTCCAAATCATATCAAGTGGATTTTTCCTTTACTTTGAATTGTGCTCTGTTATTTACAATAGGTCATTGCCCAGTACAGTTGCAGGGTGTCAGTTCAGGTTAATATTGTTAAAAATTTATAATAGGTAAAAAAAAATACCATCTGCTATTGTGTCCTACTATTCATTCCATTGTTGTAAGCACTTTTCAAATATATGCTCTTCAATTTATATTCTACTTCCCAATAAGTTGAACAGTGCATTATACTTATCTGAAAATTGTTGAGATGATTATATCACACAACGTTTTATCTCTTTCACATCATTCAGCATTGGCTTCTAATCCCTACTGCACATTGTGCTGTGCTGATTCATCCCTCAACTTTTGTAGTACTGGCTGTTGCCCCAAATTACACATCACATTATATTCACTCCCCAGTTATCTAGGTGCTGTAAAGGGGCACCCAGCCCTACATGGCACAGCCTCCCCATCAAAAGTTCTTTTTCCTCAATAATCTTTCTGTCCTCAGCTTGCTCGGCGGAGGTTCAAGTTGTTGATCTGGAACCATATTTCTAGCTATATTTCACACAACTGATAAGAGATCAAGTTAGGCCTTATTTCTTAGATTCGGTATGTCACCCACATCCCCTCCAAATCATGCCGCCTCCTTGGGTTGTTTGGCTTTCTCTCCTTGAGCGCACCAGCTGCAGACCTTTGCTATACTCCTCCTTGTGACGGAACAACTCTGTACATGCTCTTTTTATTGAGGCAATGAACGGGCGGTTTAGGCTTCAGCCACCTTCCCTTCCCCCCATTCCTCTTTACCCCTCCATGTCCCTCACTGCTCTAACACCATCCCCATGCTGCTCTACACCCCCCCCCATGTCCCTCACTGCACTAACCCCACCCCTTGGCACACACGACTGGATGTGTCCCTAACCCGAGGGCTCTGGGGGTGCACTGTGGAGGGTGGGGCAGGGGTGGTTGAAGGCTGGAGGGCAGGGAGCTCAGTGGATAGTACAGGAATGGCTTTCTGCTGCATTCTGGCTCCACAACATCACTGTTAGCAGGGTAAACAGTGAGGCACTTCTTAGAGGACTAGAGACATGCCAGGACCCCAGCATACGTATCCTACACAGCTCTTTACACACCCAAGCAACACATCCCATATCTAAACTTCTATTTTTAGCAGTGTAGTGCCCTGCTGCCTCCCCAGCCTCTCTCTGCCACAGTGAAACACAAAAAGGAAAAATTAAAGTCTCTAGAAAGCAATTCCCTTTGGACTTCCCCACTACTGTGACCAGAGAGAGAACCTTCCCCCTAACCAAACCTTCTTATCAAGTCTTCAGTGTTAAAATTCATTATCACAAAAGGTAAGGTCACCTCCATATTCCAAAAAAAGTGTTTGATCAGGTGTTTGGAGGAAGAGTCACAGTATAGGTCCCTTATATCAGGATTAATGTCTCCTAATCACTTCTGTAGGTTCCCCAGATTTCCTTTCTCCATGTCCAGCAATTCAAAATCCCTCTTGATCTCCACCTCTTTAGACCCTCCACATTGATCAGGGTGAGTGTTTTTGATTTGCATATCCATAAGTCTTCCCTAGAAGAATTAGTTTTCACCCTCCTGCAGAAGAAACCCTGTTTCTCTCTCTTTTGACCCAGATCTCGTCACCTTGAGTCTCCTTACTCTTTGTATAAATATATATTGCTAATGTTTCTTTAGCAACAGCTGGCATTCTACAAGGGGAGAGAAGATTGCTGTTGATTAAGACTCAGAATTGGGTGTCTCTCAGAAGACAATTTTTCTAGCTGTACTGAGTGAAGGAAAGGGGGCATTGGAGAGGTGTTGGGAAGAGATACAATAGGTAACCAGAGCATAGACAAGATGTTCACCACTGAAGAGAGAGGAAGATTCAGATCTTCTAGCTCTTTCTCTAAGTATGTCAAATGTTGAACAAATTCTGAAGACCTTTTATGATCCTTTATTTACTTAAAATGCTGCAACTTGTAGTTAATTACCATGGTTTTTAATATATATATTGCCTGCCCTCTTTAGTGAGTTATCTTTCTGTAACACTATAATACAACTGAAATTGTACTTAAGACTCATTACTTTGGGTGATGTCTCATTATCTGTTTAAAATGAAACATTGTGAAATGATTAACACACTTCTATAAAATCTGTCCCAATGACGGGAAGAATAATTAACTATCACGTGAGTGGGAAGTAATTGCTACATTAGCATGGCTGAACAGAAGCGCCCACTTGTTCCTACTTGTAAGGTAGGAATTTAAAAAAACAAAACCCCTAAGTTCTGTCATTTGATCAAAGAATATACTAAGAGATACTACCGGCTCCATTCCTTCCAATTCCATACATCAAATCCCAGATGACCAAGAAGATATATGGATGCCCACTCTGAGCAATAGTTGAAAAAGCAGTGATCTTAGCAAATTGTTTCATTTTTACTTTCAATCAATAAAACTGGTCCTTTGGTGAGAGTGGGACAATAAGGAGTAGATAATTGATGAAACACTGCTGTCCCCATCTGGAATGCCCAAGTAAACATACATTGGAGAGAGAACAGAATAGCTTGACGCTGAGTTGCTGATCTGCTACCACTGCTACAGCTCATCAATTGGTTTAGTAGGTCTGGCTGCAGCACATGTCCTGAAGTAGGCACGTTTCCACATAGTGGTCAATGCCCTACTAGTTCTCTGCTGATCTCCTGCGCAGCCCCTTCATGCTGCTACAGGACAGCAGAGCTACATACTAGTGCCAGTGATGCAGAACCTGACAAAGCTGTCTGTGACCTGCCCACATTACACAGCAAAGAGACATAGCTGTTTAGAGTCTGCCTCCCCCTCTTTCACCCATGTAGAAGGATGAGTCATCAAGGAAAGCTGTGAGTGTATTCAACAGGTGTACATGCTGTACCTATTAGTTGACAGCTGTTTCATACTAATCCCAAACACTCACTCGCATATCCATTTGCTAATTGAGATAAATTCAATTAGCTCTCTCCACAGCAGCTTGTGTGGGGTAGGAAGGATGTCATTAAAGGTGACAGGAGGAGAGCACAGTTGCATTTTTATATAGCAGGCTGCTGAACGTTGGCTGAATAGAGCTTTCAGGCTTTTTAATCTGTTCTGTGATCATCTCTGGAATAGATCAAGGAGAAACCATTCCTGGCTGACAAAAAAAGTACTCAGGGCCCTTTCTGCAGTAAAACTATCATTCTATAGAAGTACTGGATATGGGGATCAGGTGTGTCAGCCACCTGCTTCCAGTCATCTTGCTTAATTTCTAGACATCATGTTGTAACAAAGGTCTGATTGTAGGAATCATTGAGACTATCTGCTCTGCAGCACAGTTCCTTGGAGCATTAGGTCCTAAGGCTGCAGTTGTTTAATACCAGGAATAATGGGCTTTGGGCACCTCAGCTGTGAAGGGAATGATACAATGTTGTTATGCTTCTGTTGTGATTCCAGTGGGAAAAAACAGATGGGATCATTTTGTACCAGAAAGGCAGTGTTCTGAATCCCATATCTCATTGTATTAAGATCCTTGTGCCTATTAAGTATTTAATACAACTCTGAGTGTGATAAATGCTTTGCTACCAGCCTAAAGACAAGATATCTACTGCCATTTCTTTGCCTAAACAGACAATGTAGAGATGGAGGCAATGTGATGTGATGTAATGAAATGTGTGGGATGTTTGATTGAAGGGTGATGCTTGAGCATGTGGTATTGGTTCACTGACTTATGTTAGGATTTCTCAATGGGAATTTCATTAGTCTAGTTTATTCGTGGAGAAAAGTAGTGGCTTTCAGAGCACAAGAAAAGAAAAGGTCTGCAGAAGCATGAAGCATATTATAGCCTAAAGGCTTAAGTTACACTGAACGAGTCGGGCAAAGGCATTCCATACCTTGTTTTAAATCTCTCTTCTCCCACACACACAGTCATAGATTTGTTGTTAGACTGTTATGAATAAAGGACTTGGAATAATGAAAAGAATAGGAGAGAAGGTAATGTTTCTCCCTATATACTAACAATCGCCATACTTCCCACTAGTTTACATCAAATAATGGATCAGTCCTGGAGGTCCCTCAATCACTCTACTGTCCTCACCCTAAATCATTGTGAATAGTCATAGTGATTCTCAGTATAAAACAACCCTCTGCAACCTGCGCAGGCCATTCATTTCTGTATCTGAGCAGCTTTTCTCCCACACTGCTGACTTCATGGCACTAAACTTGAAACCCGAAATCTCTTCGCATTCACCAAGTTAACCATAGTAATGCTGGCACATTACATAAATCTGTATTTTGACATGTTGAAGACAGTGTTATCATTTCTGTTATCTTATTAAATTGTAGCAGACTTGCGGTGCATATAGTACAACCTGTTGATAAATGCTTGCTTCGGCTAGAATCTCTTATTTATTTTCACACTGTCAGACCTAATCCATAATCGCTGTTCAGCAGCAGGCAGCAGCAGATGAGGGAGCAGCTCCACTCTACTGGTAGCTGACGAGTAGGAGCCAAAAAGGTACCATAGTTCATCAGTTTGGATTGAAACCTGGCTTAATTTGGTTTTACTTTCAATTCAGTTGTTTAAAACAAAACTGTTTTATAATCACATTATTTAATATGTTTTTATTTTGTGTCAATTTGCTTAATAAGCTCACAAGCAAAAAAGTCAATTTTTTTATGAAGAACTCTGTATGTCTTCAGTTAGTAAAGAAAAACAGTCATGAACATTATCAAAATTAATATAGATACAAAATCAGAGCCATATCCTTGGGTCCAGCTGAGCTGCTACTTAGTACAGAACCAGAGGCTCCAGTGGGGCAAATGGGCAAAGCCATCTTTGCATTCCTCCCCAGTTGAGGGGACTATCTAATGTCCAGTACAAGTTAAAGCAGCCTCGGAATCTATGGCCTAGCAGCCCTGAATCCACAGCTGTTCTAAGTACAGCATCTTTTCATTATACACTTTCCAAAGGGGCTGGGATGGAGGCCAAAGATCTGGCCCTGAGTGTAGAAAGTTTGTAGGTTTTACATAAACAAAATGAGCCGCCTTCAAAGTGAGTAAAATGAGTAAAATATTTCACCATGGATCTGACCTATCGGTGCTTCTAATACTAGCAAAACATATGTTAGATTTGCAAACAGTTCACTTCTCATGTGCACAACTAAAACTCTTGCTCTTGAAAATACTCCTGCCAGAGTAAGACTTTAAGTTGTTTAATTCTGCTGTAAGAGTAGTACCCAAGCAGAAATCTGGTGTAAATTGGAAAAAATTGACTTCATGTGGGTAGAATTTTTTTTGTTCTTTAAGTTGTTTGTAAACAACAGCTGAATAATTAAAAGGCCCTCGTCTGTTGCTTCGTAAAAAAACCCAGAGAACTACTGGAAAACCATAAGTGATGGGGAACTTTATTGAATTATAAATCTTGTTCCTTTGCTTCACATAGTTTCCTGTATTTTGCCAACTTTTTTCCAAACAGCAACGTTAGTTTCTGCTTTCAAGGAGTTTTGCAACAGAGATGCTTCATCCATTTTCCTCTGTGAAAATACACCACTTATAAGAGGTGACTTGAATTGGATGGAAGAAATAAAGGACCTGATCTTTCCTCTCATCCTAGACACAGCCGACACCACTGAGAATGTCTCCTAGCTTGCACTGTCACCTATATCAGTAATGAGGTCACAAAACTGGCCAGTGGTCTCGTCCCCAAGGCACAGATAAACATGACTGGCAAATAAATCCACAACTGGTGTGCCTGACAGATAGTGGAAGAAAGCACCAGATAGTAGGCATGACTACAGGATACCTGCCATCACTGGTCAAAAGAGCACTTTTATTGCCTGACATGTGAGACAGTACAAGTAGATCTGGGGATTGTATTTTTTAATATCCCTATTGGCAACCAAGAAGTGGTACACACACTCACCAGTAGCTGAGTGTGGGCTGGGAGTGGGTCAGGATGACCAACCCCACCTATATATAGTTCTTTTTACAGTACCTGGGGGCAGAAGAGGGATTTTGTGTCAAATGGAATAGCAAAGATAAACAAAATCATGGCAATGTTATTGTTGCTTTGCAATGCAATTTTATGTTCATACCAGGTGCTATTTCACAATAAGGCTGTGCTCAGCCTCATTAGCGTGCCGGAATATCAGAACATCACAATACTGTTATTCCATGACTACCTGCAGCTGCTTTCCATTGCAAACTGGCTCTCCAGCTCAGAGCATCACTGATCTAGTAGTGCTGTTAGTGTCTCAGTAGTTCATTGTGCATTAATACTTCCCTTTCAAACCTCTGCATCAGGACTTTATAACTAGACAATAAAATCTGACTCCGGGATGTACTTGGCAAGTAAACTCAATGCCTCAGAGTAGATTTTTTTTTAAAACTGAATTTATATTTTCATGAAGTTTGCACTCGCAGCTGTCATCCAAGCTTCATTTTGTTTGGCTACCTGACAGCTTTTATAGTCCTATTGGTTCTAAACAAATTTTTTTCTCCAGAGGTTGGGAGAAAGAACTGATAAGGTTGTTTTTCACAGTTTTACACAGAGCCTTGCATGGGCTGGGATAGCTCAGCAGTTCGTCAGCTTTGACACCTGTATTCACTCCTTTTAGGTAACAGAAGATCAATGGCACCATAAAAACAATTTATCTTAATCTTACTTTTAGCTTGTCTAGGAACAAAAGCGTTCTGTGGGGGGAAAACGATGTTACTGTACTCGTATCATATTTTTCCAGCTACTGTACTGCAGTGGTAGGAAGGCACTTTGTGGCATACAGTATATTTCACTTTCTCCAGCTGTATTTATTCAAAGAGCATGTTTATTATAAAGACACGTTAAAAGTGAAAATAAAACAAAATAAGTATTCCTGGATGCTCCCATCCATCATTAGAAGCTATCTGAATTGCAGCGATGCCATTGTATCATGCAGCCGCTTTCTCTATCCCCACGGCTTTCGAGCCAATCTTGTTACTGCATCTGAATTGTTTCCTTGATTTGGGCTAAAATGAACTGTTCAATTTCTCAATTCCTTTGCAATTTAAATTAATCAACTAAACTTAAATGTGCATGTTTCCCCCTCCAAATGGCTTTTCCCCCAGCAAATCACTAAAAAGGTGTCTCAAACAGGCTATTATGCAAATATTATTGTTTAACCACTTCTAATACCATGAGAGTGTTGTGTTGCTAGCCAATTTCCACAAGTTACCAAAGAGTGAAGAATAATGCACATTAACTGTCATGAGTCTCTGGTAGACTTACCACCTGCATTTCACTGCTACTGCTTGACTGATGGCCATCACCTGAAAAGCAAAGGCCCCAATTCACTATAAGGCCAATTAAAACAGATACACTCCACTATACTCATGCCAGAATTATGTTGGCTCTCTTCGGTGTAACCCCAAACACTGGGCCACCACGGACAAAGTGTAATAGGGGTATGTGTAGTATTGCTGCACATCTCTGCTGGTTTATCAAAGAGTAGCCAATGCGAATGGAGGCAGTGCCAGGCAAGATTGGTATGACTATGCCAGCCAGTGGCTATGCTAACCACACATATCTGATCAGAATTCACTAGCACATCTCTTCCACACTGCTTAAGAGGTCCTTATTCGGTTGGTCACCCCATTAGGCCAGGCTGCTACAGGAACTTTGCATTAATAAGAGTGACTCTGGCTGGCTTACACTGTTACATTTCAAAGTGATTAATAGTTAAGGATCTGATCACCCTTTCTGAGGGAAAAAAATTGTTAGGGGAGGAAAAAAAAACAAACCAGTGATGTTTCCACTGCAGAATTTCCCCTGAATTCTTGTGTGTGCATTGGTGAGTGACCTCTGAATGCACTTCCCAATCAGAAAAAGCAAAGTGTCCGGTCACAAAAGTGAGGCAGAACTTGACCCTGGAGCCCTATTTAAAAAAAAAAACCACCACCTCCCAGTGTGGAAGTTGTGGGTAGGGATGGACATAGTAAAAGGGATACAGCACCAAGCTCTGCTAGTTTTTCTTTGGATTCCCCACAGCACTAGTGTGGGCTGTGGGACAATTTGTATACTAGTGAACCTCACCCTTGCTGACTCAGCCATGCAGCACCGAAAATGTCATGACACCATGCAACATCACACTTACTGAACCCAGGGAACTACTTCCTCATTCATGGATACTTAGACCACAAATGACCTTTCAATGGGTCCCAGAGGTGGAGTTCCAGAGGTAGCTGCCCACATCCTGGAGATGAATGCATGGCTGCACAGATGGTGTTGATGGGAAAGCTTTGGCTTCTTCAGCCATGGGATGCTGTTCCAGGAAGGAGGACTGCTAGGAAGACATAGGGTCCATCTCACCAAGAAGAGGAAGAATATCTTTATGCACTGACTTGCCAACCTAGTGAGGAGGGCGTTAAGCTAGGTTCAAAGGGGGCAGGTGACAAGAGCCCATTGGTAAGTATAAAAAACATGACCTTAACTAGATGTTGTAGGGTGGACATGGAAATTTGCAGTCGGGTCACAGGATCAAAAGAGGTAAATCAGTGAGGGAATCTGCTCAACCTATTAGATATCTCTACATAAATAAGAACATAAGAATGGCCATATTGGGTCAGGCCAAAGGTCCATCTAGTCCAGTATCCTGTCTTCCGACAGTGACCAATGCCAGGTGCCCCAGAGGGAATGAAAAGAACAGGTAACCATCAAGTGATCCATCTCCTGACACCCGTTCCCAGCTTCTGGCAAACAGAGACTAGGGACACCATCGCTGCCCATCCTGGCTAATAGCCATTGTTGAACCTATTCTCCATGAATTTATCTAGTTTTTTTTGAACCCGGTTAAAGTCTTGGCCTTCACAACATCCTCTAGCAAGGAGTTCCACGGTTCACTGTGCGTTATGTGAAAAATACTTCCTTTTATTTGTTTTAAACCTGCTGCCTATTAATTTCATATGGTGGCCCCTAGTTCTTGTGTTATGAGAAGCAGTAAATAACAATTCCTTATTTACTTTCTCCACACCAGTCATGATTTTATAGACCTCTATTATATCCCCTTAGTCGACTCTTTTCCAAACTGAAAAGTCCCAGTCTCCTCATACGGCAGACGTTCCATACTCCTAATCATTTTGTTGCCCTTTACTGAAACATTTCCAACTCCAAATGCAAGGAGTATGGGGAATAGTCTTCCTATTTATACTGGAAACATTAGTACATAAGCTAAATTATGACTTTGGCATCGTAGAGACTTGGTGAGACATATCTTAAGACTAGAATATTGATATAGAAACATATTGCTTGTTCAGGCACGAGGACATTTTCTCACATGGTGCAAATGTAATACCGACAGATCCCGGTCGTCGGCGGGTAGGATTGAACCTGGGGTCTCTGGAGCTTAGTGCATGAGCCTCTGCAGCATGAGGCAAAAGCCAACTGCCTGTTAGCTAAGGCTGTAGAGCAGACTCATTAACCTCCAAGTGATCTTAGTGCCACTGGATGGGACAGAACACCACACCCAGAAGCTGTGTGGATTACAGAAACACTATTTATGTAAGTATAATCAAGTCCACGGGGGGATGAAAGTGTTTTGTACAACATGTCCATCCCTGCATTAGAGCCAGGCTGTTGTGTACTGTCAGGCTGGTTCAGCATCCCTCTTTTATCCAGAGGACATACCATTTTGTGTATCCTTACACTGTAGTACCCACATTGTTCAATTTCCATTTTGGGATCACGGAGTCCATTTATTATTAGGAATGTACTGGTGGGTGTGTTTTTGTTATTGTTTTGTTTTTTTGCATTTGGCAGCAGTAAGGTTATTTTCTGTGAAAAGATCTATAGCAAATCATCTTCTGTTTATTATATTTGTTCTCTTCTTGCCAGAAACAATGGGGCAGTGAAGGGGAACAAATGATTACATGGTTTCTAAATGCTATGTTGAGAGATATCTTAGATTAGCATGGATATTGTACCAAAGACGGAAATTCATAACAGCCGATCATATTTTGAGGAGAAACCACTAAAAAAAAATTCATTATTGCAAAAATGCACTTGACTCATATACTTGGGATTTTGCCAATACCACCTCCCACCCCACCCCAAATTTAAACAGCTAGGATGTAGGTTTGATGAAAACCCAAAAATTTTTCACAGGAAAATTTGACAAAATGAAAAAAAGTTTTTGTTTTTTTTTCGGAAAAGAGATTTCCCAACTAGCGCTAGTCATTGATGCAAATAGAATGGTATCATGGCTGTGGGAAAAGTCTTGGAAAGAACTCCTCCAAATAATGGAGGCATGCTATTGCAATTTGGTGTGGACTGTACATTGCAAGAAGGAGACAGAAAAACTTATTCATGGAGTGGAATTTTCCTTTTTTATAAAAAAATGTATAAAATGTGAAAAAAGAAGAAAAAAGGTATGGCTGGTGGTAAGTGAATTACTTAATTTAAGCCTCTTGGTTTAAAATTAATGTAACTGTAAGTTCACTGCTTTTAACATTAATTTACAAGGGCAGTGGTAATCAAAATTTTAGGAAGAATCTTGTACATTTGGGTAAAGCACTCATTCAGTGATGCTGCCTATCCATAGAAAACACGCCAACTAGCCCGCTCCCTAAAATCAGACATCAAAGTCTAGAGAAAATAAAACATGTGTAAGTTTGAAGGAGAGAACAATATCAAATGCCCCTTTTATTAGGCTGTGGCCATCTATTCTGCCCTGGGCATAAGGGCAATCTATAACCCTTAGGCCCTCATTCTGATCTCTGTAACCACTGCAAATCAGGAGCAACTCCCTTGAGATCCGAAGAGTTACAGTCAGCGTAAATGACACCTGACTCAGGCCCATAGGCTTCCGCATTGTTGGCTGCTAAAATGCAGCATTGCCAATACCCAAATTATACAGTGTATTTTAAAGGTCAATAGATAAAAATATTTGGAACCTTTACTCATGAATATATTTAATTTGCTATTGCAAATTATTTTGATTATGTTTCACATAATACATAGCTGCTTCTCTTTTTGCAATTAAAGATTCCTAATAATACAGTCAAACCTTCTTAATCATTGTTCATTCTAGCATAAAGTAAATCTTGCTGTGTTTGAAGAGAACAAAGTCAATTCAACAGCATCCATTTTTTCTGTTCCTTTTTATTTTATAAGATTAGAATAGTTAATAGACTTTACCATATTTGGCTGGCAGTGGATGTGTGAAGCAGAATAAAATTTGCTCACTGGATTATACGTGTGAGACAAAACTTGGTAGTGTAATTAGGTTTGGTTCTCTTGCTTAGGTTCACATGAAAAGACAAAATTAACAATTCCTTTACTGAAGGTTCCCCTGGAGAACAGTATACAATAAAACATGGTTAGAACCAGGATGATTATCTGAATGATTGCCCAAATCACAGATTTCCCTTATTGAAGGCACTTTAGGGGGTAGGAGAATTCAGTGAACAACAGTTAACTTTCAGATGACAAATGATAAAGGCACTGAAGTCCAGGCTAAAATGCATTAATAAATATACATCCATGAGTGCATGGCTTAAACCAAATCATTCACTACCTTCATTTTCTTGCAAGCCATAAGGTGACCATAAAAATAAGCAAGAGCTACTATTTCTCACAAAGGTGACACCAAGGTCCAATCAAATAAAACAGTTTAAGGAAACAAAGCTTTGAAAACGTAACATTTATTGCAACACAATATACATTATATTTATAGAATTCACAAAAAGGACGTTAGGATGACAGGTACAATATCAGACGTATGAAGAGATGTCTAAGCCCTGGTCCACACTGCGGGGGATCAAACTAAGTTACGCAACTTCAGCTACATGAATAACGTAGCTGAAGTTGACGTACTCAGATTGACTTACCTTGGTGTCTTCACCGCAGTGAGTTGACTGCTGCTGCTCCCCCGTCGACTCCGCCTGCACCTCTCGCGGTGGAGGAGTACAGGAGTCGATGGGAGAGTGCTCAAGGATCAATCTATTGCGTCTAGACTAGATGAGATAAATCAACCCCCTCTGGATCGATCGCTGCCTGCTGATCCAGCGGGTAGTGTAGACGTACCCTTAATGACTTGTGTATCTTTGTCGGGGGGGGGGGGGTCAAAAATAATAATATGCTGGATAGTTCCCATCTCCAAGCAAAGATACCATACCAAGGATGCAAACTTTCAAAGCATTAATAGCAGGAGCTGGGAATCAGTAACCTGATGTGGAAAAGCAAGAAAGTGCAAAGGATAAAGTAACAATCTGCAAGAGGAAGAGATTGACCAATAACATGGCAGTACAGGGACTTTCTCAACCCTCAATAACTGAGATGAAAAGTTTTTTATAATACAAGCTCCATTTTCATAAAACTAGTTCTGGAAACTGTGGTTATTTGGTGTAGAAATAGGTAAATACAAATATGTTATAATATTTTGCTCTGCTGTAGTGTTCTTCAGATTTTCTCCAAAAGCTTGTACATGGATTAATTAATCTTCCCATGCATAGGCAGCAAGTAGCCTCACTTTTCAGATAGGAAACTGAGGCAGAGAGACTTAGGCCAAAAATTAAGAGCTTCTTCTATGTTGGGGTGTCTGACAGAGACCTAAGGACCGACCTCCAGAACTGCTGAGCAGATGAAGTTGTTGCTGACTTCAGGAAACACAAAATAACTGAAGTCAATGGGAAATGTGAATGCTTGGAATTCTCAAAGTCCAAACCTAGGTCTGAAGTCAGGTCTTGATCATGCACTGAGCAATGTGTGGGTGTGAATGGACATAATTAGAGGCCCCTTTACTTCAAGCTCCTGGCTCTCATTACGGATCAGGAATTTAATGACTGCTTTAGAAAATACTGGCCCAGCGTCTTGCCCAAGATTCATACAACAAGTAGTGGCAGAGCCAAGACTAGGACTTCTCACTTGCAGTCTCTTGTGAAAAATTACATCATACTTGCTGTCTTCCAAAGAGCAAGCATGCCAATTTGTACAAGAGACCACAACACTTACTGGAATTACCTGTTTATATTTCAAACTTTAGTTTTGATACTAGGCACTTTCATGAAATAAAAGAATGATTCAGCTGCATTACAGATTTACGACCCTCTGTTAAAGGGACATTCTCAAGTCAAATTTGATCAGAAGTTTATGTTTTAAAAAACCTTGTAGAAAGCCCCAAAGAAACATTTCCATGACATTCAAAAATCCTGATGGAAAAATGTTGGTACAAATATTCCTCTGCAAAGTCTGCAACCCAAATATTGGGGAAAAGATGCTAGTGTACAGGCAGTTAAAAGTAGGGTGACCAGATAGCAACTGTGAAAAAATGGGATGGGGGAAATAGGTGCCTATATAAGAAAAAGTCCCAAAAAACAGGACTGTCCCTTTAAAAACGGGACATCTGGTCACCCTAGTTAAAAGACTACATTGATTAGAAACTCAGTACTCTCTAAATAGGAAAACTGACTAGTCATTTTCCATTTTCCCAGCTGAGAAAACTGCAGCAAGAAAACAGTAGTACAGAATTTTAACATGAATTCACTTTCGATAATGTAAGGGGTAACGTAACCGTTACAGTGCTTTTAAAAATTATTAACAATATCTAGCCATACACCAACTGAACGGAGCAGATGTTATGTACATCTTTCCCTCACCCATTGGAATATAATGGTCAATTTAGCTCCAGTTCTACACTTGACTCAGATGATATCTCAGAAAGTCAGTGCTAATTATGCAAGTTTAAACCTGGGGCTGCTACCTGTTGTTTATGTTCTTCTGATCTCCTTGGAAATAATATTAACAAACATTAAAAGCTGTGATGGCACCACTGCTATAGTTCTGGTTGTTATGTTTTTAAAATGCTGCCTCAAAGTTCTTCCACCAGGAATGCAACTCTGGTGGAAAAATACCTCCAGCCTCTATTTTAATGAGACAATGCAAGGTGTCTTATAACCTGTTTGACTGTTGTTGCAGTCAGAGAGCCCTCCATTCAAAATGGTTAAGCCTTCTGGTGCCATGCAGTTACAGGGTGAGCTTAGTTAAGACAATAAAGGAATAGAAAGGGTGCTCAGATAAGTGCTCAGGGTGGGTAAACATAGATTACAAAAACCATTAAAATCAGATTTAAAAAAAATTACATTAGATACTTTTTTAAAAATAAACCTATTTAAAATTAAATTTGAAATTATGACAACCTTATGAGAATCTATTAATCATTTAAATTAATGAAAACATATTCAAGCAGTACATGTTTGCTACCAAAGTTTTAAACAACATCAGGCACTGAACTGCTGAAAGACACCGGCTGAGCACCTGGAACCAGAATTTGTTCAAGTGCTAAACTAGCCTTTAATAGCAGTAGTCGCTTCTGCAGGTGCAGAGAGAATATTTTCTTCCTACAACTTATTCAGTTAGTTCAGTTCAATTACTAGTTCATTCAAAGTTGAGAACCTTATTAGGAGTGGAAAAAGCAGGAAAGGTAGTTTCCTCTTCCAAACTATGAATAAAAATCAAGTGTGAGAGGCTATTTAGTAATTCTAAAATCCGCCACTGCCAACAAGCCTTTAAGCACTTCTCTTCCAGACCAGGGACAATAATTGATCATTAAGGACTATCAGCACCTAGATAAGTCTTACCTGGTGAGAACAAAGTAGTAACTGCAGCCTAGTGGAAACCAGATCTCTCAAACTTCTCTAAACAGGCTGGCATTTGGAGAACTGTAAATTCCCAAAAGCAGGACAAACATACCAAGGTGATGATGCTAGCTTTTAAAAAACACAGGTTTGAGGAAGACTCACAGACCCACATAGTAAGCTTTGGCCAGGAGAGGGGAAGGGATGAACCAGCCAACGTCAGAAAAGGCCAGATGACGGGGAAAGGCTCTGAATTTCAAAAGACAAGCCACATGCTGCAGCAGAAGGATCTTAGATGCCCCAAGATTACTCTGACCCCAGCCCAAAGTATACTCTGGAGTGGTGAAAAAAAAACAGAGGCAGGAAAATGCATGTATGGCTTATCATTTTGTATAGATTTATGTATTTCTCATGTGACTGAGTAAAGAAAAATGGTGTTAGAATTCTGTGGAAAGTGTCTGAGCATTTTATCTTTTACACCTACCACATGCCTCTGCGGGCCCAGAACACTTACAAAGCTGGAGTTCTAGAAGAATGATGTGTTTCAAGCTACAAGCAGAGTCTGAGGTCTCCTCATTGCTTATAGGGGCTGGATAGTGGACTGTGTGGTTGAAGCTCCCAGCAGGGGGTGCTAGTTAGAGTATCTGCACCCCGAGAGCATGCCTATATGTCCTAAGAAATGCACAATGCCTGGGCTTGTTCAGACTCTGGAAGCTTAAACACATGGGATCCAGCATCTTAAACACATGGGATCACAGCAGTCTTGTGAGTAGTCAAGAGGGGACTAGAGCTGTGACACACAGTGACAGAAAGTCAGTTTGACTCACTAACTACAGATAATGTTTCCTTTGTTTAATAAATCAGTTAGTTTTGAATGTAAAACATGTTTTGATAAATTTACTTTTATCGTAATGAATTGAGCATGATTAAAGAGTTTCATTTAACTAATAAAAACTATTAGAAAATGCAGGTTTTGTGCATTTTTAATTGAATGCCAATTTCTATCCCAATGTGGCTTGACGCAAGCAATGACTAAAAAATAAATCATCTAGTAAATAAGAAATGTCTCATTCACCAATTTCTAACATAATTAACTTAAAAAATTAAGAATTTGAATACATGTGTGCTGACCTATATAACTTTTTAAATAAATGTACACAGACATAGTGTATCATCCTGGTTAGCAAAAAGTACTACTGAATTATACCAAGCTTTCTCTAGGAAAGAACTAAAAAGTACAAGTGCAAACAAACAAATAAAACAGATTATTTAAATCAAGATTTCCTGCATGCTGATTCAAATTATGATTAAAATCTGTTCACCCTGCAAGCACTTAAATACAAAAATATTGAGAGGGAGCCTTACTGTGAGAAAATAGACTGTGAAGTCATAATGGGCCAGACTGGGAGGGTAGGGAAGGAAGGAAGGAACTGAAGGTACTGGGCCTTCTTAAACGATTGTGACAGGACAAGGCCAGATGGCTGTAGTAAAGGAGTGAGAAACAGGTATGTTAGTCCCAGGCTAAACAAATCTCTGTTACCATTGTAACCAAATGGCAGTTGTTCCAGGTTAATCAAGACACCTGGGGCCAGTTAAGATCCTTCTAAAAAGCAGTGGAGACAGCTAGGTTGATTTGTACCACAATGGAGGAGGTGGTGAGAGCTCTGGTGCAAGTCACGGCGGCCCAGCAGGAGGCCACCTGGGTTCAGGCAATGGCGCAACAAGAGTCTATGCAGCTACAGCAGGAAACCAACCAATTATTAGTGGGCCAGGTGACCCAAAATTGAGCCCTCCTGAGAGAGGCAGTGGACCAGCTGAAAATCCTCACCACCCAGGCTGGGGATCCTAAGGGCCACTGGTTGTCTGCCAAAGATGATGACAGAAGATGACGTAGAGGTATATCTCCTCTCATTCTAAAGGACTGCTCAGCATGAGGAGTGGCCCCAGGAGAATTGAGTCAGTATTCTCGCCCCTTTTTTGTGCAGACATTGATCTGCCTACTGAGGACGCCGCTGACAATCCCCGACTGAAGACAGAGATCCTAGCATGATCAGGGGTGATGGCAGCAGTACGGGCCCAGAGGTTCCACGACTGGAAATATCAGGAGACAAACCTCCGAGGTCCCAGCTATTCAACCTCATAAACCTCATGCAGAAGTGGTTAGAGCGTGTAGCCCGGGGGAGACTTCAGTCATGGACCATTACATGTGGGGACTGCCGCCAGATCTCTGCAAATGGGTAGGCCATAACAATCCATCCACTTATGATGAAATGATCATGCTGGTAGAAAGACAGAGGACAGCCAGGGAATTGACCCGACTAACCAAGGAAGGCCCCTTACGAAGCAAGCACCTGACCTCAGTCCTAGGGGGGCTGAAAACCAGCTGGGAACCCAAAAGGAAGGGAATGGCCTGAGTGGGGGGAACCGCTAATCCATGTGATAGGCGAGTGACTAGAAGGAATTATAGATGTTATGCATGTGCAGAGTGGGGACACACAGCAGCACAGTGTCCCAGCACTGAGGAGCCTATGCAATGTAACTTGGGGGACTGGGAGATCCCATGCTCCCTTATCCACCTCGCAGTGGTTGCATTAGCCCAGCATAACTACAGCAGGCCAGTGAGAATAAATGGGACAGAGACTACAGCACTTGTGGATTCTGGGATGCAATCACCCTCATATCGGGTAAGCTGATAAAAAGTAGCCAGTTGCTACAGGTCAAATGCATAGCAGTGACATGCGTACATGGAGCTGTGAGCCATTACCCCACCAATTTGGTGGAGATGGAGGTTCAGGAGAACCCCATTGAGGTGACAGTGGGTGTAGTTCCTAAATTCCCATATCCTGTAGTCATTGGGAGGGACTATCCAGGCTTTGATAATTTACTTCCCCCAGGGAGGCTGGAGGGAGGAGGTGACCCTGAGGGCAGCGACTCATTGCTGGGGGAATGTCAACCCCCAAAGTTTTCTGAGATTTCTCAGGATCTGTTCCCAGCTCCCAGAAAGACCTGGAAGACCAAGAAAGAGAAGAAGGCCGCAAAGGCCTTGGGAACTCAGATCCTGACTCAGGGCCAGAAGACCACCCTAGTAGGCAGATGGACATGGGCAGCAGACAGAGAAACTTCTACTGTGCAAGGTGAGCCAGAGGTTGGCCCCAGCCACGACGGCAGTGAGCCGCTGGAAGAAGCAGGAGCCAGCTCCTGGGAGCTTGGGGAGGTTAGTCCTGGAAGAGAGACTTTCGGGCAAGACCAAGTGGAGGACCCCAGATATGATAATCCCAGGACAGAGGTGGCAGAGATAGACGGGGACTGCGACCTTACGTTATAGTGAAGAAAGATCTCCTGTAGTGCGTTGTGCAATTGCAGGAGCAAGAGATCAGCAATTTTGGTGCCATGAAAGCATCAAAAAGTCATATTGAGCCTCGCCCACAGTCACCTTTTTGGAGGACACCTAGGGGTAGAGAAAACCCAGGCATGGATCCTGAGGAGGTTCTTCTGGCCAGGAGTACACAAAGATGTCCAGTGGTACTGCACCTCCTGTCCGGAGTGTCAGCTGTATAGCCCTCGCCCACACTTGAGGGTCCCTTTGATACCTCTTCCAATAACAGAGGTACCTTTTCAATGAATAGCCATGGATCTGGTAGGGCCCCAAGAGAAGACTGCTCGGGGCCACCAACATGTACGTATTTTCCTGGACTATGCAACCCGGTACCCAGAAGCCATCCCCCTACGCAACACGGCTTCCAAGACAATAGCTAAGGAGCTAGTACAGATCTTTGCCCAGGTTGGGCCACCCAAGGAGATATTGACTGATCAAGGGACACCTTTCGTGTCCAAGCTGATGAAAGATCTCTGTTTGTTGTTCCACATACAAGCCCTATGGACTTCTGTATATCACCCGCAAACTGATGGCCTTGTGGAAAGGTTCAGTAGGACCCTCAAGGCCCTGATCAGGAAAGTGGTAAGCCGGGATGGGAAAGATTGAGATACCCTACTGCCTTACCTCATGTTTTCCATCTAGGAGGTCCTGCAAGCCTCCATGGGCTTCACTCCATTCAAACTACTATATGGGCGCCACCCCTGGGGCATATTGGATATAGCCAGAGAAGCCTGGGAAGAGGAACCAAATCCCGGAAGGAACATAGTCAAGCATGTATTGCATATGAGAGATCATATAGCCTGAGTTTCGCCCATTGTATGGGAACACTTGGAGAAAGCACAGGAGACCCAATGAACCCATTACAATCACCAAGCAAAGGTTCAACGGTTCCAACCAGGGGACTGGGTGATGGTACTGGTACCTAGAGAAGAGAGTAAACTTTTGGCCCAGTGGCAGGGACCCTACGAAGTGGTCAAAGCTGTGGGGGAGGTGAACTATAAGGTGCGGAAGCCAGGCAGCTGGAAACCGGAGTAAATTTACCACATCAATCTTCTAAAACCTTGGCACGACCGAGAGGCATGCTGTCATAAATATAAAGGGAAGGGTAACCACCTTTCTATATACCATGCTATAAAATCCCTCCTGGACAGAGGCAAAACCCTTTCACCTGTAAAGGGTTAAGAAGCTAAGGTAATCTAGCTGGCATATTAACCAAAATGACCAATGAGAGGACAAGATACTTTCAAATCTGGAGAGGGGGACAAAGGGTCTGTCTGTCTGTGTGATGCTTTTGCCGGGAACAGATCAGGAATGCAGCCTCACAACCCCTGTTAGTTAGTAAGTAATCTAACTAGAAATGCGTTAGATTTCCTTTTGTTTAATGGCTGGTAAAATAAGCTGTGCTGGATGGAATGTATATTCCTGCTTTTGTGTCTTTTTGTAGCTTAAGGTTTTGCCTAGAGGGATTCTCTATGTTCTGAATCTGATTTCCCTGTAAGGTATTTACCATCCTGATTTTACACAGGTGATTCTTTTACCTTTTCTTTAATTAAAATTCTTCTTCTAAGAACCTGATTGATTTTTCATTGTTCTTAAGATCCAAGGGTTTGGGTCTGTGTTCATCTTTACAAATTGGTGAGGATTCTTATCAAGCCTTCCCCAGGAAAGCGGGTATAAGGCTTGGGGGGATATTTTGGGGGAAGATGTCTCCAAGTGGGCTTTTTCCCTGGTCTTTGTGTAAGATGCTTGGTGGTGGCAGCGTATGGTTCAAGGACAAGGCAAAGTTTGTACCTTGGGGAAGTTTTTAACCTAAGCCGGTAAGAATAAGCTTAAGGGGTATTTCATGCAGGTCCCCACATATGTACCCTAGAGTTCAAAGTGGGGAAGGAATGTTGACACGTGCTTAGTCACCCAGGAGACCCTTCCCCAAGAGGATAACCTACATGAGCAAGTGAGGAGATCACCTGAGTTGATGCCTAACCAAAAGGCCGAGGCAGCCAACATGATCAACTGCAACTGAGATGTGTTCTCTATGAAACCGGGGTGGACGACCGAGACCTATAACCTTCTCCGCACGATCCCCGGAGCGAAGGTAACATTGAGACCCTACCAAATCCCAGCAGCCAAAAGAGAAGAGATCAAGGCCGAAGTGAAGAAGATGTTAGAATTAGGGGTCACTGAAGAATCTCACAGTCAATGGTCCAGTCCAATCACACTAGTGCCCAAACCTGATGGTACCACAAGATTCTGTAATGAATTTCACCGACTGAATGAAGTATCCCAATTTGATGCATCCCTCATACCACACATCGACCAACTGGTTGACTGACTGGGTAGTGCCCAATTCCTAACTACCCTGGATTTGACAAAAGGGTATTGGCAGATTCCCCTGACCAAAGAAGCTAAAGAGAAGAGAGCATTCTCAACCCAGGAAGGGCTATTCCAGTACACCATCCTCCCTTTCAGGCTACATGAGGCCCTGACCACCTTCCACTACCTCATGGATAAGCTGCTGTGCCCCCATACTAAGCTGCTGTGCCCTCATACCAGACTGGGGAACCCACTTGGAGAAAGTTGAGGCAGTACTGTGCACCTTGAGGCAGGCTGGCCTCACTGCCATAGGACTAGCAGAGGCTAAAGTACCTGGGGTATATTGTAGGAAGCGGCATAGTGAAGCCCCAAATGAATAAGTTAGAAGCGATTCAAAACTGGCCCCGGCTGACCCAGAAGAAGCAGGTCTACGCATTCCTAGGCATAGTAGGGCATTACCGACGTTTTTATTCCCCACTCAGGAATGTCCCCTAATGGACCTGGTAAAGGCCTGAAGTCCAGACATGGTGAATTGGACCAACACAGCAGAGGGGTTATTCACAGAACTTTGAACGGCCTTTTGTAATGACCCCATACTCGTAGCCCCAGATTTTAATAAGGAATTTATTTTACAAGCAGATGTTTCCGAGGTGGAGTTGGGGGCTGTTCTGTCACAAATGGTGGGAGAAGAGGAACACCTGATCCTCCACCTAAGCAGAAAGCTTCTCCCAATAGAACAGAAATACACAGTAGTCGAGAGAGAATGCCTTGCTGTCAAATGGGCTATGGAGACACTGCATTATTACCTCTTAGGCTGGTGATTTACTTTTGTGACAGACCATGCACCCCTCCAGTGGATGCAGCAGAATAAGGAAAGGAATGCAAGGTCACCAGGTGGTTCTTATCCCTACAACCATTCCAGTTCCACATACGGCACAGTGCTGGAAGCCACCATAGCAACGCTGATGGCCTGTCACGAGTACACTGCCTGGCATCCCAAGTTACCTAACTCCATGGTTTTGAGCGGGCGATGGGGGGAGAATATGTGACAGGTCAAGGCTAGGTGGCTACAGGAAAGTAGTGAGAAACAGGTATGTTAGCCCCAGGGTAAACAAATTCCTGTTACCATGGTAACCTGGGGTCAATTAAGATCCTTCTAGAAAGCAGTGGAGACATCTAGGTTGATTGGGACACCTGAAGCCAATCAAGGGCTAGCTGGAACGAGTTAAAAGCCTCCCAGTTAGTGGCACATGTCAGGAGCTGTAGGAGGAAGCCACACTGCTTGAGAAACTGGGCAGTATAACCCTATCAGGCACAAGGAAGGAGGCCCCGAGCTAAGGGTGAAGTAGATGTTGAGGAAGGGGGGCGGGGGCTGCTGTGGGGAAATGGCCCATGGAATTGTACTCATCCTGTTTCAAAAAGTCAGCTACCAATAGCTGCTACTATTAGGGTCCCTGGAGCCTGGAGTAGAGGGTGGGCACTGGCTTCTCTTCCCCCACCCCCATGATTAATCACAGACTGTGAGACAACAGAGACTGTGTGAGGGAGGGTTGCTTCTTCCCACCTCCCTTGCTGGCTTATGATGAAGATGGCTCAGTAAGACTGTGATCCTTGCCTCTAGAGAGAGAAGGGCTATGTGGAGGGTCACAGTGAGCCTCTGAGGCTAGCGTAATCCACCTGGAAGCACGGGACCCACCGAGACAATGTCAAAGGGAATGGGACCCACTATATACAGGGAATGTTCCATCCAAGTGCCTTCTGGATGTAGGGAGGCAGGAAGGCCATGTCCTTTTCCTCATTCCACATGCTCAACATATCTGGCTAGCCATGGGGAGGGAAACAAGGCACAAGCATGCTATCATATGGCCACATTCCCTTCCCAGATTTCTGCTGATCAGGGTAACTTCATAATTTTGCAGGTAGGTGTTAAGAGCAGAAAGAGAGAGAGACGGCAAGGAGCAAAATAGTTTCCCCAAACTGTTCTGTGTTTTAAGTAAAAGAGGGTGACATAGGAATTGTTGGCTTGGAACAGAATAATGGCTCATCCAGTCCAGTGCCTTGTCTTCTAGAGTGCCCAGTGTTGGTTTTGTTTGTTTCTTTTGACTTAAATTATTTATGGAGCCCAACTACTTTGGAGGAAGCTCCATCTTTGCCCCTGGTAAATCTACTGGAGATTGATCCATCCAGGAGGAGGAAGATCTAGCATTCATGGAACCACAGGAGGCCAGATCAAATTCAAATGGATGGTAAGGACAAAAGAAGCTTTTGTGCTTGGGAGAATCTTGGCGGGTGAAGAAAAATAAATCTTGCCCACTTGATTAGCTTTTGCAGGCATGCCATATCTTTCAGTTATTGACATGCTTTAAGAACTGTGACATGTTTTCTGCATAACAACAAGTTGGATGTATGTGTTCCCTGCTCCAAGTCTGCATTGTATTTCCCATCCCACCTCCTGCCCCCGATGGAGTACATAGATTACAGGAATGATGTCCTAAATACAGTACAACTGACAATTTCTCTCTTACTCCTTCCACTATTTTCTTTTGATAGGTAAAGAACCTTAAATGAGATCCTCCATTTTTGCATTCAGAGAAGATTGTGGAGCAATAGCATCCACCACAGAGACACTTGCTGCAGCAGCCTCAAATCTTTATGGTCAGGTTGGCACTATTGCTCTTTTTGGTATGCTTTTGATACAAGCTTAGCACCAAGCTGGGGCTGTCAAGGCTTCCACGACACTAAAAGTGTATTTGATGAAAGTCATTCAGTTCAGAGAAGGACCCTTTAAAGTATTGAGCTGTATAACACAGGGGGAGTTGGATTTGAACAAACTGGCTGCTTTTTTCCCCCTAGATTAGTTCATGCTGAGCAGCTAAACAAGCCTATTTGTACTGAAAACAGCAGTGCCCGATCCTAGAAGGTGAAAAGTTTATCCTGACCAGCGGCTGAATGGCTCATTTCCCAACAGAATTAGAGTCTCTTGCCAAACCTCTTTCCAAACCAGTAGGGAGGGACTCAGGTCTGGGTGGGAGGAATACACCTTTCTTTATGGTCAACCTAGAGCAATACTAACAGTGGCTGGATGGAAAGGTGTTTAGCTTTCATACATGGGAGGGATGCCATGATACAGGACCAGAAAAATAAAAGGAAGGAGTTGCAGCTTTGGACAATAGCTCTGAGTTCTGCAATTCCATTGCATAACTTACCTGAAGAACTTTTCACATTTGCTATTTGGAGGCAGAGATTATAACAGACTGGACATTTTATGTAAACTCTACATAATCTAATCTATAGGAATTACTTTAAAATGCAATTTATAACAGTTATGAGGACACTCCATCTCCACCTGAAATATGTAACAAATATCCTGCTTGCTGATACTCTGTGAAATTAATTGTACCTCTCCAAGTGATGACACTGCCCTGTGAGCTCATCACAGATGTTTGCAAGTGATACCTGTACCTGGAACGTGTGTTAGCTTTCCCAATCAACCCCTTATCAGAGAATAGTATCCAGAGGCTTAACACAAAGAAAGCTATAGTCTTTTTTCCACCAAGTTATTTTATTGGTATGAAAAGTGGCTTCATTGTTAAAGCTGTCAACACAACCAAGAACAGATCAGGAAAAAAAAATCAACCAAAAAAAGTCCTCTTTATTTTCTCTTGCTGCTTGAAGATAATTTATGATATGACAAAATATTTTAAATTTTCTCTTTTGCTGTCTACTCACTGTAGTTGTTTTCCAAGTCCTTAATTCAGGACACCATGGTGATGCAAGCAGTCTGTGCAAAAGAGCTGTGAATATCATACCTTATGTTCCACTGACTCAAAGTGGATAACCACTGTACTGAAGACTGAACCAGTTTTTGAGCAGTTATGTGGTTGGTTAACTCAAAAGTAATCTGTACATATTTATTTTAGGAGAACAGTAGACAAGTGAATGTTAATAAATTGTTCAGGTACAGTCAGCTTATTACTGGCACCTTTTCTGATCTAATATATATTGAAGAAATGACTTAAAACGGTCTTTGCTCCTTGCTTTAGCTGTAACTGGTGCTGCTCCAACCTAGAACCATCCCACAGAATTTGATGAGAAAGGTAGATGAAAGTGTAACACACTGTTGCTGTGTATTACTTGTCCATCTCTCTACCCAATCCAGAGGATGAGTCTACTGCAGCTCCCAACTGAGGGATTCAGTTGTTTAGCTCAACCTGCAAAGACTCATGATTTCAATTCGGTTTAATCCTTGCCAATCAAGATAACTCATTATGACGCTATAACTGCTGTCAGTGTTACCAGTGGAGTCTGTCCTCAAGGATCTTAGTGTGCATGTGGCTAGCAGTTTGGATTGGCCAACACATGCCTTGAAAGAAAACACTCTACCTAGAAAAATTAGAGGCTCTTACAGAGCCAGGATCAGACCCAACCTGGTATCCAAGTTAAATCCAAAGCTGAGGTTGAGTGGCTGGACCACTACACTTTCATTACAGCACAACTGTATCACTTCTGTTTGGAGGTAAAACCATCTCTCCGCATGACAGTAATCTCACAAGGCTTTTCTAACGACTGCTGTTGACTTTATATTTTATCCCCCCACTGTTAGAATTTTAAGGAGGTGCTTTTATTGTATGCCATTGATGCAGTAATACGTGTGCAGTGTGATGGTGGGAAGCTACTTTATAAAGAAATGAATATAAAATGTAATTTCCTATAGATCTTCCACAAAGAACAATCCCAAATTAATGCTTACACTGAAGTGCTGATTGCAACCCTATTTTTCACAAGTATTGTAAGATTTATGTTAGCGAACTCTTGTACACATAAGCAGAAGTAAGGATTGCACAATCTGGCTCTATATCAGCAAACTCCCCCCTGCCCCTTGCTCTTGCATGATTACATTATCGGCTTCCCCCCCCAATTAATGATTACACCTTGTTGAAGGGAATGCAGCTTGCTGCATGTAAGTGAATGTAAATATAATTCTTGGAGCCTAACCTGCTCTCACTGAGTCAGTACTGCTGCTAACTTCAAGGTGTGTGTGGCTATTGTAATAACTGGTGATTACTATCAGGAGTATCTTTTTTTTAAAAAAATTGTTAGGGGGGAAAAACAGTTGACAAGATTTCTAAAAGGTCAATTTAAAGTTACTCAGGAATTAGGGTTGTTTTCAACATCTATTTTATTGACATAGTCTTGAAAGTTTCTCCCAAACACTTTACCAGACAAATGGATAGGACATGCGTTCTAGCTACAGATGGCCTGATTAGACTGGTGTTCAAAAAATTTAATTGATGCTTTAGGATGTAATTTGCTGTAGTTTTATCAAAATCCTGCTATTGATTCTGGAAATAATTCATTTCTTTGAGGATATCTTTGAATAATTCTTTTATTGTTTTTGTACTCTGAAAAGATTAGACATAATCTTCTTGATAAAGATGTAAAGGAGAAAAGCCACTGTAGCCTTGTCTCCTGCAGAGCAGATCCAGCATCTCAGGTTTGCCTCATGTAGCTTGCTTGGCTCTTTATTATCATCTTTTCCAATAAATATTATCTCTCATCATTCTGGATTCTAACATAGATTAATCCTGATACCATGAAGACTTTTACATCTCTGTCATTGATAAAGGTTCATGTCTTTGCTGTTAGTTAAGGTATTGGTTTTCTAGATGGTGCTGTCCCTAAGGTTTCCTGTGAGTCTGTATTAATGAAAGGCTTACTGAAATCCAGTGCTTTTACATTTTCATTTCATCTGTGCATTGCCATCTTAAGTGATATCAAGACAATTTTCAGCTGTTTAGATCTTTCAGTGTTGAATCGTCTTTGTTACCCTAAATCAGAGGTTATATTTTTAATTATCTTCCTTTTTAATTTAAATGATTAATCTCTGCAATTTCATGATTAGCACTAACACCCCTATTTTATGAGCTGCATTATGTAAACTAAAATTGCACTGTTCATGGATTCAACTGCAGTTATTAAAACAATCTGAATGTTTTGAGGTTATTTATCTCCAGCTGCAGACGTTATTGGCTTCAACCACTGTTGCGTATTTTTGTTTAGCTTGCAAAGTTTTATTAATATGATTTAACATGTTTTTTATTATTGCAGCTTAAGACAAGGATAAACAGATAGACAAAGTTAATATCCTCTTGCCAAGTGCTTCAGTTCACCCTGGCAGTTAAGTGATGCTGCTAAAAGACCTTTAGGGATATTATTGGTTGGAGCCGTGCTCCCCCTTCCATTACTTCCTGTTTATTTAGTATGTGTTTTTCTCAACTCTGTATTTAGATGAACAAAACAACATGCGCTCAGCCTGCAGTAGTGTAAGTAAAGTGTAGGCCAATTCAGCTTAACACACAGGGTTGGGGAAATAGGGGGGATTACAGAAAGCTTGAAGTTTAGATGTAGCCTTTTCTTTCCCATCACACTGACCAAAGACCAGTTGCTGGCTTTCATGAATGTGCAAGCAATTTAATATATAGTTGTATTTTTTTTTAGTAAATTGGATGCCTCAGTTTCCTGGTAAGCTGGCAGTACAGTTAGGACTCTCTGTTTCAGTATTGTTCCTTTTGAAGTCAATATCAAAACACCATTGACATCAATGGGAGCAAGACTGGACCTGAAAAAGCACTAGTGATTTTCTACACTGGCTATGGAAGTCTCAAATTTGTTAGCCTATATGCAATGTGTGTTTGTTTTACCCTGTAATAAGGATTTAGTGTTCTTTCAGAAAGTGCAGTATGGACACATTTGAAATTGTCACTAAGTTGTCATGGCAGAGATCTGAATAGTCTCCTCAGTCTGTGTGAGCATTCCATAGATGTTAGAGAGTTGTGCATAAAGATCAAGGGCAGTAGATGGCCCCAATAGTGACCCCTCCCCCCCACCAAAACTTTGCACACAATAGACAACAACGATAGTGTTGGCAGGGCTGATAGCAAAGAGTCACATACCTCCTGCTCAATTTCATGTCCTTGCTCCAATGCACAGGGGCCTGGAGCATTTCAAAGAAAAGTTCTCAAGATATGTTAAATGTGGACCCAACAATATTCTTCAGCCTCATTCTTGGAAACGACTGAACCATTTTGGTAGATACCCACCTAGAAAACTTCAGCCCCAAAAGTTAAGAACTGGCAAAGTTATAAGCATATGAAAATAGAATCTTATAATGGAACATGTAGGACTCTTTTTTTAATAGATGATGCACAGGCACCCATCATACCGTCATTTCCTAATTTTAAGTGCTTGACTTTTGAAACATCAACAATGTTCTTTTAACAGAATCTTATGTGTGCAATTGTGCACAGAAGGGCCTCAAGACTGCATGGTGCTGAACATCCTAATCTTTCAGTGAAGTCAATGGAAGCTGGGGATGCTTCGTACCTTACACAAGACACTCGGTACTTGATTGGATCAACTCCCCAAGACCAGAAAACCATTCTTCTGAGATCTAGCATGGAGAATGGATACATGAAGAACTATTACAGAATAAACTCATGAATACTATTCAGGTTGCAGTGTGTTCCCATTTTTCTGATGGCACAGAATCAGTGAATATGCATTTGTTGCAATTTATTCCCTTTACTCTATTAATTAGCAACCTTTTAAAAAAAGAAAAGAAACAGTCCCAAATTATTTTTATTTAAATTTAAAAGATTCATACACTAGCTGAACACAAGAACAGTTTGTGCATTAGTGGAAACAGTTTTGTTCTTATTAAGATTTGGAGGAATTTTGAACAAATACTCTTTTGCTCGTGAAAAAGATTTATGTGAACAAAAGAACATTCATTATTCACTGTTCGTGTTTCATTTCAAATGTTTGTAGTGTGAGTCACGTGGTATATTTTTGGTTTCCAGTTGGGCAACCAATAGTGAAAAGCTGAAGTAAACTGTTTTATCTGCTAAAGTCCACCATTTTCAGGAGTCCATGTGGACCTTCTAATTTCCACAGAAGTCAAAGGAGAGATTGTTTGTTTTATCTGCCAGACTCTCACATACAATTTTCAGTGCTGCAATTTATCATGGACAGTCAATCATTCATTCTGTCATGTAGAAAACTTTCCCCAGCAGTCAGTAATGATGGAGTTCATTGGTGTACTTTGACTGATGAAAACAGCTTTACTGTCAGCAGGATGCTGTATTTCATGCCAACTCACCAAAATGCAGCATCCACAGCTAATTTGTTCACTTCTTTCTATTTCTTCTGACTCAAGCCTCCCTCCAAACCCAAAGGACCATCTAGGGTTTATTCACTCCAGTGCTATTACATCAGCATTATGCAATGAATCTATTGGTCACAAAAAAAAGGAATAACAACGACCAAACTCATTGCATCCTGGCCTCTACCACTGCATTTGGAAACCTCGTAGTTCAATTACAAAAAAACACAGGCCTCTCATTTGCGTTAAGAGAAAGATTCTATAAGGCATGTCCCCATGTATTGCCAACATAATCAGAGCCATACACATTATATACTGCCCTCCTTAGATCTTTACCCAGTTGCAAGTGTTCAAATGCCAGACTCGGGTGCTATTTTGCAATGAAGCCATTGCTATGAATGACCAGACAATTACTAAATCAATAGCCTAGATTATAACCTTAATCCTTCCGCTTAAGTGAAAATATAATCTTCATTAATTAGGAACAGTTCAAGAAACTTATGTGCTATTGAACCTGCAAGTAGAAGACAAGAAGCACATATGTATATGTCCTCACCCACACCAACCTCTACAATTACATACATAACTTTGCTATTACTACTTACTGTCTTAAAATATAGCCTACGTGTTGGTTTTCAAATAAATTAAGTATATGGACAACAAAAGAAACAATGCTTTTTTGAACTAAAAGACACACAGAAATCTCAGACATTAACACAAATTTTTTTTTAACAACCTGTAACTCAAAAACAGTTTGACCAGTGTTTCTGACATTATCTTTGGCAAATTTCAGCCTACACTTGTTCTCCTGAACAAAGTTGTAGGAAAGCTAAAAACAGAACTTGTAATAGAACCCGGTAACAGCTTGCAATGTTAGGTAACTCCAAGGAGACAAACAAAATTTAGGAAAACACTTCACATCCATTGGAAAACTGGTCCAGGAAGAACATTCAGAACTGATTTCTTCCTGTGGTGAGAAGAGGGTGGAAAAACTGGCCCTATGAAGTTATTTTTAAAATCCAGTTCTGTACTGCGTTTTGGAGACGTTCCAGTTTGCCCATTCTGGATCCTAAATGTTAGTGTTTATCAATTTATCTATTTCTACGATCTGCAACAGCAGATTTTATGGTTAGGTTAACACAGGCAGTGCCGATAGCACCATCTATAGTTAAGACTTTGTAACGCTTTCCATTTTAAGATGGTTTTCAATTGCTGATAACTTTGCCAAACCTTAATCTTTTAGCTGATCTTTTTCCATGTCAGATGTCTGCCTTAGGTTAAATCTTTTTTTAAAAGTTTTAGCAAAAACAGTTCAGCTATTATTTCCTAGCACCGAGTTAAAAAAGTTCCTGCAACTGTTTATTGACAAGCCCTAGCCCCCTCCATGTTTTGGAGCAAGGACTTGAAATTTGACAGAGGGTTGCCAGGCTGTCAGGGATGAGCTTTTTGCCATTTCGATGAAAATCTGCCCAAATATGGCCAAGGAACATATCTCTCGGGGGCTACAAGGGGGCAGGGAGAAAAGACTTCACACATTCTCAGAGGCTTGTTAGGGGCTGGCATCATTACTATCTGAAGATTGTTTGGACTGAGCATGCTCCATCTATAGATTGTGCACATGCCATCCCCAAAGAGCAACTGAGCATGCTCCATCTTAAGCGTGCAAGGGCTGGGCAGGCTTAAGATGGAGCATTACTCCTCTCAACTGCTGGGGCAGTAAAGACTAGAACTGAGAACAAGGAGATAATCCTTGTGTTCTCAATACCCCCTGCTCATGCCCAGGCAACATAGAGAAGGCGGAAACAGTCTGACTTGAAAGCAAGGGAGTGAGGAGCAGGGGTTGGGGGCAAGAGGAGTAGGCTGGGAGTAATCGGAACAGAGGGAGACAGGAGCAGGGGCAGATTGGTCTACAACCACTAAAGTATACTCCCCACCTCCCAAACCCAGAACTGAACTAAGGATAACATTTCTGTGCTGTTTAGCAAATAGCTGTGAATCCGACAGGCAAAATGAGTCTCTCATCACTCTAGCAGTTGGTTCCCCGAATAACAACCCACTACTGCAACCAGTTATTCCATTAGCTCCAGTGTTAGGTTTGTGCTGTGGCTGTAAATCCACTGATGACCCATGTGGAGGTCTATATGATTCTACATGGGATTTGGTTTTGTTAGCTATTTTTTAAATATAGAAAATCATATAAAACTACATTAAAATGTTAAGATTGCAAAGTGAAGCACTCAATAGTTAGGGAATACATAATAATGCATGCCTTCACACGCAACCATAATTTGGCCCCTTTTGTGTATATATTATGATATACTTTAATGACATGATGACGAACTATTTTTTCCTATGCGTCCTCTGCCTTATTCACTACACAGAATGGAATACAGGAATTGCTACATTGGGCTCATTGGAGTTCAAACCAATGTCACCTTTATTAGTTAAGTTCTTGGAGCTAAATCCTGCAGCTGTTACTCAGGCAAAATTCTCACTCTAAGTTTTCGAAGTGCTGAAAAAATTGTTCCTGGGACTTAGGGAAAGCAGAATTAAAATAGAACAAGCTATAATATATAGCTGGTTCTTTGCCAGAAAAAAAAGTATCTGTATTCATCCCTTGGTATTATTCCTCCTCCCACGTGTTAGATTTGGTAAGTCCTACAGAGGTTCTAAACAAAACTAACCTTCAGAAAGACAATCCAGAGGTGACCAGAATTTTTAGCTGACAAGGACAAACTCTTATAGTAAAAGTATGTTATTGATTTGTATGCAGCTACAGTGCAGAGATCAGGAGGAGTTCAAGGCTATAAATTGTTGTTAAATTCCTTTCAGATTAAAAAAAACCCTAATTACTATACTTCCATTGAAGGTACATAAAAAGCAAATCTATTCTAGTATTTAATTTTAAAATGGATCCATTCCCAATCTTCAGTCCATGTCTTTTGACTTACAGTTTTTGATGAAAAATGTAAACAACAATTATGTTATAGAATAAACTAAACTAACATATTGTAAATAAATAGAGCTGAGCCACCAATGCTTTGGTTGCTCTTTTACTGCGGGTGTTTTAAAATAACAATACAGACCATGGCTCAAGATGATGCATTTTACTTTAACTGCAGTAAGACTGATTTAAGTAATCATATTTTTTTTTAAAACATATGATCCAAAATGAGATTAATCCGTCAGGGCAATCATTTCTGATTCTCCTCTTAGCTATTCTCAGGATGATTCCAAGGTCATTTTGCAGCCCCATGAAGGGTTTGATGGTTCATTTTGCTACTTTCATTGGCATTAGTATTTTATCCACCACTGCCATTATCAATGGTTAAAAGACAACCAACCAACCAACCAGCCTAAGAAATATGCAGAGAATGAACGAATTGCCCATGATTTTCAGTCTTACACCTTTTTAAAATAATTGCATCTGCTGGATACAAATAGGATGTGTATTTTTGATTTTAGGGTCTTTTTTTGTGAGCCTGATTTGTCTTTTTCCTCATCGTTGTGGCAGACATTTCAAAAGTTGTTTGATCAGACACTCTCTCTCGTATCTCTCTGGTTGATATTCTGTGCTGGTGACTGACAACAGTCCACTGTGAGCAGGCATTTAAGTGTTTGGAAACTGCTGTGTCAAGGAGAGAAATGAACAATAAATCAGAATAAAATGAAAACGTGCTTGAAACTTGGCTTGAGGATTTTTGCATTTGTGAGGACAAAGGACGTTTGACAATATGAGTCATCTTTGCAGCTTTGCCTGTAGCTACTGTCAAATTAGTTCTTAATACTATGGGGGGAAACAGTCAGCCACAGCAAAGCTTAAAAGTTAAGTTGCTCATCAGAAAATCACTGGAAATATTAGCAATTATGAATTCCATATTTCTACAACAAAAGCACTCAAAATATTATGTTTGCAACAAAAAAACAAGACATGGATCAAATTCTACTAAGATAAACAT
The DNA here is from genome assembly GCF_965152275.1 of Natator depressus. Classification (NCBI taxonomy): domain Eukaryota; kingdom Metazoa; phylum Chordata; order Testudines; family Cheloniidae; genus Natator; species Natator depressus. The sequence continues at coordinate 67,979,971 of NC_134242.1, read as the reverse complement.
TCACCCAGCTCCAGAGGAAACTACATGCATACACCTGTGGTCCTTCGAGTGGAAAATCAAAACTGAATATGGCATGTGCTTTACACCCTGACACCTAGGCAGTATGGAGTACATCAAGGTCTGCCTGGACTTTATACCAGGGCATAAAGGAGGTGGGGAAGGGCACAAGATGCCTTTTCCCATCCTTTTATGACCCCATATACTGGGGCCAGGCATAATTATAGTCCTGTGCTCTCTCTAGCACAGATACTTGCTCTCTACTAACTCCATCTTCCACCACCAACTTTGGGTGTTATGACATGTCCCCTCACTGCCCCCTCAACACAACAGATAGTAAGGCTGGTCATCCATGGAAGGGGGTGATTGCTGCTTCCTCTGGATACATGGCACAGATTGTGCACATCCCTGCATGTCTTCTGGAGCTATTCAAGAGGTGCTCTGCATCAAACCCAATGTGGGTTTGTAGTCTAAATGCACAATCCAACCCATCCTTGTATGAGCCTCCTCTTCAGCATCAAACTGAATATAAGAAGGGCCATACTGGGTCAGACCAAAGGTCCATCTAGCCCAGTATCCTGACTTCTGACAGCAGCCAATGCCAGGTGCCCCAGAGGGAATGAACAAAACAGGCAATCATCAAGTGATCCTTGTTGCCTGTTCCCAGCTTCTGCCAAACAGAGGCTAGGGACATCATTGCTCCCCACCCTGACTCATAGCCATCGATGGACCTATCGTCCATGAATTTATCTACTTCTTTTTTGAACCCTGTTATAGTCTTGGCCTTCACAAAATCCTCTGGCAAAGAGTTCCACAGGTTGACTGGGTGTTGTGTGAAGAAATACTTCCTTTTATTTGTTTTAAACCTGCTCCCTATTCACTTCATTTGGTGACCCCTAGTTCTTGTGTTATGAGGAGTAAATAACACTTCCTTATTTACTTTCTCCACACCAGTAATGATTTTATAGACCTCTATCATATCCCCCCTTAGTCGTCCCTCTTCCAAGCTGAAAAGTCCCAGTCTTATTAATTTCTCCTCAAAAGGCAGCTGTACCATACCTCTAATCATTTTTGTTGCCCTTCTCTGAACCTTTTCCAATTCCAATATATCTTTTTTGAGATGGGGCGACCATATCTGCACACTGTATTCAAGATGTTGGTGTACCATGGATTTTTATAGAGGGAATATGATATTTTCTGTCTTATTATCTATCTCTTTCTTACTGATTAAATTAAAGCCATTTTAATTTATTTTAATTCATTTCCAAAGTGAATTAAACTAAACCTAATTAAGACCAAATTAAGGTCACTTTAATACTGAATAAGAGTGTCCACATGGAGATTCATGTGGTTTAAAGTAACCCAGTTTAAAAAAATTAATTCAGATTAATTTTCCTGTCTCCATGTAGACAGCCCTGAACAACCTCCTCAGGTAATTTGTTCCATTGCTTAGCTATCTTTATAGTTAGAAAGTTTTTCCTAATTCTACTTTACTGCAAACTAGATGCTTACTTCCTGTCCTCCCATTGGTGTACATGGACAACAATTGATCACCATCCTCTTTATAATGTTTTAGGTATTTGAAAGCAGTTATGTCCATTCCCTCACCCTTCTCTTCTGTAGACTAAACAAGCCCAATTTTTTCAGCCTTTCCTCATAGATCATATTTTCTAAGCTTCTTATTTTTGTTGCTTTCCTCTGGACTCTTTACAATTTATCCACATTTTTCTTAAAGTGTGATGCCCCTTCAGATATCTTCAGGGGACACTGGGAGACATCCAATTTAGAGCTGGGTAAAAATTTTCATTAAACTTTTTTCAACCCAAAAGTGCAGATTCAGGTCAACCAAAACATTTAGTGCATTTCTGTCAACTGTGGTGAAATGTTTTGGTCCAAAAAAATCTGAAATTATTGAAAAGTTTTGACATTTTCAAAAGGAAATGGTTTGATTCAAAACTACTTTTCATTTAGAAGTTTCCTTTAATTTCATTTTAAAATGTTTTAGAAGCTTTAAATCTAAACATTTAGTTTTGGGTTGAAACTTTTTTAAAAACTATTTGTTTAGATGAAAATTTTGGTAATTCTTTATTTGGGTCACTCCAAAAGGATTTTTCCTGGATTCTTTTTAGAACTTCCTGAGTGCCCCCCAATTAGTTATTCACCCTGCTTTAGTCCCACTTTCACAATAAGCTTCATGTTCCAGGAGGTGTCAATTGGAAAATGGGTGACTTTTTGATAGAGGTAGCTGAAAGCAGGTAAAACAAGTTCTCAACAAACTTCTAAGTTGTTTCCATTTCAAGGGGTTCAAAATTTACCTTTTTTTGGGGGTGTGTGTGAATTTTATGTGGGTTTTTTAAGGAAAATTTATTTAGTCAAGCAGAAAGCACACAGTGAAAAGACAATAAACTGGACTTCATTCTAGCTCATCCAGTCAACAGAACTGAATTGGACTGCAGAATTTTTCTAGCTCACTCACAGTAATGACTAATAAAGACCCTGGATGGGCACTTTGATCCCAAGGTGAGTTTGTAGGGTTGGCAGTTAGAAGAAAAATATTTTACTTGTAAATTGAACACTGTGATGCGAGCTTACTGAGATACAGACAAACCCCCACAATGGCACATTGAGTTCTGCACACAAGAAAATAAACTAGAACTGGTTTCCATTCCACCAAATATCTGATTTTGAAAAACAAAAAAACCAACCCCAACCCCCCCACACATTCCAAATGGGGTCAAAACCCCAATTTTTTTCCACGAAATTAAATTCTGAAAGAAAGGTTGATTTTGGATTAATAAAAATAAAAATCAGTACATTTAAAATGTTTTGTTTTGATTTTGACCCTTTTTAAAAATTGTTTTCATATCAAATAAATTTTAATGAAGTCATTTTGAAATGAAAAACCAAAACTTTGTTCCAAAACTGTTGAAACTGTATAGTGACATTTTTTTCTGAATAAAACTTAATTGAAAACCATATGATTTTGCATACAAAATCCTGTTTTTCTATTGATAGATGGAAAATTTTCACTGAAACAACTGTCTAACCAGATCTTGAATAAACATGCTTTACAGAGTGTCTTTGGACATTAGACTGGAAATCAGGTTACAAATCTTGCAACACATGCTTTCATGCAGTTAACAGGAGCATGTGACATGTTTTTATAGCAGATTTATGTTTTTTCTACTTCTAGTCATTGCCAAAATGAGGAAATAAGAGGAATATTAAAATTAAGGGGAAAACATTTCCTGGATATTAAACCATTTCCCAAGCAGCAGCATCTGACTGATAGAAACAGATAACTTGAGGGTACAACACCACACTTGTTAATCACAAGAGAGGTGAAGCGAATGTGGCAACACTACAACTCACTGTCTTCTTGTTTCTGACCTTAACTGGGGAAAAGAGCACAAGCTGTATGAACTTAGAAAATATTTGCCTCCCACCCACCCTCAAAAATCAGACTCATATTTACAATAAAACCTGAAACCACAAACTCACTTGGCTTTATTAAACTCTTAACACAGGGTGGCCAAAGGGTCTGAGAGTCTTCAACCTGGGCTGAGTTTTAGTTATTAGTTTCCCATGGTTTTGAGGAAAAGCAAGGTGAAACTCAGTGGTACTGCTCAATGTTAGCTTAGAGTTTGGGGCTAGTTATAACCCAAAATACAGTCATGCATGAAATAAGAAAGACTGAAACCAGCAAAGATCATTGCATGAACTCCAGGGAAGAGAAAACCAACATGTCTAGATTTCAATATAAGCTCCTATTTTTCTCCTTTTTACTTGTTTACAAGTAGTTCTACACTCTCATGCTTTCTGAATTTTAAAATAAAAATAACCTTTTAAATGGGAGAGTTCTTCTGAATATGGAAGCAGGTTAAACACCAAGGAGAAGCTCAATAAAAAAAAAGACTAGTTAAAAATAATTTGTTCATTTTGTAGTAAAATACCCTGAGGAAAGGAATTAAACTTTAAATACAGCTTGATGTGGGGGCCTGCTTCTCTTTCTAAGGAAAATATCAATGAAAGGCAACCTGAGGAACAGAAGAATGGAAGATCTGAACTTAATGAAGGTTGACAATGACTATTATTGATGTCCTTATCACAGATGACAAGAGGTTTAGGGGACTGTTCTATCATATTGACACAGTACCAGTTCAAACACTCTTTTTTTTTTTTTTTTTTTTTTTAAAGTGGTGCACTGTCTGTTTCGTTGTAGCACCTGAAAAACTTGATGTGGAGAATGACATTTTTCACCATTTCTTCTCCAGATAAATGTTATCTTCCTGTTCTTCATCTTTCAAACTGAACAATAAGCTGCACTAGCACAAACGAGATTAAAGACAAAGTCAAAATTCCCTGTACTGGATCAATGTTACAGGATTTCTTCCCCCTCCCCCAAAACACACACACATACTTTCACAAGACCCAGAGTTTGTGATGCTGCAATCTTACAATACATAATGCTCTATTAATGCCCACTAATTTGGAGGGGGTTGTTTAAATTCAGAATGATAATGTATATAATTTAAACGCCCCTGCCCCCCGCACTGATTAACAAGGCACAAATGTACAGAATGACTAATATGGAAATTCAGAAGCTAGAAAGACCATCTTCCTTTTTACCCAGACAACTGTTAATAGCATGTGGCATACTGCCATCTTGTGGACCTCGCAGGTATATAACAGGAAGTAAGGCTAGAGAGAGGGAAGCAAATTTATTTCGTATAGGGACCTGCCACACATCCATTCTGACCCATGTGAGATTCAAAAAGGTCATTGCCAGCCCCAAGCATTCACATATTTGTGAATCAGCTCCCCCTCCCGCCCCCCCCCCCCAAAAAAACCTAACAACCAAAAAAAACCATGAGTTTGTTTTTTTAAAAATCTTGATTAGGCCAATTTGGGTTATTCTGTTTGCCTTCTGGTTTCTGAGCATTTAAGGGTATCAGGCTATGTTTTCAAACTTTTCTCCACAAAAATAAAATTGTAGGGATTCTCATGTAATCATGATATTCCTGGCGTTTTAAGAAAATCAAACAGCACAAGATTGAAAATTGATAATAATGAATTGGTGAAAGACTCTAAAGCAAATTAGCAATGCCCCAAGGTATCTAGTCCACAGTAGCACTAGGGTTATGCATTTGAGAATGAGGCCGGATTAAATAAAATCATGTTTCCAGAAAGTAAGTTCTACTTCTAACCCTTTTGGACAGGCAAGTTCTTCCGTTGTCTAGATACACAGGCAAAATCTCACCCACACTGTTTTCCCTCACAAACACACACAGCACAGTACCATACTCTTCTAAAGGACATGTCCCTTTAACCAAAAGAAAAAATAAAATGCACCAGTAATACAATATTATCACAACATATACCTCTGCATTTAAATACAAATTTTGCAAGACAGGGACAGGGACTGAGATTGGAGGCATAGGTGCTGCAACTAGAGGTGTTGCAGCACCCCCTGGCTTGAAGTGGTTTCCATTATAGAGAGGGTTTACAGGTTAGTTCAATGGCTGTCCACACTCCTACTATAAAAATTGTTCCAGCACCCTGTGACTGGGGGAGAACTGAGGCTTGCTGGACAAGAAGACTGGGATTGGGATGAGAAGCCTGTGGAGTAGAGACTGGGACTGGTTAGGTGAGGGGAATGGGATTAGGATGAGAAGTCAAGAATGGGGGGAAACGGGCAGACGAATCTGTGCTCAGTAGAGAACACTCCCCTTCATAGACAGGAAGAGAACCCAAGATTCCTGAGTCTCACTATTTCTCTGCTGTAAGCAAATATTTGTGAAACTCACTGGCAAAGTCTCCCATCCCTTTGACTACTGGTCCACATAGAGGATGACAACCTCTACAGTTATCAGTTAGTCAGTTCCAACCCTGCTGATGACCCATGTGGATGTCAGTGATGCCACATTTCGTTTTTTTCATGTTTAAAAACCTAGGAAATTAAACAAATTACTTATAAAGAACAGGTTTCAAAGTAACAGCCGTGTTAGTCTGTATTCGCAAAAAGAAAAGGAGTACTTGTGGCACCTTAGAGACTAACCAATTTATTTGAGCATGAGCTTTCGTGAGCTACAGCTCACTTCATCGGATGCATCCGATGAAGTGAGCTGTAGCTCACGAAAGCTCGTGCTCAAATAAATTGGTTAGTCTCTAAGGTGCCACAAGTACTCCTTTTCTTTTTATAAAGAACATTATTACAGTTGCAAAATGAAACACTCAAAAGTTAGGAAATTCCAGAATTAAGCTTCCATAATTCCAGGATCACATACTATTTTTCCCCCACAGAATTCCTGCCTTGTTCAGTGCACAGGATGGCTTGCTCTGGGGAGAAATCAAGGTCTGGGAGGTTGTTGTCTGTAGGACCCCCTTCCTCATTTGTTGAGGAATCTGGAAGGTTTGTAGTGAATGGGGCAGGGGATTGCAGGAAGAGAAAGAAGAGTCTTGTGTCTAAGGCAGTTAAATGTTGCAGGGAAAAACTGGATTCTATCCTTGTCTCGACCGCAGAGTTCCTGTGTGATGCTGGTGAATTCCCATAAATTAAACTTTTCAGAAATTGTCAGTAACTGTGTGTTCCTCATGTTGCTGGATGCCTGACTTAACACACTGGAATCTAATTTACAGAAGTGCACTGTAAGCTGTAACTAATGACAATGGAAGCTGTGCTTTGAACATACGAAGTGATATTTAATGCTAAGTACTCTGAAAAATCAGGTCGTAGGTGTCTGAAAATGCACATCAAAATTAGTAGAAACTTTTTACCTTAATCTTTCTTTGCCTCAGTTTCCTGTCTTTAAAAATGGAGACAAAACCTCTAATATCATAAGGCTATTGTGAAAATAACTGCATTCATGTTTGTGAAGCACTCACATGCTTATGATTATGAGCAACTCAGAAAAGCCCATGAGGAAATTAATAATTTCTCTTCAGAGCAGGGTTTGAATAGTGTGCAATAAATAAGAAATGGGGTGTCATACCGATCAGTGATAAAACAAAATACTGACTGTTCAATGAGCGAGCACTATCCATTCTGTGTGCTGAATGAAGGGAGGGTCCTGTGGAAAACAAAAAGTATGCATTCATGTTATTAAAGACAGTACCATAATGCATATGCACAAGGGGCCCAAATGTAGGTTTCACAGGCTTTAAACATGAATAATGTTCTTTTAACATATTTGATGTGTGTAATACGCTCTCATTTCAACACAGACCCCTCTGCAATGATCATCAGAGTGTGAACTCACAACCTTTAGATCCACAGCTCAGACCTCTTCCACTTCAGCTATAGCAGTATTTTTTGGAGGGTGGGGCAAACAAGGAGGTACAAAAGAACATGCTGTTATCCTCTGTGGAGCAGCCCCCATAGAGAGACACTACATATGGTCAGAGGGTTATACATATATGAGACAGCAGTGGAATGCTGAGCATAAGGATTCCTGGCTTCTACTGCTGACTTTGGGAGCAGATTGTGTCCTAGTGAGTACAGACAGCATGTGTAATGCACCTCCATCCCCTATTTGGGTTCCTCTGTGTAGACAGAACTTCCGTATAAAGCATGAGTCCGTACCACTTGAGCTAAAGAATCAGATCACAGCATGGAAATAGTAGCAGAGTCATAAATCTCTGTATGTGGTTCAGTGGCTAGGCTGGACAGAGTCACTGAAGGCAGAGCTGGGAATTAAATCCATGTCATATAACAGATCTAAATCTCTGCCACTTTCCCACTCTGCCTTTCAGAAGAAATAATCTAAATTATATGCTGTCATAATCCACACTAATATAGCGTGGATTTTTGTCCCTGATTAGTGCATAGACAGTGAGTCTGTTACTGCCTTCATGATACTTACATTTCTAGAAGTCTGCTGGGGCCAATGGGATTTCGTGGGGCAGAAATGATGCCGTATGTTAAAGGAGAGATGCACTATACTCTCAAAAGGAAACCGTACTTATATTTTATTTCTTTCAGACCAAAAGTAGGGATGTATATAATGATTATATAAATTGCACTGGATATATAGCACAACTATATTAGCCCTCTATTCCTTGTTCTTTAATTTATCTTCATCTGTTGTATTTTTGAGATCAGTTAAAAATTGTGCAACCTGAAGACATCACCTACTTGCACTATTTATTGTTTAATTTAAACCATGTTTGACTCAATTAATCCAATATACAAGCAAGGAGTTTGGAAGATCAATTAGTCTGCGGCATGTCTAGTGAAGCATTTCAACAGTGATTGTTGTCTGAAGCTGTACTTTATTTCTGCTAGGGATTTATGAAATCACAGCTGCTGGGGAAGTAGCCAACAGTTACAAAATGTCAACATACCAACGGGGCAGTAAACAACGTAAAAGTGAAGCCAGCAGTGCATCTCGCAGCATGGGATACTGTTGTAATGGTTTAATTCATAAGCCAAATGATTGTTATTACAGAGATAGTGAATGTCATTGCTTGCAAAATTTTTTTTGCATGTTAAATATGACTGCCATTAAAAAGATAAGTCTTAAGGAGGAAGGGACTTCAGGTCTGTAAACAGACAAAATGCATTGCAGCAGAAAGCAAGATATAGTAGACAATATTTCCCTTGTCTAATAACCAGACTCAACTATCGTTTATAGTACCCTTTACACTACCTAAGAGAAGGATGGAGATAGATTCAAGGGCAGTAGGACCAATTATTATGAAAAATGTAATGAGAAAATCTCAACACTGGGGCCTTGTGGGCCAGTTTCTGGTATTGGTAAAGCATAAGGAACAAGGGCATTGCTGATTATTATTTTTTAAGTACAGACAGTGAGCCTGTATAAGGCAGAAAGGGAGAGACAGGATCTGCTCAGAAGAACTTAAAGAGTCAATTCTTCCCAGTACTAACTCACGGGAGTAATCTTTAACCATGCAAGACATCACAGTATTACACAAGTGAGCCTTTGCATGGGCAAGGTCTATGGTTAGCCTGGTGGGTAAAAACACACAAGATTGCAAATCTGAAGTTCTGGACTCTATTCTTCCTCTGCCACAGACAGAGGTAATGATACCTGCCTCCCAGGCATTTTGTAAGGTTTAATATATTCACATCTCTGAAGAACCAAGGTTTCTGGATGGAAGGAGTAGATCTTTATTATTTGTAGGGCGAAATCCTTAGCTTCTTAATCAGGTTTATTTATTTTTATTCAAAAACTCCTACTGATTTCAGTGTTAGACAATTCCTTCCTGTGCATGTACACCCCACTGATAGCTGATCCGCTAACAGGGCAAGGTCTTATACTCTTGGCCCACCATTTTTTCTAGAAGACAATAGATTTTTGTTCAGGGCAGGATGGCCAAC